>NW_017729029.1:17707986-17725800 GCF_001723915.1 Gavialis gangeticus | reverse complement strand
ACTCAGTAATCCATGGAAATCCATTGAATTTCTATTGCAATACTTCAACAAGATTCAAGGTGCTAATCTTGCAATTTTTTAAAAGTGATTTAGTTCAAGATTCAGATTAATGAAAAATACAACTTCTTTGGATTCCAAAAAAAAATTGTTCCCTGTGTTCATATGCACTTTGTGGCAAAGATCAAATTGTTATGGGTCAGGCAGTTCAGGACTCAGGTTAATTGAAATTACTTTTTGTTGGACTGGGTTTTTGATTTTTGGTTTTTGTTTTGGCAGGGCTGAGGGGGTAGGTCAGGAGTGAGGGGGATCAGCAGGGCTAGGAAGGTAGGAGTAACCTGGGTGGTAAATATAACCTGGGTGGTACTCAGATGAGGTATCACTCTCCAATTGAAAGGATTTAGCAAGTGTTAGTACAATATGGGAATACTAGCCACTTATGGGGGAGAAGCTGTCCTCCTATCCACTATAAATAGAGCCAAGACCAATTGAAACTTAGCCATATATGGGTTTAATACTCCGACCCGCAGCCCCCTGCCCTTCCAGCACTGCCCCCAAGCCCTGCCAGTGCACCTCACTCCCCAGCCCCCTGGCCCTTCAGCCCAGCTGGCCAGCTCACTCCTGGCCAACAGCCCCCTGCACTTCCAGAAAGAGGCAGCAGTATGACTGTCAGGCAGAGCAATGGCAAGTAGAGGGTGGCCAAAGGAGGACAGGGCCATGCTGCTGGGGACAAAAATAGGTTTAGAAGGAACAGGAGTACCAGAAAAGAGGGGCAAGCTTGGGGGGTAGAGGACAGGAGGGGAAACAAGCATTGAAAGAATCTGGTTGTAGGCTGGGGGGATATGACTGTAGGTGATGATCTGCCAATGCAGCAGTTAAAAGATTGACATGCAAATAGACTACATGATAAGAAAATTCCTCTCATTGAGCCTGGGCTGTTTTTTTCTTCACCTCAACCTACACCATGCCCCTGCTGTGTGTGTTGGGGGGGGGGGGGTTAGCTCATGCTGGCCACTGTGTGGTGATTGCTGGGGGAGAGGGAGTTGAAGTAGACTGATCACCGCCCCCGCCCCCCACCAACCCCACTTTGGGGGAATCTGTCCTGGGCATGGGGATCCCTGGTAGCCAAGGAATCTTAATCAACCTCAGTAAGAACCCCAGCCCACCCCTACACTGGTTCTCAGCTTTAGAAAAAGTCCACTTTTTGACACAAGGATACAAACAACAGGAAACACAGGATTCTTTTTGTTTTACATAAAAATTTCTATGGTAATGTTTCCATTCAGGCTTTAGCCTGGATGGCAGGGAGGACACGGGCAGGGAGGGGCATGGGCAGCCAGGCCATTTGTGTACCCTTGTTTAGCCCTAAGTGTACCCCACACCCAGTGCCCAGTGCAACAAGCTTGCAGAAAAAGTGAGGGGCAGGCTGCTTCAGGACCAGGCTTAGACAGGGGGGCAGCCTCTTTGAGAGGCCTGTGGTACAGACCCCCAATGCCAACTCAGACTTGTGAGGGAGAGGCAGGCAGGCCCACTCTTGCTGACCTTTGCTTGAAAAGATTCCCTGCCCCAGCCAGCAGTGCCCCGTGCAACAAGCAACAAGCATCCAGAAAAAAGCTGAAGGCTTTGCAAGGGAGGTGGGCAGCACTGCTTATTGAACTCAACCTCCCCGAAAAAACCTGTGGCTCTCAAGCAAAGCCACTAACAAATCCCCCCCAGAAAGCAACCCGGCACCACCCAAAAGAAAATAAACCAACCAAAATATCAAATCTTGTTCTAAAACCCCACTTAGCAGTTAAGTAGTACTGCAAGGGCAGGAAGGTAAAATTGTTCTGACATGCTCCGTAGTGCATTTTACTAGTTATAACATACTAAGCCATTATGTGGCAAATCACAACCATGTTACTGAATTAGTCATCATAAACTAAAAAAGGAAAATTACACCAGGAACATTTTTAGCAGGTAAATGCTGATTATGTGGACAAGTGCCCTTAGTGTTTAAAACTAGTTTCAGGTGTTAATGTGCAGACAATCTAGGTATTACAAGATCCAGGAGCTACCCAAAATTACCATGTAACAAGGTCCCCTGGTGCTTTGATAGCTAACAAATGTGAGGACAACCATGAATTTAACGATTGGTAATTTCAGGAGTGTGGGGGGACAACCCACATACTCAGCGGCAAGCCTGGAACTGGACCGGAAGTAGTTCCGGTCCACTTCTGGGTCTACTGAGGAGCATGCTGGGTGGCCCCCCCAACTCAGTGATTGGCTGCAGTGGGACCCCAGGGCCCCCCCCCAGACCCAAGAGGCACCAGTCGGTGAGCCGGGGGACGTGGGGGAGAGGGAGCCCTGCACACTCTCTGGTGGACCCAGAAGTGGACCACAAGTGCTTCTGGTCCACTTCCAGGTCTGCTGCAAAGCATGCTGGGGAGCCCCCTGCACTAATGTGGGACACCCCATGAGCCCCAGCATTGCAGCATTCACAAGCCGACTGATACCTAGAGGTATGTGGCAAAAACATTTAAAGCTGTGTCTATGTCCAAATTGCCAAATCTTTCCGAATCTCTCCAAATTGATTTGGAGGGTTCTGTTTCAATTTGGAGAGATTAAAGGGTCCTCTGATTTGATTCTGATTCAGAGATTTGGCCACCTAATCGGGCTGAATCTCCACCAAATCAAATCAGGGACTGAAGCTTCACATGGCCCTAATGCATATGAATATGTAGCATCAATAGTTTCCAACTTGTCTGGGGAAACCAAATGCATGTGTAAAATGTAGATTATAAGAAACACTTACGCTGCCTGTGCTAATACAGGATTCAAAACCAGACATCCATGAGTCCAGCTCACAGATGCAAAGTGCTAGAAACTCTGGATGCATTCAATACCCCATAAAGAAGCAGAGAGTGTTTCTATAATCTCATCTTAAAGCCAAGCTCTGATAATTCTGGTCACTCGAGTAATGGTTTGGAACCATGTGCATGTAATAGAAACTTGGTTCAGAGTTTGAGGTATGCTTCTGGGAATCCCACAGATACATAGGGCAGCTAGGTCTGGAACTATGGTTTTGTCTAATAAAACTGTTTTATTAGATACTGTTTTTAGTTGTCGTTTTTCCTGGCTTTATGACTAATATTTGACAATGGTCTTGCTAGCCTTAATGTAGTGTTCCCTTCTTAGAGCAACCTCCCATTAAAAAAAAATACCCATCCGGCACACAGCATCTATGAAGTTACCCTTTGGAAACACCTCACATTCTTCGGTGGGAGGAGCAGAAACACTTTCCCTACCCTCCCAATCTGCCACTTACACAAGAAGTAATGATTTTATTTTCCCTTCTGAACCCAATAGATTCCTTAAACTCTGCAGATAATTTGGAAGCCAAGAGACATACCAGGGTGCTCTTCTGGAGCCCTAGTGAGTGGAAGCAGTCAGGTTGTCCCATTTGCTGGTTCATGCTCCAGAAAGGATGATTTAGGATCACCAGGTATTTGATACTGTGTCAATATTGCACCAGTTCTTTTTTTAATTGCTTAATTAGCTTGTGTCCTAACATTACTAGCCAATTGGAAGTACTGTGTGTCTGCAGGACAGGCAGTGGAGCTGTGACCTGCAGGGCCAAGACAAACACTGTTTACCAATAAATTGTTCAAAGGTTTTAAAAGGCATTGATTGTTCGCACTCAGGGCAATAACATTCCCATTGCATTTTTTTTCAGAAACGGTCTAATAAATACCGCAGTATATCAATGGTGTTGATTTTTTTTTTAAGTTTATCACATAGTCCTTCAGTCACATGCAAGTTATTGAAATCTAGTAACACTTAAATCAGAAATTGGCATAATTTTCCCTTAATTTCAAGTGGAGAAGGACTGGGTCTTTGTGCTATACTGTTTAGTCTATAAGGTACATCTCTAGCCTGCCCTCATTTTTTCTCCTAGCAATGAATTAGGGAAATTGCCTAAGCTGGGGAATGTTCAAAAATTCTACAGTCTGGGGAAAGGGGAGGGAAGACAGCAATTATAGAGGTGAATGAGGCCAACTAAGGCTTATCAGGTGAAGCTGCTGCGCTCTATACACCTGTAACGAAAAAAATAATAAGAGCCAGTTATGTGTGTGGGTATGAATTAGGAAGTATAATATGGCCTGAAATATTTTAATAGCACTCTACTTTCTTACTCCATCTGATGGCTTTTGTGGGGGGTGGGGGAGAGGGAAACAAAAAAATAAACTGTATTTCTTGTTTTTGATGTCTATAGCCCAAAATATTTACCCTCTGCAACCTGGATTCTCCAAAGTGATTTCAGATGCATCTGATGCAGTAAACAGCTGCTTATACTCAGAAGTATCATATAATGTCCTGATGCAAACAGTCTTGTTCAAACCAAGTTTGTGTTTGTTTGAAGATGAGGTGAGTTCTCAACTCTGAACTGAAAACTCTCTGGACTTACGTAGTTCATTCACAAATCACTTTCACATAGAGAAGGGGTAAAGCCTTAAATATGGCATTTCAATTTAGGTGTGCTGGGAAGTACTTGCATTAGAGTCTTGGATCTAAACTTAACATACGGTTTTGGTTCCAACACTAGAATAGTCCTGCTTATATCTGTTCTTGAAGGGTTACAGCTCTGGATGATGGAAAGAATGAGATGATCTCTCCTTATCTCTGTCTCATACACACTTTCATAATCTCCTTCCTTTTCTAAATAAATTCATAGTAACACAAAACAACCACTTGACTGTGTGTTGACTTTTGTCCCCTCACTTGTGATATCTTTATTTATATTGAATCTCCAGTGCCAGTAAAGGATGGGGAAACAAAAAGTGAATGTGCAAAAAATTAAATTGAATAACATTTGGCAAGTACTATTTGGCATTAAAATTCAGAACATCCACTAATAGAAGCTGTTGCCCTGAGGGGTCAGGCCAACGCTCAGGATCTCATTATTGCACTGTTAGACAGGAGGGCGTGGTGTACAATTGCACATGCACACATAAAAATCAATTCAGCACACATACACTCACTAGGTGCATACACCCCCACTAGGCATACACACTCACACTAGCAACTCAGACACACACACACACACGTCCAAAATAACCAGTCTAGGTACATGCACACCTATCACCAGTTTAAGCTCATACACACTACACACACCAAACTTAGACACAATCAGTTATCAACACCTGCACATCCAATACACATACATGGATTACTAATTCATATACCACACACACACAATAATATTTATATATGTATATATATGTGTATTCACTAATTCACACACATATCACCCACCTACACATACACACAGGTGAGTTCCTAAGTTGGGTGTTGTGATGTGCATATGTATGTATGTACTTGGTGTACTTGGGATACCTGGGGAAAGGTTAAGGTAAGAAAGTAGAAGTGTAGGGAGTGAAAGTTGCTGGGAGTGAAAGTTACCGAGACCGGGATTATAACCAGTAGACTAGAGGTTACCTGGGCTGAAGAACTGAGGCTCATGGGTAACTTTAGGTTAACTGATCTTAATTGATTAACAGACAAACCCCAAAGCCTGCAGAACAGGGAAGTAATGCTGGCACAGAGGCTGGGACTGGAGCCAGAGCTATGGGGGAGCTGAAAAGGTAGGTGGGGAGAGGAAAAATGAGACTAAGGGAAAGCGCGGGTGTTAAAAAGGGGCTCTGGGTGTGGGGAGCCAGAGGATGGCACCGGGGAAGCTAGAGAAGCTGCAGGGAGTGGCATTAGATGCTGGGAGCTGGAGAAAGGCTCCAGCTGCTGGAGAAAACTGAAGGACAGCCATGAGGAGTTGGGAAGCTGTGGGGGTGGGGAGGACTACAGAAGCTGCAGGGAAAGCCTGAAAACAGAGAGACAGAGAGCAGAAAATCACAGGAAAACTGGCAGGAGAGACTGAAAGGCAGCAGGGGCAGTGGGAAAGCAGGGAAAGGCAGCAGAAAGTCACAGGGAAAAGGCAGTAGATGGCACGGGAGGCTGAAAGGTAGTAGGGACAGCAGGAAAGCAAGGAGAGACTGAGAGGTGGCAGAAAAGGGGAAACAGAATTGGGAGGAGATCGGGAAACTAGCGGAGAGTGGGGCTGGAGCTGAGAGAGAGAGAGAAAGAAAGAGGTTGGAATTTAAGATAGGGAAGGGACTGGGATTCAGTAAAACATGCCCCAACTCGGGGTTGCAAATGACAGGGGTTTTATTGAACATGGGAGATGATGACACAATGTCTTATTGGTTCCCTTGCACCCACACACACACACAATGGCAGCAGGGTTAGAGAGGCTTGGTGCAGGGGCTGAAGTCTACTGAAGTCCAGTAGGAGAGAGGGGAAGACAGAGAGAGAGAGAGTCCAAATTGTAGGAGGAGATGTGCAGGTAATATTTACCTATCCCAGGCTGAAAGTTGATCCTTGATGGCTAATCGGGGTCTCCTTCAGCTCAGTGTTGACCAGAGGGGGTCACCAGCAGGGTCTCTGGGTTGGATAGGTGACATGAATCTGGTCTGTTCCGGATGGAAATGGCATTCCCACTGGGTCTGTCTTCACTGCCCCTTTTTATAGGGGCATACCTTGTGTGACCCTAGCAACAGGAGGCATCCCCAGGCAAGGGTCAGCCCCTGGCGTACTGAGCATGTGCACTCCATGCAGGTATGTGGAGTTTCAGGTGTCTGTAATGGTGGGGTACAGTGGTAGACTTGCTGGTTCTGCAGGGTCTTTTGTCTTTCAAATGCTGGGTTCTTGTCTCTGTTCCTGGGTGAGGTCCGTGGTTCCTGGATGAATCAACGTGAGGTAATGGGTCAGTTGTTACAGGCCATTCAGTAGAGGCCTGCTACCACTGTATTTCAATCATTCCCAATCACTGTCATTCATCTGGGAACCAATTTACATGGGAGGCATACATGAATCATACAGTTGCAACATAGGGGATGCCCGAGCAGAGAACACAAGATGGAGACTTGACATACAAAATGGAAACTTGACATTACTTTTGTTCACTTACAAACACAGACCTAAACCATACAATATCCATATGAAACAATAGAAATCAATATGAAAATGATAGTAATACAATATACAAGGGTAAAAATCAATACAAACTTAATAATTATACAATATAGAACTGGATATCCAAAACCAAAAACTTGCTACCAAAATAAAAATGTTAAAGCTTATCCTAAGCCTGAGCTCGCTTATGCTTGTCTATAGGGAATAGAGAGGGAGAGAAAGAGAAGTCAGAAATAGCTGAGGAAGAGAAGGGAATGCTTATCTATCGTGTGTGTGTGTGTGTGTGTGTGTGTGTGTGTTAAAAAAGCAAAAACTGGGGGTTTTGCTACATATTCACTATATTAACGTCCTCCATGTTATAAGGGTATAAAGTAAGGATACCTGAGTTGGGCCCTAAATATTTGTCATGCCATTTTTTTATATATTCTTTTTCAGATGTAAGGCTCCTGCCATGTCCTTCATTTTCATTCAGTATAGATTGACTCTGACTCTTCTTCCTCACTGATCAGATAGGTAGTTCAGTGTGGGGGCAGGGGGGATGTAGTGGGACGGAGCACTGAACCTCCAAGCTGGGATGAACAGAAATCCTAAGAAATCCCCATGATCCTAAGGCATCATGTAAGGCACCATGTAGACCATGGATCCTTGAATTGTGCAGCCTGAATGGGGCATGTGGCATTGCCTTTGGACAATTCAAGATTCTGCAGGTGGCCTGAGCAGCTGTGCCCAGGTAAAGCGGGAGTAGGGTTTCCTAGTGAAGTGACAGCAAGAACCATGCACTGGGAACTGTGCACTTACACAT
This sequence comes from Gavialis gangeticus, assembly GCF_001723915.1. NCBI lineage: Eukaryota > Metazoa > Chordata > Crocodylia > Gavialidae > Gavialis > Gavialis gangeticus. Next base: position 17,717,996 of record NW_017729029.1, on the reverse strand, counting down.
GCATGACTGCTTGCATCCATCCACCCACATTTCAAACCACCCCCTCGCAACCAGACCCTCACCCACCCATGGACATTGAGACCCCAATGGGCACTGCTGCAGAGCATGAATGAACCCAGACCATCTGTCCCCAACAGCCAAATGTGGAGATGTAAGAGGCAGTTTGGGGAAATAAAGGATCCCATCACCATCTGGGGTGAGGAACACATCTAGCACCAGATCCAGATAGGGCACTTAATAAGAGATGTCTTCAAGTGTATCACCCAGGAGAACAGTCACAACAGAGACTGGAAGCAGTGTTTCACCAATATTACATTGGTGTGGAGGCATTATTACTGCATGCTTGATGCTAGAAAGAGGTTTGTTGGCTGGTGGCAGAGTATACCATTCTATAAGGACCTACCCCAAATCCTCACCAAGAACAGGGTAGATGCCCCCAGGAGCATGGGTATTCTGGAAGAGTTTCCCATGGGAACCCCAGTGGAGGAGGAGGAGGACAAGAAGGAGGAGGCAGAGGGAGGCCCTGCCACATGGTTTCCCACAGAGGGGCCACAGCTGTTCTGGGCCAAATCTTATCACATATCTTTGCACCACTCCCAGAGGTGCAGAGTACACACTAGCCCCAGCCAAGGTGCCAGTTCTCTCCCACCTCCCCCAGTCTCCCTGCCTCACTCTTGGATGATTGAGAGAGCATATCCTGTTCAATGGTATCATAAATCTCAGTAATTGACATGTCCTTGCCATTTCTGCCAGAGCCATGCAGTGCTCCATGGGAGACTGGAACCTAAATACAGATACCTAAAGTACTTCAATGGAAACAGCTGCCCCTCTCTCCAAAGTACTCATGGAAAGGCATCAGTAGCATTTATTGAGCTCAGCAGGCAAAAAGGGTAAACAGCAGTTTTGGCAGAGAGCACCCCCAGGTCAGGGATAAGAGACACAACGCAGGTATGTTTGACAACTGAAGGAATGAGGAAAAAATCCCTCCTTATCAAAAAGCTCCCAGACCTTCCTCCTTCCCTCCCAGTCCTAGAAAGGGACACATAATGGAAGGATTCCCACATGGGAACCATTATCTCAGCTACTCAGCTCTCACTGCCAGAATTCTGCACTTGGGCAGGATGGCAAGCAGCCCAACAGCACTTTCCCCCCCCCCTAGCTTATGGGTGAAGTCCAATGGGTGCCAGCTGATTCCAGTTCTTATGGTGCAGGCTCTCACTGTATTGACCCCTCAGGTAAACTCACATCCCCCTTCCCACAATTTCAGGCCCATCTTGGCCCTGGACCTGTCCCCACCTGCCTCCACTCCCCCCACTCCTGCAAGCTAAGCAACCCTTCCCCCTTGTCTTCAGGCTCTGCATCTGTATGCAAAAGGCAAACTTGCTGTGGCCAGCATGATGTCCAAGACAGGTGGCCAAACACTTGCTGAGAAAATGGAAGATGTGTGCAGGAGGTACCAGAGAAATAAAGAAGAGACATTACAAGCTCCAGTCACAGCATCTCAGCTCAGGTGCACTGTGAACTCCTGTCACCAGGGGCTGCAAGACTGCCAGGAGGAACAAACTGGAACTTGTATGAGAGAAATGGACAGACTCGGGGCTGCTTATACCTGGTCTGCCAAGTTGCATTACTGGGGGCTCCAGATGGACACCCAGGGCTCCTACAGATGTGCGGGGAGGCTGCTCCAACATTCTGGAAATCCAGCATGTCGGAGCAGACTCAATTAATCAAGTCTGCTGGAGCACAGAAATTGATGCGCTCTGGCAGCATTTCATGCCACATGTATCAGCAACCCCATGTGCCCCTGCATTGAAAAGATGGCGCTGGGGCACTTTGAAATGAAACACATTCAATGAGCTTTAGTTCAAAGCACCCCACTGCCATTTTTTCAGCTCAGAGACACTGACACACATGACACATGGACACTTTTAATTAGCACGGGTCGCTAATTAAAGCACCCGGCGCACATGTAAAAATGCCCCCACTATTTGGATGAGACACTCCACAGTGCAGCAGAGCTGAGAGAGTTGCAACACCAAGATAGGGAGTGAAGGTACATGGTCCTGGACCGATGGTGATCCGTAGGTGCAGACCCCATCAAGCAGTTCCAGGCCAGTCCCAAAGGGATGCATAAGAGGTAAGAATGGGTTGAAAGGACAGTCCACTAGCCTACCAGGTCAGGCAGTGACTGGGGGAGCTTCTGGCAGCAGAGCCTGGCAGCCCCAACTCATCTATCCCCCTGTCCCCCACTGCTGGGTGATGAATACTACAGCTATATTAAAAAGCCTCAGTAATGTCATATAATATCTATCTCACTTCCTTGTCACATCACTCAGATACACTTATAGTAATTCTCTTCCTTATTGTATCTCTCAACTCTCTTCCGTCCTTTGATACTTCATGCTCCTTATAATACTGTGTCAGTGATCTCCTTATATTGTGTATCTGTTCCTTGTCCTGCCTTTCAGATAGTCCTTATGATACCACATCTCCTTTGCTTGTAATCTCTCTGAGATGCTCATAACGCCTCCTTCCCTTGTCATAACTTTCAGATACTCTTTATAATACTACCTGGAACATTTCTGTGCTCACCTACCCATAAAGGTTGCCAATGCACTGAAAGACAAAAATGATCTAAAGAAAGTAGATACAGTGAAAAAGTAAAGGTTATATCTCTCTACACTTGAGAAGGATCAATGTGGCTTGTCAGGTTTACTAGCCAAGTAAGGTCTGCAGCTGCAGTCTCATTTGTCATTCTAATTTGCCAGGCAAATGTCATGGAATTTGGCCATTGTGTTGCAGGAAATCTTCACTGGCACTACACCAGAAAAGCTAGACATTGATATAGTGCACCAAAAGGATTTTCCTGTCTATCAGACAGAGAATTAATTCTCCAGTAGGTGGTAAGTTGTATATCTTCAATTCATACTGTGGCAACGGTTCTTTACAGCTTAATTTTGTGAAATATACTTAGAGAGAGAAATTCTCTGCAATCTCCCTGAAATCAGTCAGACTGTGCAGGGTTTTAAATCAGCACATGGTTTGACTGAAGCACTTTTGCAAGTTATTAAACTAATCTGGTTTTTGAAATAGGAGAAAGGTAGTTAGCCATGTTAGTCTGAAGGCAGGCAGAAGGCAGTGCAGATATGCACCTTATAAGTTGTTGACTAAATAAGATTAGATATAGAGAATAAGCTTTCGTGAACTCGAGTTCATTTCATCAGATGCTGTGAAAGGACAGCATAGAGCAGTGTATAACGTGGAGTGAGTGATCTGAATATAAAAAGGTGGGAAAAGAGGAGAGAGAGAAAGCAGGGGAGGGAGAAGGGGACAGTGCTGGCAGAAGCAAATAGAAGGCCAGACATGCTTCTGGCACAAAGAGGTCTGAGTTACATCTCCCTCCATCTGCCAGCTCGCTTCTCCCAACAAATAGTACGCTTCATGGTTAGGTATGTTGTATTGGCACTATCTTCAGTGATTAATGTAGGCAGAAGCAAAGAAGGGGGAGAAGGGCTCTCTGTGCATCAGCCAATGAGGAAGAAATCTTACTTATCAAAACCAAGAGGGAGAGGGTGTGTATTTTAAGTTCCTTTTAAGCTCCCAATTACTTTAACAGAAGATTATGCCCATTTATGTCCATGGCCACATGCTATAGAACTGCAGGCACCGCACTAAGTCTACATCCTGTCCACGCCCTTTCTTCCCTCAGAGCCTTTTTCAGCAACTGACTAGAATTTATAATCATAGGAAATTATGTTCCCCAACCCTGGTTATCCATTTGTACCTGCGTATCACCATTTGGATTAGTTCTGAATTTATGTAGTCTGTTCTGTGCCTAGAGTAGCTCCACTTCTTTCTGTAGATTTACTTTGGATTTACATTGGCATAAATAAGGTCACAACCTAGGCCATTGACTGCAGTCAGTATATTTCTGATTTCTTTTGGTATGAGAGGGCACCTAGAGTGAAATGGCAATCTATTTCCCACCCCGCCTTATGTCTAACTAGCCATTTTACTGTTGTCCAGTTTATGTGAGGCCACCTTCTTGCTACAGACCTCTCCCATGTTTGAACTTAGGGGAATGAATAAATATAAGTTTCTAGGCTCATTTTTGGAAAATATTGATATCCATATCTAAACACTGAGCCCTGTTAAGAGGAGATTTGGGAAATGATTACTGTGCAAGTGTCACATAATCTACTGCAGTGAATGCAGTGTGACTTACTTCCACAGAGGACTTGTTACCAAGACTTTGCAAATTCCTCTCCTGAAGAATATGACATTCACCATTATTAAGTCAAGAAAGCAGCTTTTGCTCCAGATTTCAGGGTCTGACATAATGATTATGAATATTTCTGTGTTTCTTTACCTCTCAGTAAGGTCTAAGACAACTATTTGAGTGATAGTTTTTCCTTTTTCTAATTTCATTAGGTTTTCAAGGAAAGTAGTCTCTGCAAAGATATCCTAAGCCCAGTGACTGGCACAGTACTGGTCTTCACACTGGGGAAGGAGTTTGAAAAGAAACAAGAAAGTGTGTGCATGTCTATCTTATTGTAAAGTACAGTAAAAATAGATTTTTTTTTTTAGAAAGTTGGTGTAAAAAATTGAAGACCATTTGATTTTTGGAGCACCTCCAGGATTCCTTCTGCAGTGGGGTGGTAATGTGCCAAGTCTGTAAAATATGCAGACAGAAACTTCCAGTGGAAATGACAAAGGTATGCCTAGCGTTTCTTTAAATGAGCATCATGAAGCCAGACAGTGAGGGATTGGGGAACTGCAAGGCAGAAGAGCTACAACAGTAGCCTGGCTTCCAGGCTTCCAGGTGCATGGATCATTGCTGACCTATAAAACCATGGAAAATAGCCTACAGCTGATCATTGACTGCTCTGTCTCCCACACCTTTACAGAACTATCACTGAAGTTTAATTGAAAAAGGGACATGGTAGCCCACAAGAAATGTTGAGAATTGATAGCGATCCATTGGTCAAAAATGTTGACCAGGAGTGCTACAGGATCTTCTCAAGGGTGCCATAAGATCATATGAAGGATGCCCAGAGGTTTGAGGCAATAAACCAGGTGTAAGGTGATAAACATATAAACACAGGCGCAGGCTCAGTACTTGCCTGACAATTCCCCTGCCCTTTGGCATCCTTTCACCTATGGAAGACGGTGGATATTGCAACCTATGATGTAGATGGCTTGCAGTGTCTCATGTGACTGAATAGTCCAATCCAAGATTTGCATAATCTGTGGCAGTGATCACAAGTTTATATGTTATGGTTGGGTGGTTTGGGAGCTGCTTGCTTCCTATGGGCTCATTTCTCTTCAAGCTGGTGGAGCCAATTTCTGTCATGGATTTTGATGCCCTGGAGGAGACAGTGACGCCACTTATTACAATCACTTGCCAAGGTTTGCCCTTGGTCAAGATCGATTCCAAATGCCTTCATATCACACTTGCATGTGTCTTTGTAACAAAGCTTAGGACATCCTATTGTTCTTGTTCCCTCCGATAGTTCCCTGTATAGCATGTCCTTGGGTATGCATCCATCTTCTGATCTGCTTAAATGGCCTAGCCAGCACAGTAATCTGTGTTTGAGTAGGGCTGCCACGCTTGGTAAATTTGCCCTTGTTAAAATATGTTTTAGAATATATTATATCCATACAATTGTATACTTATGCTAAGCTGCCATTTTTAAATGTACTTCCATTTTGAACAAAAAGGAGCAATAAGGGGGATGTGTGTCTGTGCGTCTGTGTGTGTTTTGGGTGTGTGATTAATAGCTGGATAATTGCAGCAGGTATTAGACAGACTGGTACGAAATATTTGGAGTAAGCAAAGATAACCACCAGGATGAAGTGCAGGTGGTGGTCTGGAGATGATATGAATAAGAACTGAAAAACAGACTGGAATGTAAAAACAACACATAACCAATAACAGAGTCCAAAAGATGAGCACATGTGAAGAACTGAATGGTTATTGGTGAAGAAGTCTCTGGGCATCAATCAAAGTCTGCCTCATGGAAGATAAAAGGGCAGTGAAGGCTGAGCCCAGATGGATGTTTTAACCAATAACACCTGCCAACCTGCATGTCAAGAGAATTGAAGCCAGTGCCCCTCTCAACAGAATATCATCTTGAAGAAGCCAGCAACTGGCCACCGCAGCATGACTCCAAGTGCCATGGATAGGTGACTGAGTGTGGATGGTGTGAATGACTAAGAGTGATTTTTATATAAGCTGCTAAGTTTGCCTCAGTTATCCGTATACTATGCAATAAACCTTGGTTTGCCGAACCCGTGTGTTGGTCATTTGTCCAACACCCTTTGAAGAACCTCTGCATTGGTAACTTTATCTTGCCATTTGATGTTGAGTATGCAGCATAAACAACACAGGTAAAAGCTATTCAACCTTTTCTTTTGATGTGCATAAGCTATGTTTTCCCACTACACATGAGGATGCTGAGTACACAAGCTTTGTACACTAGCATTTTGGTCTTGATGGTAAGCTCTTTTCATTAGCCTGCTGAAGGTGGTGGCAGCCTTTCCGATGCAAACATTAAGTTCTTCATCTGATTAGAGGTTGGTAGAACCACTGTAGAACCTAGGTGGACTACTGCTAGCTGGTTTTCATTAAGGATGATTAATGGATCTTGTGGAACTCCCTGTACTAGTACAACTGTTTTCTTTATGCTGATGGGCTAGAAGGAAGTACCTCCTCTGCAAGGAGGTAAGCACTGTAATAAATAAGTTTGTTTTTTAAATGGGTTCCACTCAATTCACAAAAGTTATAAAGGTTGCCTTGAGTCTAAAAAAGTTGAGAACCACTGCTCCACAGTATAGCATGGAGTGAGAGGGAATGGTAGAACTAGTCTTCGTGGTCATAGCTGTTTCCTTAATTTTAGTAAAGTTCCTTGTTCAGAATTAGAAGGAAGCAACTCTTACAATGTTTGTTACTATGACAACAACAAGGTTAGCATGCATTCAACTGCATTCCCAAGGCTTCACCAAAGAATGTCTGCTCATATTCTGGCTAATGTGGCTGCCATTCATGGATAGTGTTTTGTATAGAAATAGTGAGTAGAATGTAAGATAACAATTTACTTGCAGCCGAGTGCGCTGATAACAGCTGCTTTAATCTCTGGTTTCATGTTGACATACATATATTATATGAATGAAATCAGCTATGGACACTAAAGAGTTGACAGCACTTACTTATGGTATAAGGTACGTTTATTAAAGTTGCCCATGGTAACAAGAAAAACTAAGTCATTGTAAATTTCACCCTTACTAAAGTAAGCAGCCATCTTCCATTGTTTTCACTTGGCCTGAAGCCAGGCTGCCATTAAGAAAAGCACTGTTTGAATATGGACGCTTGAAAAAACAAAGATGGTTACGACTCATTTCACTTTTTTTCTGCTGGGTGTAAAACAGAACCATAGCAAGGCAGCTCCACAGCATGGTCAGTGCCAGTTTCCACATTTTCATTAGTGGCCCTGCAGCCAGGTGTCAGCTGCAGCAGGATGCTATATTTGCATGCACACCCCACCCAAAGGCAGGCCTGGAGCTGCTGCTCCAGTCACCCCCTCACACTTACGTTAGACCCCAACTCCATGCGATGCCCAGTGACTAGGGAGACAACGGATCAATGTCATCATGCATCACCGGCACACATTGAGCATCAACAGTTTTATTTAAAATGGAGACAGCTTTGGGCAAGCTCCAACAAACCAGGGAGCAGCTACAAACATTAGTTCTTTCCATATTTATACACCTTGGTTCATACTCATACTCTGTTTACTGTTTGTTTCATTAGCATGGAATTACCTATGCATTTCACTCATTTACATGCCTTTTTGCTATGAGCGCATGCCTAAAACTCTGACCCCAGCTTCTTTCAGTCACTTGCGGTTTCTTGCTGATTTCTTCACCATCTCCAAGGTCTTGCTTCTGCTTTATCTCTAACAATAGCCAGTGGTCTGCATCCTGTTCTCCTTACACAGTGAGCTATATATCTTACAACAGTACTATATTGTTAGGAAAATGCTTGCCTAAGCATCTTGCAATGTTACTTTTAATATATCATTCTGCCTTGTGGTTAGCAGCTTTGCTAGGCCACACGTAACAGCTTTCTATTCAGCTTCAGATTCAATGTTCCCCAAGATCCAAATGCTGTCACCCTAACACTATTGGTGTAAAGCAGGGGATCCTCAGAGAAGAGGAAGGTCTCAAGGCTATGAAGACTGAAGAAAATGGGAGGGCGACAAACTGGTAGTGGAGAGAACTATTAGAAGTGACAGACAGACGGTCTTACATATACACAAGATGCTTAACATACATATACACAGCAGTGTATTTACTGCACAGTAGATATGCATCTACACATGTACATGCTTACTATGCAGTAAATGTTGGTAATAGTGATTAAATTTGCTAGCTGAAAATGCACGTAGTAAATTTACTTTCAATTAGTAACAACGAAGTAGCGTTTATATAGACACCTGACTGGGAGAAAATCTGTTCCCAGCCAGCCATCCACCCGGAGGTGGGAGATTGCTCCCTGGCCTTAAAAGTTGGCTGCTGCTGGGGTGAGGTCTGCCACCAGAGCCTACATAGGTACTATGCCCCCCTGCCCCAGCATCAGGGAGCTCCAAGCCCCCCATTCCAAGATCATGATCAGGGAGTGGGGGTCGAGAGATCTTTATCTCCTAGAACCAGCTCTGAGACTGCAATTGGAGAGCTGGAGGTTGGGAAATCCTTATCCGCCTCTGTGACCATGGGGCTGGCACTGGGAGACCCTTATCTTTCAGCACCAGCCACGCAACTGCAGAGCTGGTATTGGAAGATAAGGATCTCCCAGCACAGGCCCCCACAACCATGAAGCTGGCACTGGAAGATAAGGATCTCCCAATGCTGATCCCACAGTTGTGGAGCTGGCACTGGGAGATAAGGATCTCCCAGCACCAGCCCCATGACTGTGGAGGTGAGCAGGGAACACGCTCCGCAACCTGTTCCCCACCCAGCTCCATGCTCATGGGCCTGAGCAGGAAACAGGCTCCAAGCCTCCACCCTGAGGGAGGGGTGGGGGCTGGGCACTGTCATGCTCAGAGGCAGGTCCCAACCCATACCCCAATTGAGTGATCACAGCATGGGGCTTGGAAAGAGCTGCAGTGCTGGGGTAGGTCCCAGCCCCCTGCCCCAATCTGCCAGTGGGACAGCTAACTGTGTGCTAGCTACTAGCTACCCCACCAGTGGATCGAGGCGGGGGGCTGGGACCTGCCCCTCCCCTGCAGCTCTTTCCAAGTCCCCTGCCTCTGATCAGGGAGCTGAGGCTAGGATGTTCCTGCTTCCGGGTCAGGGGAACATTGTTTCCACCTTGGCAGCAGGCAGCGCCCCCAGGGCAGGTTGTAATGTCCCAGCCCCAGCCAGGAGACAGCTGTCCCCTGCTCCCTGCCAGCTCCTAAGCTATCACCCAGGAGGAGCCTAGAGTTGGTGGCAGGGGCCTATTTCAGGGCCACAGGAAGTGGAAGCAGTTTGCTGTCATTAACAGAAAACTTGCTTCTGCTTCCCTGAATGTGTAGATGCCTGTCTGGGAGCATTTACTCATGAGTAGTAAACTGATCCTGGATCAAATGCATATGTAGATGCGCCCACTGATTGGGACAGACTGGTAGTGGACAGGACTATTAATTAAAGTTATCTTTATGTTACACCAGCACCCAAAGACCCCAGCTAAAATCAGGGTATTAGTATCCTAGGACCTGGACTTACAGAGTGGGTATATCTACACATGCCACTATGATGCTGTTGTTATTGCATTATCATTTAGTACTTCCTTTTGGAAGTACTTAAAGACGGTGCAGTAACAACCTGTACTGCACTGTGCACACTATGCACAGTTATTTTTAGGCTCTATATAACCGTAGTGACACATTATGTCACTCCGAGAAAATTATCCAGGAGCACATCTGAGAGGGACCAGCAGGGGAGATCATGCTTAGGGGCAGCCAACATGG
>NW_017729029.1:17701432-17707247 GCF_001723915.1 Gavialis gangeticus | reverse complement strand
ACTGCATCCAGTTCTGGGTGCCGCACTTCAGGAGGGGTGTGCACAGCATTGAGAGGTTCCAGAGGAGGGCCACTTGCATGACCAGGGGGCAGCAAGGCAGGCCCTATGAGTGGAGGGTATGGGACCTGAACCTGTTCAGCCTCCACAAGAGAAAGCTGAGAGGGGATATGGTGGCCATCTACAAACTGTCCAAGGGGGACCAGCAGGCTATGGGAGAGTCCCTGTTCCCCCAAGCACTACCAGGAGTAGTGAGGAATAACAGCCATAAGTTGACGGAGAGTAGATTCAGGCTAGGTATCAGGAGGCACTACTTCACAGTCAGGGTGGCTAGGATCCGGAACCAACTTCCAAAGGAAGTGGTGCTCACTCCTACCCTAGGGGTCTTGAAAAGGAGGCTAGATAATCACTTAGCCGGGGTCATTTAACCCCAGCATTCTTTCCTGCCCGTGGCAGGGGGTCAGACTTGATGATCTGCTCAGGTCCCTTCCGACCCTACCTACTATGAAACTATTATGAGGGAGTGTGTTTCTTCAATAACGGAGCTGTGGCATCACAGAAGCAAACTAAGTTTAAATGCTTTTTCTGAAGGGTCACAGAGAAGCTCTGTAGCACAGCTTGGGTTGAACCCAGATTTCTGGTTTCTAATATAATGCCTTAATTACAAGACAATCTTTTCTTTAGTGACATGTCAGAGGTGCTAACGTTACCTGTATAATTTTAATCAGGCCTCTGAATCCATTCTGTTTTTGTTCTGCAAACTGTCTTGAATCCATCCCAGTCCTGTGTGTGTTCTTTAATTCAGAAATCCCTCCAAAAACTACACACAGCTGCTCTCAGACCCAACCAATTTGTCTTCCTCTGCCTTTGCAGGAATTATGCAATCCCAGTAGTTTTTCAGGTCTTTCCAATAGTGTATTAACCTATTTACTTTTTCCACTGCAGATCAGAGGGCCACTCTGCCTTCTTAAACAGTGATGGAATAAATGGCTGCATTATGCATTCTACCGCACTCCATCCCCAAGGTTTCTGGAGATGGTCCTACCATGTACAAGTTCTGATTTAGTGAAACTAAAAGCAAGTTGTAAGTCATAAACTATGGGATGCAGTGCTTGGAATAACCGATGCCAAAAAAGACCATCTTTAAAATAATCCAGAAGGCTAAAAGTGTCCATTAACATTTTCATGTGTTTTTTCTCTCTACCTCTGGATAACTGGAGTATCATGGGGGTCATTCTGTGAAACTATGATCTAATTTTTTCCTTCAGGTCATTTTCAACATGTGCATATTCAATAACTCTTGGATGACCATATATACTGAGCAAAAAAATCCCAAGGACACTTCTTAATAGAGTTAAAAGAGATGCAAACTGGAAAGAAGTAATAGAAACAAAGTAACTTCCACAAAGCTTTCAAATAGTTTTGGAATAAAATATTTGGCTGATATCATAGATCATATGATGCAGTCCTACCTGCTTCGGTTCAGGTAAGATAAAGGTAACTATGTAGAATGGCAAGCAGTATGAATACAGGCTGAGCCTCCCAGAAAATAATAAAATAGGAGGCAAGCCAGCAAAAGACAACAAAGACTGAAAATATACAGATCTTCCTCCCCTTTCCTTTGTTACCTGCCATGACTTCACTTTGCAGTGAATCAGCCTAGTCAGAATAATTTGGACAGCACTTTCATGTGTGCTTTAGGCCAAGACTGTTTTTACTTTGTTCCAATCTGAGACCTTAGGGCTAGGGACAAAAATTACACATAAAACAGGATAAGTGTTTGGAAACTGATTCAAATCTGTAACACAATAGAGGTTCAGTGCACATAAACCACTTTCAAAATGGCTAAAACCAGTTTAAGATAAACCTGGAAGGATGTAGTATCAGACTTCATGATTTAGGTTAAATTGGTTTATTCAACTTCTGTCCTAGATCCCTTCCAGATTCAAGGTAACCCACAATCCCCCAGAATCCCAGGATGCTTTACACTTCCCCCACAACCCCCCCTCCCCTCTGCCCACAGGGTAGTCAGGCTAGACTTGGCCCAAGCTGTCTCCTCCAGCTGAGCAGGGAGGCATGCTCTAGCACCCCCTAGCTCCTCACTAGGCCACTGCCAGCATGTGGCTGCATTTCCAGAATCATAAGTAAATGTCTATTCACTTGCTTATCAGTTCAATCTATGCAGCTTAGATTAACTTGCAAAGATTGAATCGGTTCCATCTCAGACTTTTTGAGCCCAAGAGAGAACCATTGTAGGCCAAAGCAAGTCACTTTGATATGTCTACAACAAAGCAGCAGCATGCCCCAGCCAGGATATCCCTGCCTACCCACATTTCTGTCTACCTGCTCCAAACAGAAATATTCATTCTCTTGTATAGATAAATCCTTAAAATCCCCTTCTGCATCTCCATTATGAGCTTCAGCCGCTGCTCTTGGCCTGTCTTTTAAAGAAGCTTACAAATAGAACTCATTAAAAGAATTAATGTTCTGTAGTATGTAGAATGCAGTTACACAACAATTTAGGGGCATAATTTTATAAGACCTAGGCACATTTCCTGTTGACTTCAGGAAAGATACATACATTGAGAGTTCACAGAACAGTATTCTAAATTTATGGCCATGTCTTTTAAGTGGTGTAAATCAACATGACTCCACTGAGGCCAATGACCCATTCAAATCAATCTAACTGTTTCAATTCATATCAGCAGATGATCTAATCCACATTTACAATATATGTTGTCTTACAATTAAGGTTTTCTCAAAACAAAATTCTTCTACAGACTTTCAGGTGCTAAAAATTTTCCTGATCCTTCTACTTACATTAATCTTCAATTAATTCCAGATCTAAACATGGATGTGATTTTTCAAATAACTTTTCAAGTACAGTGTGAGTCATAGCAATCAACTCTGAAATGCAGAATACCCATTGGTTGACATTCTGAGATTATGAGCTGCAGTTATGTGTATTTCATTGTTCACATGGTAACAGAATCAAAAGAAAATCATAATGAAGCACAATTGTTAGCTTCAGAAATAGGTTACAAAAACATTCTTCATGAACAGTCTTAACAAGCAAAAGAAGCTGAACTCACCATGGGCCAAATTCATCTCTGTTACAACTCCAGTTAAATCACTAGAGTTGTATCAGGGATTAATGTAATCTTTGGGATCAAATTAGCTAATTTGTGTTCATGCAACCCTCCACATCGGTAATTTGAAACAACTTTACCCATTCTGTAAAAAAAATTAAGATCTTTATTTTCATTAACTCTTCACATGTTATATTAAAATAATTACTTACGGCAATTTATGCTAGCAACTGATTTTTAAATGGATTTATAAGAGAAGATGGGCCCCTATGATGGTTTAAAGCAGAAGCAGCTTCTGTGTAAACATGAGGAAAAAAGGATGAAAGGGGCTTAATTTTACAGCTCCGAGATGTCCTTTGTCTTAAAAGGTAAGAAAGGAATTACCATGGAAACCAGCTCACTCCCTCCTCTTCACAGAAAAAAAAGTCAAGTTACACCAGTTTGAGTTAAATTACTATAAACTTGTACATTTTTATCATAAAACAATTTTCTGGATCTCTTTCAAAAGCGCTGTATTTATACATGTCAAGAAGAACTATGAAGAATGGGATCAGAAGGGGAGTAAGCATTTGTCTGTGTTTAAATCACAGCTCTCACTCTTTGTGGCAAACATTTTTATTTTTGTTGTGAAATTCACACCTCTCAGGAGATAACCTTCTTATAGAATCAGTTGGTTTCTTCTAGAGAATCTACTTCTATGTATGCAGTAGCTGCATATCTCTTCACTGGCAACAGTAAAGGAAGGTCATTCTTAGCTTTAATTTCAAATTATAATATGCTGCTTCCTTCTTGAGGGAAATCTATTCCACTTTGGAAAGGGACCACTTTCTAAAACAACTTGCATGACTTGCAAAGGGAAAAAACAGCTTGTTGCTTTTCATGTTTGCAGAGGGAAGAGCAGGAGGAATATAAAGAACAACAAAGATAAATGTAAGGTACTCCACCTAGGGAGGAGGAATTCCCAGCATACCTACCGGTTGGGGGATGACCTCCTCAGCAGCTCAGTGGCTGAGAGGGATCTTGGAGTCATAGTTGACTCCAAGATGAACATAAGACTGCAGTGTAATGAGGCCATCAACAAGGTCAATTGGACCTTGTCATGGATTAGCAGATGCTTGACCAACACATCAAGGGAGGTGATGCTCCCCCTCTATGCGGCATTGGTCAGGCCGCAGTTGGAGTATTGTGTCCAGTTTTGGGTGCTGCACTTCAAGAGGAACACGGAGAATCTGGAGAGGGCTCAGAGGAGGGCCACTCATATGATTAATGGCCTCCATGAAAGACCCTAAGAGGGGAGGTTGAGGGATCTGGATCTCTTCAGCCTTCACAAGAGACATTTGGGGGGAGACCTTGTAGCTGCCTATAAGTTTATCAAGGGAGGACAACAGGGAATTGGAGATGCACTACTTACCAGAGCACCCCTAGTAGTAACTAGGAATCATGGGTGCAAACTAATGGAGAGTAGATTCAAGTTAGACATTAGGAAGAATGTCTAACATTTTTACAGTAAGGGTGGCCAGAATCTGGAATGGGCTTCCAAGAGAGGTGGTATTATCACCTAACTTGGAGGTCTTCAAGAGGAGGCTTGATAGACACCTGGCAGGGGTCATCTGACCTCGGTCCTCTTTCCTGCCAGGAGCAGGGGGTCAGACTCAATTATCCTTGTGGTCCCTTCTGACTCTACAGTCTATGAATCTATAAATAGCACTAATGGTTCTGGTTTAGATCTAGTATATCATTTGTATTATTTGGGCTTTGCTGTTCCATATGAATCTCACAGGTCTCAAACAGTAGTTTTCAATGGAATCCTGAGCAATGGTCAATGCTCAGGTTGTATTGCATAGTGGGCTTCTCTACATGAGATGCTTTACTCAAGATTAGAGCAAATTACAGTGCAGTAAGTGTCCCCATCTACATGTACAGATGCATAGTGCACAGTAATTTGCTCTAATTGTGAGTAAATTTTCTGTGTGTAAATACAAGTAGAAAATTTACTCATGAGTAATTACTGTGCAGTACTGCACATGTGATAGCCCTGGTGATAAGAATATAGCAGGTAAATAGTAGGCAGGTTACCTGGGGTATCAGATGTTAGGCACGTTATAACAGGGGCAGAATCCAGGGCTAAGTGCTAACTGGCAGAAATTTGCTCCCAGTCAGCTGGCCAGCAGGGGTAGGAGATTGCTCCCTTCTGCTGAGAGCTATCTGCTCTTGGGGTGGGCTCTTGCACTGTACCCTGGGCAGGGACAATGTTCCCCTGCCAGCAGCATGGAGCTCCCAGTCCCTGCTCTGTAATTGGGTTAAAGTTAGGTTACAGTTAGGCTGAAACAGTCTAGATCTTCAATCTGAGTCACAGTTCCATGAAGTGAGAAAAAAACACATGGTTTTTGTTTAAAATAACTAATTTTCAATCAAGAAGAACAACAAAAATGAAATCTATTTTAGCAGGCACAAAGGATGTCTCATCCCTGCAACAAATCCATGGTGACTGAGACAAAATGGCTGCTGACTTTGCACCAAGGCTAGATCCTGTATAAGCAACATAAGAAGTGCCATATTCAGTCAGACCAATGGCCCATCTAGCCCTGGATCCTGCCCCTGTTATAAGGTGCCTAACATCTGATACCCCAGGTAACCTGCCTACTATTTACCAGCTATATTCTTATCACCAGGGCTACATTACCCCCCAGCACACCCCAGGCACCACCAAAATGCACATCCCAACCCCT
>NW_017729029.1:17700334-17701273 GCF_001723915.1 Gavialis gangeticus | reverse complement strand
TCCAACTATTTTAGTTGGTCTAATAAAAGATATTGGATTTTCCCAAAGAACCTTGTCTAACAGTTTGAAGGTATTTTCACCATATCCTGAAGCAGGGATGGATCTAGGATTTAGCAAAGGGAGATGCAGAAGCAGCCCCCAGCACTGCAGGAGTGGATGCACCCCTACCTGAAGCCCCTCCCCTCCCCCCCAGCATGAGCAGACCAGGCTGCGGGAACCGCTAAGGACTTTTTTAAAGCACATAGGATGCCCCCCCACCAAGATCTGCTTCTGCTGCTGCCTCATTTGCCACTGTTACTCTTCTCAGTTGAGCCCAGCCCCCACACAGCCTGGCTGAAGCAGGCAGGAATGTCATTGAGGCTTCTCCTGCTCCCCACCCACCCCCGGGACTGTGGGGATGGCAGCAGCAGCAGGCAGGGGAGTGAAGAGGAGAGAATATGCCTTTGAGCAGGGGCATGGGAGGTTCTTACATGCCCTGTAAGTCCCCAGAGGCCATTTTAAAGTCCCCAGAGGCTCCTGTGGAATGATCCACTCAGAAAAGGGGATGCAGCTGTGCCACTTTACTCTTTGGATTGACCCCAGTCCTACAGTAAGTTTTTTAGTCACCCTAAGGTAAAATAATGATGTCATTCTTATACCCCTCATACCCATCTTTAGGGCTCCTTTGCACTTGAGCAATCTAAATGATCATTAGTAGGTGCATCTACATGAGATGCTTTACTGTGCAGTAGATCAATCTACTGCACAGTAAGGCATCACCATATAACTATGTGCAGCAGCTACTGTGCAGTAAATTAAGCTAATACACAGTTTTCTACTACCTGTAAATACAGATAATAGATTCACAGTGCATCAGCTACTGTGTAGTGCTGCTCAGGTAGACACTCACTGGGCGCAAATTTGCCTCATGTCAGCCACACCAGCAGGGAGCCACAGAGG
>NW_017729029.1:17681640-17695334 GCF_001723915.1 Gavialis gangeticus | reverse complement strand
AGCTAATACACAGTTTTCTACTACCTGTAAATACAGATAATAGATTCACAGTGCATCAGCTACTGTGTAGTGCTGCTCAGGTAGACACTCACTGGGCGCAAATTTGCCTCATGTCAGCCACACCAGCAGGGAGCCACAGAGGATAGGGAGTTCTCTGTCCCTGGTCCCAGTGCTGCTCAGCTCTCAGCTGATCAGCGCCCAGGACAGGGTCATTCTCTGCCCTTCTCCCCCACCCTCACTTTATGCAGCTTCTGGCTCCACACTGGATCCAGGAGCCAAGCAGCACCAGGATCAGGGAGCTGCCTGCTTCTCCACTCAGCCAGGGGCTTACCAGCAGCTGTCCCACTTTTGGGTCTGCTTCCAACAAGCCCTGAGCTGGGCTAGGATTCCCTGCCCAGCAGAGGGGCTGCCTACCAGTGAGTCCCCGCTGGGCAGGAAATCCCCATCCAGCCAGGACAGCTCCCAACCAGCCCCCTGATGGGTGAGCATTCCCCACCCAGCTGGGGTCTTTCTGGCAGCTGCCCCAGAAGTGGGACAGCTCCCAGTGAGTCCCCTTCTGGGTGGAGAAGCCCTGCTGTGCACCAGGCTCACTGGCAGCTCTGTGTTCCAATGTGTAAGGGGCCAGGAGAGCTCTGCCAGCTGTAACAGGAACTATCTCCCACCCCCATGCACATCAGGACCCCTCCTGGCTTTAGCAGCAGAGCTCTCCTGGCCCTGTGCACATCAGGATTGGCTCCCGTACCCCCTGCCAGGCCCCAGGCTAGCACCCCAAGTGAGCTCTGAACACCCCCTGGCTGTTGCAGGGGGGCAGAGCAGGGCAGGAGCGTCTCTGTACCACACTGCTCCTATTGGGAACAGATTTGCTCGTGACAGGGTGCACATGTAGACATGCTCCCAGGGACGGCTTACTGCACAGTATTAATATCACGTGTAGATGTACCCAGTATCTATGAAAATCTAGACTAATTCATTTATCATTGGAAGAGTCATAGTTTGGTATAGTTTGATTCAATGTGTCCATGATTTTGCCTTTAAGGGAAAGGACATATGATATAGAAAAAGGTGTGGGAAAAAAGAGTTGATTTAGATAATTAATCACTGGTGAATGATTTCACTGGGGAGTCGTACATAATGCATTGAATGGTAAGTGGCAAACAATGCTTAAGGATACCATTTTAGTATGGATTTTGCTGCAAAATGCAGATTTTATAAATAAATCTGATGCGCATTGTGTTGGTAATGATTCTGCCCTGTTGTTATCTTTAGTAATGGTGGTATAATTTTTTTAGGTGGAACTTCACAAAGCTGTTTCTGCTTTTGACCAAAATAATAGAGGGTTATGAACCCAGCAGTGACTAGCATCCTTCAAAACCACAAAAGCTGTAACTTTCCCAGGTTTATTTCAGCTGTTTCCAGTAACATTTCCAACATGCTAACATCAAAGATCAGCTCTTTCATTGAGGAATAACTGTATTTCCAGGTATCTCTTGGGTTGTACATCATGAATTTCTTTTATAGCTACCAGGGATTCAGTTAATAGTGTTACAGCTGGAAGTGTTACTTCCAACTTTGCAAGGGACCTGTCTAGTATTTACAAGGCTGGAATGATTAATAGCATCAAATAAGACTCTATAGGTTGTAAAAGATTATATTGGTTGGAATACATTGCGGATTCATTTCTGAAAGAGAAATTTGCTAAATAGAAGATAATTTTACAAATACAGTAAAATGTATCTGTATCTGTTACCACCTGTGGAGGTTTTTAGAAATATGAGTGCTCTATGCACAGAAGAAAAGTGATCTTCTCAGTAGGAGATTGATCTCCACTGATAGGTAGGACATTTCACAGCAATATGAAATGCAACAGAATGACTAAATAAACTGATTTTGAAAGTATTCTAAAGGGACACCACCTATATGGCTTGCAATGAGAAAGTTGCAGATGCCAAGATCTTTTGTTTATGGAATAGTTTTTTTTCCCCTATAACTTCGGGTGTTTTGGCACATGCTACCTAGCATTCACAAAAAAAGTCATTTTTACCTGGCACCTTCTTTCACTTCAATTAATCTGCTTTAGAATTGACATATCTATTCTGACATGAGTTATACCGGCATATTGTTTGTATGGATATCGTTACTTCAAATGAATTTAACCTCATCTGGCTATGCAGTGTTGCATTACTTCTTATGATTTCCACTGCCCTGGGGTCATCTCAGTGAGTTGTCACTTCCCTGTTTAAAGGTTGTCATGCACCCTTCAGTAATCCCAGCTGAAAGAAATTCACATATCAAAAGTACATTCCAGGAGTTATACCTTGTGATTCCATGTAATCCTATTAAGATAGGGCAGGCAAAATCCAGCTTACAGGCCAGATCCAGCCAGAAATGGACTCCACCTCCCAGCAGCCCTTGACAATGTGGCTGTGGTCAGTTTCCATGGAGACCCCAGCCACAGTGTGCTGTGGTAGCGCAAGGCTGGGGTTGCCATGGAGAATAGGGTTGCCCACTGGTAGGGTGCATGGCAGGGCAGGGCAGGGCGCTGCTCTGGATCTTGTGGTGGGGGCAGCTTGGTCCAGGGCCAAGGCAGAGCTGCGATCTGCAGCCTGCACACTCCAGGCAGGGGTATGCAGGCAGCAGATTACAGCTCTGCTCTGGCTCAGGCCTAAGCTATCACCACTGCAAGGAGCTGGGACAGAGCTGAGATCTGCAGCCTACATGATCTGGACAGGGGTGCATAGGCAGCATATTGTGCTTGTGCCCCTGCTCCAGACCAGGCTATCACTGCTACAAGGAGAGAGGGCAGTGCCACAATCTGCTGCCTGCATGCCCCTGCCTGAAGCATGCAGGCTGCAGATCATGGCTCTGCCCTGGCCTGGAACCAAGCAGCCCTCGCCACAAGATCCCAGTGGCTCTGCAGCAGCCCCCTGCCCTGCCCTACCATGCACCCTGCCAGAGAATCTAGGGCAACCCCAGCCTTGCACTATCACAGCACAGCTGTGGCTGGCGTCTCCACGGAGACCGGCCCCAGCCAACTGGACAGGAGCTCCTGGGAAATGGAGTCTGGCTGCCAGCTGGATCCGCCATTTTACCCACCCCTGTGTTAAGAGGTCCTGGACTTTATTCATGTCTGGAGGAACAGATCTAATCCCATCTGACCAGCTATGTTATTTGCAGAAGCAAACTTCTGGTTGTTCATAAAGTTAATTAAGTCTTTTCAACTTTAGGTCCTCTCCCTTTTTTTCACAGATGTGCAAAAGAAAAGCATGTACAACACTTGTCAGAGCCCTATCATATTTCCAACTTCCCTTCAGTCATTCTGCAGGAACTCAGATTTATACTTAAACAGTTCATTCCTGCTATCCAAATATCCAGTAAAAGATTTTCTAGGCAATAGAAGCAGGGGATAAGCTGGGTCTCCTAGAATGATATAAGGAATCATAATATGATTAATTTTGTTGGGGAAATTGGCCAGCTACTGCGTAGCACCCATACACTGAAGGGTGTGCTCATACACCGAGGAGCACTGGCCACGTCCAGTTGCTGGGCTCGTTCCTAGCCGCGATCAATTAGGCAGAGAATGAGGGAGTA
The DNA here is from genome assembly GCF_001723915.1 of Gavialis gangeticus. Classification (NCBI taxonomy): domain Eukaryota; kingdom Metazoa; phylum Chordata; order Crocodylia; family Gavialidae; genus Gavialis; species Gavialis gangeticus. The sequence continues at coordinate 17,691,746 of NW_017729029.1, read as the reverse complement.
TTGGCAAGATGATTTATTTCTCTGCAGAGGGGTTACTCAGGGCCTAGTAGACCAAGAGTTCCCCCGATCTGATTTTGGTAGCACCTTTTACACTAACAGGTCAAACATAAGCAAATATAGATATACATAGGCATAAGACATATATGCGTGCACATCTTTGGGGAATTTCCACTAGCTTTGGGGTTTTGTATTTTTGCTTGATGTTACAGAGTTACAAAATACACAGAACAAGTTTGCTTACTGTCAGCAAAAGGCTATCTTTAAGCTTAGGGAAAGATCATATGTTTCTCAAGAGTCATCTGCTTCTCATGAGTCATCTTGTTTTTCTAACAATGTCCACTGTAGTCTCTGGATCAAAAGATCCTTTTTTCAGTGAATAAAACATGGATGAGTTTAAGATTCTGGCATCACACATCTTTCCAGACCACTCCATCAGAATGTTGCTGAACTAACTGGCTAGTGTGATCAACCAGGTTGTGCTTTGCTATGGTGAGCTGCCACTTTCTGTTGATGAGCTTTGAGGCCTGGCAAATAGCAGGTTTCCATCACTGGCTCCAGTACAGTTTCAGGAACCCCACCCATACAAATTTGTCAATAACTTTGTGAGCTGGGGCAGCAGCATTCTTTTAATACTAGTAAACACTTCCATGGTAGCAACTTAACAGTTGATCTACCACCACCAAACTGGTTAAATACTAACTGCTAGCCACTGAGGAGGATGAACTTCCAGATGTACTATGTCTGAGTCTGGAATTATGTCATTTACCATTGTGTCATATGTTCTGGAAAATGTATCTGCAATAAGTGGGGGGGGGTTCTGCCATGTACTGTATATATAGATCATACACTTGCAGTTGAAAGAAAAGTCTCTGTAATCTGGGTGGCTTGCCTGATAACCCTTTGTTTGCTATAGTTACCAAAGGTTTATGATCAGTTTTAGCTATCACAGGTTTCCCACAGATGAATATATGACATTTCTTACAGCCATATACCAGAGCTAAAATTTCTTTCTCAATTTGTACACATAGACACTCTGACTTAGAGAGTGCCCTAGATGTATATGCCACTGGTCTCCAGCTATCCCCAAGTTTTTTAAACAAAGGTGCTCCAATACTTTCTTTAGAAGCATCTGTTGACAATTTAATGGGTCTTTTAGGGTAATAGTATTTTAGTACCAGAGCTTTCATTATCTTTTCCTCTAAGTTTTTTAATTCAGCTTCATATTCATGTTCCCATATCCAGCATTCTTTTGTAGGAGTTATCTAAGATGTTTGGTGTGCTCTGCTAAGTTAGGCAGATATTTTCCTACAATATTGATCATTCCCAGTAATCTTTGCACTCCTGCCTTATTTGTAAGGGATGGCAAATTTTTAATGGCTTTAACCCTTTCAGGGTCAATTTGCACCCCTTCCTCAGAGGGCTTTTCTCCCTGATATGTTACTGCTTTGACCCTGAATTTGCATTTTTGTTTGTTCAGTTTCAAAGTTTCTCTGCAAGCTCTTTCTAGTGCATTTCTTAGCCTCAAGTCATGTTCTTCCATAGTATTTCCCCAAACTAATACATCGGCAATATAAACCATAGTTCCATCAAGACCTTCAAAAATTTGTTGCACCTTTCTGTGAAATACTTCAGATGCACAACACAGTCCAAAAGGAAGCCTACAAAAGCAATACCTTTTAAAGGGTGTGTTGAAGGTACATCATCTAGTGCTATTCTTTACTAGAGGAACTTGCCAAAATCCAGAAGAGGCATCCAAAGTGGAGAAATATTTAGCTTCTGCCATATTGCCGAAAGTTGCTTCCGTACTGGGAATGGGAAAATGCTCTTTTTTGATGTATCTGTTTATTTGCTTAGGATTCAGACACAATCCCAAAGTTCCATCATTTTTTCATTATGACCAGTGAATGAATTCAGGCAATTGGTTGCTCTACTTTTTCTATTATGTCCATGTTAACTAATCTATCTAATTCCTTTTTCAGTTTCTCCCTTAGTATATATGGTGGGAGTATTTGGTTCTCTTAATTCTATCTTGTACTCAGTTGGCAGTTTCCCTTTGCCTTGAAATATATCATAAAACTCTTCTTCTATGTTCTTGCTTTCTAGTCCTGTAATTGCTTGCTTTCTAGCCCCTAGTCCCTACATGTTCACAGCGCAACAATTGGTACGAGCTTTACTGGGGCTGTTACAAACTGAATTTTTACTATATTACTCTTGTGTCTAACATGCAGTGCACAAATGCCCTTGGTTGCAATCATGTTCCCATTATAAGCTCTAAGTCTTACTTTCTTATTCTCATAGTACACAGGTTTAGTTTTCATTTTTTTAAGAAATGTATTCTGATATTACATTGACCTGTGCCTCTGTATCTAATTTAGAAGTTAACATTAGTCCATTGTTGTCCAGGTGATTGTCCAAACCTCAGAAGAATGAACTTCTCCTTTCATTGTGCCAATGAGGAATTCTTCCTTTTCCTCATTGCATAAAGCATGCTATTTCTTGTGTGTTGCATCTTGCTTCTTGCTGCAAACTCTTGCAAAATTCAAAGTGATTGAATATTTTGCATTTGATGCAGTGCTTACCAAATGCAGGGCACTGCATGGGTTTGTGGTAACCCCCACACTCACAGCATCTGCAGCTGACCGTTGTTTCTTCAAGCAATTCCCTTTGGCCTCTGCTTGCCTGCTTCATAGTGAGGTCCTCCTTTCTGTATTGTTTGTGTGTTACCTTACCTTTTTGTAGTCTTGTAATTCTGTCTAGTTCAGCTTCTTGTTTTTTCCTCCAGCTTCTGCAGCCTGGCATTTGTTATCTCAGCCACTTGGCACATTCTAACTGCCATTTCCAAATTCTGTTCAGGATAATCTAACAGTCATTCCCTGAGGCTTGTATCCTTTATACCCAAAACAATTTGGTCTCTTATTGGACCGTTTTAGGTCTCCAAAGTTGCATGTCTGGCTCAGCAGTCTGAGGTCTTTGACAAACTCATCTATTGGCTCACATTCTTTCTGCTGTCTCATGTGGAAATTATACTGTTCAAAAGTTTCATTTTGTTTGGGTATACAATATTCCTTAAACATTTTTATTACTGCACCATAGCTTTTCTGTTCTGCTTCAGACAGCTGTAGGCTATTATAAAAAGACAGAGCTTCTGGGCCTGCTATATTTTTAAAAATATCTACCTTGAGTGAATCTTCCTTTTCTGTAACTCCAGTGGCTATCATATGCATGCTGAAGCTCTGCTTAAATTTCTTCCAGTTTTCTCCTGAATTGCTGGACAGTTTGAACTCTGGAATTCTTAGATGCTCTGTTTTTTTGTCTTTCTTCACACCCCATTCCTGATACCATGTGTTGTTCTCAAAAGACCAAGGAGTTAAGCTTATAGAATGATAAACTTGTTTATTCAGAAAGCAGTACCTTGCTTCTAGTTCTGCTGTTCCCTCTTGCAGTCCCCAGGCAAATGTAACAACTTATACATAACACTCTGAAAGTACATACATAACTCTCATTGAAACCACACAGGCTGAATTTTCTGTTTGTATTAATGACTGTTAGGGCTGTCAGCACATACTCCATAGTTCACAATAGCAGTTTAAAAATGGAACTGAACTACTACAGCAAGGTTAGTTATGGGACATCAGAAGAGAAATCAGGGAATTGGTTAGCTTGACCTCAAGTCCCAGCATTCCAGTAGGTTCCAATAAGGATATCCCAATGTGCTACTAGGGAATACTGTACTGTAAGACAGTGCAGCTATCTAAGAAAAGTGCACAACTCCATGGATGTAGGGTATAAAAGGAGACTTCTAGGTGACCAGGGAGCCTGTGACCATGGATTCAGGTGAAACAGAGCTTCAAACAGGCTAAGCAGTTTGCAGGCAGTTCACAGGCCAATTCCTAGGCTAGTTCATGCTCCCTGCCACCCTTTTTGAGGGGCAAGCCTTTCAGCTTGGCATGAGGAAGCAGGGAAAAAAGGAACGCTTTGGGGCAAATGAGCAATAAACGGGCCAGCTTCCAGGGTGAGTTCGCTAGGGAAGGTGTGCTTGGAAGAAGAGCAGTAAGAGAGAGAATGAAAATTAAGAGACCCAGAGAAATAGCTGGAGAATGTTGCAATGCTAGAGACACTGCCACTTCCTCTGCTTGCACCTGCAAGGTTTCTGTCCAGGCAGGACTGCTCACCATTGACATTTCCACCCAGGTCCAGGTTTGGCACTGTGGGGACTGCAGTTAGCAGGTTCCTTCCAGTGACAGCCAAGTCAGGAAGTGCCTGCAGTATAAGATGTGCATCATAGATTCATAGATGTAGGCTCAGAAGGGACCTAAGTAGATCTTCAAGTCCAACCCCCTGCCCTGGGCAGGAGAGAATATTGGGCTCACATGACCCCAGCTAGGTAATTATCAAGACTCCTGGTGGTGTCTCTCAGGGAACAGGCAAAAGCAATAGAACTACAGAAGGAGGTGGTGATGCTCCAAAGCATCCTTTGACATGAGGAGTTCATCGATTTGATGCTGGAGGAGACCTCCAGGACTGTGAAGGATGAAATGCAAGAGGCAGCACTAGAAAAGAGAGAGGACATGGATACCCAAGAGGGTGGATGCTGGAGGCTTGTGACTTCTGGCAGCAAGCAGAGATCTTCACCTGTACCTTCAGTGGTTCACCTGGAGAACAGATATGCAGCCCTAGCAACAGAGAGGGAGGAGTACGTTCCATTGGTGGAGGAAGGCAGGCCAGGCCTCACCAAGGTGGGAAGGATCAAAATGATTGCCACCAAGAAATGATGGGTGGTTGTAGTTGGGACTCCCTTCTGTGGGGGATAGAAGGAGCCATCTGCCGACCTGACCTGTTGTCTTGATAACTATTCTGCTTGCCCAGAGCCTGGATCTGAGATATCACAGAAAGACTACCAAGGCTCATCCAGCCCTCTGACTACTATCCCACATGCTGCACATCCATGTGGTCACCAATGATACTGCCAGGAGAGATGCTGAGAATATCAAAAGGGACTACAGGGCTTTGGGTGCAAGGGTGAGGGAGTCTGGGGCTCAAGTTGTGTTCTCATCAGTCCTTCTGGGCTCAGGTAGGAACAGGTGCATCCAGCAGATCAACACCTGACTGCACAGGTGGTGTCACTAGCAGGGCTTTGGCTTCTTTGACCATGGGAATAAAAAGGATACCTGGGAAGAGATGGGAGCTACCTGGCATTTAGAAGGAAGAGCATCTTTGCATATAGGCACACTAACCTAGTGAGGAGGGCTTTAAACTAGGTTCACCGGGGGATGGAGACCAAAGCCCTGATGTAAGTGGGAAAGTAGGAGACCTAGAGGAAGAGCAAACAGGAGCAGGCAACAGGGGAGGTGCTCACATACTACCTGAGAAATCATGGCAATCAACTAGTTACCTCAGGTGCCTGTACACAAATACACGGAGACTGGGAGACAAGCAGGAAGAATTGGAAGTCCTCACACAGTCACAGAACTATCACATAATTGGAATAACAGAGACCTCATGGGAGCTTGCATGACTGAAGCATTGCCATGGCTCGGTACAAATTGTTCAGGAAGGACAAGCAAGGAAGAAGAGGAAAAGGAGTTGCACTTTATGTCAAAGAAGCTTATAATTGCTCAGAGCTCCAGTATGAAACTGGAGACAGGCCTGTTGAGAGTCTCCGGGTTAGGGTCAGAGGGGAGAGCAACAAGGGTGATGTCATGGTGGGGATCTGCTATAGACCATCAGACCAGGAGGAAGTAGTGGATGAGGCTTTCTTCAGATAGTGGAAGTTTCCTGATCACAGGCCCTGGTTCTCATGGGGAACTTCAGTCACCCTGACATCTGCTGGGAGGGCAATACAGCAGTGCTCAGGCAATCCAGGAAGTTTTTGGAAAGCATTAGGAACAACTTCCTGGTGCAAGTGCTGGAGTAGCCAAATAGGGGCTATGCTCTTCTTGACCTGCTGCTCACAAACAGGGGTGAATTGGTGGAGAATGTTGTGGATGGTAACTTGGGCACCAGTGACCACAAGATGATAGAGTTCAGCATCCTGAAGAAAGAACAGATGGAGAGCAGCAAAGTAAGGACCCTGGATTTCAGAAACGCAAACATTGACTCACTCAAGGAAATCATGGGCAGGATCCCCTGAGAAGCCAGACTGAAAGGAAGAGGAGTCCAGGAGAGCTGGCTGTACTTTAAAGAAACCTTACTGAGAGTGCAGGAACAAACCATCCCAATGCACAAAAAGACTAGCAAGTATAGCAGAAGACCAGCTTGGCTTAGCAAGGAACTCTTGAGTAAATTAAATCACAAAAAGGAAGCTTATAAGAAGTGGAAACTTGGGCAAATAACTAGGGAAGCATTGCTCGAACATTCAGGGATGAAGTCAGGAAGGCCAAAGCGCAGCTGGAGATGCAGCAAGCAAGGAATGTGATGAGCAACAAAAAAGGTTTCTACAAGTATGTCAGTGGCAAGAGGAGGATCAGGGAAAGTGTGAGCCCCTTACTGAGGATACAGAAAGGGCTGAAGTGCTCAATGCCTTTTTTGCCTCAGCCTTCACAGGCAAGGTCAGCTCCCAGACTGCTACACGAGGCACCACAATAGCAGGCTTCAGTGGTAAAAGAACAGGTTATGGACTATTTAGAAAAGCTGGATGTGTACAAGTTCATGGGGCCAGATGGGATGCACCTGAGGGTGCTGAAGGTCTTGGTTAATATGATTGCAGATCCATTGGCCATCACCTTTGAAAACTCATGGTGATCCAGATGATTGGAAAAGGGCAAACATAGTGGCCATGTTTAAAAAAGGGAAAGAGGAAGATCCAAGGAACTACAGACTAGTTGGTTTCACTTCAGCCCCTTGAAAAAATCATGGAGAGTAGTAATCAAGGGCTCTATGTCTAGGTGGCAGGCAGTATCGAGTGGAGTGCCCTGGGAGTTGGTTTTGTTCACTGACTTCATCAATGATCTGGAAGATGGTATAGAGTACACCCTCAGCAAGTTTGCAGATGACACCAAGCTGGGGGAATAATAGATATGCTGGAGGGTAGGGCTAGGATTCAGAGTGGTCTAGACTAATTGGAGGATTGGACCAAAAGAAATCTCATGAGGTTCAACAAGGACAAGTGCAAAGTCCTGCACTTAGGATGGAATCATCCCATGTACAGTAGAGGCTGGGGACTGACTGGCTGGGCAGCAGCTCTGCAGAAAAGGACCTGGGATTACAGTGGACAAGCTGAATATGAGCCAACAGTGTGCCCTTGCTTCATAAAAGGCTAATGGCATATTGGGCTGCACTAGTAGTTGTGTTGCCATTAGGTCAGGGGAAGTGATTATTTCCCTCTATTCAGCACTGGTGAGGCCATATCTGGAGTACTGTGTTCAGTTTTGGGCCCCCCACTATAGAAAGGATGTGGACAAATTGGAGAGAATCCAGTGGAGGGCAACAAAAATGGTGAGGGAGATGAGGGACATGACTTATGAGGAAAGGCTAGGGAACTACGCTTATTTAGTCTAGAGAAGAGAAGACTGATGGGGGATTTAATAGCAGCCTTCAACTACCTAAAGGGGGTTTTGAAAGAGGATGGAGCTAGACTGTTCTCAGTAGTGGCAGATGACAGAACAAGGAGCAACGGTCTCAAGTTGCAGCAAGGGAAGTTTAGGTTAGATATTAGGAAGAATTTTCTCGCTAGGAGGGTCATAAAACACTGGAACAGGTTACCCAGAGAGGTGGTAGAATCCTTGGAGGTTTTCAAGACCCAGCTAGGATGATCTAGTTGGGGATGGTTCTGCTTTGAGCCAGAGCCTGGGCTAGATGATCTCCTGAGGTCCCTTCTAACCCTAATTTTCTATGATTCACATGGGCAGCAGATTAAGCTTGCATAACCAGGGCAGCTAGGACTTACTGTGTTGGGACACAAATGCCAGTATAGTTAGAGTAGAATAATGTAGAACCAAAAACAACAACAAAAAGAAAGAAAGAAAAGGTAAACCAAGCCAAAAAAAACAAAACCCTTTTGTTTTGTAGCCTGGTCCTTAGGGGAGTTTATAGAAATACATGCTCCACTAATATAATCACCTACCTTTAGGGAATACTAGACCATCAGCCAAACAAATGCTACTTATGTGTTACTATGGTTTACCAAACTCTCATTTGATCTAAAAACCTAAGTAAGTGTAAGTAAGAACCTGTTTTTCATTTTTCCATCCTTGAAGGCACATTGATAGCTAATTCTCTCAGTTTTTATATTAATTTAATATAAGAAATTTCCTTTAGATTGTTACTTCTGGTGTTCATAGCAACACCTTTAGGCAGTGATGACCATAATAACACATCAAGCTTAACATTAGCAGAGGCCACCTAACATCAACCTTTTATCCACAGTTTTTTGTCAGTTCACTGGTGCTCAGATGATCTCAGTTCAGCTTCTCTTCTTCTAAATAGTCTCCAATGAATGACTTTCCCTCAGTATAATGTAAATTATAATTTTCAGTGATATCACTGCTTATAATAATTGTGCTTCTAAACCTAAAAAGCAGTCATAGGAATCTAAGCATGATGTTGAAGAGTCCAATACCTCTCATTTAATCTTGTGTACATAGCATTTTTAAAGATATCTTGCAAGATACTGCTTTCTATAGATAAGCAGAGGCTGTGCTGGAAAAAATTCACACCCAAAGTGAAACTGACAAAATTTGCATTTGACAAATTTTTCAGTCGAGTGAAAAAAAATGACACTCTTTATCCAGAACAGATTTAAAAAATAATGGCTGTAAACTTACCCAGGTATCAAATTCACAGGCTTATGAGCTAAATGATGTTCACAAATTCCAGGTATCAGGAAGAAAGAAAGGGATCATAGTAATCACCTGTATCTGTGCATTCTAAAAAAAAAAAAAATCTGATGTCATATTCTAAATCTGCCAGAGCCTTATAGCTAATATGAGCTCCTACATGCTCCTGTATTGAGTTCCATTTGAAATTCAACAATCACCATCCCTCCATCCAACTTTCTCTAGAATACTCCAGCACCGACATCTCCTTTTTAGACACAATTATCAGTATCCAGAATGATAAAATACAGACCACATTTTACAGGAAACCCACAGACCAACATACATATCTGCACAGAACCAGCAATCACCCCAAACACACCAAAAAAGCTGTGATATACAGCCAAGCCCTCAGATACCACTGAATTTGCACTGAAGAGATCACCCGGGATTGCCACCTCACCAATCTTAAAAAGGCTTTCACCCAACAAGGACATTCTTCCAGAGAGATAGATTGCATGTTTCAAAGAGCCACTTGGATACCACATGAAGAACTGCTGCAGTACAGACGGAAAACCCCCACAAATCACACACCGCTGGTTATGACATATCACCCCTCCCTCAAACTCATACGGAAAATCCTCAAACAGTTGCAACCCATACTAGAAAGAGACCCTATTCTTAAAGAGATCTTCTGAGAGCCACCCATCCTAGCCGTCAAACAAACACCGAACCTCACTAACTTCATTGCCAGAAGCAAACTTCCTCAGGCCCAGAACACACCAAATGGAACCAGACCATGCCATGACAAGAAATGCAAAATCTGACAACACATCTCCACTACTCCCACAATTACTGCACCCCACAACAGAGCCATCAGCATTCCCAGATCTTACAGCTGCACCTCCAGAAATGTAATATATTTCATAGACATTAGGACTGGAAGGGACCTCGGAAGATCATCATGTCCAGCCCCCTGCCTGAAGAGCAGGAAGTCAGCTGGGGTCATAGGATTCCAGCAAGATAAGCATCCAATTTACTCTTGAAGGTGTTCAATGTAGGTGCTTGAACCACCTCCGATGGCAGGCTGTTCCAGACCTTGGGGGCTCAGACAGTAAAGAAACTCTTCCTTATGTCCAGCCTGAAACGGTCTTGTAGTAGTTTATGACCGTTCAACCTCATCATCCCTTGGGGCGCTCTGGTGAACAAACTTTCCCCCAGATACTGGTGGTCACCCCAATAAACTTATAGGTGGCCATCAGATCACCCCTCAGCCTGCACTTTTCCAGGCTAAAGAGCCCCGTGGCTATCAGCCTGTCGTTATAAGGTCTGTTTTCCTGACCTCTGATCATG
>NW_017729029.1:17673826-17681463 GCF_001723915.1 Gavialis gangeticus | reverse complement strand
GGGCTATGATGCTCGCCAACTCCTTGAGTACCCTGGGGTGTAGATTGTCAGGGCCAGCTGACTTGAAGGTATCCAGCCTCCCAAGGTGTTCCTTCATGAGGTCAGCATTAATGGAGGGCAGGGAATCTCCCTCACCTGGACTTCCTTGTCCTGTGGTGGGCATGGGCATCCCGTGGGACTGATGAAAGACTGACACAAAGTACCCATTTAATAACCCATATCTCATCCAATGCACCAAATGCCCTGATGGAAAATATATAGGGAGACCAAACAACAACTGCTACCAGAATGAATGCATGCCAGAAATCTATCAAAGACAGGAATACCCAATTACCTGTGGGGGCACATTTCTCACAAGAAAACCACTCTCTCTCCAATCTCTCAGTCCTGATCCTCAAAGGAAACTTACAAAACACTTCCCAGAGATAAGTCTATGAACTCCACTTCATCAACCTCCTGGATACTAAAAATAATGGACTAAATATAGATATTGGATTTATGACGCATTATAACCTGCCTGACATCTGACTCCCCAGGAAGAACACACACCAACTGCTGAAACTTCCTTAGCCTGATGAAGAGTTTTTGAACCTGAAAGCTTGCTTAATAATTGTTTTCCAGCTATTTAAGTTGGTCTAATAAAAGATATCAGATGCACCCAAAGAACCTTGTCTGAGTAGTACCATGGGCTATAATGACCTCCTGGCATAACTTAGAATCAGGAAAGCACAAAGCCACTTAAATCACTCTGCCTTCTTCCTTGGAGTGCACCTTTCTGTGCTGTCTTCCCAAAAGGTGTGGCACATAATTACACCCAATACTGTTATTTTTGTATTATTCATATTGTATAAATACCTAGAGACCATAATCTGTGACCAGGGACCCAGCTGCTAGGCAGTGTACACATATAAAATAAAATGAATCCCTGCCTCAAAGCTGATGATATAAGTAGCATCTTGGACCCATTTTCCAGAATTATAGAGATCACACAGATCAAACACAGAAGAGTCAGGCCCTGGAAATATCCCAAGTTAAAATTCCATTCCAAACTCATTTTTAATTACTAGTTGAACAGTCAGAAGTTCTTTACTTCTGAGCAAAATGTAAGACCTTGAACACAGAGGTAGGGAAAAGAATTTAGATCAAACCACAATTGGGAGTTTTTTCAAATCCATCCAGTGGAACTTAAAGTTTTGTTGATTTTTTTCCCCCTTGAAGACAAATTTATTTTCCTCTTGTTTAGAGAGGGGTCAAACAATTGGCTAAGTGAGGAAAATTATCCCAGATAATGACGAATAATGAAGTGTATGTAAGGGTGAAAGAAAGAAAAAGGGGAAAAAAAGGGTAAAAAAAAAAAGGGTAAAAAAGGGTTAAAAAAAAGTATATTGCTGATACTCTAATGCCAGATGGTGTAGCAGCTGATGGTTAAATGCTGATGCTGAAACAGATGATGCTGACATAGCCGATGTTATAACGTGACTGTGGAAGAGCTGATGGTGAAACGGTGAAGGTGAAATAACAGTGCAGAAATAGCTGATGGTAAAACAACAGGCTCTAAGCACTTCTATCAGAAATGATAATTCCGGAGATGGCAATAACCAGAACAACCCACAAGCTGTTTGAAAGGATTGGTTGGAGGGCTGCCAAATGCCTGAGCAATTTGTAGACCCATCAGCTGGCTATTTGTACCCACAATTTCTTGCTCATTTCTTTAAGGGAAAAAAGCCCTTTAGGAAAAGCAAATCTGTTGTGAAACACCACCTCTTCACCTCGTCCATTTAGCATCTCTGTTTAAGTGGTGATGGACAAACATGTATCAGTTGTCCTGGTCTTTTAGCCTCTGAGATGGCTTACTGAAAACTAACAACACTATGACATAATGAGGTCCTCCACTGTTCACCTTCCCATCTCCAGTTGCTTCTCTATGACTTACAATTACAAGACTATTGGGCCAAATTCTGCTTTCAGTTACAGCAACATTTTGATAAATAAGTAAAAAGGGCTAAAGTCCAAACTACAAAAATCAGATTTGCATTTCCTCCAGTTATAAGGATAGTCATGCTGAGGTTTGGGACACTCATTTGAAAATACATGTTTAAAAAAAGATCCAAATTCCATAATAGGGAATGCAGTTCAGTCTTTTGGACTATTGTTAGTAGTTGTCAGGGACTCCTCTTTTCTTCAAACTTGACCCTACAGTGAAACCACTGTGCAAGGCATTTATGAGATCGCATTTGTTTCCTTGGCAACAGGTGGAGCCCTCACAATTGCAGGTGTATGATTTCCTTGCATGGTCAAACAGAATGATAATCGAGGAAGCCTAGACCAGAATCTGCAGCTGGTGTCAGAATTCATTCAGCCATTAATATCTAAGGAGAAATCTCTGGAACAATAACACAAAGACTCAAGGAAGTGAAGGACGAAGTTGAATGTTATTTCTATAATGTTCTGTGGAAAGTTCATTCTAATATGACAGCCTTAGTTGAAATCACCTTCAGAATTATTTTTGAAAAGTAATTCTCATCCAAGCTGTGGCAGCGAGATGTGAGTCACCAAGGCAGCAAATAACCTGGAAGTGTCAGAAGACCCGCAACCCCAAGGCTTACTGGCAGGCACATTGGTAGCACAATTGTGGGAAGTCCCAGTGCCATTGCCACCATGCTTTATCAGTGCATGCCAACTCTGGCTGGTGGGGTGCATGCCGGAGCATGTCATGAAGACATGCCTAGCTCCAACAGAGGGGGAACCCAGAAGAGGGAGCACAGCAAGGAAGAAGCTGGCTACCAATACAGCAGGCCCCAGAAGGGGCAGGTGGAAGGAGCTGACTGCAGTTCCTGCCTGTAAAGACTTGGAGGAGTCTTTAAATTTACTTGAGAGATGATGGAGGGGAGACCCAGACCTGCTCCTGACCCAGCTGAGCAACAAAGAGCCCTAAGGTAGACAACTAACTGTGAGTTGTTTGAGAAGCGGAGAAAGGATTCTCCTGCAAGCCTTAAAGAACATACAGACTGTGGAGCCATTATTAATTGAATGATAAGTAAAGCCCCATCTAGGGGCATAGAGATCTAATTTGAGGGTTTGGGGGCTTATTCTGACTACACACCAAGTAGTTGGGGACCTTAGGGTGCACTGGTGACCCTAATAATTTAATAAAGACTGACAACATTGGGTTGGCACTTGGCCGGAGTGCAAGGGGAGACAGATCCCCAAGGAACACTGTTTGACCAAACAATTAACAGCACAGTAGAAGAGTAACCTCTCTTCTCTTTAATATGTAACACCAAAGCATGGCAGGAAAGATGAGGGTTTGTGCCGTTAGCACTTGGCATCTGCAGTCAAACTGTCAGGTCCTAAAGGTGAGCGCACTGAAGACTACTCCTCAAGACATAGATGTCCAACTAAGGTAATCCATGGACACTTACACAAGCATTTTGGAAAGAGGTTCGACCTTGGTGCCTAAAAAAGAGAGCTGGTAGAAAAGGGGAAATTATTTTAATTATAGCAACAGAGTGAAAAGGGGATCTTGCAGAGTTCTGATTAAAGAAGTCTTCCTAACCACAGCACTTAAAACAGCTGCCAAAAGGTTTTCATAAGTGAGTTTAGATACAACAAGCTCCTATACACATGTGCAGAGCCTGCCCTGATGCGTTGGAAATCCAATGTGTCAGAGCACACTTGATTAATCAAGTCTGTTGGAACATGGAAATTGTCGTGCTTTGGCAACCTTCCACGTCACATGCATCAGCATCACCATGCATTTCTGCGCTGAAAAAATGGCACCAGTGCACTTTGAAATAAAATCCATTCTATGAGCTTTAGTTCAGAGTGCCCTGCCAGCATTTTTTCAGCACAGGGATGCACAGTGATGTTGATACACATGACACACGGGTGCTTTTAATTAGTGCAGCTCACTAATTAAAGCACCCGGTGCCATGTCCCACATCACATGTAAAAACACCCAATATTATTTCAGACTTGAGTTTCACTATCACTACCGCCCAGCCCTTCTTTCCCTTTGTGAGTCTGTGAAAAAATGAACCAAGTGTATATGGCTAGAGCCAGTGCCTCAGATTACCAAGAAAGCTAACAAGGCTGACAGCTGGTATTATACCTCTACCCCCACCCCACCCCACTCAAGCAAAGCAAGCACCACAGTCCAAGCATCATCCATTGCAGGTATTTGTAGGATAGTATTCAGTGTCTGCACATGCAAGTTGGCCAAGGTGCTGATAGCCTCCACAGAAATGATTATATAATTATGCTATAGTGCTGGGCAACTCTAGTGCCCATTTTTAACTCAGTGGAGGTTACAGCTGCCCACTACTTTTGAAAATCAGGCCCCTTACAACTTGTACTATGTCACCATGAATTAGAGGCCAAGAGCAAAATCCTCAGTGAGGTAAATCATCAAAGCTTCATCAACTTCCATTGGCTTGACTGATACCTAAGCATTAGAAGATCTGGCTTAGAGACAGGAACTAAAACCCAGGACTTCTAGTCAAATCTTTAGGCAATATGGGTACATAACAGACATCAGCTCCAATGCATGTTAATTAGCATGCATCAGAGCAGACTTGATTAACTGAGTCTGCTGCAAGTCACCTTGAGTGTGCTAATTAGCATGCTCCAGCAGTCTCTACATCATGTCTGTTCAGTGTCCCTGCATTTCAAAATGGTGGTAGGGGCTCTTTAACTAAAGCTTGTTGAACAAGCTTATTGAACAAGCTTTAGTTAAAGTGCAGCCATTTTGAAGTGCAGGACACTGAATACACATGACACTGCAGGCACTTTAATTAGAGCAGCTTTGAGAGTTATTACCAATTAAAGTGTCCCATTCCCACCCTACCCTGCCACCCCAGAGCACGTGTGTAGGCATCCTATGAGCCCAATTCTATTAACACTCATCTATTAGTGTAAATCAGAAGTAACTCAAAATCCTTGCAGTTGTCCTGGCATGAGAATGATGTCCAGTGGCTCTTGCTTTAAAAGTAATTTATTCTAAGAAGGTATGTACTGCCTTCACAGTCCACTAGTTACCCATAGTAACCCAAGCCAATAGTTATTTCCAGGCCAACCAATGTGCATAGTCAGATTTCTTAACTAATTTTGCCAATTTATTAGTGTTCCTTTCAGTTTGCAATGGTTCACCTCACATATGCTAGAGTCCCTCACCAACCAATATTCCTGTGTAAAAAATGACAAATATCTTTGGGTAAATAATCATCAATTCTTTTATTATTCATTAAAATAACATTAATCAAAAACCTCCATTGGTATTCATTTGGATGTAATACATAGTTCCAAAAGAATTATGGATTAAAGGGGACTCAAGCTCAGAACATTCAGTTCTCTATGGACATGCTGTGTTCATTATGTTCGATTTAGTGTGAACTGTTTTTCTCAGTATTATTAAAAGCGAATGATAGTAGAATTTCACATTTATTTGAAAGTGATTAGAGTAAAATTTTCACCTTGAATAAAACAGCAGCAACCTATTACCCATTTTTATCATGCCCACAAAAGAAATCTCATCTCAAATGATTGGAAATAATCCTCTGAAATCTACCTGCAGCTAATTATACTGACCCATGAGAAATACACATGATTTTTTTTTTAAACTTTACACTGTTGAGGTCGTTAATATCTCTGCTACTCACATGTACCTAGGGGTAACATTATGATCGGTGCACTGCTACTCTTTTGTCTGAGTTCTGAAGGCCTTATATTAATATTCTAAGCCTCATTACTGATGTAAAAAGGAGCTGGTTTATTGAACATTACATGTCTGGCCTCATGTCTGCATAGTACTAATTAAAATTCCCAAAGTCCTAGTGGGCGTTTTTATAAAATCTGACATGGACTCTTTGAGGATTCTACTTTAGTTCATCTGGCATCTTGGGCTAGAATGTGGAGGTCATTTGTCAGCATATCATACTTTTTCTTGAGTTTACTAACATAGCTCCCATAAGTATTAGTATGATGGTGATTTTGTCTTGCTTCTGTCAGTTTTATACACCAACATCAATAAAGACCAGAAGTGTGCCCAAAAGATTCAAATACACCAAGACTGTCCAAACTGCCAACCAACAGGCCAAATGCAGCCCGCGTGGCTTTAGCTCCCCCATGCTCCCACCCCTCTACCACACTCTCCCATTGCTTTGGCTGGGTCTCCAGGCTCCGTTTCCTTCTAGCTTCCTCTTCCCTGCCCTGTGGAATATAATGTGGTGCAGAGAAGTGGAGGAGCCCATGGCCAGTGAGCTGAGAGTGAGGTGGAGCACCTAGGTAATCACTGCAATGAAGGAGTGGGGGGCACTGGGACACAGTGCAACAGAAGGACGTGTGGTACAGTGGGGCAGGAGGTCACACGTGTGTGATGGGGAACCAGGTGCAGTGAATAGATGCCTGGTGCAGCAGGGGAGGGAGGGTCATCAGGACACACAGTGCAGCAGGAGGATGCATGTTGTAGTGTGGGGTAGTGCCAGGGCACAGTGCTGCAGGGGAACATGCAGTATAGCAGGGTAAGGCACAGTGCAGCAGGGAACCACCAGGACATGCAGTGCAGTGGGGGGATCTATGGTGCAGCAGGAGATACCACACAGGCACATGGTATAGTAGGTGTATGGTGTAGCAAGAGGCCACAGTGCAGCAGGAGGATGCATGGTGCAGTGGGGAGGATGCTGGGGAATGCAGTGAATCAGGGGGACATGTGGTGTGTGGCCCCTGCTAGTGTGGTCCCTGGCTTCTTAGAATTTGTATAGCCCTGAAATACATTATCAGAGATTAATTTGTACCAGGAAGTTTGAGGATGACAATTTGAAAGGGAACATGGTCCTTCTCCTGTTCCTAACCCTTCATGGATTTATAGATAACTATGTCTCAAACCAGATGCCAAACCAGATGCCCTACCTGTAGGTCTTCTCAAATGCTTGTTAGGGTCATCTTCCACAACCAAACTCTCCATGCTTGAATGGAGATTTACATTAGCAAACACCTGAAGTGCATAGGGCAGTGTTTTTAATAGGCAGCGGAATTCTTTTCTTTCTGTATTAACACAGTGTCTGTAGCCCCAATTAAAAAATATGTTAATTCTGGTGTCAGATAGCAAAACATATGCAAACACAGTAGACTGAGAAGGTGTCTGCTTTTATTCAGTACTGGAATTCATTTGCCTTCATTTGGCCTCACATCATTCCCATTCTTATTTAGCTTGACCTCTGATTAGGAGCAGTGTTGGTGCCCTCCCTTTACAAACCCAGGGGGCACAATTCACTGGATACAACTTTACAAGTTGCTAGTAAAATCCAGGCTCTGTTTGGGCTTCCTACTTTCCCTTCTGCAGTGGTCTTTGGGATTCACAATACAGTTCAGTTGTAATTCTCTTTCAGGCAACTATTGGATTTTGGTTTGGTAATGAGACCCTCCTCACTGGAAATTTTTCTCATATCACCTTGCTCTGAACAGCTTCCCTTCTCACATTATTTTTCTTTCCCACACTCCACCCCTAATTATGAAAAGATACATTTCAGAACAACACTACCTTCTAGCAAAAAACAGGTTGGATTTCCACCTCCTAGGTAGGGTGGTCATTGAGGTACCTTAAGAATAGTCCCCAATACCATGATGTTGCATGCCTCCCA
>NW_017729029.1:17667461-17673615 GCF_001723915.1 Gavialis gangeticus | reverse complement strand
GGGGGGTGGGGGGGGGGGGGGGGCACCAAGCGGTAAAAAATAGAGGACATAAAAGCATCCAGTTTCATATCAATAGAGGACAGAGAACCAGAAAATTGGACTGTCCTCTATAAAACCAGACCAATGGCCACCCTACTCCTAGGTCTCACTATGTTCAGTATTTGCAGCAGATGTTACCATTTGTCAACATAAATCTCACAGTGCTGTTGACACAAATGGCAAAGTGTCATAGGCCCACTGGGGCACATGGGATTGATTTCTGAAGTATACATGTTTCTTTTTCATGCCTGTTCTCTAAACAACATTCATCTCTTCATCTAAGCACATTCTTGTCCAAACCAATCTACTACCTAGCCCTTCAATACAAAACAACAAAGGACCAAATGCTCAATGCAGTGTGTTCAACTTGTGCTGGTTTGTCAGCATAATCTGGTCAGAAAGTTAGGTTACCCAGCCAAGGAGGAAACAGTCTTATAAGAGACTTCCACAGTCATCTTTCCCTAGTGAAAGTTTGGTAAGCCACTCACCTCAGCTCCTCTGCTAGTCATAACATAGGACAGAAGAGGCACTGAATTTTCAATGATCTTAAGATGCATTTTTAGCCCTTGCAGGTCAACACAGTGAGAATAAATCACAACAATCTCAGTGTGCTCTAGCACAGTGCCCTAAAATGAGCAGCAGCAAGGTCAGAGAAGAGTGATTTAAGTCACCTCCCCAGAGCAAGCCTGACCTGGGCCTTGTGCAACTTAGCTGCACTCCAGGATATTTGGTTCTGGCTTTCGGATGAAGTGATGTCAGAACTCTGTGTCACATTATTTTCTCTCCAGAACCTTCTGCTATATTCTTAACATTCACAACTGATCCTCTTGTACTTTTTCTCTACTACTGAAACTCAGTTTCTTAAGAGCAACCTGGGAAAATCCAGCCCTCTTCAGGATCTAACTGGGTGTCTGTATCAGCTATCCTAATTAACTAGCAGAGTAATAAGTACAATGATAGAGAAAGCAGTTAAAGAGAATCCTGACACCTCCCAAGAAAGGTTTCCCTGATAAGAGATTTTTAACAGGCTTTAAAGGAATTTGCTCTAGAAAGTGAGAAAGGGTAAATCTCAGGAGTAATTGGGCTCTGTGTAGGAGGAGTACAGAGGGGTTGAATTCCAGCTGCCAATATGGTTCCCACCTGGAGCCACTATTTTGCAGCCCCTCCATGCCTGCAGAGTTCAAAGCCACTGGAAGGTGGCCAGCACCTTGCAGGGTAAGGTCTATAATGAATAAACATCCTCATTTTAAATCACTACAAGCTTCTGCTTTTGCATTTCAAGTCAAAGCCTAGTTCTCCAATATTCAGTTTAGCCCCTTTGAGGTCTAGAAAAATCTAAGTAAACTGAAAAAGAGAAGACAGAAAAAAACCCTTAAAAACTCACTGAAATGATGCATGGAGACAGAAAGAGAGAAAGGGAGAGGGAATGACCTTTGGTTAGGCATCCAACAGTGCAAAGAAATTCTAAAGTAGTTTGCTTTGAAGTGCATTTCAGTCAGAGGGATTTTCTAGCAGTAAAATCAGGCACTTAGCAGGGATTGTATATAATTTCCACCCTCTACCAGTGTAAAGCTTCAAACTTAATGATTTTTTTCCCTATTCAGGACCAATAACCAATGCCCTTGGTCATTAATAATGACTTATTCTTCACCTGCACTCTTTGAACTACATTTGTCATCTACTTACTAGCCTTTAAAAGATCTTAACCTGTCTCATTTCCTTGTGAATTGTCTTTCATTTTCTAAGCCATTTTCTCTATAAATGACACACGTTTGAAGCTGACATTTCCCTAAGATACTGCACTTTTTGTCAGAAATGCTTTTGGAATGCATTTGCAATCATTTACAACATTGTAATAATGTTATGCTAAATTGCTTATTTTAATCTTCAATTAAGAACATCAGGGTCAGGAATATTAGGACATTAATTTACTTTTTTGACATCTCTGGCACCAGTAGTCTTTGCCAGGTACCAGGTAAAGTAATTCACCTAGAAGACAACCAATCTGTCAAAAGGTTTTCTGGACGTTAATGTATTTTACTAGAAAATCTGCAGTTGGCATCTGTAAAATGCCCTAGTTTAATAACCATTCGAGGCAACAGAGGAGGGACTGGTACGGTCAACTCCTTGGAAAGAAAGTGTCTTCCTCTTTATATAAAAAGTGACAACCTTTATATATAAAAACTGACAACCTGAATACTTAGCAGCGATTATTGTTATTGCTTGGGATTTTTTTAAGCACACAGATGTAGTCACAATTAAAGGTTATTTCACTCTCAACTCTATATACATCAGAAGACATAGCTGAGAGCCATCTGGAAGGCAAGAAGCGTCTGCTCACACTCCTCCTTTTCCCCACAGAGAACCATACAAACTGCCATCTTAGGAGAGACTAATGGTTCTCCTCCAATATTATCAGTGTCACTAGTCCTGATGCAGGTAAAACGCTATGCCACCCACACTTTTGGGAAGGGGAATTTATTTTCTTCTATCTAGCCAGTCATCAGATTTCATTTGTATAATTTTATTCTAATGTAGATTAAGCACATATACTATTTGCATTCCTGGAATATTCTGATTTTTATCCTCCAAATCAAATCCTGCAGTTCTAAAGACCTGTCTGTGTCCAAATTTGACAGAACACCAAGACACCATTCACATAACAGTTCCAATTAATAATATTAATTATGCTATTATGCCCTCAATAATGCTATTAAATGACCTAGCTCATTTTCTACTGAAGTCAGTGTGAGTTTTGTCAATTACTGTAATGCAAGAAAGAAAAGAAAACCCTTTTAGAAAACTAAAAAATTAAAGCCAACATCAAAGACTAAACAATAATTAAATAATGTTTTCTAAAGGGAGTCATCATTTTGCAATTTCTTTCAGTGTCTGAAGTGCATGTCATAGAAAGCCTACTTGTTAGTGGTAGATGAAAGTTAAAAAACACAATTAGAAGCCAAATCAAGAGCTAGTTATGGACATATGGTTGACAGAATTATTTTTAAAAAGTGATATATAAGAATATTGAAAAGGTAGGCAACCAGTGCAAACTAATGTACAATAAATTGAAAACGCTTCATAATCAAATATTTATGGTTCTCTCTGCAGTGTTTGAAAAATTAAATTATTAAAAGCAAATATTGTAGCAAATAGGTTCCCATCCATCTCAATAAAAGTTACATTTCACTATCACTGTCATATTATTACTTTTTTGCTTTCAGTCTTTTAAGGTTGAAGAGAACAGTAACAAATTCCGGTAACAAATCAAAGCTTTTCAGTGTAATTTACTTGGTGAGTAATTTCTAATTGATTCAGACCGATGGGGCTGCACAGTTTGATGTATTGCTGAAGGGAGAGATACTTTGGACCAAGTAAATTTATTAGCCCCCCTTCTCCAGAGAAAAATGGTTGCTATATTTCACGTTGTCATTTTTATCTGTAGCAATGTACTTGTGTACCTACCTATGTGGACTCCTGTAAAAAAAAGACTACCAAACAGCATATACACCTGTCACCCACTCTGCTCCCTTCCCAGAGCAGAGAAGAATGAAGAAATCCTGCCTCAAATCACAAATATGCAGCACTCACAGAAAATTCAGAATTATCTCCAAATTGCTAAACTGCTACAGAAAAAAGTGTAGTTGCTTAGCAACATAATTTAGTCACCTGCAGGTCAGGGTTCAGATCTTGTTAATGTCACTGCAAACATGATCAAGGAAATGGCTGGGGTTTCTGCAGCTTGTTTGTAACATTACTGCTATCGTGAAGGTTTTGCAGAAAGCCCACATTGACCACTGGTTTTTAAGTTAGTCATCTATGCCCGGTTCATAATATTTTTAAATGAGGAGAAAGGCGGGGAAGATGGTAAAAAGTTGTGGTATTTTGTATATGGTTTGTCTGTGTTAAAGGTCAGAAGCACTTCACCTCCACTCAGTGACAAATTGTCTCATCTTACAGCAAACAAAAATCTGCAATCTCCAGTGTTCCTAAAAGCCTTAGGATTTTTCACTAAAGTTCTGCATGGCTCATTTTTTCCCCTTCCTGACCCTTTCCCCCTCCCACCACCTCATGCCTCCCATGCCTCCAACATTTTTCTGCCTGCCCAGAAGGCAAACATCCAGTTTCTCTTCTTGCATGATTCCCACTATCAGCACAAATCCCAAGTGCCTCAGGAGAGCAGTTCAAGGTGTTTCTTTTAAACAACAATCTCCTAGTTTTTCCCAAAAAACTCCATGTAACCTCTTGAATCCCACCTGGGTTTCTATGGTTCTCCCTGGTGTAACAGTCTCAGAAGCCCTTTGCTCTTATTCTATCATCCTGCTGATGTCCAGCATAGTTGTTCCCGCTACTCACCGCTGAGCTTGTCCCAAAGGACGCTCTGGCCCGCTAGCTGCAACAGTCCCAAAAGCCAAGAGATATGTGAGAGATGGGTTGGAAAAGCTGGCCTGTGTAAAAGCTTTAAGGGATGCTGCAAACCTAGCAGAGAAGGGCTAAATTCTCAGTGGACACATCTGCACGAGATGCTACATCACCATAGCTACGAGCCACAGCGACTTAGCTTGTCACTATAGTAATATAGCGTTGGTAAGCACTAACCATGACACCGCCACTACTGCACAGTACCAGTGAGCTACTATGCTCATTGCTACTGCACAATAGAGTCGAAAACGAACCATGCACATCCAGGACCATGCAGTACCACAGGTACTGCACAGTTATGTAGTATTTGCTAAAGCAAGTATCAACTGCAATACCAACTGCACAGTCAGGGGCACACCCACTCAGGACTTGGTGGGCATGTTCCCTTAAGAAAGTTTAGGTGGGTTTGGGAAATTTAAATAGACCCGAGTCCTTCAAAGTCAAGTTTCTATTGTTTTAACAGTGTGCTCAAAGGCCGGGAGGATCTAACAGAGCTGATGGATAGTCAAAAAGAGGACCTGGAAGGGAAAGATCTGCCATTTTAGCTGAAATATTTAATTAAAGACTTACAGAGAACAATGTTTTCAGTTTAGTGGCCAGACAAGAAAGATGAATTTTGGACCAACCCAAAATGAAATATTTAATTTAACTTTCAGATTAAAAAAGAAAAAAAATAGTTTCTTCAATGCCAATACTGTTTCAAAATGAAAAATCCAAATATTTTCCTTCAGAACATGTCAAAACAAAATATTTTGGCATTTCTACATTTTTTTTCCAGATCACTTTCATATAAAATGGTTTCCCAAATTGAACCTGAGATTACAAGTAGGTGTGGACCACCTGCAAAATGGCATTTCTGGATCAATTTACAGTTCACTCAAAGGACTAGCACAGCATTCTGTTTTTCTAAACTGACTAACATAGACAGTCCTTGTATATATAGTTTGAAAAAATTTTGCTATTGGGTAGATCTGGCTGTGTTCTTTACAGCTAAATGATTCAACTTTTGTTCCATTGGTTGATCTATGTGTGAGAATCATTTGTGAACCAAGCCAGACAGCTGCAATTGTGCTCACTGGTCACAAGTAGTCACAGACTTATTTGCATGAATAATTTCTGCCCTGAGGTTCATGAACCTTTTGCTTTGAATGTTCATCTATGACACATGAGACTGACCTGCCAGCTGGTGAAAATCAACACAATTCCATTGAAAGCAATGGAGATATGCTGATTCATACCAACTGAGAACCCAGCTCTGCAAAGTGTACTGCTTTCTGATTGTATGACAAGATTTTTAAATGGAAGAGGAAAATGGTGGCCCTGCAGCCTCTAACCCTGAAGATTTAAATGTGTCATAGCCCTTGTGATAGGGTACAGATTAAATCTACCTGTAAGAAACAGCATGCAAATTCATTGCTCCCACGAGCATTTAGAGCTCTGTGTGGAAAACAGCCCAAAAATCTGTACGTGCAAAATGTTTGGAAATAGTAAATAAAGAAGTGCCCAGGCAAAGCTGAGCTGAACAGCTTCTTGGAATAATATTCACAAATACAGTTTTGTAATATCTGGGTATCTCTCCTGATGGGAAGACAATGCAGTTTTCTGGGTGGATATTTTGGAATTCAAAGCTAGATGTAAACCTCATCATTCCTTTTTCTGCTGCTCCACCTCACCTCCCCCCCCCCCCAAAAAA
>NW_017729029.1:17660604-17667329 GCF_001723915.1 Gavialis gangeticus | reverse complement strand
CCCCCCCCCCCCCCCCAAAAAAACCAAAAAACCAGTGGTTGCAGGAGTATCACTGCAGTTGCCCTAACAGGAAAAATCATCATGATACTGGATTGTATCATCGTTTACACTGTTTGAAATGTAAGATGCATCAGTGCCTTCAGATAAAGGATAAATAAAAAGTCTGACGAACTACCAGCACAAATTGCAAGCACAGAGTGGACTCAAAAAGCATTAAGCAGAGAGGAACTTGTGTTAGTGTTGTCATTCCTATCATATTCCAGTCCAAGATCATGTGATCTCATTCACATCAGTTTAAATGTAATCCTGACCTGGGAAGCCTCCTCTCGCATAAACTATCACCAAAAAGGATCTCAGCTACAGACCCCAATCCTAATCCGTTTAAAGTTACTGGATGATCTATATCTTACAATGTGGCTTATAACACTGGAGATATTAATTAAAACTAATTCTGCAGTAGGTGGCCCATGAGCCAGTGGAATGACAATTTAAACTATAGGACTAGGGGATTGTTTCCATCCCCTATTAATGCTTAGCAATGCTCACATCATTCTTTTGTTTGATGTACAGCAGCTCTAAACTGTTGGGATATTTTGATATGCTGTGTGCCAAACATCAGCAATATCTTTCAGAGACTGCAGGTGTATAAAATCTCAGAATACCCCATGTGCCTTCGTAAAAGGTATACACAAAGTGATGCTGGATAATTTTAATTCATTAGGTGTTTTTTCCCTGCCTCTGTTTTGTTCTTCCTCTCACATCTAGGTTATGGGATTATTGCTGATAACAATACTTGGCACTTGCAGTGGATAAACCCTTTAATCTACAGAGCTCATAGAGCTTTATAAATATTGAGTTTCACAATATTCTTGCTATTTAGGTATTATTATGTCCTGAGGAAACTGAGGCACAGAGGTTAAATGCCTTGCCAAGTTACACAGCAGGTCAGTAGCAAAACTGAGAACGTAATCCAGAAATCCTAACCTTCAGTCCCTTACTCCAACCTCTGGATAATACTTCCTAATGTTTAATCCTAAAAATATATGCCAGTTGTTTCAGGACTCTGAGATCCTTGCTGGAGATTAGTACAAAAATAGTATCATGGCATCTCTGACAAATGCAAAGGCCACCAAGGTGTAGAAAAACAGAGATAGGAAGAAACAGAAGGAAAAACAATTATTGTGAGCACTTAAAATTGTTGCAATTTCTTTTCTGAGAATGTTTCCTATTTCCCTACCAGCTAGAGAGCCAGATAAAATTATGGGGGAAGGGCAAATATTACAAAAAGGTCTTATATCATTTTTTAAATTTTCCATTCAAGTTTCAAAGCAGCCAAAATGTTCCAGCTAGCTGTAGAAAAACAGTAGTATGCCAGTGATGGGCATGTGCACATTCAGCTATGGGGGCCAAGGGTACCTAAAACTCCAGGCAATTTTGTAATGATGGCATTCCTGGTAACCTCAAAGTTCATAACACCCATAGTTCATTAAAAGCAAATAAAAATTAATTATAAGAAAACCAACGTTTTCCAGAGATAAGATTTCTTTTAGTTTTATAGAGTTTTTATGAAGTTTGGGGAAAGCAGATAAACTTATTTAAAAAAAAAAAGAAAAAAAGAAAATCAAGGAGACTTGAAAGGAAGTAGATCTGTAGAGCTGTCAGCAAAATCTATAAAGGAAACTCTCTGGGAATCCCAGCCACCTTTCCGCTGGCAGACAAAAACATGGAAAACAACACATCAAAACTATGTATCTTAAATATTTTATAAATGAAGTTGGACGTTCTGGCCTTCATAAGGGCGCCAGGTAGCTGTCACCTCCTGCAGTGGTTCATATAAGCTACTTTGAAACTATCTGAAAGAAATAGATATAGAATGCATGCTAGCAATGGTAAATAGCTTTGTGGTTCACAGCATATGCAGAGAGCTAGTGAGTATTTTCCTATCTGCACCAGTCGTCCTTTCAGGTATATGCAATCTGAAATAGTCTTTTTCATCTTTCCCCAACAGATGTGAAGCAAACCATCTTTTCTCTCCAATTGTGCATTCTTTAGATCAGGGGTTTCTGACCTGCAACCCAGGGGGCCAAGCACAGGCAGCCTCTGTGTGTGGCATATGACAGACTGGGGACAAGGCAGGCAGTAGGCCTGTGTGAAGCAGCCAGTATTCCGTTTGGATTTGGCTGATTCGGGAGACAGTGATTCAATTTGGTGATTCAGATCACTGTCCTGAACGAGTTCAGCTGAATCAGATTCGAAAGATTCAATGTAATTTGTTGATTTGGCCATAGACTATAATGGGGAATCACTAAAAAACCTATAACTTTGTCATTTTTCTGCAGAATTGGATGAAAACAGCTGAAATGGTAGCTCCTTCTGAGGGCATGAAGCCTGCCAAGTTTGAAGGAGATAGGTGGAGGGGTTTCTGTGAAAATGTGCCTCAATCTGTTGAAAGCAAAACTCATGTTGTGTGTGTTAAGGTAAAGTGGGGTGAAAGCAGCAGGGATGGTAGCCTTTACTGAGGGCACGAAGCCTGCCAAGTTTCAAGGAGATAGGTGCAGGGGGTTTCTGTGAAACTGCACCTCAAACTGTTGAAAGCAAAACTTGTATCATTTGTGCGTGTGTAGCCAGAGCAGGATGAAAACAGCAGGGATAGTAGCCTGTTACAGAAGGCTTTCCTGGTGCCGGTTAGATCTCAGCCTACCCATATGTTTCTGAGCCAACTACCCACCCCTCTTTCAGATGCCTTGCCTTCATGCAAAACTAATTCAGGTGTTACCCAGGTGGGAGCCTGCCCATTAGGGCTGTGCAAAATGGCACCGTTCCATTTTGACTTGCATTTCAACATTCAATGGAGCAGTGTTTCATTTTGAATTTTGTTTCAATTCAAAACTGCTGTTCCATTAGGTTTTGTCGAAACAGTTCCGCTGTTTCATTGCTCCTTCGATGTTTCGCCCATAGGCTATAATGGGGAAGCTCAAAACAGCCTATATCTTTGCCATTTCTGGTCTGATTTGGATGAAACATGCAGGAATAGTAACCCTGTGGCATTGTGCCTGCCACTTTAAGGCCCTGGAGCTGGCAGCTACCAGGTGCCTGATTAGGGCAGCCATTTTGGGATCAGGGGCTGCCCATATAAACAGCACGGTTTAGCTATTGGAGGTCAGGCAACAACATTGCCTGACCAGAGGGCTGCAGATCTACCTCTGGAGGTAAGGGAGGAGCTCTAGGGGATGGTAAGGAGGCTCCTGGTCCTGGGTACGACCTAAAACTGCACCCTGCCGGGAGTGGGTGGCCTGGTGGGGCTCCCAGTGGCACGGGTGAAAGGCGGTCGGGGCGCCTTAACCCCTAGCCCCCACAACCGTGTGGGTAACCCTGTTGTTTGTAGGGCCTGGAGAGCAGACCCCAAGAGAGAGAGAGGGGCTAGAGACTCAGACCTAATCAAGAGAGTACCCTTGACTGGCCCATGCTGGGGCCAGTGATGACGAGAACACCTAGATGCCATCTGCAAGGCTTGGGCTGTGGTGTAGGGGAGGATCGGAGCCACAGATAGTGCCCCCTGGCATCGGGGCAGCAAATGGGAAGACTCCTGCTAATTAACATCAATTAAGTATTAACATCTAGGCGTGGCGGGCTAGAACACGGGCAGTTAGCCCAGGAACAGGTGGGCAGGGCACAGGGAAAGTGGCTCCAAGCAGGCCCCCTGTTACAAACCTCTTCTAAGAGTATGAAGCCTGACAAGTTTCAAGGAGATAGGTACAGGGGCTGCTGGGAAACTGCACCTCAAAGTCCTGAAAGCAAAAAACTCATGTCACATGTATGTGTTAAGCCACAGCAGGGTCAAAACTGCAGGTATGCTAGCCCCTGCTGAGGCAACAAAGCCTGCCAGGTTTCAAGGAGATAGGTGCAGGGGTTTGGGAGAAACTGAACCTCAAGCTGCAGACAAACAAAACTTGTGATATGTGACACTGTGTGTGTAAAGGCATATCAGGGTGAAAGCTGCAGGCTTGCTAGCACCTGCTGAGGCCAGAAAACCTGCCAGCTTTCAAGGAGATAGGTTCAGGGGCTTCTGAGTTCTGGGGCCCTGCACCTCTGGCTGCTGACAGGCAAAACTCATGACATTGGTGCTTGTGGGACTGTGTTTGTCCTAGGGCACATGGGGGTGAAAACAGCAGGCCTGCTAGGCCCTGCTGTGGCCACAAACCCTGCCAGCTGTCAAAGAGATAGTTGCAGGGGGAGTCTGGGTTCTGGGGCCCTGCACCTCTAGCTGCTGACATGTAAAACTTGTGACATGGGTGGGAGACACTGTGTGTGTGTTAAGGTGCGCCCTCACTCAGCTGACACCAAGGCAGAAAGAAGGGCAGTTCAAACAATGCTGCCTTTTATGCAGCTTTTCCATCCCTCCCCCACAGCACTGGGTTTGGAAGGGACCTCAAGGAAGGATCACAGTCACTGGCCAGCTCACAGTCAAAAATGAGAGCACTCCTTCTGCCCCTGCCCCCTTCTTTCCCCTCCCTCTCCTTACTTTAGTTTCTGTTTCCCTGCAGGCAAGCCCAGCTTGAGCTTTGAAACTCGAAACATTTTGAAAATTTCAAACTGTTTCAACTTGCCTCGTTTCATTTCAAGGCTGTTTTGAAGCTCTCCATTTCATTTTGATTTTGCTGTTTCAAGTTTGAAATGAGTCGAAACAGCATTGAAACGAAACTGCCTGGGAAATTTCGCACAGCCCTACTGCCCATTTAAGCCTCTAATGTTTAGGTGTAACATCTGTTCCACAGCTCTGTGCCTTCCCTACACTGTGGCTCATGCCTTCCAGATGGCATCCCAGGCAGCTAAGCTCACCTGGAACCCCAGCAGCAGGTGGTTCACCTTCAGGAACACAAGCTGCTCCACCAAACCAGTATCCAAGGATGGGGTGTCACAACATCCCCAGCAATGCTGAACACCCTCTTGCTTGGCACACTGGTTGGTGCACAGGACAGGTATTCCTCAGCAAGCGTGTCCAGATCCTGCCACATCTGGCTGTGGGTTGCCCAAAAGGCCAAGGGATCACAGTGCAGCAGCTCTATGTCCTCAGTGAGATAGGTAGCCACCAATGCCTCCACACTACCTGACAGATGCTGGGGTCTGGTGCCTCTGGACCCCACCATTGAAACTATGCCCTTGGCCCACATTGGCAGCACCTGTGGTGGAGGAGACTGGCTTGTGGATGCAGTGCTGTCATGGGAAAGTGGATCCCTCTCTTCCACATGCCTCTGCCTCCCTGACTGTGTTCACCAGCACCTCCATACAGTGATCGAGGGTTTTGCTGCTGCAGATGCTCCCCTTCACCCTTGGGTCACAGATGCCTACCAGCATGCACACCATACTGGACCACAATGGATCCAACCATTTTTTGATGCCTTCCTTTAGCCGCTTTACCACTGCTTGCACCTCTGGTGAAAGCAACTTGCCCCAACCAGGAACCTTGATCCCCTGGAACTTCTCCATTCAGTTCTCAAGTTCCTTTACTATGGGGATCACCTAGATAAGGGCAGCATCACCAGCACTGAGGCTCTCGATGGCCTCAAGGAACAGCTTGAGGACCACCAAGATCTGGGAGATGGTATCCTATTCAGATTTGTTAAGGTAGCTGCTAATCCCAATCTTCCTGACCAAGGCCATCTCATGGATGGCTTTCCATCATCAGGTATGTGGAGTTCCACTGAGCCTCCACATCCTGCATGATTGTGTGCTGCAGGATGCTCAGCTCTGCCTGTTTGTCCTACAGCATCTTGCCCCCCTTGATGCTCCAATGGAAGTAGCCCACCACCTTCCTGCATCTTGAAATGAGCTGACAGGTAGTGGTAGTGACAGCGCCATCACAGGCAGCCCTGTCCCCCTCCAAAGCGTCCCTGACTATGAGGTGGAACTTGTGTGCCACACAGTGGATGCCAACAAATTTGGCCTCCCCGGCCAGCTTGCCCATATTGACCCCATTGTTGGTGACCATGAACCCACAGGTGAGCTCACCCTGCCCAACAAGCTGCCCCTGCACCATACAGTTCATTGCCACCATGATCTCCCTTGCCATGTGGGACTCACCCATCACCTCCGCTTGAAGGAGAGCCCACCAACATCCTGACTGATCACATCAGTGCCCTGTGAGAGAGAGGTATGCATGATCTCTGTGGCGGGCCAGGAGGGGGTGATCCTGCATTGAGCCACCCACCCCACTGTGTCTGACCACCTTCCAGGCTCCAAGTGCCTCCCTGGGGGCACCTCACGTCTGGCCAACCCCCTTCCTGGAGCAAACCCACTAGCCTGGGGGTTCCATTGCCACCACCCAGGGCTGGGCTTGAGTCTGGCTCTGTGTACCCTGGGAAACTCAGGCCTAGTAGCTCTCGAGGGTACTTGATTCACTTCAAGAACTTCGGATGCTTCCCTCAGTCAGAAGCACAAGTAGTGGTCTCCCTTAGTCAGCCGAACCAAGGGGACCCCAAGGCATAATCTAGACCCACTCCCAATAAGTCTCCCACCCTAGGTACAAAGGAGAATTTTATTGGTTACAAGGGGTAGGGTTGGAATAGGGTACAGGGTAGAGCAATATCAGAGAAATCCCATAGAGCAAACTCCCATGGCTGGGTAGCCTCTGATCACGCATCTGAGTTACTGCAAGCTATATATCTAGCTAGATCTCAGGTAGCTTACGCACAAGTATCATCCAGAGGCAGGTGGAGATTCCCTCT
>NW_017729029.1:17655804-17660562 GCF_001723915.1 Gavialis gangeticus | reverse complement strand
TTCCTCTTGCAGCCAAACAATTTGAAATGCATCACTGGTTGCTGGGCAGACTGGCGGCTCCTAGCTCCCCAGGGAGCAAGCCCCTCACCCAGGTATGTGATGCCAGTCACGTAGGCAGAGAGAGCAGGTTTCCCCCCTCCCTCAGGAATGTATCCAGCTCAGCTTACCTAAAGAGATAAGGTAAGGGGTGTATCCTCTGCTGGGTCCATCCTAATCAAATTGTCACAGAGCAGAGTTTATGGGGAGAAACAGAGGTGGCCTTCTGCCACAGCCTCCACCCCGGCTGCTCCAGATGTCTGAGGTGAAGTGCAAGGCTACCTGCAGACCAGCTACAGATGTCAATGTCAATATCAATCTTTCCCCCACTCCTCCCCCTCCCCCTTCTTCTCAGATTCTGTTTCCCCACAAGACCGCCTTCCAAATCACCAAATCTTTTCTGAATCTTTTCTGAATTGATTTGGATGCTTTGAATTGATTCGCAGCTTTTAATGGGTCTCACAATTTGATTCGGATGTGATGATTCAGCTGCTCAATTGGGCTGAATCTTCTCCAAATTAAACTGGTGACCAAAGCTTTGCACACCCCTAGCAGGCAGCACAGCAGTAACAGAGCAGGAAGCATAGGACAAAATGTAGAAAGCACAGTGGCAAGTCAAATGGGGGGAAAAGATCAGAGTGGCAGTTAGGAAGGGTGGGGATTAATTTGTGGCATACCTGCCAGAAAGGTTTGCCTCTGCTGCTTTAGATAACATGAGCCACTGATGTCCCAGAGGAAGGAAAGGAACCTTGCAGGTTACAAAGCTGAGACTGTGGTTC
The DNA here is from genome assembly GCF_001723915.1 of Gavialis gangeticus. Classification (NCBI taxonomy): domain Eukaryota; kingdom Metazoa; phylum Chordata; order Crocodylia; family Gavialidae; genus Gavialis; species Gavialis gangeticus. Next base: position 17,659,747 of record NW_017729029.1, on the reverse strand, counting down.
AGGAACCAGATTACATGCACAGTTTACAAGGACAGCAGCCAAACAATGTTGTAAACACTGAGGAGGTTTTACAGATCAGAAAAGTCCTAGAATCAAAGGATTGGAAAAGACCTCAAGAGTCATCTAGTCCAAGATTCACTATTCTTGAACTATACCCCATATATGCCTACTCAGTTACTTCTTGAAAAACCTCCAGGGAAAGAGAACACACAACTTCTGTATACAACTCTTTCCAGTCCTACTGTTCCTGAGATATGATCCTATTCTGCTTTGCTGTAGTTTAAATCCTTTGACACATGTCCTGCCATCTGTGCCAAGAGAGAACACTGTTTCCCATTTTTGTTATGGAATTTTGTCAATATTTGAGAATTACTGTCATGTCCCTCCATCCCTCTTCCTGTTAATCTCATTTTGTCCAAAGGAAAAATAAAGATATAGTGATTTCCTGAAAATAATGCAGCAAAGAGAAACAGAGTCAAGAAGAAACCAAGGAATGCTGACTTCCTGATCACTATGCTAATGGTTAGACTAAGAGATTTCAAGATTGCAGCTATAAAAATTAAATACCAGATCCCCTACTGAGAAGGTTGAAAGTTATGATTTTAGTATTTGATTAAACACTGTTTATTCTTCTGTGCTCCCTTTCAACTCCTAGGTTTTGCTCTATAAACAATAAATGTTGTACATCCTTGAGTGTGATTGCTGTAAAAAGATCAAATGTACCATGCTGGAAATAACCAGAGACAAAGGAATTCAGACAGCAAGCTGTTTGCCAGAAATGCAGCATGCTTAATTCACTCTCACAAGCAAAGAACAACTTCCTGACCTCTACCCAGAATGCCTGGCTCTCTTAGCACCTTATCTTGTTAGGAGCCCTGCAGGCTTAAGTCTTTAAAGGGTGCTAGACCCATTGTGTGAACACAATTGAATGGTCTGCAAGACATGTACTCTGTTTAATACAGAAAATCCTTCTGACTGGTATCAGGGATCTTGCAACATGGCGGGGGAGAGGGTGGTTTGAGAGCTGGCTGCTTCTGTTAAAAAATTGTTATGACAAACTGAGCAGAGGGCTAGCTGAACAACCAGCCCCAAGCCTCTCTTTCCCTTGGTGGAGTTAATTCTGTGCCTCTGAAGGATAAAATGAATGTGAAACTAAGTCCACTGTTTATCCACAAGGTTTGTCTCAACAGATAAATGCATTAAAACTGTAGCTTGCTTTGTCCACATTTGAATTTCAAGGTTTGCCAATGAACATGTGTTTGCTGAAGAAGCAATTTATTTTTCCTATAAAAAACAAGGAAAGTACAGCCTGATTTCCAGGATTCCATTCTAGTGCTCAGGGCAGAGATGGGAGGTGAGTGGTAGAGTTGGTTTCCAGACATCTTCGTGGCGGGGGGGGGAGGGGGGTGAAAGCCATTTGTGCAACCTCCTTGGTTTGTTAAGTAGCAAGTAAGGTCCTAAAAACCAAGAAACAGAGGTGTTGAACAAAATGGGGAGTAGTACAGACCGAATGCATTCAATTAACTACTATCATCACCAGGGCTAAGGACAGACATTACACATAAAACAGTTAGAGTGATCAGAAACTGGTTTAAACCTGTAACAGAACAGAAGTTCAGTGCACATAAACCATTTTGAAAATGGCTGAAACCAGTCTGAGATAAACCTGGTTGAATGTAGTATGAGTCTTAACTGATTTGGGTCAAACCGGTTTATGCAATGTCTGTCCCAGAAACCCTCCTGGTTTAAGTTAAATCAGAGTCCTCCAGCATCCCAGATGCTTTGCAACCCTAGGTGGGGCTCTGCACTCTGCTCCAGCCCAGCAGGGCTAGCCCCACCCCTCTGCTCCTTGACTGGAGCTCCAGCAGAGACTGCAGGTACAGGGCATCTCTCTGGCTTCCTCCTGCTCCCCATCACCACTCCCTGATCAAGCAGGGATTCCCCCCTCCCTTAAGCCTTACACAGATACCTCTCAGCATTAGCTATGGTCCACACTGTGGGAAATGGGACAATGGCAGACAGGACAGTGTTGGCTTAAGAGTTTTTGGAGCTAACCAACAGGCAGCTGGTAATGTCCTTCAGTTTGGTTCTGGGAGCAACAAGAGATGCACGGATGCAAGCACATTGTGCCCCCACACCCCAAAGCCCCCCAGCAACTCCCAGCAGCTACAGACCATCCCACCAACCCCCAGCACAGCCGTAGGTAAGCAGGGCCCATGGTAGGAGGAACATAGCCCAGCTGTGGGGCAGCTGACTGGAGCTGAGGAGGGTCTCACCCCACCCCACCCCAGCTCCTACTTCGCCCAGCCCCCCAGGGAGCCATGTGATTGCAGCTTCACAAATGGGACACACAAACAGTCGCATTTCTGGGCCCAGCATGCAAGTTTTGCACAGGAGTTTGCAAAGGAGGGTGAGTGGGAGGGCCCAAGACCCTCCCAGTGAGCCCCAGGGATGGCAGTCCCATCAGTAGCCGGACTCCCAGTGGCATAATGTGGATGGGCACACACTGCACCCACAGGGTCCCCTCAGAGTCTGCAGCCTTCTCCTCTGGCACCTCAGAGGCCTCCACCCAGATGGAACCCATGGTTCTGGGCTCCATGCAAATGGAGCCTCTGGCTCCAAGGCTGTAGGGGCTGCCTGGCATAATTCCAGGTACATGGGACTGGGAGCATGGCCACTTCCCCTTGCAAGGTCTGTTCCACTTTGGAGTCTCTGGGGTGCCAGATAGAGGAGCTCCAGCCTGCAGTCCAGAGACTGCATGCCATCAGGGATGGCAAATGGGAGACAGACTCCTACTGCCAGGCCCTTCACCCCCAGAGGTGGAGGGTAGACCAAGGTCACCTTCTAGGACAAGGGAGGACTTGAGGATCTCCCATACTGTACAGCCAGGGGGTTGGACCAAGGTGGCCAATGGCCCCAAGGCCCACTGCACCAAGGTCCCTGCCCCCTGGAGCTTTGCAACAGGTATGAACCTCTTGCAGCACCAGTAGAGCCTGCAGAGCTTCCAGCTCCTGCTGGCAACGCCGGCTCATCCGTAGCTACCACCCCTGGCCTCCCTAAGACCACTCATAGAGTGGTTGTCATAGAAGACTCCCTCCTGAGGGGCACTGAGGGTGCATTCTGCCACCATGACCCCTTTGCCCAGGAGGTCTGCTGCTTCCTGGGAGCCCATACCCAGGACATGGCTGAGAGGATCCTTAAACTCATCTGGCCCACCAACCATTACCCTATGCTCCTTATCCATGTGGGCATGAATGACATGGCTCAGAGCAATCCCAGCTGGGTCATGGGGTGCTACAGGGCTTTGGGAATGGGTCTTAAGCGGTTGGGATCGCAGGTGATGTTTTCCTCAATTCTCCCGGTTTCGGACTATGGGCTGAGGAGGGAGAGGAGGATCAAGGTAGTCAATCAAAGATTGTGTGCTGGTGTCATTGTGAAGGCTTTCGCTTCCATGATCATAGTCCACTATTTGGTGAGAGAGACAGTGGTCTGCTGGAGAGAGCCAGCCTCCACCTCATTCCACTGGGGAGGAGGCTCTTCTCAGCCAGACTGGCTGACCTGCTCGACCAGGCTTTAAACTAAGTCTGACAGGGGTTTCGGGGGTTACCGCCACTGCAAGCCCACTGGGCAACCTTTGCAAATCCAGCAGGCTAAGGCACTTAATGGAACCCACCCCTACCCTAGCCCCAGAAAGACCTGTAGGGGAGGCAAGGGCCCTGAATGGGACACTTATATGTCTGTACACCAATGCCAGGAGCTTGGGGAATAAACAAAAGGAACTGGTCCTCCTGCTAAACAAGAATGACTATGACCGCATAAGGATGACGGAGACCTGGTGGGACTCCACCTATGGCTAGGCCACAGGTATAAATGGCTATACCCTGTACAGGAGAGGTAAGGCATATAAAAGGGGTGGGGATGTAGCTCTCTATGTCAAGGACAG
>NW_017729029.1:17648649-17654589 GCF_001723915.1 Gavialis gangeticus | reverse complement strand
CCTAAAAAGAGAGACTTATAAAGGATGGAAGGCTGGAATTAACACCAAGGAGGAGTACTCAGCACTGGTCCTTACCTGCAGGGAATGGATCAGAAAAGCCAAAGCTGCAGCTGAACTCCATCTGGCTTCACATATCAAGGATAACAAAAAGTCCTTTTTCAGATATGCAGGGAGTCAGAAAAAAAGCAAGGGTAACATTGGACCCCTGCTGAACCAAATGGGACAACTGATAACAGACTCCCAGGAAAAGGCCAATCTGCTTAGTGGGTATTTTGCATCTATCTTTCATCAGCCCAATGGGACTGCCCTGCCTAGCATGATTCAGGATGGCCAGGGTGAAGGCATATTTATACCCAGCATCGGTGTTGATCTAGTAAAGGAACACCTTGAAAGGCTGGCCACCTTCAAGTCAGCTGCTCCTGACAGATTATACCCTAGAGTACTCAAGGAGTTAGCAGGTGTCATAGCTCAAAATTGGCAAAAATATTCAAAAATTCATGGTACTCAGGTGAAGTACCTGAAGACTGGAAGAAGGCCAATGTGTTACCTATCTTCAAGAAAGAGCAGAAAATAGATCCTGGGAATTACAGGCCAATCATCTTGACCTCAATCCCATGTAAGATTTTGGAGAAGATTATCAAAGAGACCCTTATAGATAAGCTGACTGAGGGCAACTTCCTGAGGGACAGCCAGCACGGGTGTGTCACAGGTAAGTCTTGCTTGACCAATCTCATCTCCTTCTATGACCAGATGACACATCACCTGGACAAGGGAGAAGAGATTGACATCATATATCTGGCCTTTAAAAAAGCCTTTGATCTGATGCCCCTTGACCTCCTCATGGAAAAAATGGCCAACTGTGGCCTCAGCTACATCACAGTCTGATGACTGGGAAATTGGTTCTGAGGTCAGACCGAGAGAGTAGTGGTCGATGGTAGAGAATCATTATGGTGCTCCATGACCAGTGGTGTCCCTCAAGGCTCTGTCCTTGGACTGGTTCTCTTTAACATCTTTATCAATGATGAGGACATTTGTGTCAGAAGCGCACGGGCTAAGCCCATGCTATACATCTCTGATTTTGTTTAGAATGAGTAGACAGCTCAGCTCAACCCAGGGATTTGCAACTACGCCAGCAAGAACTCTGACTGCAACATGCATCCTTGGGAATGTCTGCCTGTGATGTTGGTCACAGCCAAGTTTTCTAAAAATCTTTATTTAAAAATAAAAAAAACAAACACCAAACACTCCTTTTCTTTAAATCCTGCAGCTAAAGTGGAAAGAGACAAAAGGATGATTAAATACATTCCTAGAGAGACAAATTTCTTTCAAATTAACAAAAAAAAAAAAGGCAGAAAAAAGAGAGGTAATTGGGTGAGGGAGAACTAAGACTCTTTGCATTCAGGATCTTCCCTGGCTGTGTTTGAGTTTAATATAAGCAAGCAGCATAGCAGAGATTGCAGAGCAGTGCCAGTATTCTCCTGGAAAGGACAGGAATTCTTCTTTTCATACATCATTTACAAGCAGCTGCAGTGACTCCCCAAAGTACAACACCATAACACAAAGCAGCAAAATGTACAAAAGAAAAGAGAGACTATTTTGTTGCTGTTGTTTTTAAATGCAAGTTCCATGTTGTCAGAATTCAGCTATACTTGGGTGGAAACAAAGGGCCAATGAAAAGGTATTTTCTTCCAAATGCCTAGCTCTTTTGTCAATTACCAATGCTTTTCATTTATTGAGGACTGGAACACATGAAGATATCCAAGAAATTGCTATTTATTTAGAAAATACCTGTTTCCTATAGCATAAGTGTAGAAATTCCAGTTGTCATCTTCTTCTCATATCCTTATCATAAACTAGAAATTCCAGTAATTATCGCTAGAATTGTGTGTCAGAATTCCACAAAAATATCATTCAAGAATAAACAGTCATTCAGAAGTTAATATGTCTTCTCATTAGCCTGACAGTTACTGAGAGACGTGAAAGTAACAGAGGTCCAGTAGCATCCCCCTACTTTTCCTTTTCACTGCCCAAAGGAGCACATTGTCACCCAACAATAACTCTAAAAACAGAATATTGCAATGTCACCATCATGCCAGAAGGTGGAAAGAGCCAACCTGCCCACAGTAGGAAGTTTTTGACTTTCCAATTTCTCTTCAGGTTGCCCACACCATAATGCTCTTTGGGATCTGGAAAAAATATTCAATAAGATAGTATTGTATGGCAGTCCAGAGAAAGCAATTAATAGATGTCTGTCCCCATGACAGCAGGTAACAGGGCCAACCAGAAAGGCAGAACTCCTACATAGTGAACAATGCATGGAATGGTGAAGAAGGGATAAAAGTAACTAAGGAAATTGTGGGGGAGGCGTGTAGAAGAATGGAAGAATGAACTTGGAAGAACCAAGCAGGGATTAGAAGACAAAGAGGAAGTAAAAACAACAAGAAAAGGGAGAACTGGCACAGAATAGACAGAGGGTACGTTTACATGTTACAGTAGTGATCTCTAGAAGCCTTAAAGTTATGCCACTTGGGATGAGGATAATCTTTGAACTTTGCTGCCTACCTTGAGTCACCTTGACTTCTGGCTGCTTCATTGAGATAAAATGACCAATTTGCAGTCCTCCACTATCCCCAAAGGCAACGTTCCCAGTATAGACTAGATGTCATCCAGAGCTCTACGGCTCTCATGCGGTCGGGGAGCTGGGCAGAAGGTCAATGGGTGGGAGGGGTGAGGGGAGCTGGTGAGTAAGCAGGCCAGCTGTGGGGCTCAACAGGGGCATACAGAGGAAACATAGGGTGCAGGAAGCCCGGGAGCAGGCATGCACCCCCCACTGCTGCTGTTGGCTACAAAGGACCAACTCATGGGATCATAATAAATTCTAGTTTATTGGACAGGATGTGAAGTTACCAATTAAATCATAAATGCAAACTTTGAGTTATGGGTGGTACTGATCACCTTAGCACATAGACACACACACATGCACTCACTCATTCAAACCCATGTCATTCAAACCCATGTAGTATAGTGTATCATAGCTGCTGTAGTGATTGTGAGAGCATTGATGTCAGTATATTTACTTATCCGAGGTCCTGCTGATGGTCAGCTTCCTTCAAGGCAATGTCTTCTCCATAAGGGGATCACCTGCTTGTCCTTCTGTCTTGGTAGGTCAGGTGCTGGATGAGAGGACACCACTGAAGGTCATGTTTCACTGCCTTTTATCCCTTTCTGGGAGACTTGTGTGATCCCACAGTATCATCTTGGCTACCCAATCTGGAGGTTGCTGTCCCACGTGGGGCTTCAGTAGTTCCTGACAGCTGTTAGTCACAAAGGTCTTGCCTGCTGGTAGTGCAGTTTCAGGAGTCAGTTTGTGATTTTGATTAATTAACAATGGTATTGTTTAGGGTTGCAGGAATAGTCAATAGGATAGGTGCTCAGTTCTAGGAATCAGTTCTTTAGCTTGATTAGCTTAAAATGAAGTTCCTTTGGATAGGCTATTGTCTACTGATTATCATCATTCACTCACATTCACACAAGGAACCACCCCGTATAACAGATTTTATCACTTTACAATTACAATTTCAATGCAGCTTTAACAATGGTCTAAGGTGTAACTTCATTCTGCAGGGAGTACATTCCTTAAGAGTTTAAAGGTATAAAATATAAAATACAAAATGCCATGATAAAGATGAGACAGATGAAATATAAAAATGCACTGTGAGAAATATATAGAAATGCAATGTGAGGTAGTGAGGATAAAAGGCTACTGGGGGCAGTAAGTGAGTTATTAGCATCAGGATATATTTACAGTCTTTGTAGTGGATATTTTTGTTGTCTTTAGTGACACTGAGCTTAATTGATATGTAGATGTAGTTTCTAGGTTTCTCCTACAGAAAGCCACTTCAGCTTTCTGGCTTGCTCTAAGCCTTGCCACACACATGCAATGAATGTGCTAGGTCTCTGCCAACACTTAGAAGGAAAAGAAATACACAAAATGAGAGTCTGCAGGCAAGAAGGGACTTCAGTTATATCCATGTCCAGAAGGGAAATGTACAAAGGGAGCTTTCTGCTACGCTGCCACTACCACTCTTGGGCTGATTGGGACAGCGAGCAAGCCAGCTGACAGAGGAGGGTGATCAGGGGGCAATCCCAGCAGTAAAATGCCCCTAATTTTTCTTTTCTCCCTGCCCTATATGACAGCTAAAGCAAGGCAGGCATGAAGCAAACTTGGCAGCTTCTAGCCATACCCCTGCTACCAGGCCTCTAGCAACAAGTCAGAGCTGTGCCCATTAAAGAGGGCATTAACCCTTAACATACAACTGCTCACAGCATATGCTAACTTTAACGCAGCCTAACATTTATTAGAGTTAGCATATGCTAATTCTAACATGTAACAGTAGGTGGAAACACAAGTAGAGTGATGCAGATGTAGAAGAAGGAAGAAAACTACATCCAGGACCAATGACACAGCAAGTAATAGAAGGGGAAGGTAGAAACAAGGAGAGAGATTAAAAGTGAAAAAGAGTCAGAAAAAAATTAGAGAGAATTACAAATCTTTACTGCTCTGTGGGGCTTTATAATTCCAAACCACTTGCAAAACATAAATTGGTAAGTTAGGAGAAGAAGGAAGACAAAAGGAGAGGATGAATTTTTCATTGTCCATCATAGTGCTGTTTCATCAGGAAAGGGATCAAAAATTGCACTAATTAAATTAATCAGAGTGTTGGCAAACCCAAAATGCTGAGAGCTAGAGACTGCATGGATGTGATTTTAAGTATTTCTCATTGTATTTCACCAGCTACAGCTATATCATACAGGCTGTAGAATATGCAGATTTTTCTAGCTTGTAAGCCAGGCTCTGGTTCCCCAGTCTGGAAGGACACTCACCTGCACTCAGCATCCATTTTTCAGCCTCCTTTCCTCAAAACATAACTATTAAACATAAAGGAATGAGAATCCATGCAAGCCCACAGCCAATGGTATCACCTTGCTAACTGCAGAAGGGAGCCCTAAAGTCCACAGACCCCTCTCACCTTTCTGCAGCAGAGCTGCTCCACTACAGACTCCCTGTGCTCCCTCCTCTCACTCTCCTCTTGAGAGACTTTTTAAATTTCTGGGTGAACCTCCCCACTCTAATCAGAAGGTCCTTCTCCCTTGGCACCTGAGCCTTGCCTGGGACAGAGGTAACTGCTCTCTGGATATCCCTTAAATGAGATCTCCTTGGTGTTTTGTCTTGGTCTATTCTTAACAACAACAAAATACTGAAAAGCTTTTGCCCAGCATGACTACAAAACTATCACGGTCTTAACCCTCTCTATATACCCCATAGCCTTAGATAACTGATTCCCCTCTCTTGAATAATCCATTTTTTCCTTTCCTTAATGCTACATCCTATTATGATGAGGTGGAATAATGTATTGTGTGACACTGAATCATCATGATAAACAATCCCAATGCTGGTGAGCTAGTCTTCCTTTCCTGTCCTACTATCACCTGTGAAGACCTATCTAATTTGACTATCCTTGCCCCACTTGCATTAGTTCATTGTCACATAAGTTATAATCAAGATTCAGTGCAATGGTCAGGGCAATGGCTGAAATTTGCGTCCAAGATTAAGGATAACAAAAAGTCCTTTTTCAAATATATTGGGAGAATGAAGAAGGCGTCGGATAATGTGGGACCCCTGCAGGATACGCTGGGCAATCTGGTGGTTGCGTCAGAGGAGAAAGTGGACCTCTTTAACCAATTCTTCACCTCCGTTTTCTTATGCAGGGACCGGGACTTCCCTGCTGTGATAGAAGCCGGACTCGAGGGGATTGCCTTCAGACCTCAGGTTGGGGAGGACCGGGTTAGAGAGCTTCTGGAGGGGCTGGACGCGTTCAAGTCAGCGGGTCCGGATGATCTCCACCCCAGGGTGTTGAGGGAGCTAGCTGGGGTTATTGC
>NW_017729029.1:17638520-17648254 GCF_001723915.1 Gavialis gangeticus | reverse complement strand
TGGATGCCTACCTGGCTGGACTCATTTGAGTCCCGTTTTTGTTTTGGGGTTGTTGTTCTCCCGCCCTGGCAGGGGGTCGGGCTAGAAGATCTACTAGGTCCCTTCCGACCCTAAATCTATGAAATCTATGAAATCTAGCCACATGATAGCCTATTATGTAACTGCTATTAATAATCACTATATTACTCAGGCTGACTCTGGCAGTCAGGGTGGATCTAAGCTGTTTATGGTGTGCTAAACCTATGGAAGTAAGAAGCTTGTATTCCAAACCCAGGAAAAAGCTATCTCTATTAAAGCCATAATATTATGTTACTAATTTTAGAACAAGCTACTCATGCTGTCCTATCATTTGAGTTCTCCAGACATTCTGTTCTCAGTTTGGTTAAAGTTTCTTTTCTCTCACACACCACTTTGGCCAAGAGTAGGTGTGTCTACATGAGATGCTTTACTAGACAGCAGATTAGTTGACCGTGCAGTAAACCATCACTGTCTACACGTGCACACATTTACTGTACAGTAAATTAATCTACTATGCAGTTACCTATAAGTTCAGGTACTAACTGCACAGTAACACTTGTGTAGATACTGGCTAGGAGCAAATTTGCTCCCAGTCAGCCTAGCCAACAGAAGGCCACAGGGGACAGGGAGCTTTCTGTCCCTAGTCATGGTGCTTCTCAGCTCCCCAACTCACCTCAGGAGCTGATCAGCACCAGGACTGGTGAGCTCTTCACCTCCTTTCCCAGTTTCCAGCATGGATCTGGCAGTTCCAGAGCACAAGCAGGGGATGGGAACCTGCATGGCACAGAGCCAGCTGCATCAGGGAGTGGGTAGGGGCTGAGAATCAGGCTGTTGCTTGCCTCATGGAGCCACTCTGAGGGACAGGCAAGTGCTGGATTTCCAGCCCTCACCTACTGGAGCAGTCAGCTCTGTGCAAAGTAGGGAAGCTGCTAGTGAGCCCTGTACATCCTCTCCAGGCAGGAGGCTCTCCAGTAGCTGTCCCACACCTAGGACAGCCTCCAGGAATGCCCTATCAGGCAGGGAAGCCCTGCTTGCCAGGGGACTTGCTGGCAGCTCTGTATCCTGATGAGCGTGGGGCCAAGAGAGTTCTGCCCACTGCTGGGGCAGCTCTCTCCCAGATCTCCTGCACATCAGATCTCCTTCTAATACGGACAGGACCAGGAGACAGCTGCCACTGCAGCAGGCAGACTTCTCCTGGCCCGATGTCCTGGGACTAGCCCTATGCCCCTTGCCAGCACTTGGGCTAGCACTGGGGGGAGTCTGGAGCTCCCCGTGGTTGCTGCAGAGAGGTAAAGCAGTGCAGGAGCAAATCTGTGCAGTAATCCTACTACAAATTAATAGTACGTGTAGGTTCACCTAGGGTATAGAAAATTCCAGGCTTCCACAAAGTCAAATATGATAAATGCAGGGGCAAAGCAGAAGGGAAGATCTATTCCAATGGCTGGATTTTTCTAGATACTTAGGTGCCTGAAGTTGAATAGCTATAAAAATAATAATAATAATAATAGGAGTCGGGCACATAGACACTATTGAAAAATCCTACTAGGGAATTGTCTGCATCTTTAGGTACCTACAGACCTTTATTTCTGACCTCAAGCCACTCCAGAGGAATATCCCAGTCTGTGTTGTGCAAAGTTTTATTCAGAGGCCCAATCCAAAGCCAACAGGAGTCTCTCCATGAATGTTAGTAGGCTTTGGAAAAAATCCTGTCATTATAAAATCTATCAAGACAGCACCATAATCTGTGTGGCTTCAGAGGCACTGAACCACAATCTATGAAAAGAAGACCAGGCTTGGTGAACAATACTAATGCTGTTTGACTCCTTGAAATGTGCAACCCTAACTCTGGCCTGGGAGAAAATCTGGAACAGGACTGTAAGTAAGGAATTCTGGAGTCTAACCTTTTGTAATGTTTCATCTGACCACTGTATTGGTATAAGCTCCCTGTGCCAGTTTTAGCTAACATTTTAGGGGAGGCAGGAACAATTTTGCCATGCTCCCCATTAAACTTTCCAACTTACCTTAAAAATAGTAAGGATCTGAGCTTCACAGAGTCATGAAAAGATAGCATGAGGGGAAGCCTAACTTGGTAGCCCAGTGCCATGGAGGATTCACCTCACAGGGAAAGTCCCAAGTTCAGATCTCTGCACCTGAAGTTATTTCTGGGGGGTTTTAGTCCAACAACACTTTGGTATAAAATATATAATCAGTCCTTGGTTGCAGGAAACTCTTATGGGAAGTATGTGTAACACCACAGATAATCACCAAGAGGCAGGGAAATCTAGGTTTAATCTGTTCAGGCTGAAGTGGATTCTCACATTTCCAGGGAGAGTACCCTAACCACCAAGCAATAGGCTAGACCAGGGCTGTACAGTTTCTAAGTAGCCAGGGCCACATGCCTCATAAGCTGCACCTGGGTCCCCCCAAGGCCATATGGTGCATGCACAAAGGCACTCCCTCATACACCACACAGACACAGGTGTTCCCCTCCCTTTGCATTGCCGGCACACAGGCAAGTACTCACCGCTGCAGTGCAGGTGGCAACCCACTTCACCTTCAGCTGCCTGGTACTGGGCTGCCCCACTGCAGCACACCATATGGGCACCTCCAACACTTATGAACTGTGCCACACTGCCCCATCAGGGAGCAGAATCAGGAGGGGAGCCCTAAGAGTAGCTGCTGCTGCAGCCAGAGTGATAGGGAGAGTGGCAGCCAGGTGGGAGCCTGGGGACCACATGTTAACTCCTTGTGGCCCACATGTGCCATTTGAACAGTCAGCTAAGCCCTTTCTCTACCTCTCCTCTTGAAGTTGTACCACTGTGCAGCCATGAACATAACATTACAACATTGGAGGGTTTTGTTGATACATAGTTTTATTGATAACCACTTCCACTTCTTGAAGCCGTTTACTTGCAGTGTGGATTCCATAAGTTGATTCCAGTATCATGCTGGAGTACCACACATAACAAAAACTCAGAACTGCCAATTTTGTGAGCCAACTGCTTCGGGTTTTGTTTCCTGCAGGTCCCCATAGGCTCAAATCATTGACAAATTAAACTGTCATAAACTTCTAAAATGTGCTACCAAAATATGCAGCTTCCCTATCTCATTTGACTTAAGGATTTTGGAAACAGGTCAGTTACATGTGGGTTCATTATATTGCAGTACTGCAGCAATACCACAAAAAAAGTTATAAGCTACTTTCAGCAACACTGAAAAAATACCGCAGCCAGTGCAATAACCTGTCATTGACTACAACATTCAAAGAATGGGACAAAAATGCTCTCTTGCTAAGGTCCTGAATTTTCTGCTGCGCTCTGCTTTGTTTGCCTTTCAGATTTGCCCCACTGTAACTTAGACATCTCAGATTGCTATGTGAGAGTCCCATGTCTTGCAAATATTCAAGGAGAGGTTCTTTTGTTCCAGCACCAACTAGAATCAGTCACATTGAAAATCCAACAAAATATTCTTTGATTGTAACACTGTCTTTTCTTGTCTCAATTGTTTCTTCTGCAGAATCTAACCAAGATTGTCATCTGCTTATTTGCTAATGTCTTTAGCACAGTAAAGTGTAAGAGAAAAATATTACTTGGCAGCTTTTAAGGCATAAATAATTTCCCTCTTGATCATTTCCCAAGAATTTGAATAATTCATTTCTGAATATATGTTGCCCAGGTAAGGATCGTGACTTTCCTAATTTGTTGGAGATGTTTTTTCATCACAAGATCATATTTCCTAAGAAGTTCTATAAATATTTTTAAAATTACCACTGTAAGGGGAAGAGAAATTGTCCTTCTAACAATAGAAAGTTTCTATCTCAGGTAGCATGAAAAAATCAAAAGGCCTTTCCAAAACAGCTTGCCAACATTCTATCAAAGAATTAATTTGGTGTTGGTTATCTTTATCCATCCTACATTCTCACTTAAGACTAATGTCTAAGTCTTAACTCATAAAATAGCTAATCTCACAATCTCACATTTCACAGGGTCAGTTGTTTTTTTTTGCCAGGCTTGAACATCGTGCCACACCAAAGCAAAATCTCTGGAGTGGAACAACTTACAACTGAAGAAATAGACATAATTACTTGGAGTGGAATAGAGAAGATGACTTGCTTTACATATTTACATTTGCTTTACATAAAATGTGGAACTCATTGCCACCAGATGTTGTAGAATTTGACAGTTTATCCAGATTCAAAAAGGGATTGGACAAATTCTTGCAGGAAAAGTGTATCAGTAGCTATCGTAGTATCATAGTACTTAGGGTTGGAAAGGACCTAAACAGATCACCAGGTCTCACCCCCTGTCCCAGGCAGGAATGGGTGCCAGGGTCATATCACTGCAGCCAAATATCTGTCCAGCCTCCTCTTGAAGACCCCCAAAGTAGGAAAGAGTACCACCTCATTTGGGAGCCCATTCCAGAGCCTGGAAGCCCTAACTGTAAAGTAATGTTGCCTGATGTCCAGCCTGAACCTTCTCTCTAACCATTTGTGGCCATTATTCCTAATAACCCTGGGTGGTGCCAGGGGAACAGAGCCTCCCCCAATTCCCGCTGGTCCCCCCTGGTGAGTTTATAAACAGCCACCAGATCCCCTCTCAGCCTTCTCTTGTGGAGGCTGAATACATTCAGGCCCTATAGTCTCTCTTTGTAAGGCCTGCCCCGCTGCCCCTTGACCATGCGAGTGGTCCTCCTCTGGATTCTCAAAGCTAGCCACATCCCTCTTGAAGTGTGGCACCCAGAACTGGACACCGTACTCCAACTGTGGCCTGACCAATGCCACACAGAGGGGAAGGATCACCTCCCTGGACCTGCTTGTGATGCATCTGTAGATGCACGACCAGGTGCAGTTAGCCTTACTGACCGCTTCCTCGCATTGGCAACTCATGTTCATCCTGGAGTCAACAATGACTCCAATATCCCTATAGGTGTATTGCTGGTTCCTTCTCCCTGGATGCAGTACCTTGCACTTATCTGGGTTGAATTCCATCCTATTCTCATCCACCCACCTCTGTAATTTGTCTTGATCTAACTGAATTCTGTCCCTCCCCTCCAGCATGCCCACTTCACCCCACAACTTGGTGTCATCAGTGAATTTGGACAGCATGCATTCCACACCCACATCCAGATCGCTGATAAAGATGTTAAACAGTACAGGCCCCAGGACCGAGCTCTGGGGGACTCCACTGTCCACATCCCTTCAGGTTGAAAATGACCCATCCACCACCACTCTCTGGGTGCAACCATCTAACCAATTTGCCACCCACCTGACTGTGTAGGCATCAATGCAGCAGTCACCAAGTTTTTTTAAAAGAACGTAGTGGGAAACCATGTTGTAGGCCTCCTTAAAGTCCAGGAAAATGACATCCACCCTGACACTCTCATCCAGGGACTTTGTGACCTACTCATAAAAAGAAACCAGGTTAGTCAGGCAGGACCTGCCCTCAATGAACCCATGTTGTTTGCCCCTGAGCATTATTGTAGATGTGCTCCTTGATAATTTTCTCAAAGGTCTTCCCAAGGACCAAGGTAAGACTGACTGGCCTATAATTGCCAGGGTCCTCCTTTCTCCCCTTCTTGTAAATGGGGAATTGTGGAATTGTCAAGAGCGGTAGTGGGAGGTGGAGAAGAGGATGACTTTCAGATGTGGCAAGAAATTAGGGATTTAGCCCAAGATGAGACTGGGTGAAAGGAACAAGGTGGAACACAGACATACAGATTTGTAAATAATGTCTAAACCAGTACTAGTTCAAGTTATGCAAGAGCAGAAAAAACAGATAGATGTAGGATATTTGAACAATAAGTAAAAACCTAATAAATTGGTATTGCACTGGTGGAAGCTGTTCCCACAAATAATCTGGAAAGTAATGCTATTGCAAATTAGAGTTAAATTGTCAGTTAAGAAATAAATCCAGCCCAAGTTTCCAATATATCATATGCAGAGACTACAGTAATGTGTGCTGTAGCAAACCCTATAACAAGCAGACAGCTGTAACAAGATTAATTTACACTAACATATGAATAGACCAATTTTTAAATTAAGTATGCTACAAAAATAATTTTAAAGTTAATATTTGTTATTATTTTAATTGTTATATTGCCTAGGATCCCTATCCATTAACCAGGATTCTAGTGTGCTATTCCTTGTTCAAAGGCAGAACAAAGAATTTATTTCAAAATCTATAATCCATTATTACATTTTCCTATATGAGTCAGCCAAAAGAGTTATTAGGGCTGTGCGAAATGCCTGTGTTTCGTTTTGGTTTCAGATTTGGCATTTTGATGGGACAGCAATTCATTTCAGTGTTTTGTATTGCTGTTTCATTTTATTTAGGCCAAAACTGTTTCGAGTTTCAATGCTGTTTTGGTGTTTTAGGGGTATAATAGGGAATGACTAAAATGCCTATCACATTGTCATTGCTTGCCTGATTCTGATGACAGTTGCAGGAATGGTAGCTCCTTCTGAGGGCATGAAGTCTGACAAGTCTGAAGGCACTGGCTGATGTCACTGGCACAGCCACTAGCAAGAATATTTGAGCGCCTGTGGTGCACAGGCCAGGTCCCAGAGGACTGGAAAAGGGCCAATGTGGTCCCTATTTTCAAGAAGGGGAGGAAGGAGGATCCAGGCAACTACAGGCCAGTCAGTCTCACCTCCATCCTTGGTAAAGTCTTTGAAAAGATTATTAAGGCTCATATATGTGAGAGGCCAGCAGGAAAAATTATGCTGAGGGGAAACCAGCACGGGTCCGTAGCAGGTAGATCATGCCTGACTAATCTGGTCTCTTTTTATGACCAGGTTACAAAACACCTGGTCACAAGAGTAGGAGTTTACATCATTTACTTAGACTTCAGGAAGGCCTTCAATACGGTATCCCACCCCATACTGGTGAACAAGTTAAGAGGCTGTGACTTGGATGATTACACAGTCCGGTGGGTGGCAAATTGGCTAGAGGGTTGTACCGAGAGAGTAGTGGTGGGTGGGTCGGTATTGACCTGGAAGGGTCACACCCAGAAAGCAGTAGTGGATGAGTCGGTATCAACCTGGAAGAGAGTGGGCAGTGGGGTCCCAGAGGATCAGTCCTACTCTTCAATGTCTTCATCAGTGACTTGGATGAGGGAGTGAAGTGTACTCTGTCCAAGTTTGTGGATGATACAAAACTGTGGGGAGAAGTGGACACACTGCAGGGCAGGGAACAACTACAGGCAGACCTGGACAGGTTAGACAAATGGGCCAAAAACAATAGAATGAGATTAAACAAGGAGAAATGCAAAGTGCTGCACCTAGGAAGGAAAAATGTCCAGCACACCTACTGTCTAGGAAATGACCTGCTGGGTAGCATGGAAGTGGAAAGGGATCTCAGAGTCCTAGGGGACTCCAAGATGAACATGAGTCGTCAGTGTGATGAAGACATCAGCAAAGCTAACTGCATTTTATCATGCATCAGCAGATGCATGACAAACAGAACCAAGGAGGTGATACTTCCCCTCTATTGGACACTGGTCAGACTGCAGTTGGAGTACTGCGTGCAGTTTTGAGCACCACACTTCAAAAGGGATATGGATAACCTGGAGAGGGTCCAGAGAAGGGCCACTCGTATGGTGAAGGGCTTGCAGGCCAAGCACTATGAGGAGAGACTAGGGCACCTGGACCTCTTCAGCCTCTGCAAGAGAAGATTGAGAGGTGACCTTGTGGCTGCCTATAAATTCATCATGAGTGTGCAGAAGGGAATTGTTGAGGCCCTACTCAACAAGGGGTCACAAAAAATAATGGCTATAAGCTAGCAGAGAGCAGATTTAGACTGGACATTAGGAGGAATTTCTTCACAGTTACAGTAGCCAAAATCTGGAATGGGCTCCCAAGGGAGGTGGTGCTCTCCCCTACCCTGGGGGTCTTCAAGAGGACATTGGATGGGCATCTGGCTGGGATCATCTGAACCCAGCACTCTTTCCTGCCTATGCAGGGAGTCGGACTCAATGATCTATAGAGGTCCCTTCCAACCCTAACTTCTATGAATCTATGAATCTATTGAGGTCCCTTCTGACCCTAACATCTATGAATCTATAAGTTTCAAAGAGATAGGTGCAGGGGTTTTGGGAAACTGTACCTAAAGGTGCTGAGAGCAAAACTCATGGTATGTGTGTCTGTTAAGTCAGAGTGGGTTGAAAACAGCAAGGATGGTATCCCCTGATGAGGCCATGAAGCCTGCCAGGTTTCAAGGAGATAGATGCAGGGGTTTCTGGGAAACTGTACCTCAAGCGGCTGACAAGCAAAACTCATGACATGTGTGACTGTGTGTGTGTGCTAAGGTGGAGTGGAGTAAAAACAGCAGGTGTGGTAGCCCCTGCTGAGGCCATGAAGCCTGCCAGGTTTCAAGGAGATAGGTGCAGGGGTTTATGGGAAACCACACCTCAAATTGTTCAGAACAAAACTCGTGGCATGTGTGATTTTGTGTGCGTGGGTTAAGGCAGAATGGGATGAAAACAGCAGGGATACTAGCCGCTTATGAGGCCATGAAGCCTTCCAGCTTTCAAGGAGATAGGTGCAGGGGTTTCTGGGAAACTGCACTTTGTCCTGGAGTAGGGGCCCTAGAGATGGCCATGATACCCCTAGGGCCCTGTGACTGTGTCAGCTCTGCCCTGCAAGTGCCTTCTCTTCTCACCTGCTGCTATGTCTTGTTGGAAAAGGTAATAGATAGGGAAGCTATCCAGTCAGGCCGGGAAGCCAAAGGAGGCACACATGTGCTACAAGCGCATGTGTGCCCTCTGCACCCCCCCAACCCCACAGGGAGGAGCAGAGAGACCGAGTCAGCAGTGCCAGCAAGGTAAGCCAGGCTGGGCAGAGGGAAACATGAAGCAGCTGTAGGTCATTGGGAAGGGAGTCACACTCCCAAGCCACGTCCCTATTTATCCGAACCGGGCAGGAACCACACTCCCGAGCCGGATGAACAGGCCAGCAAACAGAGTTTGTGTGGGAGTTCACACAGGGAAGAGAGCAGCACGGACCAGAGACTCCTTGCATCAGACTCGGAGGCTTCAGACAGAGTCTACAGAGCCCTCAGGTGAGTGTACATTAGAGAAACTTTAATGGGGGTGGTGACTCAGAGCGCAGCCAGGGACTCTGCCCCAATGCTGCCTCCCACCTGGGGCTCCACTGAGGCCTCCACCCAGATGAAGCCCTTCGGCAGGTTGGTAGCCCCCTGGCCCCCTGCCTGCAGGGGTTGCCTGGTGGGTCCATGAGGACCTGGGGGTAGCACAGGGGCAGGGGGTCCCCTCACATGTCCCACATGTGCCCAGATTGAGGCCCTGGAGAGGCAGGTGAGAGAACTCCAGGAAGAGGCCAGGGGATCAGGTTGATTGAGGAGGAGATTGATGGATACTTCCATTCTCTGCAGGTCCACACACCTGGAGGGAAGGCATCACAGGAGAGAGCTGATGAGGCTGGATGGCAGGCATCTCAAGGACTAGACATTGCAAAGCCAGGGTGACTCCCTTGGTTCAGCTGGAGAATAGATTTGAGGCCCTGGCATCACTGCCAGACAGCACAGTAGTAGAGGCTGCACCTACAGATACCACCAACCCAACTGAGAGAGAACCGTGCAGCCAGAGGATAAGATGTTGGGTCATTGTGGTAGGTGACTCCCTCCTGCAAGGAACAGAGGGAGCCATCTGCCGCCCAGATCCCACAGCATGGAAGGTATGCTGCCTGCCCAGAGCCTGGA
>NW_017729029.1:17632057-17633520 GCF_001723915.1 Gavialis gangeticus | reverse complement strand
CTGCCTGCCCAGAGCCTGGATTTGTGATGTCACAATGAGAATTCCAGACCTGATCAGGCCCTCTGACTACTATCCCATGGTCCTCATCCATGGGAGAACAAATGACGCAGCCCAGAGTAGTCTGGGCAGGGTCATAAGTGACTACATAGAGCTGGGAACCAAGCTCAGAGGTTCAGGAGCACAGGTGGTCTTCTCATCCATTCTACCAGTCAGAGGTCAAGGACAGCACCACAGTAACTGCACTAGAGAAGTCAACTCGCAGCTTTGGAGCTAGTGTCACCGCACAGGATTTGGGTTCCTTGATCATGACCAGCACTTCCAGGATACAGTCTTGTTTGGGTGAGAAGGACTACATCTTTCTCCAAGAGGTAGGAGTCTCTTCTCTTACAGGTTGGCTTATCTCCTTCACAGGGCTTTAAACTAGGTTTGTCGGGGGACGGGGATGAACAGCGAGAGGCCAGGTACAACAAACCATGAGCCATGGGCTGGAGCAGTCCAGGTAAGTAACAATGGCCCCACTAGGCAACAGAATGGGAGATTAGCAAGGGCATCTATTGGGGGGCTTAGCTGCCTCTCTACCAATGTTAGGAGCATGGGAAACAAGCAGGAGGAACTTGTGCTTCTGCTTGCAAATAAAGAATTCTAAAATTCAACAGTCAGCAAAATTTGCACTAACTAGGATGAAGTCCATAATATAGTGAACAATGGGGAGTTGGCTTCCTTGCATACAAGCACCCCAAATACTTATTTAACACAGCACGATCCATGCACTATGAATCTGGCACCATATCAGACAAGGACATAGGAAGGATAGAAGGAAGGAAGCCAATATATCAGTAGTAGATAGATCAATGCATATGGAGCTAGGGCAGGGGTCGGCAACCCCTGGCACATGTGCCGAGCATGGCACATAGCCATTTTGCTTGGCATGCCACGGCCACCCCCAGCTCCAGGTAGCTGCTGCCAGCAACGGAGCCTGGGCTGCTCCCAACAGGGCTTCCAGCATCCCAGCTGCCTGCTGGGAGCAGCCCAGGATCCCAGCTGGCAGCAGCTCCCCAGAGCCAGGGCCAGCTGCAGGCAGGAGGCTTCAAACTGTTGTGCAGGTGCACAGCACCTCATGGCGGACAGCGGGGCACCTCAGGGCGGACAGCGGAGCAGCGCAGTCCACCCTGAGGTGCCCGTGCAGTCGCCGCCAGCACAGAGCTGATGCCGGAGCTGTGCAGCCTGGTGCAGCTGTTTGCACTCTGCCCGCTGCTTGCTGCAGCTGCCCAGGACCCAGGCTGGCTACAAACAGCTGCGCTGGGCTCATAACCTCCATGCCAGGAGTGGGGGAAAGACCAGGGCTGTGCTGCCTCAGGCCCCTCCCCCACCACCCACTCCAAGGTGCACCTGCATGAGCTGGTCCGGAGCTGATGCTGGAGCCTGGCACAGCTATTTGGAACCTCCTGGCTGCAGCCAGCCTC
>NW_017729029.1:17616372-17631506 GCF_001723915.1 Gavialis gangeticus | reverse complement strand
CAGGCTGTGGGGCAGGGGCTTTGGGTGGGGGGTAAGGAGCAGTAGGGCTGGGGGGCAGGGGCTTTGGGTGGGGGGCAAGGGGCACAAGCAGGGCATCCTGCCATGTACCCCTTGCCCTCATTTTGTTTTTCTGCCATGCCAGCACTCCAGCACCTTCTGAGGTAGGCATTGTGGTATTTTTCAGCACTCCGGCCAAAAAATGCTGCCTACCCCTGAGCTAGGGAATCACTAAAGAGGAACTTAGCTAAATAAGCAGCCCCTCACCTTTTGTTTATTTCATAGATGTTTATGTTACTAATTAATCTGTGGTTTTAGCTCTGCACAGCTAGAGGCTCTTCCCCCTGCTGATGTGAGAATATCTGGCTGTTTGCTGATACTTTAAATAAATGCAGGTGGGAGACTGATTAGTGGAAATTGACTAGAGCATGTTGCTTGCATAAGTTAATTCACACTGGAACTGGGCTTGAGTTTTGAAGACAGCCAGATTTCAGAGGGGTCAATAGTTCTAGGCTTGGCTGGAGGCAATGATTATTGCAGAAGGTTTTTTCCAGCAGTCTACAGAGGAGTCCTCAGATTTGCTTTTATTGCTAATACTCCTTGTGGCGGCAACACACCCCCACTAGGTTTCAAAGGGGCAGTGGAGAGCTCCACGGGTCCCAAAACCCCAAAACAGACCCCCCTGTGGGGAAAACTTACCTCCTGCTGGCCAGGCAGTGCAGGAACCGGGATCATGGCTACAGCCACGTGGGCCGGCGTTACACTGGCTGTTTAATCAGCTGTTCCCCACGCAGGGAACAGCTGAATCAATCGCAGCAGCCATACCAGCTGCCGTGCAGAAGTTTAAAAGCCCCGACAGACCCTGTAGGAAGTGGGAGCCAGAGAGAGAGTGCTGGTGGGCAGCACGTGAGATGTGCTGAGGATCCAGTGCAGAAGAGGAGCAGCTACACAGGGGAAAATGCTGAGTCCCCTGCAGGAGACAGAGCAGGTGAAGCCCTCCAGCCCCCCGCTGAAGACAACCTGGGGGAAGCCTTGAAGCTCCCTGTAGGGAGCAGGGCAGAGGAAGCATTTGAGGCCCCTGGAGGAGGGTGGGGCCAAGGAGGCAGCTCCACAGCCCTCTCCTCCTCAGGGGAGTATTACTTCTAAAAGGAGAAAAATAGAGAAAGAGAGAGAGAGAGAAAGAAAAAAAATGGAAAATAAGAAGCCTGGAGAAAGCGGGCCATGCTTTGAGGTCAGAGGGAGAAGAGTCATCTGCATTCACGTCAGCATGGGACCTCACCCGAGGCAAGCTGCAGGCAAACCCGCAGGGCCAAAATACCTTCTCTACAAATATCCATCCGGTTGGCGAGTGAACAGGGTGTAGGGGAGGCGGAGCCCCGTGGAACACCGCGCCAAAGAAAATCGTGAGTAATGCCGTTTGTCGGGAGGCCCTCCCAGGAAGATCTCCACTGAACCCCCTCTCTTCATTATTTAACCTCAAAGTCGTGGCAGGCTAGTTGAGGGGCAGGGCTACACACCCGACAGGCTGTGCTACACATAAGGCCCCTGACATCACACTCCTGTTTCTCAGTTAAAGGCGGCAGCACTTCATTAGGCTTTGGAAAGAAAGTGGTTTGCAGCACAGGTGCAGCATGCACCAACACAATCTACAGCTGGTTTTTACCAGGGAGCAGATTGCATCTCTCTCTCTCATCTATCCTGATTCGAATAACTTGCATACATATGTCAGTTTTCCCACTGAGTCTTATGATATTTAGTTAACTAATTTTCATACTGTAGAACATAGATTGGGATAGGTTTCCTTCTTTAAGTGCTTGTGATGACAAAGTTTTAATTGAATATATAATGTCTGTTGTATTTAGGTAATTATTTAAACCCTATGACAGTAAACATCTGAATTCTATTATGCTTTTGTATTTTGTTTCTGATTTCATTGTCCCCAGGTGATCTCTGTTCTGAATACATGAAACCATATTATTCTGAGCACAGGTATCATAGTTTAACCCTGGGATTATTCAGATGGGAGGCATCTAAGAACAATGCCAAGTTGCTGCAAGTTGGTTATTTGTTGAATGGCCTTTTCGCCTGAGAGTTGCCATTCAACTAAAAGTTCCTATATGGGATAAGGACCATTGTACTGTCAATGGTGAAAAATCTTTCAGTTTAGATGGAAATCCAAGGTGCTGATCACTTATCATTAAAAAACAAACATTGAGGATCTCAATAGTAAGGTTTTTAACTTCAATGTCCTGCCAAATTTTGTTTTTTGTATTTAATTTATTCCCAGCTGAGTTCTCCTTGCAGTTTCAGCTATATATGATCTTCATCTTCATATTCCAGTTGCACCTGTTGTGTAACATTTAAATGTTCATTTAAATAGATGTCAACATTTTTCATAGAGCTGGCTGTATTTCAGTAACAAGGAATTTATTTATATTTGGAAAGAGTTTTACAATAAAAGATGCTCTAAGCCCAGAACATGTTACAATGCTTTAATCATATTTTAGACTAGATTTGAGATCTCCGTATTGTTAGAAGATAATACATCAGTTTTTCTGGAGGGATAATGACAACTCTTTTAGGAAACTACTAAATTTAATGGAGAACAATGTCTGAATTAAAATAGCTGAAGTCCATAAGTAGATGTATTAGGGTGTGAGGAAGTAAAAGTTAACAGAGCTTTTCATCAATACATCACCTGGTTCAAATCCAGGCTACAAGCCAAATACTTCCCTGACATAAATCACATATTTAACCTCGGTGACTTCAATTAGTAGAATTTGGCCCTCAAAGTCATTACTGGACCTGAGTGAAAAATAGATCATGAATAAATTACTTTACAAATTTCACCTCTTTTTACATTCATAAGCAGAACCCAAATATCCTGTATTTATTCATTATTCCAAAAATCAAATAACTAGCCCTAAGGAAAAACATTATATAACTTTTGATAGTTCTGGTTATTATAATTTGATAGCTAGTTGGTGGACAATACATAAATGAATACAAGTATCAGAATTGCCACACACACCAAATTAGTGGTTCAGTCCTGATAGTGACTGTCACCAGCTACTTTAAAAGAAAGTAGGTAAAATCCCTATGCGCTGCACACACAGCACAACCTTCTAAAAGGCAAAGGTTTCTCAGAACATCCTCAGTCAGATTTTGGCTCGTGGTATAAAATCTGAGGGTTTTCCTATTGAATTTTCAAGAAAGGTAAACAGAATTATTAAGAACACAAATGGTTTCCTTACAGTGGTGTTACAGTTTACCTTTAAACCATTCTAACAGCACTTAAGATGGGAGGGCACGTACACACATGTGGAGAGCCTGTTCCAACATGCTGAAAATCCAGCACATTGGAGCAAGACTCAACTAATCAAGTCTCCTGCAGCACGTAAACTGATATGCTCTGGCAGCCTTGTGCATCACATGTATCAGCAGCACAGCACATCTCCATGCTGAGAAAACGATGGTGGTGTGCTTTGAAATAAAACACATTCAGTGTGCTTGAGCTCAAAGTGCCCCACCACCATTTTCTGAGCACAGTGATGTGCTGCACACAAGCACTTTTAATTAGGGCAGCTCGCTAATTATAAGTGCCTGGCACTGCATCAGAACCACATGTAAAAAAGCCCAAAGAGTCCATGCATTAAGACACTTGAAGGGTACTTCACACAGTTTAAAGTTACACTTCTTTGGGTGAAGGTAATCTTTGAGCCATTCTACCTAGCTCAAACTAAGGTATTATTAGTCTGCTCCAGGGAGATAAAGCAATTAATCTGCAGTCATCCAGCATCCCAGGATGCAAGGCTCCTAGCCCCTCTACCTCTGACAAACTTTCCACCAGCTCAAGCTCCACTGCCCAAGGCATAATATTGGCCCCAAGCCCTCACCTGCCTTAATGGGTATGACCGTAGCCCACATGGCACTATGCTGCTGACTCCAGGGACCCTAGGAGACCTGATAGAAGCTCCTGGGCCAAAGCAAAGCGTGCAGCCCTCCCTTCAGGAGGCTAGGTCTTTGCCCCTTGTCCAGGTGGGTCTCCCTTAGCCATGATAATTTAGGGGGGAGGAGATATGTTTGCTTGATTGTTTGATTGCTGTGGGATAGCTGCCTGGGCCTGGGTCTGGCCCTGAGTCAGCCTGGCCCAGGAAGGTATAAAAGGAGACTCCCCAGGCAACCATGGAGCCAGTGAACAGGGACTGCTAACAGGAGCAGTTTCCAGGCAGTTCACAGGCCAGTTCGTGGGCAGGAGTACACTCCCTCTATAAGAGCACGCTGGCATTTGCACAAGACGAGTGCACAGAAGGAGCCAGATTGGAGACTTCACCAGTGGAGAAAGGATGACACTTTGCTCTACAATAATAGTGAGTACATGGTGGACTGCCAGGGCTCTGGCCTGGGTGGCCCTGCCTGTCTGGGGGTCCTCTGTGGCCTCCATCTAGATAAAGCCCATGGAGGGGCTGGAGCCACCCTCCCCCCGTGTTTGTGGGGGCTGCCTGGCAGGGCCTCAGCGGCCCGGGGGGGGAGGTGACAGTGGGAGTTCCCTCACCTGTCCCACATGTGCCCACCTTTGGGCCTTGGAGGAGCAGGTGAGGGAGCTCCAGGCTGAGGTCAGCAGGCTCCGGGGGACTAGGGATGCCAAAGATGAAATTAACGGGTACTTTCATTCTCTGCAGGGTCAGGAACCTAAAGGAGAAGCCACCTGGGAGGGGCCCACCGCAGAGGTATGGCAGACGGTCACCTCCACAGTCAGGGCTACTCATGCTACCTCAGTGTCAGTTCCCCAGACACAGCTGGAAAACAGGTATGAGGCCCTGGCAGCCATGGAGGAGGAGGTAGGAGAGGATGCCTCCAAGGGAACTTTTGCCACTCCAAGCACAATACCGGCCAAGAGCTACTGGAACACCAAGAGGAAGAAATGCTGGGTCCTCATCATCAGCGATTCCATCCTGAGAGGAATGGAGGGGCCCATCTGTCACTCTGACCCCATGGCATGTGAGGTTTATTGCCTACCTGAAGCTTGGATTTGGGATATCATGGGGATGATGCTGGACCTCACCTGACCCTCTGATCAATACCCCATGGTCCTCATCCATGTGGGAATGAATGACATGGCCAGAGGCAACCCAGACCGCATCATGAGAGACTACAAGGCTCTAGGAGCAAAGCTCAAGGAGAAAGGGGCAGAGGTGGGTTTTTTTCCTATCCTTCCAGTAAGCAGATGCGGACAGCGCCATGAGACATGCATCAATGTGGTCAACTGGTGGCTTTGGAGCTGATGTTACCAGGCAGGCCTTGGGTTCTTGGACCATGACTCGCATTTCCACAGAGATGACATGCTTGGGTGGGATGGGGCTACATCTCTGCCCAAAAGGTAAGCATATTTTTTATTCCAGGCTGGCTGATCTTATATGGTGAGCTTTAAACTAGGTTCACTGATGGACGGGAACACAGAGGAACCAGGGGGGTGAGCTGGACCTGGAATTCTCAGGTCAGCTCAAGGAGGGAGTAAAGTCAAGGGATGTGGGTGTCATGGGTGACCTAAACTACCCAGACATCTGCTGGCAGGGAGCAGCCAGCCAGGCCCGACCGCTCACATAGGTTCCTATCTGGGATACAGGACTTTAACCCAACCCAGGAGGTGCATAGTCCCACCAGAGGAAATTCCTTGCTGGACTTGGTCCTTGCCACAAGTGATGACCTGGTGAGAGGTCTGTGGGTACTTGACCACCTGAGCAACAGTGATCATCACCTGCTGGAATTTACTATCCAGTGCAGGACGGTGAAAACAAGCAGTAAGGCAGAGGTCCTCGACCTCAGGAGGGCCAACTTCTGTAAGCTTAGAAGGTTAGTAGGAAAGGCATTGGGGTCTTGGAGCTTCAATGAGATGGGAGTCCAAGACGGGTGATTTTTCCTCAAGGAGATGATCCTCCAAGCTCAAAGGGAGTCAGTCTGAATGTGCACCAAGGGGGGCAGGAGTGCTAAGAAGCCCCCGTGGCTTGGCAAAGGCATCCAGGGATGCCTGAGGGCAAAAAAGGAATACAAACAGTGGAAGCAAAGGGCTATCACGAAGGAGGATTACACCTCCATTGCTCGGGACTGCAGGGAGGCTGTTACAAAGGCCAAGGCAGAGATGGAGCTAGGGCTAGTGACCAGAATTAAGAATACCAAGAAGTCATTTTTCAAATACATAGGAAGTAAGAAGGCGGCACCGGGTAACATGAGGCCCCTACAGGATGGGCTTGACAAGCTGGTGATTGCAGCAAATGAAAAAGCTGACCTCTTTAATGAATTCTTTACCTCCATATTCCTGAACAGGAACCAGGACATTTCCCCCACTAGAATTTCAGGTTGACCTAGGGGAGGCACCGCCATGCCTGGGGTCAGGGATGACTTAGTTCAGGGACTTTTGGAGGGGCTGGACATGTTTAAATCAGTAGGTCCAGATACTGTTCACCCAAGGGTGATGAGTGAATAGGTGGGGGGCATAGCGGGGCCCCTGGCATGGCTCTATGAGCACTCATGGGGCACTGGCCAGGTACCAGAGGATTGTAAAAGGGCCAGTGTGGTACCCATTTACAAGAAAGGGAGAAAGGAGGACCCCAGCAATTATAGGCCATGCAGTCTTACCTCGGTCTTTAGGAAGACCTTTGACAAAATTATCAAGGAGCATATCTGTAAGGGACCAGCAGGGGGTGGTAATGCTCAGGGGCAACCAACATGAGTTCATTCAGGGCAGGTCCTGCCTGACTAACCTGGTTTCTTTTTATGAGCAGGTCACAAAGTCCCTGGATGAGGGTGTCGGGGTAGATGTCATCTTCCTGGACTTTGAAAAGGTCTTTGACACAGTTTCCCATGACATTCTCTTAAAAAAACTAGGTGACTGTGGTACTGATGCCAACACAGTCAGATGAGTGGCAAATTGGCTAGACGGTCGTAACTAGAGAGTGGTGGTGGACAGGCCATTTTTGACCTGGAGGGATGTGGGCAACAGAGTCCCCCAGGGCTTGGTCCTGGGGCCTGTACTGTTTATCATCTTTATTGATGATCTGGATGTAGGTGTGCAATGTATGCTACCCAGATTCACTGACAACACCAAGTTGTAGGGCAAGATGGGCATGCTAGAGGGGAAGGACAGAATCCAGCTTGATCTAGACAAATTAAAGAGGTGGGCGGATGAGAATAGGATGGAATTCAATGCAGACAACTGCAAGGTGCTGCATCTAGGGAGAAGGAACCAGCAACACACCTATTGTCAACACGGTGGCAGAAAGGGACCTTGGAGTCATTGTTGACTCTGGGATGAACACGAGACGCCAATGCAAGGAAGCGGTCAGTAAGGCTAACCGCACCTTGTCGTACATCTACAGATGCATCACAAGCAGGTCCAGGGAAGTGATCCTCCCCCTCTATGCACCATTGGTCAGGCCACAGATGGAGTACTGCATCCAGTTCTGGGTGTGCATTGAGAGGGTCCAGAGGAGGACCACTCGCATGGTCAAGGGGCAGTGGAGCAGGCCCTACAAAGAGAGGCTAAAGGGCCTGAATGTATTCGGCCTCCACAAGAGAAGGCTGAGAGGGGATCTGGTGGCCATTTACAAACTGACCAGAGAGAACCAGCGGGAATCAGGGGAGGCTCTGTTCCCCCGGGCACTACCCAGGGTTACCAGGAATAAAAGCCACAAATTGTGAGAGAGAAGGTTCAGGCGACGTTACTTTACAGTTAGGGCTTCCAGGCTCTGGAATGGACTCCCAAGTGAGGTGGTACTCCCTCCTACCTTGGGGTTCTTCAAGAGGAGACTGGACAGATATTTGGCTGCGGTGATATGACCCCAGCACCCGTTTCTGCCCGGGGCATTCTGACCTGATGATCTGTTTAGGTCCCTTCTGACACTAAGCACTATGATACTGTGACATGGCTTTCTTCCCCAGGCTTGTGCCCCTGGGAGAGAGGGGGAAAGGGCTGCCTAGCATTGAGCATGGTGAAAATGTAGACCCCAGCTAGGCATGCTTTGCTGGGATCCATGCTGTGACTCTAATTAACACCTGGTGGATCCATGCTGACAGTGGAGCCACCAGGGCTAGGGACAGACATTACACGTGAACCAACGTAACTGATCAGAAACTGGTTAAGTTGCAACAGAACAGATGTACAGTGCACGTAAACCAGTTTGAAAATGGTTGAAACCAGTTTGAGATAAACCTGGCTGAATGTAGTATGAGACTTAACTGATTTGGGTCAAACCAGTTTATGCAATGTCTGCCCCAGACCCCTTCCTGCTTTAAATTAAAGCAGAGTCCTCCAGAATCTCAGATGCTTTGCAACCCTGGGTGGGGCTCTGTTCTCTGACCCAGCCCAGCAGGGCTGGCCCTGCCCTTCTACTGCCTGGCTGGAGCTCAGGCAGAGACTGCATGTACAGGGCCCCTGTCTGTCTTCCTCCTGCTCCTCCTCACCACTCGCTGCTCAAGCGGGGATTCCCCCCTCCCCTCTGCCTTACACAGACACCTCTCAGAATTAGCTAGCATACCATACACTGGCTACAGTCCATGTTGTAGGAGTCGGGACAATGGCAGACAGAACAGTGTTGGCTTAGGGCTTTTTGGAGCCAATCAGCAGGTAGCTGGTAGTGTCCCTCCATTCCTTCCTTGGAAAAAATGTTTAAGAAGAGCTTGAACTAATGAGAGAGGCTGTTGTTTTGTTCGATTGGGCTGATAAATACTAATAACCCCCTGTGTAACTCCCTGCTGTTTAACTCAGTGCTCTGTTATCAACACTGAGGATGGGGGGAAACCCTGCTGTGGCCTGGCCATGCGCCCCACCCCTCAGCTCAGCCCTCTGGAAGAGAAGGTAGGGCTACTCTAGTGCCCCCTGGCTTCTATCCTGAGCCACTGCAGGCATGTGCTGGTATGTTTTGAGTCCAGAGGGGATGTCTTTATGGTTACAAACCAGTTTAGCCTTGTCAGCTTAGACTAACCTCCAAAGAATGAATCAATTCAGGATCAGGCTTTTTGAATGTCTATCCCTAGCCCAGATGGTGAAAGCATGGAACCCAGGGAGGCATGCTTCCCCAGGCACCATGTTCATGCCATGCTTTAGCCCCAGGGCTCTGCTCCTAGAGGAGAGATAGCCCTGGCTCCTGGCCATGCCCCTGTTCACCATCCCCTCTAGTGTCAAGTCACAGCTGTACACACCACAGCCACATTAAGACTTAACCTGTGACTGCTCTGAAAATGTTCTAGCTTTAACACCATCTAACATTCCATAGATTTAAAATGGCTTAAAGGTAACCTGTAACAGCACCATCAGTGATTCAGCTTAAGGTTTAGTGCTGAGAATGAAGCATGTGACTAAAGGATCGTCTGAATAGGGGTTAAATGAGTGTCAGGGCTTAAAAGTAAGGGTAACAAATAAAAAAAGAAGAAGAGCATATGGAAGAGTGAAGGAAGAGGTATAGATCACCAATCACAACACAACTCATAGCCTTTTTTCCCCACAAAAGCACCATAATTAACACACATGCCCACTAAAGATCATCTCTCATCCTTGCAGAAACCAGACCTCTAGAAAAAAGATTAAGGTACATAGAGAAGCACTTGCTGTTATTACTCTGACCTCAGATCAACTTAAAAACCTGGTCAAGTTACTGCATTTTTTCCAAATAATAGATTATTTTTGCTTTTAAAAATGAGCTACAGCAAACCTGCCGAACTATCAGGAGACAAAAAAGAAATCTTAATCAATATTTCAATCAGCCACCTGTGGGTGACCGAGAATTGGTAGTTAAGGGTTCTCATGGGTAAATACAAAGCTACTTGTTTTTTTTCTTTGAAGAAGGAGCTGTCAGAAAGTTTTTTTCCTTGGGAATTTCTTTACTGATCTGAGCAATGGTGTTCTGCAGAAAACATCCACCCCATGTGAATTCAATCCTAGCTTAATGAAAAAATAGTCTACTTAATTTTGATTTTTAAAGGGGAAGTGAGATGTTTATGTATTGAATCTCCAGCCAATATAAATAAAGGTAGTTCTATGGTTTTAGATTTACACCACATGAAAATTATGCCCAAATTTTAATGGGGGAGGACTGACTTGGGGCGTTTCCATTCACTAGTTAAAAATTAAGTGCCTATGCCTATGTGCAAAAACCCCATCCCTCAAAAACAAGGAGTTGTCAGTTATGTTGCTACAACCTAAATAACTTCAGTGAGGTTACCGTGGTGTAACTGCAGAACATCACCAGTAATGTGTACAATGTCACCACTACCACACAGATACCACACAGTGATAACTGAGAGCCTGCAGCTTTTCCCTACTCTTGGAATAGGAAATAAGTGCAGTATTTCAGATAAGAATTCATGGTAACTGTTGGCAATCATTGATCTTTTAACAGTATCTTCAGGCTCTTCCATTTTATGTATTCAAATAATTCTCATCTTCATCTATGAATCTTAGACCAATATACTGTGCTACAAGCATAATAGGATTGTTTACTTTGGTACCCTTCTGAAGTCATCTTTCTGGAAGAATTGACTGGCTTGTCCTTTTTAAAAGCAAAAATCTGCCTACAAAGATAATTACAGAGAAGCTGCAGTTTTTCTCTCCTAGGGAAGCAAAGCCTCTCAATAGCACCCAGCATGGCAAAACTTTAGGGTTACAACTGCCTGCAGACAAGAACAGAGAAAACAGATTGTTGTTGATGGCTATGATCTTCTAATTTTAAGTGAGCAAGTGGATGGTAGACCCCAGAGAGTCCCCACTACAGGAGAAGAACCTAGGTATGAAGAGTGAATTTTTAGATAAACTTATTAGGATATTTTCTTATTAGGATATTTTCCATACAGTAGTTAATGATGATTATATGTGTAAGTAGACTGGTCAAAGGGACTCCAATCCAGGTGCTGTATGGGCAAAGTCAATTGAGTCCCCATTCCTGGAACCTGCAAACTCACAGCCTCTCTGAAAGGTAAGTCAGGCATCCCAGCCAAAGAGGCACCAATATCAGGGACATCTTCCATGATCCCCATAGTCCCCATGCACCAGCACCTTGTAAAAGCCACATGTTAAGTCCGTCTGTCAGAAAACTGATGCTCCCAATCCCAGGATCCCAGGGCAATTTTTAAAGGTCCTGGCATGCTTCAACCCTAAGATCTAACAGAGGCTCTCCCCAATCCTGAAGTCTCAGTACACTGGGATCTTTAAGATCCATGTGTCTAGGCCAGCTGTGCATAAGGTTTTTAGACATATCTGTACATCGAGACCCCAGGGTCATGGAGCCTTTCCCCAATCCAGGGTTCCCTGAGGTTTTATGCTGTGCCCAGTACATGGGGACCCCAGGATCAGGGAGCCCTTCCCAATTACTGGGGTCAGAATGTCTCAAAAGCTGTCCTGGTCCTGATGCTGACCCTTGTCCTGATACCCATGTTGACAACGAAGTGATTGTCAGCACTGAAATATATTTCAGTGCTATTTGAACAAACCACAAAGATGTTCCACATCTGGTTTGCCAGTTTATGGCACTATGCATTAGCTACACATGTAGCACTGTTACTATTTATGGTACAATTAATGTGTTGTAATGTGTAACATAACGTGTGCCAGGAGCCTTAGGGAGAGATTCCAAACCTTCACGTGCTGCAATGGAAGTCCTAAAACCTGAACTGTCATCAGAGTGAAAGAAAAGAAAGAAAAACAAGAAAAAGCTCTGAATCCCTGAATTCCACACATTGTAGATCCTGTGGCATTCTCTCATTGTTCAAACAAACAAAAAAATCATGAGCTATAGACTTTCAAATACTGTGCATGCATCATCCAGAAGTGTGATTATCCCACATGTAATACACCAAGCGATTTCTAGGTCACCAGTGGCCAGGCAGAGGTACAAAGGGTCTCTTAATAAATTTGCCTGTGGCGTTATCATTTTTTTTTAGTGACATACACCTCATCACATTTCTTCCTCACTTTTTTTAGTGCTAACTACAAAAATGAGACAGACTAATATGAACAAAAGGAATTAATTGTCTAGTCATTTTACTGCATCATCTGTATATGACAGTCAGTTGATAAATTCTAAGGTATAGAACAAAGAGAAAAAGGAAGGAGGAATATACTAGGAGCTGATTTCTGAAACTGATTTTTACTATGTTATTTTCTTTCCTTTTTTTTTTCTTTTGCAAGAGTGGCATGGTTATCAGTGCATGTCATGTCCACTAGTTTGCCAGCGTGTATATCTATAATAGCATTTAGCTGCTATGACCCTTTGATCTGAAATTAAATATATATTTAAAGATTTTAGTTTTAACCTCACAAGGTTTTTCACTGCTAAAGAAATCTTGTTTTCTTTATTCCTGTTATCTGACAGCTGGTTGGCAGAGAAGAGGAGAATAATAAGTTTTAATTATATCTCCCTAAACAAGCAGATTTGAAAGCAATGCAGGGATTACACAAGAATAAAATCCTTTCAAGCATTAACTGTCTTTGGTAAAAGGATGCTAGATATAATCCTATAAGGTTAGATGTCCAGGCATCCTGGTTAAATCAGGACAGTCTAGTTTTTAATTTAACATTCTGTCATCCTGATTATTTTCTTCAGGAAGCTCATGTGTCATGTTTTCCTTTGTGTCACACTCAAGAGTGGCACAATCATGAAAATAACACTTTAAATCATCATGCAGCTTTTCTCCTCCAATTACATCAACCAGCATCACATGTCAAAATATATTGCATATCACAAGCCAAGAGAACAAGAATTGTATTATCTTCTGTATTAAAAAGGGATAGATAAGCAAGACAACAAAAGAAGTATAGCAAAGAGGAGTGAGAAAAATAACTCCAGCTCTCTGCATAGATAGGAAAAAGGTCTGTGATGTGTGTATAGACTATACTTTTCATTTGGCCATTATGGAAAGTTTGAACTAAATCCATATCATAAACCTTCAGGTGTTTTTTTTCCTCCAAGCAGTAGGCTTTTGGCCAGAAATTCATTAGCAAGTGCTAGTGGCAAATCAGAGTCAGGAAGATAGGATGAATTTTTATTCCTCACAAGAGCATTCAAATTCCCTCAGACAATAGATGGGTGATTCAAACTTCATGAAATAAAACAAGAACTGATCCTTTTCTAAGTTTGGTTGCATTTACAAAATACTTCTTCTGGCCCTTCAAATTCTGGTTTTTGGTACGAAGCAGAAATATCAGTTGAAATACTGTGCTGTGTACAACTAACCAAGGAATATGCTGCAGGTCACAGGACAGCAGCAATTCTTTGTGACTTGTAAGTAAAACAGGTTCAGAGAAATAGCTGAACACCAAGAGGATTTTCTCATCTGCCAGGCTTAAGACTTACTGCTGTCATAGGCCTCCACCTTCTCTGTGGGTCTCATCCCTTGAATGCTCTCATCAGTGGGAGGTTAGAAGACTCATTATCTTTTAGGAACTCTCAACACCTTGGAGGATTGGGCCTTAAATGTACAGTGGACTAGAGTTAATGCACAAGGATTTAATCAGTGGCTGACTACAACAGCTAGTTGTTCTTCTTTAAACCCTGAGGGTTTTTTGGCACACTATTTCATTATCATTTATCCATTGCTATTGCATATACCCAGCTTGTTCATCAACTCTTCTAGAATCAGGAATTACTTCAGTGATTCACTAAGTTTCGCAAACACAAACCCTGTTCCTCAACCTTCCTCAAGCAGGAGTCTTTAAAGTTTTATGAATCATTGCACAACTCTGCCCTTAGGGTAGACAACAGTAACTTTTGTATATCCCTTTTTGGATGGAAAGTAAGTGTAATCCTTAGACTCAAGCTATATGCGGTGGGCTGACAACTCTTTTATGTTCATGCAGCTCCACTTACATGCAGGTACAGGACAGTGTACTAAAGCACAATAAAAAACCTAAAATGCTTTGTACATGTGCATATAACAGGAGGCTCCTCTCAGACCTAACTCAGCAAAGAGCAAATATTTTTATAAGAAAAAACCATCAGATGTGAGAAGAATATTACCACTCTGGGGAGAGAAAGAACTCTTGAGTAACAGCAGGGAGGCTCCTTCTGATCCAGTAGGTAGTGACATTTGTGTTACTCCCTCAACTCCTCTGTCCTGAAAACTCTGATCTTTAAGCACATACCCACCTGTGACTTGTACTAGTAAAGCAATGGGGTCTGTTCTCACTCTGCTCCTACATGGAATGCTTCTGGATAAAAAAGAAATCCAGGCACTCAGGATTGCAGTGTGCTTTCCCCTATGTGGCTGTAATAGGGAAAGAATGGAAGAAGCTTACTCTCCCAGAAAAAAACCCACACGGGGACCAGAAAGACGCTGGCTGCTCCTAATGGGAAGAGCAAATGGAGAAGTGGGCACATCTACACAAAACACCTTAATGTGTAGTGAACTGGCAAAAACCACGCAAATGTGCTAGTGCTCAGAAGAATTAGTCTACTGAGCATTAAATGTCACAAAAAATGTTCATTATTGCTCATTAGCGCAGCTATTATGCCTTTATCTAGTACCTCATATTAGAGGTACTAAATTTAATGTGCAGTAGCAAAGGCACAGTAATGAATGTGCAGTAATTAAAGGACCTCCATGGCTAGTACCTGGAATAGTATTACGAGCCATAGAGTGATATGTGCAAGGGTTCGGCTATGGTGGAATGCATTGCCATCACATACCCAGTAGCCAAAAGATCTTATAACTTTTAGAAAGGTCCACTGCTTCCCCTACACCAGTTATCTTCCCAGTGGCCATCCCCAATGCAGCTCAGTTTCACAAAAAGCTACTCCTGGTACCTTGAAGAGGGAAGGATCGATACCAATATACCTCTTCCCAGATTTCAGCATCTGATAGATTTAACCAGGTCAGTCTTCAGCCACCATTATGTATGTCAGTGAGAGAGAAAAAAAAAGTTCAAGCAGATGAGTTCATAACTGAAAATACAAGGTAAATATGCACCACAGCCATGGCCGCTTAGACACAGCACATACAAACACTCACTAGTATCCTACTCAAGAGTGGGACTCAAGGCACTTTAGTTCAAACTGTACATTCAATTTCAGCTATGTAAGTCCAATGGAACTCAACTGTAATGCCTGTAATTAAAAGTAGAATACATCTGGCCTTGTTTTCCATTTTGG
>NW_017729029.1:17608235-17611372 GCF_001723915.1 Gavialis gangeticus | reverse complement strand
TTTAGTTCAAACTGTACATTCAATTTCAGCTATGTAAGTCCAATGGAACTCAACTGTAATGCCTGTAATTAAAAGTAGAATACATCTGGCCTTGTTTTCCATTTTGGTTAGTCTTGTGAGCTTTATCTTTGCAGAAAGGGACTAGGCTGGATCCAAATTATTACTCTGGTTCAGATACTTTATTTCTTTTTGAAATTTCCTCATTGTAATTTAAATTGGGACATACCTCTGGGACTGAGAAGTAAAAATTAATATTATTTGTGTCCCTTAAAATGATGATAGGGTTGCCTCCTATATGAGAAAACTGGGCTCAATGACCCAAGAAATCCCTAAGCTCCTCTGATAGATATTACAGGATGCTCTGGCCTGCAGTACAAAATGGAAGCGGTGTTCCTGGTGTTGCTGCATACAAATGAGGGTGAACAGCTTTTGAGAAAGGTTAGAGTGTGATTCCTTATCAGTCACTAAGCACTTTCTGTGCACTAAGTGCAGCACTGTCAGCCCTGCTGCTAGTAACTCAGGTGTAATGCTGCTGGATAGGTTTTGCTTTCAAAATGGATATTTCTTTCACATCCTGCAACCTCATGCCAAGGTTGAGGGACAGTCCTGGGGCATAGTCAATGAAGATATCTTTATGAAGCTTTAAGAATGAAAGGCACTATGCAGAAAACCAAACACTCATTTCTCCAAGCCTCAGGCTGGACTCAGGCACAATAGTTTGTATAACCACCAGCAGCTGTTCCTCCGCTGGCCATGGCTCAATCTTCACTGAAGGCAATAGAGGGAGAAGGATTAAGTAACGCTGAAGGCACAGCTGCATATTTTTCTCCCCTGTGGCATTGCCACTTTGCCACTTGCTAAATGAATAGTCTACATTACCTTCTTACCCCTTCTGCAAAGTAAGAAAACAAGACTCTGACTCAGCTCTTTATCCCAGAGCAAAACAAACAGTCTAATTTCTTAATAGCCAACAGATTATACAAGGCAGTGAAATGAGACCAGAAATGAGCATGCTTTAGCAGCTTGCTGAATTTGGATTATTAGAATTTTCCAAGTGTTCATCTGCTAAAGAGAACATGAACTCCTCCCTAGTTCAGCTCACCCTGCTGCCTGTGAAATGTTTTACCAGCACTGAGCCTGTTTCCTGATGGGATCCCAAAGCACTTTGCAAGTCCTAATTAAGCCACACAGCAGATCTGTAAGTCAGGTAACGATGAGCCCATTGCACTCTTGAAGACACTGAGGCAAAGAGTAGTTAACACAGATTATAACCGCCTGAGGGTAGTGTGAGAGATGTAGCAAAATCAGAGGGAGTTATGATGACCACTGGATAGTGGAGGCAGGGGAGAGGAAGTGGAATGTTACCTGCCCCTGCTCTCTCACAGCTGCAGGTCCTGCTATAGTAGTGCAAGTTTAGGTTGCTGCAGTTAAGGGACGAACACTGGTGCAAAAACCAGCAGCAAGCACTCCCCATGGGTTGCCACCCCTTACCCTCAGACATGCTTCTAGGTGCAGAAATAAGCCCCCTAGAGGTAGGGAGGGGAGACACCATTTCACTCTCCTTGCTTGCTCCCCCCGCCCCCAAACACAGACACACCATGGAGCGTGGGACTACCCCTGCCCAAATCCTATGGCTGGGGAGTCCCTGCCATGGCAAAGACTCATGTGAGGAAGAAGCCATAATGGCACCCCCTCCAAGTCAGCACCCAGGGCTGGCACCCCACTCACTCCCCTCAGCAATACTACTGGGAAGTGTGCATGGCTGTCTATCTACCATTCAAACTTCTATGTAACTCAGTTCCTATGACTTGCTCAAGGTCACACAGTGCACAAATAGCAGAATCAGAGAGCCAAATAATTCCCCATTTCCTCCCTGCTGACAACGAGGCAACATGCACATTGGCACATCTATCACAAGAAGCAAAATTAAGCTTAATCCTCCCCTCTGCATTACCTGTGAGAGAGAAGTTACTAATTTATTAATAAATAGCAATATTCATTAGCAAACACCAAACATCTGATGATATTGATCCTCTGATGGTGCTTTCTGTAACCATTTTCTTATGGGAAATCTGTTCTCAGGTGTAGAGGGGTGTGGGTGTTTCACTTACTTTTGCTTAGAGTAATGAACACTGCTGGAAATGTAGCCAGGACAAAGATATCTGCTTTGCATTTGGGCAACACCAAGTATTATCTAGCTCCTTGTATCCAAAGGGTCACCAGCTGCTTCATCAATGTAAAAAATTCAGCTCTGAGCAAAGCATACCCATCTAAGCTCTATTCTGTACATGTAATCTACACCCTCTCTGATGTGGCCCTCCAGCTTTCTTCCTTTTTCTTAAAGCACATTTCATTCCCGAAGACCACATCCATTCTTCTGCAAGAAAATTAGCTAAATCCTGGCCCTGCTGACTTGAATAGAAGCTTTGCCATTAATTTCAATGGGATGAACATCTCTCTCCTCCGGTTTGAAGATCCTCCAAAAGTAGCCAGACAGTCTTAATACTGTTCCCTCTGGGAATGGACAGAGCTGACATTTGTTGCATGATCGTCCCCCTGGAAGTACATTACAGCCACGCCCTGTCACAAGTACACAGCTGCAGAGTGCTTTAAAGGTACCTGATCGCGCAACAAATAACCTTCATCTAATGAGGGTTCAGATGAAGGCACTCCAAAGCGGAGCACCTTCATTAATTTCTGTTAGTCCCTCTGTGCTATCAACATCAGCCCAGCCCCACCCCCAGTGCTGTCTGCGGGATGGAAGGAGAGAAAAGAGACAGGAGAGTGCTCTGGCCTGGGATTTGCCCTGCCTGAGCTGAAGCAGGGCAGGTGACTAGGAGCCCCTGGTTTCATGCCTCCCTCTCCCCCTCCAGCTCAGGCTGGCCAAACCCGAGCCCAGAGCTCCCTCCCCTCCCATCCTGCAGACAGCACGAGAGCTGGGGTTGCAGGGGCATGGCTAGAGGAGAGAGGCTGTGGGTAGGCAGCCTCTCTCCACTGGATTGGCTCCAAAGTGGAGCTCAATCCCCTCCCCCACAACCAAATAGCAAACATCTGTGGGTTGAGAGGAGGAGTTGCTCTAACTGGTGGCACTTTCTGTGAAGTTGTTGCATAAATTGCTGATTTTATCCCCTGGAGGC
>NW_017729029.1:17605489-17608224 GCF_001723915.1 Gavialis gangeticus | reverse complement strand
CAAAGAAACATAGAGAAAAGTATCTATTTTCACTACAAAGTGACATGAGTTGAGCAGGGAGCTGCACATCTGTCAGTGCCCTCTGTTTTTCTCTCGCTGAGTGTCTTGGCTTCATTAATAAGGCTGCCATGCGTACTTGATACTTTCTTCTCTCTCATAAGTTTTACACAGGGTAAATCCATTGATTTCAATGTAGTTCCTTCTGATTTGTCCTTGTGGATGTGAAAAGTGAATTAGGGTCTCAGTTTCTGAGCACTGTAATGCAATGTCCTTGTTTTTTTATGTCTGTAAAGCATAATGCATGTTTAGGTGATAAATACATGAGGTAAAATAAAAAATTGCACTCAGTCAAATAATGAGATTTTTCCAACAAGAGAATGCCACCAAAGGGGAATAGATGACTGAGAAGCATGGCAGTCTGAACATAGCAATATTAGGGATGATTAATAAGTACTATACACAGTTGTGGCAGGAGCATAAAGAACATGTAGTGGAAAACTGAGCTTCTCTCCCATAAATAAAATGTGATTGAGGTTTTAAAGATCGGGACTTGGAAACAAGTAGCCAATGTAAATAAGTAAATAACAGGGGAAATGTGAGAATATCAATCAAGAAATTAAGCCAGCAGCATAAATAAGCAGGCCGCCATAGCCTTGGGGTGGAGAGAGGAAGAGGGAGTCAAGCAAAGATGTTCATAGAAAAGTCTAGAGGACACAGTTTGTACTGTAGAGAAAAATGGTAGTGATGAAGGGAATTTGCAAACAGATTTCCTGTTAAACAATTAATCAGTGATAGACAGGACTGGACACCAACTACATTGATATAAGCTGTAAAATATACGTCATGATGAAAGAACACTTTTAGCATCCTTGTTAATGGAATAATTCAGCTTCAAAAATTAACTATATGCTTAAATCACTAGAATTATACCTAGTAATTTTTTTTTAAACCTCACAGTATACATACTATAAATGTGCCTAGGGATGACTGCATTACGGATATACAGCTGTCAGTTATTCTTTCCATTTCTGGAATCCTTCACTTTGAAAACCCATAAATGAACAATCAGCTGCTATTTTTGTTTCTGCTTTTAAGCTGCATCATTAGCAAATACTTTTCTTTTGCAGCTAATAGTCCTTGTGGGATACAGTTGAATATCAAAAAAATGACAAGAGGGATCAAAGGCATGTGTGCAATCCACTTGTTTCTATCATTTGATGAATCTACTTCTAATAACCTGAATTATTAAGCTCTCCAACAAATACTGGATGACCATGCAAGCCTACCTCACTGCTTTTTCACAGAGACTTCAGAATATATTACTGATAGGAAATATGTGGTATCAGAAGGGGTACTTTATATAATTCACAATGTATACACACATCTCTCTCTCTCTCTCAGAGACAACATCTCTGATCTTAACACCAGTATTAGGTCAGAGATAATTATTCCCATTTTACAGGTAAATAAAATTCAAGCACAGTATTTCAGGAATTTGCTCTATGTAGCTTTAACAAATCTATAGCATAACTAATAATGAAATCCAGAAGTCCAAAAATTCCAGTCACAACACAGGAATAAATAGGGCAGAATGGAACAGGATGTATTAGCACCTAGTCATAGTATCATGAGATGGGATGGATGGCCTCTGGTATTGCATCTAATCCCGGAATAATTGCCACTGAAAACAACAGCAGCAATGCATACTTTATTTTATGCTGTTGCACACCAGTAAAACTGTCTCTGCAGTGCCACATATAGCACAGTCAAGTGTTTTCTGAGCTGCTACCTTACAGACTGTGTGTGGAGGGGGGGGTTGACCACTGGAGATTCAGGGGTCAAAAAAACCCATGCACAAAAAAAGCAGGGCAGTGCACATGGAGGCAGCATATGCTGCCCAAAACTGGAGCCTGGCAGGCCAGAGTCATAATCCAGCTGCCAACCAGGCTCCAAGCTGCAGGAGCAATGCCGCTGCAGCTTCTCTGGCACCCAGAACCCAGCCTCCCTTACCCCACCCAAGGTAACCTGGGGTGCTCCAGAGGGTGCATAGGCATTCCCTGGGGACAACTACTAGCAGCACAAGGTTTCCAGCTGCTAGTTGTCCCTGGGGAACCAAACGTCCATGCTCAACTGGATGGGGCCCATGTGTTTTAGTGTAATTCTCCCCAATCTATGTCATTATAAATTAGATCAAAATCAGGCTTCATGAATGTAGTAGGTATTGGAGGAACTCAGCACCTCTCAAGGAGTAAGCCATTTTCCTGCCAACAACTGCTCTCCAGTCTGTAGTTCAGTATCTCTTTTCCTGGGAAGGGGTGAAGGATCTCATTTTAAGCTATGGCAATTTGGGGTTCACTTCTTTATAATGCTGAGCACTCTGCACTGATCCAACAAAGCACTTCAGCACATTAGTAAAACTAGTGGTTTTCTTGGCAGTACTTTGCAGCACTGAGGCCTTAATTCCTTCTCCAAAGTTTGGGTTTACTTATTTTTTTCTTCAGAGCTTTGTGCCATTCACAACAAAACCAGGCGGCTTTATATGACTGGAAGAAATTTGTGATTTCTTTAGACTCTGCCCTTACAAATCATTATTTTCCAGAGCTTGCATTTGGGGAAAGCTTGATTAGGCCTAGTTTGAACTGAAGAAATCTTATGACCCCTGTGGGCTGGCCCCCAGGGTTCCCTTTTTCTGAATATAGGGTCTGATAATAGGTTACGAAGACATTCATTATTTC
>NW_017729029.1:17594099-17600489 GCF_001723915.1 Gavialis gangeticus | reverse complement strand
TGATTAGGCCTAGTTTGAACTGAAGAAATCTTATGACCCCTGTGGGCTGGCCCCCAGGGTTCCCTTTTTCTGAATATAGGGTCTGATAATAGGTTACGAAGACATTCATTATTTCTTTGGTTCTTGGTGTTGTTTTGTGTGTTGGAGGGTGGACGACTTTAATCACTGCCCTGGAGGCTTACTGCTCCAAGGCCAGCAATCTGCTTGCTCTATTTACTTGTTTCAATTTTTTTTCCTTAAGAAAACAAATTGGGTATATCATATTATTTGGTAATGTATTGAGTTCTTCAGTGAACTCCAGTTGCTAGTTAAGGACTTTGTCATCTCCTTTTTGTCTGTGGTCTTCATCTAATCAGCTTAGACTGCTTGTTTACAAAGTCTTCAGTTCCTACTCCTTTGTTTTTGTTTCATTCTTAAAGATGCATTTCCTGCCCCACATTCCCCAGCCCCCAAATGCTCTGAGACCTTTCATTCTGCCAGACAATGTAGCACAACTTTATTTGTACAGCCACTTTAATACAAACGGTACCCCCCCAAATATAGAAGTAATCCAAGGCAGCAGATAGATTCTGATATGCAGTAGCATAGAGGGAATACATTTAAGCAATCAATCATAAAAATAGGAACAGAAAGCAACCTTTCCAGGACAGGAACTTCTTTTTTCTGTTAGGAGCTGTATAGCACAGAACAGTGGAGCCTAGGTCCATGGCTGGGGCTCGAAGATACTACCATAGAGCAAATAGTGAGAACAAGAATAAACATGATTGACACGTGCCCCCGGTGTCTGGGGGGGCACAGTGGCGCTGGCAAGGGCAGGAACACAGCGGCGCAGGAGCACAGCGGCGGTAAGCTGGAAGCTCCCACAGATGCCACCGACGCTGTTGGCAGCAGGGATGGAAGGGGGTGGCGAGCACCAACCAAGGGTCAGCAACCACCCGCAGACACCACTTGCTGCAGCAGCAGTGGCCAGCGGCAATCGCTGACTGCCCGCAGACGCCACCGGAGGTGTTGGCAGTGGAGGGGGGAGTGGCAAGTGGCAACTGCCCACAGGCGCCGCTGACAGTGTTGGCCATGCCTTTTCATAGGGGGTGCATCGCCACGCCCAGGTGGTGCATGTGTACCCACATGCACCCCCTACAGTTTGCCAGTGAGAATAAAAGTGAGGAGTGGGTTTGAAATGTCTGTATCCTTAAGTCTGTCTCCACAGAAAAAAGAAAGAAAGAAATCTTTTGAGAATTATGAAACAGTGCTAAAAAAATTACATAATGAAATTACCTGGTTCTACTCAAGATGTTTTTACACAGTCTTCACTCATCCAGAAAAGTCATTCCTGACTCATCCTTGTTTAACAGAGAGGATAATAAAGCCTAAAACCAACTCTTCAAGAAAAATGTCAACACCAGCTCTTAATTTGTGCCATGGAGACTCACTTCTAAATGATAGTTAAAGTGGGACACAGCATTACAATGGCCAACTTTCAAACACCTGAATCTTGTAGTGGAATCCACAGGCTGGAGTTAGGTGCTCAGGTGACCTACATAATGCACAGGAAGAAGGGATCTACAGAACTAGCTTAATAGAAAGAAATAGCAATAGGACATGCTAATAATAGAGATATGTCTTAAATTCCATTTTTCTGAGGGGCGTAGGCAGCACTTCCCTCCACTGGGGATTCACATATCTCTCCTGAAAGGTAGGTACCTAAGGCCTTTTTTGCAAAACTCCTTTTCTTCCTAATGCAGCAGGAGGAGATAGCAGACTCTCCTCCTCTTATCTAATAGCCAAGTGGTTCAAACTGCTCATCTCCTCCCCAACCCCATAGATTTATTACATACAGAAGTCTGCCAAACTCAAGGAGATGGATGGCCGATATCATGGGCAGATCCTGAAGCCAGCCACCATTTTCATGGTCTGAGCACAGCAGGGTCCCCCCACACCTCTAATTGGCCGAGCAGCCCTGGCTGTCCTGCCCCTCCCTGCAGATTGCCACATAGCCTGAAACTGCAGCTTAATTGTCCTGATTAAACCAGGGAAGCCATTAATCCATATGTTATTAAGCATGGATTAATGGCGTCCTGGGACTTAATCAGAATAATTAAGCTGAAGTTTCAGGCCATCCCCAAAAGATGGGCTCCATCATTTTGGCAGGCTCACTGCAAAAAACAAAAAAAAACACACACAAGAAATCTTACTGGCAGGGATAGAAACCCTGCAGATTTGGAGCACACGGGGAAGATGAAGTGAGGAGGGTGAAGGGAAGGGAGTGGGGTGGTATGGGGTGGGGCTTCTTACTGCATGGAGGGAGAACTTTAGGCCTCTTGAGAACTTTAATTTTGTAAAATGAAGCTACTATGGAATTAAAATATGTCCAAGGCTAGGTGCCACCTGAGTGGGGAGTTTTAAGGTTCACAGTATTTTATTTAGATGCCTAAACCTCACATAAGTTCCATT
Source organism: Gavialis gangeticus (assembly GCF_001723915.1). Lineage (NCBI taxonomy): Eukaryota > Metazoa > Chordata > Crocodylia > Gavialidae > Gavialis > Gavialis gangeticus. Next base: position 17,598,038 of record NW_017729029.1, on the reverse strand, counting down.
CCAGGCACCTACATTCTTCTCTGGATCTGTTTCAATGTCTTTCAAGGAACCGGGCCCCAAATCCCAGCTTTTTCTTATCCTTTTTATCACCATCACTTTATAACAAGATACCATTCACTGCAGCTTCCAGCTATAATCTATGAACCACTATGCCTGTTCTTCATGTTCCAATATAGCACAAGAATCATGTAGACCTATGTGCTCCCAGGAGTAACTGAAGCCAGAGACACTAAGGCTATGTCTACCACCTCTCTGCTGACCCAGAACCCTTGCTCTGTGAGCACAACAATGAGGCAATAAAGATGGTGTATGGAACATGAGCCCTCTCCAATATCAGGAGAATCTAGGAGTGATGCTGGGATGCAGGCTCAGATCATCTTTAAGTCATCCATGATGCCTAATTGACAGGCTTGAACATATAGAGCACATCCACACGTGCAGAGGCACATCCGCATGTACAGGGGCATAAAAAGTGGGCACACATTTGTGCTGCTGCTTTGTGCCCTAGGGCATGCCTCTGCATGTACACCCTGGTGCACACCAAATTCTCCCAGGTAGTGTAGGGGAGGCTGGAGCCAGCATCTGTGGCACCTGTGGCCAGCCCCAGGCCAGCCACCATGATGCTCATCTGGCCACACAGAACCTGGCAACTAACCAGGACATAGCTCTGAATGGTCAGGCTCTGTTTCTTCCAGCGCACACTGCTATCCACTGGCACACACTGCTGCCGTGTGCACTGCACTGCTTTTTATAGCAGTTACACACACACACACACACACACACACACACACACACACACACATATATGTACGTACATACATACACACACAGATAGATAGATAGATAGATAGATAGATAGATAGATAGATAGATAGATAGATAGATAGATACTAGGACATCCCAGTATCACATTTTGGCACCATGCTGCAAATTTGCAGTGCAGCGTAGCATTGGACATTTACCATGTGCGATTTGTGGCACCGCAAACAGGTTTGAGGTGCCACAAACTGCATGTGTGTGCTCATCTGGACACACCCACATGGTGCAGGAGAGAGAGGTGGGATATTCCCAGGCTTGGAAGGGAGGGAGAATTGATATGGCCTTGGTATTAGGAACTGATCAAAAAATCTCAGTGAAATGTAGACGATTCTTCCCTATAAAATAAGCTTTGGATCAAGCTGTTGGGCTTGTAGGAACTAACACCAATAAATAAATGATGAACTTTTTCCTCCTTTGTTTGAACTAGATGAGGTTGCTCTGCTTGACCAAAACAGAATTCTTTCTTGTATATGAAATGAATACTTTGGTAAGACATCTTGTTGTAGTCTGGTCTCTGCAAGATACCAGCTTTTTAATAAAAATACAGTCAATTCCCCTTCACTATTGCTAGCAAACAAAGATTGACTGTTTTTAATGTACATTTCAATTTACAGTGCTTTAGTAGGCCATGAGGGAAATATATAGTCCTAACCGCTTAGCTGAAAGTCGTTGTTATGTCAATAAAAAATCATTATAATAAAACACTCCTGTCTGCTCTGAAGTTAAAAATCTAGAAATTATTTGATACATATTTTATACAAATCCATAGCTTACATCAGTCGGAAATGATATTATAGTTAGCTCCATTACAACTACTGCAAACTTGTAAGCATAATCATTATAAACATTTAAAAGAAATTCTGAAAGATTCTGCAGCCCTCCATTGCTAGCAGAGTAGCTGCTAGCTTAAGCTTTGGCTCCTGAATGTAGTTCTACCTATTCTGTAGCTGAAGCATTTGGGCTATGGCTGGAATAAACAACCTGGAATCTCAATGTCATATCCTAGATCTCTTGTCCCTGTTGTGCCTTATACCTAGTCTTATGACCAGGAGGTGACTCCAGAATCCACTGCTCCAGTACCCCTACATGACAAAAAACCCTGAGTGGGGCTGAAGGGTCTGGCAACCCCACAGGACCTGCTTCTTACCATGAAGGATGGGATTTGGATGCTCCACAGGGCCTCCTATTCTCAGAAATGGGCCAAGGGTTTCTGCAGCGCTGCATGGCCTAATGCTCTGAGAGATGGAGTTGGATGGTTTTGACTACATGGGGCCTCTTGCTTGCAGAGATATTTAGATAGCCGAAAGGATCTGCTGCTAAGAACAGGAAATGGCGATTTTTACAGCTCTTACATGCCTCCTGCTCTTGGAGATAAGGATGAGACCTATTGATTTGGGGGATGGGTACGGGGGTTAAAACCACCCAACAGGGCCTACTGCTTCAGAGATGAAGATGGTGGATCTGACAGCCTCACAAGTTCTGGTACTGTGGCACGGGAACTGAGCAGCTCCTGAAATACAGTCCCAGGACAGTAACTCTCCAGGTTAAGTGTTCAAAGCCCATGGTTTTTCTATCTACATCAGGTATCATAGCAAGTATGCATGAGATTTTAATCTATGCCTTTTTCTCACTTGCTGAGAGATACACATAGGAAACAAAAGGGACAGGATCCCATGGTACCTCTACAGCTCTCATAAAAGCAGTAAGCAGGTTCCTTGGATAGGGAGCTGCTCAAAAGGACAAGAAAATAAGGCAAGCACATAGTTTTAATGGTACCACCAGTTGTTCTGTAGTTTGAGTGTCACACCAAACTTTTGGTTTGGGGACTAAAATCTGACCAATTCCACGCCACGCAATCTTCTCCTGTTACCCAATTTTTGCACATATCTCTATGTCTACTACACTCACATTAATGGGCAACTCCAAGAGAAAAGGAAAGAAAGCTCAGGATTGGAGAATCTCACTATTTTTAACACCACCTGTATTTCAGGTTAACTAATAGGAAATTAAAACCATGCATTCCCTGAGAAATAATATCCCATGTCCCTTCAAGGGAGCCTCCTACATATTCAGCAGCACAAGGCAGAACCTCTGAGTATGGAGAATTTATTCATTTTTACCACATAGTGTGACTGAAAAAAAAAAGTAATGCCTTGCATACACGCATGCACACATACAATGACACAATAGCAGCCAAGAGATTAGGAGAACAAACAGCTGTAGGGAAAGCTGAACATTTTAAATTTCCCAGACACAATTGCCGTCTGTGGAAATAAGGAGACACAGAAGTAAAGAAATTCACCCCTAATTGTTTTATTGGGAGCATTTTTTAGCATTCTGGTTAGGTATGGGCTTCATCCAAACTTCTAAAGCAGACATAGGGAGGTAATTAGCCATGTTAGTCTGAAGTCTGGCAGGAAGCACTGTGTAGACTAACTGACTCAGAGATGCATAAGCTTTTGTGAACAAGAGCTCACTTCATCAGATATTAAGCAGATATAGTCACATTTCAAATAAGAACCAGATCTGAAGCTTGAACTGATCTCTATCTTAATAAAGCAAGGTGGTGCAAGGTGGCGAAGGCCTGCAGCAAGGCAGCAGCCCTGGACTTCAGGAGGGTGGATTTCAAAGAGGTAAAGAGATTAGTGGGGGAGACACTGAGATCTGGGGGGGGTTGGAGTTGGGTGTCCAAGAAGAGTGGTCTTTCCTTAAGGAGATCACCCTCCAAGCCCAAAGGGAGGTAATCCCTACACGGATCAAAGGAGGCAAGAAGGGTGCAAAGGCCCCCATGGCTCACGAAAAGCATCCAGAAACATCTCCAAGCTAAAAAGGAGGTGTACACCCATTGGAAGGGAGGGGCCATCACCAGAGAGGAGCACTGTTGCTTGGGACTGTAGGGGAACGGTCAGGAAGGCCAAAACAGAGATGGAACTGGGACTAGCTTCCCAGATCAAGGACAACAAGAAGTCCTTTTTTAAATACATAGGGGGCAAAAAGAAGGTACCAGGTAACATGGGGCCCCTGCAAGACACACTAGGAAATCTGGTCGTTGCACCAGACAGCAAAGCTAACCTATTTAACAATTTCTTTGCCTCCATTTTTCTGAGTAGGGACCTGGTC
>NW_017729029.1:17593019-17593277 GCF_001723915.1 Gavialis gangeticus | reverse complement strand
AGGAAGGCCAACCATACCTTGTCATGCATCCACAGATGCATCTCAAGCAGGTCCAAGGAGGTGATCCTCCCCCTCTATGTGACACTGGTTAGGCCACAGTTGGAGTACTGTGTCCAGTTCTGGGTGCTGCACTTCAGGATGTGGACAGCATGCAAAGGGTCCAGAGAAGGGCCACCCACATGATCAGGGATCATCAGGGAAGGCCCTACAAGGAAAATCTAAGGGACCTGAACCTGTTCAGCCTCCACAAGAGAAGGC
>NW_017729029.1:17583743-17592487 GCF_001723915.1 Gavialis gangeticus | reverse complement strand
ACCCTATCAACTATGAAACTATGAATTAATAAGCCCAAACTAAATACCTGGCATGTCTACATGAGATGCTTAATGCACAGTAGCCTAATAAAACCATGGGCAAAAACCGTGCTACTATGCTACTCTGCAGTACTATCAGGCTACTCTGCAGTAAGCATGACTAAAAAACCATGCGCTGGAGCTATTGCACAGTAATTGTAGTTACTGAGAATTTAGTTAGTACTACACTAAGCAAGTACTAAATTAAATGTGCAGTAACTAATGAATGTGTAGACATGCCTACCATGTCCAAATCCAGTGATATTTTAAGGGACTGAATCTTCAATTTGGGCCTGATTTTTTCACTTTGGGGCTCCTTATCTCTCTCTTTCTTCCCCCTTAAGAATGTATGTACTTTTCAAAAATGTACTATAAATCAGTGATTCCCAATGGGGCCCTGAGATCCTTTAAAGTGTGCTGTAAGTTGTGAAGAAATAAACAGATAACCACAGACTCACCTCTGCTGATTCCCACTGCCCATTCCTTCTACAATGAGATAAGCAGTGTAATATATATCTTTTAAAATGAGCTTGCACTCAATTTACAAAAGTTATGGAGGAGTATCATGAGTCTAATGAGGGGTGCCTTGAGTTGAAAAAGATTGAGAACCACTGCTTTAGGATGATAGAAAAACAGGGCTGGAAGTGAGGTCATCTAGTCCAAGACCCAATATATATTAATATATATTTTAAACAAGTACATACAGCCAAATTCATGCTGGTACTGTATCTACATTACTACCAGAAAACACGCATCCTAAGGCATGAGCATAAGCTGGAAGAAAGTTGCCCTTATTGTGGTGCCCAAACCCCATGAGGAGAGAAGGGCAGGTGTTGTTAACGTGCTGTGTTCCTTGCTCTGCCACTGGTCCCTCTGCATAACCCTCAAGATTTTCTTGTCCACAGCATTGTTTGTAAAACTGTTGCCAGGCAAAATATAGCACCTAAAATGCCCCTGGCATGGTTAATGGGCACCTCTTTAGGGCAGGTCTGATTTAGCCTTTTCTTTTTTACAACAATTTAAGAAGGGTGAGTAAGGCCAGCTTGTGACCATCATTTCCTGTCACTCCTGGTAGTGCTCAGGGGAACAGGGACTCTCCCAATGCCAGCTGGTCCCCCCTGACTAGTTTTACAAGAATTTAAGAAGGGTGAGTACAGGTCACTCAGATGGGTGGCTTCTAAAAAGTATCTAGCTGCTGCAGAAATTGTCACTGTTTGATTCTGTAGGTGACATTTTCCTATGTGCTGCTACATATCTTTCAAATAAGATGGAAAAGCAAGGTCTTGACCACATGTAGTCATTAAAGATCTTACTGCACTTTTTGTACATTCCAATCTGGGTAACTCTTAGAAGAGAAAATAGATAAAGAAAATACAAAATCATTCATTAGACTTTTTAAAACTAAAACACTTTTCCCATGTTCAGACCTCATTCCCATATGCTTTCTACCAACATTCAAGCAATCTAGTTCACTGTTACAGGCAGTCAAAGAAAGGGAATATCAGAGCATACTTGTGTTACCACTCCTTCAGTGAACAGAAACAATACCAAATTACTGGCCTGAACACTATTAAGCAATGCTGAATTACTTGAGTTTTCAACATTCATTTTTTAGCCACACAGAAAACTATTCTCTTAAACATAATTTTTTTAAAAAACTGAGAATATAGTGATCTGCTAATGACTATTCTGCAAACAGAGAGAAAATTCCCCAAATAAATTGACTGTGCAGCTCCCCACCAAAATCCCTTTCAGGCTTCAAGTGGAAAACATATTCTCCACCTTCTGTCAGATGCAATTGAATAGTTTTGATGTGTGCTATTAAGCAACTGCCCCACCCCCAACCCACAGAGATGCCTCTACTTGGAAGTGAAGTAATTCCTGCAAATGGGTTATTGAGTTTTTGTTATTTTTTTTAACCACTAACAGCGTGTTACAGTGGTAAGGGGAATGGTGGCTCCTTTGTTAAAAATCTGCCACCAATCTAAAAGGAGTATCAGTGTGACTTTTTTGTTAACCTTTTTTTTTCCTACCGCTTCTCTGGATATTCTGTTGCACCTAAGCCCCTGCTACACATTATATATATTACACAATTAACTGGTTAATTGTACAATAAATTTAGACCAGTCACACATGCAAATTAATTATCACATGATAAAAATGACTATCCAGTCACAAAAAGAGCCAGCCAGCTATAAAGTCAGTGCTTAAAAATGTGGAACAACGCTATAGCTAGTCTCTATCCAGCTTTAATTTGAATGTGTAGCACTAGCAGGGCCCTAGTGATGATTGATTCCTGAGGCTCACTGAGACACTTATGAAAAATTATGCCATCAGTGCATTCAATGAACATATTGTATTTGAAAATGTGTCTAACTTTATCCTAACTACATAGTTGGGCTAATAAAAGGAATGAAGAGCAAATATTGCCAACAAAGTGTTCCCCATATATCTTTGCTTGCATACTGGCATCATCCCACTCATTCCTCATGCTCAGCATAAATGATCAGTGTCCCTTTTCCTCTCCCTTCCTTTTTTCAAGTGCACACATGAGGTGTAGTGTATGTACACTAGACTATGAGATGGGACCTACTGAATTCACGGCAGAAGTGGGCTGTGCAGCAGCTCCTTTAATCTTGCAGGTTCCCCCAAGTACCTCCTCCTCCCCACTCCCCAATTGCTGATTGGCTGAAGGGCTCTGGTGGCCCAGCTACTTGTTGTTGACTGGCCAGGAGGCAAAAAACTGTGCCATATTCAAAACCACCATTTCCATCTTCCTGCCAATCAGGAGCAAGCAGCAGGGCCCCTCCACCAATAGGCAGGTAGGAGGCACACAGAGGAACCTACAAGATTACAGGAGCTGCCATGTAGCCCACTTCCATGGTGAATTTGATAGGTCCCTAACAATGAGAAAAACAAGTGGAGAACTCTCTTATAATCTAGTAAGAGGCTTGGGGAATCATGTAGAATGAAAGATGCCGTACCCATGAATGATCAGGGTCATTATAACTGTCCATTGGACCTGTCATTTAAACATATCTTTATCACTTGCTATTCATTTGAGAGTATGGCATGTCCACATACCTAACTTTTCTATTTATCTTCTTGCTCTTATTAAAATAAAGCAAATTTGTCCATCCACAGCACATTCCTCAATAAATGTCTTGCATTTTGCATTAGGAAAAACAACCTTTTGACAGTTAGTGAAGATGATAATAACTCAGTGCCAACTCTGCTTCTCAGAAGTCAAATAAATAGGTTGAATAATAAACATCTTGCCTTAGGGGTTCATAGTTCCTTAAATTCTAAAATTGTGGCTCCCTGCAGTAATGTGTGCAACAGAAAACTCACCTGTCTGTTGTTGGTTTAAGAACTCATGACCCAGTTTCATAGGGCACGTCAGTATGTGCCTCATTTTAAGCTTGTTGTCAAGGTATATGGAAGCTAACTCTAGAAACTGTCACCCATGAAGCTAACAACAGAAGAGTCAAAAATGGGAGTTATGCATTGGTAGAGAAAGGTAAAGCTTCTCCATTCCTAAAGTACCAGACATCACTTTTCAAAGACTGACAGAGGTAATGGTAGGAGGACATCTCTTTCTGCAAAACAATAGCAAATTGGTGTTTCTGAAATACCCCTGAGGAATTGGCTTCTAGATACATCATCTTTAAAGCTTTTGACCATTTGATGGCCAATATTTTAGAGCATCATTTTTGGGGTCTGATCCAAAGGATTAACAAGATTGGGCACCCAAGCATCTTTCTTGGATTCAGAAACCATTGCTACAGAAATGTTTTCTCACAAAGCAAAAGGCTTCTACACTGCAAAAGAATATACTTGAAAAAAGTAGCAGCCAGAGTCACATTTCACCTTCTAAAGGCTATGAGCAGAGTCAGCAAAGAGCCCTGGAGGTGGCCTCATTGAAAGCAGGTGGTAGATGATACACAGGGCACACAATAACTAAAACTGAAAATTCACGTGCAATAAAACTGAATTATGATTATGAGAGCTTCATTTTCTTCCTCAAATCGTGAAAACAGGATACATCTCAGCTCTGACATCAGAAAATTCCTTGATCCGTCCCTCATGCATCACAGAGCTCCTTGATCAGCCCTTTGATCAGTACATCGCTGTTCAATCATTATTTCTGCAATGTTTCCTTGTTAACTTTCATTCTATTGCACAGAAGAAGCAGCACAGGGAAAACAATAATTAATGCAAAAGTCCTCTAGGGCTAGGAATACCAATGCAACTCAAAAATCACATGGTTACTCCACTTGATACAGATACATACAGAGGTCTTTATGCAACTATAGGTCAAATACTGATACTCATATATAGCCATGACATCCCACTGACTGCACTGAACACATCAGACTATAACACATGGTAGAATTTGGCATTGTATCTATGGTTCATTTTATAAAGCAGTAAATTTATGGTTGTCTTTTATTACCCAATACATAATACAATCTACAAAGATTATCTTGGCAACTATCTGGTTACCTTTGCTGCTATAAGATCAATGATTTTTTTTGCTTTTTGCTTTCTCCTACTAAATGAAAACATGTGTTCTAACATATCTTGGAGATATGCATAAAGGTCTATGTGTATTCCAGCTTATCAGAACTGGGTAGCAGATTCTGTCAAATCAGCCAGCCAGAATTTTCAAATGAAGTAGGGAAGACTTTCTGGCCAAGGCCAAGTGCCAGAAGCTACAACCCTTGACTCATGAGTAGCAGAATTTACATGCATAGTTCCATTGACTTGAATGGGGTTACTCCATGGGTGTTTAGGGCCATGTGAAGAGACCTCTCTCTGCTAGGGAAAACCCCTAATGGTGGCTAGGAATGCCACACATTCCAGGTTGTGGACTTTCCCTTCACATTATGGGGTCAGGGACTTATCAGTCTAACAAGGTGACCTGTTAGACTGAGATTTCTTGAGAATGGTGAGTATCCTGGAATCTGCCTTCAACAACAGATTTCAATATGACTTACAAAGAAAGTCACCCCCAAATCTGGTAATCAGTAGGAGTGAAAGAGCAAAACCCTTTAGCCAGGAACCTCAGAGTTTCCAAGCTCCGGTACCAACTGCACTAGAACAGTCCAAAACTCCCAGCCTTAGCACTGGCCAATGTCCCAAGGCTTTACAGGCAGGCAGAAATGCCCTCAGGAACAGAAACCAAAAGCATTTATATACAGTAGAAGAATTCTTACCCAGCTTCTACAGACAACCAGCAAAAGTCCTAAAGCACAGGATTGCCAAGCATCTACCACACTGTAAGAGAGCTACTTCTATACCCCAGCATGGAGATTGCAAGTACTTGATTCCACACAACTCGCACACTTAGGGCCTTGTTACTCAGTAATTTTGGGTGGTTTCTAGAGCTCTGAAAACCTGGAGTGTCTGCACATTAGATCCTGTCACGCTGCTACTTGCTATGCGTGAGGACCGGAGATAAAGTTTTTGGGACTTCTAGCAGATGGTGGGGTTGTGCAAGTCCAGCTTGCACATTGTTGCAATTAAACAATTGACAAGGAGCGGGTGGGGTGATGAAAAATCGAAGGGTTTTAATTACTTACCACGGCAGCCGCGGGAGAGAGAAGACAGAAGCAGACAAGACGAATACAACCAGCAGTACTTGCTGACATGTCACGGTGATAATGAACGGCGTCCGGCAGTTGCTAATCGCAGACAGGAGGCGGAAGCTAGGTGATCAGGCTAGCGTCCCTTGTAATAACGGAGTGGGTGATGAACGACCTCGCTCGGGTGCAGCTAGACACTCCCTTATATTACCTAGGTGCTCCATGTGATGATGAGCGGTAAGTTCGCCCTATCACCTGTCTGGTTTTCAAAAAGCGCGTGCTGCAACTTTCCCCTCCTTGGTCCCATGACATGAAGGGCGGGGACTCCCGCCATCTTGTCGCCTTGCGCACTAATGTGATTATAATAGGGAGACATGCCCCCTTGCGCGATGCAGCAAGATGCTCTAAATTATGGTACCATAATCATCTTCAGGGTACAGTTCTTGTACGGCCGAACTCATAGTTGCTTCATCACTGGGTAAGTGGGTGTATACAAATGCAGATAAATGTACTAATCGCGACTTTAGCCACTGCAATAGAAGACAGAATAAACAACATATTATAACGCCAACAAAACAAATGGTTAAGGCCGTAACCCCTAGGCGCTTTAAGTGACCGAGTCCGAGCACGTCGAGACAGCTAAACATCCAGTCAAAGTTAGAACCGATATTGTGGGCTTGGTGTGTAAGGTTGAGGGCAACGTCAATTCCTTGCAGGACATTGGTGAGATTGAAGCTAGCAGGGGTAAAACGCAAACAGCATTGTAGTTGACTGTCACTTCTGGACGGAGAAGAGCCATTGTAGATGTCGTTTAGGGCGGTGCAAAGGCCATCTTCTGTGGCTAACAGATAGTCTAACCCAAGGCAGTTAAAGTAAATGGCTTGTTGAAGCTCGTTGATCGCTTGTTCTGTTTTTTTTAAACCTGTTTTTGTTGAATTGCCAAAGGCCTCGAAGGGTTGGTTAAGATACACAAGTTTGGTTAATGCAAGGGGGGTACTGACTGAAGGGAATATAGTGCCTAGCCGTTCGAGGTAGGACATTTGATCCCATGTGCTGCATTTTGCGCAGCCAGTCTGTGGGCATTGGAAAAAAGGCGACTTGTGGTAAAGTATAAACTGTTTCATGTTGAGGGCGGTGGTGACTAACGTCTATGTATAGTCGGGATCTGGCTGGATGTCTAAAAAGGCACGAGAAGTGTTAAGATTAAGCCATACCCATCCCGGCTGTAAGGCATCTTTTGGGGAACGACTATTACAGGGAGCAGTTGCTGGAGAATTGGAACAATTGTGGAGAATTAGCTTCGGAGCATGTGCACACACTTGCCCAAAAGCCGTTGGGCTAAAGTTTGATGGAACATACGTGACTGCATCGGTACTAGTCGGGTAGTTGCACTGCGCTGCTGCTGCTTTACAGGCCGAGACTAAGGTTTGAAGGCCTGCTGGAAGGGAAACGACTTTTCCAAAATAGGGAGTGCTTATAAGTTGGGAAACCCATGCAGAGTGGTGGCAACTGCTATTATTAAAGGTTGGCCACCACATAAAAATTGCTTGCTGCATGGAGGTGTTACATAACAGTAGTCGGTCTATGGCAGTACCATTTTTTAGCCACACTGTGGGGGCCACTGAGTTTGTTAAATTAATAGGATTTAGGGAAATGCCATCAACCGTGCTGGGACGCCCCGACAGGCAACTAGGAAAATTGGCCCAGGATGAGAATTCGAAGGAATTATTAAAAGTAAATGGGGTAAACAAAAAGCCTAACTGCTGAACACTGGGGACTCAGTCAGTACATGCAATGAAGGTGCTATTTTCTTGCATATCATTTATGCAATTGCAGGACACGATAGCTAATGTCGTCAGAAAGGAATTTTTTCGCAAGTCATTGCTCAGAACCTGCAACAAGATAACACATTAATAACAATTAACAAGACCTACACAACAAGCTAAGATTTACGGCAATTTTGGGTCACGTCGGCTTAGCCAATTATGGTGCGTTAATATGCGAGTACGAGGACCTTCGCACCAATATGTATTAGGGTAAGTGGCAGGTTGTAATACGGTGGCTTCAAGGGGGGCTGACAGATGGGGACCCTTAGGAATCATGAGCCATACAAGATCGCCTGCCGTGTAAATGGGTTTCCCCAGTGCAGGGGATGTGGGGGCTCAAGAGTCCCAATGCGGTTTGTCGGAGTTAAGATTACCTAGGACTTGGGGTAAGTGTCGCTCCCACCCTTTGTAACTTTGTCTCCCACAGTCAGAAGGGCTTGTTTTAAGAGATCTATAGCTCTTTCTACTACTACATTGCTCTCTGGGTGATACTGAAGATGCGTGTAGAGCGTAATATTCCATGCCATGGCAAACTGGGTTAGTAACTTGCTAGTGAAGGGGGGTCCTCCGTCTGCTTGCAATTCAACAGGTTCACTCCACCACTGAATTATCCATTGACATATCTTGCACATCTTTTGCTGTGGTGCTTTTAAAAGGAACACAGGCCACGTTGCGAGTTCCTAAGTCGACGGCGACTACCCCTTTCAGATGGGATTTTGCTCCCAGTAGAGGGCCAATGAGATCGATTTGCCAGGTTTCACCGGGACGGAAATGGACAGAGGCAAAAGCCTCTCTTTCATGACATCTTATGGCAGTGGGCTTGCTGGCTTGACAGGCGGCGCATCTCTGGGTGGCGGCGACCCACTGACGGGCTCGTGCTTTGGCTGGGTTGCCCCCTAGTCTTTGCCATCGGCGAAATGCTCTGTCAGCACCAGGGTGACCCTAGAACTCGTGTAACCACTGAACAAGGTGGTTCCACGAGGAGGCGGTAGGTGTGGAGACACTGACCGTTGCCATCTGGAGCTTGGCGTCGAGATTCGCATGGACTGGCTCTGTCTCAGGGCAGTGCAACCGAGTATGTTTTATTAAGGGGGGCGGGTGAAGACTATCTCCAACCTCGAACACAGCGCCCCATAGAGGAATATGCGCAGTGGGGGTTGCACCGCCAGTGCAGGTTTTATAAATGTATTCCGAGTCAATCACTATAATGCACGGCGGTCGGGCTGGATTATGGGCTGTTGAGATATGTTGGAGAACACTAAGGAACCCCAAAAGTTCCAATGCCTGGGCA
>NW_017729029.1:17577740-17583622 GCF_001723915.1 Gavialis gangeticus | reverse complement strand
CTAACCACGCCGGTTGAGTTGTTCCGTAAAGGAGAATGCAGTCCTGGTAGGCTGGTGCTGGCTGGGGGTCTTCTTGGAATTGCCGACTGCCCCACTGGGCATGAACTTCGTTAACCAGCCTAGCCCAAGTTACTGGTAGGCCGCCAAAGCAAGCAGATGGCCTGCTGGGGTTAAGGCCAGGCAAGGTCTCGGCACTAGGCCAGTAAATAATGCCGTGCTATACTGAAAATGGGCTTGCCAACTGAAGGGCCAGGCAGGTGAGGGCGAGTCCATACTGGTGTTGCTCGCCCGCAATGGTGGCAAAGTTGTAATAAATTGGACCACCTTGGGCATTACACACTACCACCGATAATTGGTCTTTCGACCAGTTATAGCTGACTCACAGGGGCTCCGTCGGTGTGAAACTGTGGAGGTGTGGCGGCATGCGGAAAAACTCAACGAGTTCATTAAATTTCTGTTTGTCAGAGTCATCCCAGAAGCACCAGGCATGTCCCCATGTTTTTCTTTGAAGATGTCGAACAAAGGGGTGCAAGCGTGGTGGCAGGAAGTGTCGGGCCCGCATCAGTTGCCCTAAAAATTCTTGGAACTGTTTTTTTGTTTTCGGATGGTGTTCTCTCCAGGTGGCTAACTGGTCAGGCTTTCCAATTGATATTCCTGAGGGCGAAAATGTAATTCCCAGGAACGTGAACTGCTTATTAGGCTCGGTTACTGATTTTTCCGTATTAATTGTCCAGCCAGCCTGAGTGAGGGCCACACACGTTCGATCGCCTATTTCCTGCACCATGGTGGGGTCAGCACCAATTATTAGTATGTTGTCTACGTATGAATAGATGCACATGGAGCTTGGGGTTGCTATGCTTTCAAGAACTGGCGCTAGTGCCCCCACCACTGCTGCTGGTGAATTACTATAGCCTTGTGGACATACTTTCCATTTATACATCACTCCGTTTATGCACATATTAAGAAGTCCTTCCATATCGTCTAAGGGGACGGAAAAGAACATGTCTTTCAGGTCAATGTTGTAGGTCCATGATTGTGTGTGCAAACGTACGTCGTGAAACAGTTGAGTGATGGACAGCACTGCTGGGGTGGCCAGGGGTCTTATTCGATCGTTGGCTGCTCTATAATCGACAACAAGTCGGGCTTGGGTAGGGTTCAATGGCTTCATGATGCCCCATCCTGGTGAAAGGTACTTGGATTGGGTAACAACTTCTATTTGGCGCTTCGCAAGAAGGGTCTGCAATAAATTGTTGAGGCTTGCCCTTAAAGGTTCTTTTGTGGGTATCAGCCAGAACTTCCATAGGCTTTTCTGGAGAAGTTCAGGGCGGTGCGAGCAAACCTTGACGGTGGGCGGTGCGATGGAGGGCTTGTAACACGGATATTCCAAGATGAAGTTGTCTTATGCTGCTCACTCCTAACAGAACTTGGGTGCCCAAAACAGCTCGGAATGACCTCGCCGCTGCTCGCACTGGTTTGAACGGTGAGATTAGGACTTTGACTACTGGAACACTTTCCATTGCATTCAGTCCTTGGACAAAGATATTGGTCCCCGTACTAACATGGGGCAACATGGGGGTGATAACATTGACTTGTGCTCCTGTGTCGAGCAGTGTACGGTGGGGTGTAGGGACAGCTGCCAGGTAGGAAGGGTGGTGGTACCATATTGTAGCGTATGGCCGCTTGTCCCCAGGTGGGGCTCCGGAGCCAGCGGCCGCTACTTATTTTTTGGGTGCCTCTCTCTTGCTTCTAGTCAGTCCTGCTATTCATCATTCCAATGGAATCCTAGCACGGCGGCTAGCTTCTCTTGCGTCTCCTGGTCCAGTCAGCGGATTTGCTGCTTACTCATTCCTCCCTGATTGAGGAGGAAACTGAACATGGCATGGTCTTTTGGTGTGCACCGCAGGGGGTCTTTCAGTTGGTTAACGGTGTAGCAATTGGAGCCGCCTGAGGACACAGCCATAACAGCCGAAGCGAGGTCGCCGGACGGGGGGTCGAAGGGCAGTTTATGGAGGGCCTTGGGCATGCTACTGACTGGCTGTCCACAGAATGTTTGTAGCCACAGGTGAGAGGTTGGATCATTAGGCCAATAAAGGTCACAGGCCGCAGTTACTCCCGCCAGTAGTATCAGGATTGACTCCAGATCGGAGAGGTATCACTGAGGGTAAAGGGCCACCTGTTGTTCTGGGGTAAGATTCCCTCTTGGATTAATATTTGGGTCCCAGTGATAATAACTGAACCCTACTATATCAGTTGGTCACGTCCTCTGCCATTGGCAGACTTGGGCCCCTCATGGACCATATGTGGCGTCATGGACAAAGCAATAACTACTAGCACCGGGAAGAGAATTGGTCAGTCATGATTGTGAATGGCAGCATTAACACCTCCTAATCTGGAGGCCCAGGTGGGGCTACGGAGCATCATCGTGCTTTCTTCTTGGTCCACTTGATCATAACCAAAATCTATGACCATGCGGCCCAGCCAAACTAATGGCAGCTCTCCCAGGTGGCGGAACGTGGAGGTGATTAGGTCACATATCTCTGTTCGCGACCTACTTCGCCAGGAGGTGCTCATCACTGGCTGTCCCGCAGGCCTGAAGGTGATCTTCGTGGTACTTATCAGGTAGGCCATAGGCGTAGCGGGTGTCGTTGGGGGCATGGACTGTGGTACATCAGGCAAAGCTGGCAGTTTTGGATAAAGGGCAGATGGAGCTTCCTCTACCAGCCCACCTTCCGAACCGTTGTATGGAGGGGGCGGCGCTGAGGGCGGACAGGCTTCCCAGGCGATGGTGCCTCCGCCGCCTGCTTCACTTTCTCTCGGCCTTCATCGGTCGCTCGTTGCACCGCAGCATGAGTTGAGATTCCAAATTAGCATACGATTGCACAGTATTTACAAAGTGCTGATACAGAATACTCAGGCACTTTGTCTTATCCCCTGTGGGCCCCATCCACTTGTGTGCGGTTTTTCCATGCGTCTCTAAGTCACTTATCAGATCTGCCACCATTTCATGTCCCATGGAGACCTCCTTCAAGGGTGGGCACCGGTAGTTATCCGCGGGTGTATCGACCCCAAGGCTCTTTAAGTGCCGCAGCCCCCTCACCCAGGTTTGTGCCGGGGTGGGGTCTCCTATCCTGTACCCCTTAACTTTCTTCAGAGACACTGTCTCCCCCTCATCGAGTGGACAGAACAAAGTTCTGGGGCCCGTCAACAGGCATCCCAAGGCTGAGGGCGACCCCTCAAAAGCCCATTCTTTTTGGCCTTTCTTTAAGGACAAGTAGCCCCAGCAAGCTTTCGGGGCTGAACTGGCAGAGTGGTAGTTCATATATGCCCACAATTCGGTGTCATCTTCGGTGGGGCGGCATCCCCTGCCCGACAGACATGCAGTGACCAGTGGGTCTAAAAGTCCCGATCCTGTTCGTGATGCCATTTCATGCTGCTACTTGCTGTGCGTGAGGACCGGAGATAAAGTTTTCGGGACTTTTAGCGGACGGTGGGGTCGTGCAAGTCCAGCTTGCACGTTGTTGCGATTAAACAATTGACAAGGAGCGGGTGGGGTGATGAAAAATCAAAGGGTTTTAATTACTTACCATGGCAACCGCCGGAGAGAGAAGACAGAAGCAGATGAGAAGAATACAACCGGCAGTACATGCTGACATGTCACAGTGATAACAAACGGCGTCCAGCAGTTGCTAATCGCAGACGGGAGGTGGAAGCTAGGTGATCAGGCTAGCGTCCCTTGTAATAACGGAGTGGGTGATGAAAGACCTCGCTCGGGTGCAGCTAGGCACTCCCTTATATTACCTAGGTGCCGCATGTGATGATGAGCAGTAAGTTCGCCCTATCACCTGTCTGGTTTTCAAAAAGTGCGCGCTGCAACTTTCCCCTCCTTGGTCCCGTGACATGAAGGGCGGGGACTCCCGCCATCTTGTTGCCTCGCGCACTAACGTGATTATAATAGGGAGACAGCTCCTAAAACTAGTTTTAAGCACTCAGGAGGCAGCTCAAAGTTACAGGATTTTCTCTGATCCACATTACCTCACTCATGTTATGCTGGGTTACAGGCACTCTAGGCTACACCTTACTGTAAATTCCCCACCCACCTCCCCTCCCCTACTGGCTGCGATCAAGCCCACTGCTCCCCTCCCTCGCCCTCCATAACAGCCCAGATCCCCACTCACTGCCCCTTTTCCACCACCACTTACTTGCGGCTGCCTACACTGTCTGTCCTGGGGAAGCAGGGAGGGAAGGGTTAACCTACCTGCACAGCCACTGCTGCTGCTCTCAGGGCTGGGCTCAGCCTGAAGAAGAGCAGCAATCTGGAAGTGGTATTGGCAGGGGCTGAGCCAGCAGGATAACACTTGCCTGCCTGTTCCCATGGGACAGACAGGGGTGGCAACCACAAATATGCAAGGGTGGGGGAGACTCCAAGGGGAAGAGGAGAACCAGAGGAGCACCAGAGGACTAGAGAGAGATTCTTACCTCTCAATCCTCCAAGTCCTTGTTGGCCTCAACATGTGACCACTCTAAACTCAGACTCAAGCTAGCACTGACACAGATCAACATTTGAGACTCTCACAGTGTAAGGTATAACAAGGTCCTAATTGTTGAATTAAAAACCTCCTATTCTATCAGAGTATCCCTGCCATAAACTTACTCAGTTCAGCCTTAAAATGATTCAGGTTCTTTGCCCCCACCACTTTGCTTGAAAGAGCATTTCAAAACATCACTCCTTTAATAGCAATCTTTTTAAATTTCTAACCTAAATCTGTTCATAACCAGTTTGTAGCCATTTTGTCTTGTACTGATGTTGGCAAAAGTACCTGTCCACTGTCTGTGACCTCTCTCCTGAGACCCAACTGTGCATTGTTGACATGAATTGGCTGTTGCACACTCCAGGAATGCTTGAATCATGCCACACTGCCTCAACTCCCTTCTTATTCCCTTTCTCCAAAAGATTTTGATTAACAACAAGAATCCAGTATTTTCATGTCCTCTTTCCCTAAAGATAGAGAAGACAATGTGGCTATT
This sequence comes from Gavialis gangeticus, assembly GCF_001723915.1. Lineage (NCBI taxonomy): Eukaryota > Metazoa > Chordata > Crocodylia > Gavialidae > Gavialis > Gavialis gangeticus. The sequence goes on along the minus strand of NW_017729029.1, from coordinate 17,578,597 downwards.
AAAACTGATGATTTAAATGTTTGTATGTTACCTTAGTTGTCTACAATTAAGCCCAATAACATTAAGTGTACAGTCCTGCAGTACCTCAGTCAGATGGCTAATCCTTACAACTGGTGAGTAAGAAAGAATACTGATTGAACTGTGAATAAATAAACTTTAGCACTATCTAGGTCTATAATCACATAGAAGCTCAATTTCTCTTTCTCCCTCTCTCTTCTATTATCCCTTCCTTGTTCTATAAATAAAGGTTAGCACTCCCATCTTTTGGCATTCACCTACTGATTGAATGCTTGGAAAATGAGTGACAGCTGCAGAGTTAAAATGGCAGGGGCATCACAAAATGTAATGTATTTGGCAGCTGGAGACAGAAACAGGGGCAGTAGTCTTGTTCTGTTACTAGCTTGCACTGTGTGGCAAATCCTTCATGCTCTGATACCACTTAGAAGAGAAGCAATTCTTTGGATTTTCTCCCTTGCTCATGTATGTCACTTAAATTTCCTTTTGCACACTGGCATATGAGTCTTGCTAATTCATCAGGAGTTGTTTTTGTGGATGTAAATCAATTTGCTGTTATGAAATACCTACAGATAGGGATCTGGAAGCAACTCTATTAAGCCATCCATCAAAAAGCACCACATAAGTGGTGTGCTGGCTCACAATAATGGACATTCAGGGTTAGCATTGATTTAGAGGCAGATGTGCAACAGATGACTGAGATTTTTATCAGCACTCTTCTGGGCAGTGAGTTACCACAGCAGGAACAGTACGCTTGGAAAACACGTGATCACTGAGGAGGAGTCTGTTATAATTTTTCACGTTATAGACCAAGGACTCAAAGCAAACAATTATGTTTAATC
>NW_017729029.1:17572034-17577569 GCF_001723915.1 Gavialis gangeticus | reverse complement strand
AGGCCACAAACAAAAAATTTTTTTTAAACCCCCCCCCCCCCCCCCCATAAAGACAGGTAAATATACTTAGATCCTGTATCGGAAGGGTTACAAGGGATACAGAAAAACTGAGTAACTTGCTCAGTCACACATTCACTCAGTGTCAGAGCAAGAAGTAGAAGCCAGTGGTACTGACTCAGACCCTTTCTTCTAACCACTGTGAGCAGGCCAAGATTATACTATATGCTTTATCCCAGGTCTTCTACACATGTGGGCATAATTCCAGTTTCACTTGCAACTATGTTTTCCTAATGCAGTCAATAACATACTTCACATACTCAGCAAGTATTTTACATCCCCACAGTCCCACGGACATCCATGGACCTGAGGTTGTACTCATTAAGATCAGTGCCAAAATTCCTCCTGATTCCAGCAAATGTGAGAACTGTCTCAGTGACTGAGTCAGAGAGCTCACATATATACAAACAGGGGAAGAAATTAGCTCTCCAGCTGTAGATCTTTTTTAAAAATGAAGTTCACCTGATCATGATGTTTAAGCCCTTTTTATCTCCTTTAGATCCATCAAATGAAAAGAAACTAGGGCATTTGTAGAGGACACTTTAAACTGGGTTTAAAGCAGGCTAAATGTCTTTTGTACCACTTTAATGGCATTGCTGTTAGCACATTCGGCGGCATATTGCACATTAATTTCAGCCGCTGTAGCACATTCAGCGGTGTATTGCACCTTAAATGACTTTGGGACATAGCAAATGACTTTGGGGTACTGCAAAGTTAAACACCTCCAAGGAGTTTTACTTCTTACCCTACAGCCACAGAGGGAAGCACTGGGCTCTGTGTGGCTCAGGGGTTGTGCAGGCAGCCTAGCAGCAGCCTGGGAAGCCAGGCTCCACAGGAAAAAAAAAAGCGGTGAGCCTGATCTTTTTTTTTTTTATTCCCCCAGAGCCTGCCTGACTGCCTGAACTGTGCAGGGGCCTGGGTGCTTGCCTCTGTGGCTGCAGTGCCCCTGGGGACTGCCCGAGCCAGGTGCCTGTGGGTGAGGGCCACCTCTGGGGGGGCCGCAACAGCCACAGAGGGAAAAACCAGCCTCCCTCTCCCCCACCCCCTCCCCGCAGCTCAGGAACCACTTTGCTTGCCAGCAGCTTGTTCTCCCCTCCCCGCCACTGGAGAAGCAGGTAAGGATCAGGCTCCAACACAGATATACACAACATGGGGATTTATTTCACCCTAAATTGAAGCAGTGTTTTTAAAAAAACACTGCTTCAATTTAGGGAAAATTAAACCCCCATGTTGTATACAAATGCCCCTAATTTCTCTCTGTGATTGCTTACACTCTGGTGTTTCACACTTGCTGGGGATGTGAGATTCTCCCTGTATGTATGATCTTCTCATGCTACTTTGTTACATTCCTGAAATTCTTGCAGTTGATTGTCTCCCTTTAAAGACCAATCTTTTTTCTAAAATGGGAAAATGGCTTCTTTCTTAGGCCCTTGGTCCCTTGCTGGCTTTTCTCCACCTTACACAAGGTTTGTGCCTTGTCCTGAACCCTATTTGAGACAGCACCTCCTGGACCTCATCCACTAGCCAGGTTATGGGGGCATGGGAACAATACTGGTGGCAGGACAGCAACCTGATAGCCACAGTGGTCTCTTACACAAGGTACATTTTTCATGCAATCGAGCCTGACTCTACAGCTGTGCCATGACATGCATGCGAAAAATTAACCCTCCTCAAATGAGGCATTAGATGAACGTGCTCTGCCTTAGAGCACCTTAGAGAATTTTGTAGGATTAATTTTTTGTGTGTTAGGCTGGGCTGATGCCAGCCTTGCCCCTAGGGCTGTCAGCAGGGGAAGGGCAAGATGGAGGGAGTAAAAAGCACTGAACTGTGGTTTGGGGTTGCTGCCTGGCTAGAGCTGGAAGTGTGGGGGCAAAGGGGGGATCAAAGCCCAGCTGGGGTAATGGGGGGAGCAGGCCAGTCCCACAAAATGAGGGGGCTCTTCCCTCCCACCCCACTGCAGCTCAGGCCAGCCATGATGGCAGTTCAGTGCTGCTCCCTTGCTCCTCTCTGCTTTGCCCAGCCTAAGCTGGAGGTGGGGGTGGAATGGAGCCTCTCAGGCCTGGCCCAGCTCCCTACCAGTACCCCAGGTTGAGGGGTGCATGAGGCAGAGGGATGCCCCTCCAGCTCCAACCTTTAGAAGGACCACCCCCCACCCTTCCAGCTCCAGCCAAGCAGCAAACCTCAGCCAGTAGCTCAGTGCTGCTCCCTTCCTTGGCCTCCCCCTCCCCATATTGACAGCCCTGGACTTGGAGTTGGGGGAGTGGTAGTTTGGCAGCCTCCTCAGATGCAGGCAAATGTCTGTTGGGGTGGGGGGGGGGTACTCTAACTCATGCCACTTTATGTAAGGCACCATGAGTTAGAGCAGGGGTCTGAATGTCTGTCTGTGCCCAGTGTCTGCTCATGGTTTTATTTTGCTAAAAGTGGAAGCTTAATCAAACCTCTTTTCTTTACACTGCAAGCCTGTTCTGTATCCCATTCCAGCTATAAGATTTTGTCTAATCTGCAGGAATGGGAAGTTAAGCTTTGTTGGGGAGTATAGCAGGGGATCTTCAAAGGGAGCCTCTTAAACTAGAGACTCATTGATCCACCCTTCAATACCAGCCCAGCTGGGCAACGTCTCAATCTGCAAACCAGCTACAGCTCTCGGCTTTGATCCAGCAATGAGTAAATTGCAAACTCAAACTGAATCTGAAAACATGAACACAGCAAACTTTGACCTCACCCTGCAGTCTGCTCTCTTGGACAGTGCAACTGCAAATCCTGGCAACAGAAAAGTACAAATATATGACTGCATGCTGAATGCATGCCCACCACCCGCAGGCTAGAATGCCCTTCTCTCAGCGTGCCGTCTTTTTCAGAGAAGGGCAGGGGGAGAACCAAATGTGTTCAAGAGCTTTTTTACTCTTGAAACACTGATATGAGTATGTAACATCATGAAAATCTGGTACTTCAGAGCCCCTACTTATTTTGAACCTGAGTTTCTAGAATCCCAGGGAAGTTTTTAACCACCAGAACAGCTGCCCTACCACTTGCTTATAATATTTTTCCATGTCCTTTTCTGCCAGTAAACCAGATCACTAGCATATTTACACAGAGCAAACCCACAAGGGAAGGGAACTTCTTAGCACATATTACTTAAAAATCTGAACAAATACTTGTGAACTTTTTTTTTCTCAGGATCCAGCCTCTCTTCTCTTAGGGACTCTAAAGAGCCAGAGGCCTTTGTGCGGAGGCCTTCCACTGTTCTCAAATTACCTCCATTTCCTTCATTAGCATCTTACAAACTCATATCCTTAGTTCCCCAATTGCTGGCTCTTCAATGAATCAGAACCAGAACCTTCCTCTTCATTGTTTTGACAATGCGTCACAGTAGGAAGTTTTGTAAGACTGGGCTTTGTCATTTCACATCTAACATTTTACAACTTTCCCTAATGCTCTGTTCATATCATTATTGTAGCTGCAGCTCACCACAGTTTAATCAAGCTTAATAAAGCTTTGTATTTGCAAGTTCCTGCCTACCTTTACAATCACACTTAATGGTGGTTAGGTGGATGTCTAAAGTTTAGCTTCAAACTAAGTGGCTTCCCAAGCCAGGCCAAGTCACCTCAATTTTCCTCTTTCCTTTCCTGTTCCAACCTCCCCACATCCAGAACTTTTCCCACTACCTGAGAGTTTCCACTGCCCTGTCTTCCAACCTTCCTTTCCTTCCATTTCTGCTTACAAGCATCCAACCTGCCAAGCTGGGAACTCTAGTATGCGGGCATATCTTATTATATTAACATTACTATTGATTGTCTCTTTTGATATTCTAAACTAGGTAACGTGCAAGTGACACCCATGTCCCAGAGATTATTCAGCGTTATCCACAGTCCCTCAGAGCTTCAGATCTTTGGTACTTCCAGGTACCATGCTCACCAAATCACAAACCATATCTTTTGTGGTAAAACCTCAGCAGAGTTTCCTGTTTTGGCACCTAGTCAGTATCAGTACTTTGTCTAATCCAGTCTGGATCCTTTATGCCATTCATCTTCCCCAACCTACATTTCTTTTCTGTTCTGTAGTCCCCTTCACTCTGACTTTTAGCACAAATAAGTGTCAGTACATGTGAAAAGCTGGAGGCTCCTGACTCAAGCTTTCTAATGCATTCTTTCATAGTTTCTTCTCATTTACCCATTGCTTCTAGCTATTTTTCAACCTGTTCCTCTATATGCTTTGTTTTGTAATCTTCTACCTATCCCTCTGCCATTCTAGTATAGATCTTGCTGTTTCACCTATTAAATTGAAGCAGAAAAATTAGGCTTTCTTAAGAGTCACTTTTAATGTACCTGAAATAAAGTCTATTGATCCTTCCCTCCAGCATAGCACCTCTTTCTTAGGTGTCTGCTGGAAAAAACCCTAAGTCTTTCACTTCAGCCTTTTTCTGACATTTGGCTTTTGTAGCAGCCACAAATATTTGACTCTCTCCTTCTGCAACAGTTTATCAAATCTCCTTCAACAATTACTGTCTGCTCCTCTATTATTCACTATCACTAAATTGATGATTTCCTATCATTCGGTTTCCTTTACCTCTCCATCCTGTCTTGTATCAACTTTAAAGCCTCCTTCCTTAAATCCAAACCCCCAGGGTAGCTGTAGAATTTTAACCCTTCAGACTATTCCCAGCACATGATGGCGTGTGTAGATGAAAGGGGGGCCCTAAATTAAAGCAGTGGGTTTAAAAAATCACCGCTTCAATTTAGGACTGATTAAACCCCCTTGTTGTTCACACACACCCCTGACTTACCTGCCTCTCTTGTGGGGAGGGGACAGTGAGCTGCCGGTGGGCAGAGCAGTCCCTGAGCTGTGGGGGCAGGGGGCTTGTGCTTCCCCCCATGGCAGTGGCAGCTCCCTGCAGGTGGCACCCACCCACAGGCACCCAGCTTGGGCAATCCAGGGGGCACCACAGCTGAGGAGGGAAGCACCGGGCCCCCACACAGCTCTGGCAGGCAGGCCGGCTCTAGGGGGTGGGGGGAAAAAAAAATCTGACTCACAGTTTTCTTGGGCAGAGCCTGCCTTCCCAGCTGCTGCTAGTCTGCCTGCAGGGCTTCCTGCAGAGTCGTGGAGCTGCACGGAGCCCAGTGCTTTGCTCCGCAGCTGTAGAGGCAGCAAACTAAAACTCCTCAAAGGAGTTTTAGTTTGCTGCTCCCCAAGTCATTTAAGGCGCACTACACTGCTGAATTTCCTACAGTGGCTGGAATTAATGCACAGTACGCTGCTGAGGCATACAAACACCACTTGAGAGCACAGGGGCAGAAAGAGATCTTGGAGTCATTATTGACTCCAAGATGAACATGGGCCGACAACGCGAGGTCATGGTTGGCAGGGCTAACCGGACCTTGTCGTGCATCCACAGGTGCATCTCGAGTAGAGCCAAGGAGGTGATCCTCCCCCTCTATGCAACGCTGGTCAGGCCACAGCTGGAGTATTGTGTCCAGTTCT
>NW_017729029.1:17564862-17567034 GCF_001723915.1 Gavialis gangeticus | reverse complement strand
GGAGAGGAGGTATAGATTGGACATCCGCAAGAACTACTTCACAGTTAGGGCGGCTAGGAGCTGGAACCAACTTCCAAGGGAAGTGGTGCTGGCCCCTACCCTGGGGGTCTTTAAGAAGAGGCTGGATGCCTACCTGGCTGGACTCATTTGAGTCCCGTTTCTTGTTTTTGGGGTTTTGTTGTTCTCCCGCCCTGGCGGGGGGTCGGGCTAGAAGATCTACTAGGTCCCTTCCGACCCTAAATCTATGAATCTATGAATCTATGAATCACCAGCACCATTAAAGTGGTGCAAAAGCATTTAGTCCACTTTAAAGTGTCATCTTTTTTTTCATCTACACATAACCTGAATACCTTAAAACCAGTAATGATTTCCTTAGCTCAGCCTCCAGTCAAATCTCTACAATACCCCATCTCCCTCAGTTCAGACAAATGGAAATTCTTGACACAATAGAATACTCTTCTGTAGTTTCTAATTACATGCTTCAAAGACATTGAGATCTTGACCAAAGCTATTCACAGGTGCTGAGCAGACAAGATTCTTTGGGTAAATCCAATATCTTTTATTAGACCAACACAAGTTACCTTAATGATCCAAAAATCTATTGAAATCAATGTGAATCTATTGTTTTCAACAGTCTTGGATTAGTCCCTATCAATTAGAAATCAGTTCACTGTATCCTAGCTATTGGGCACACTATCTCTCTGCTTACCTGATCCTTGTTTTATACTTATGTTTTTCAGAAGCTCTTCCAGGAAGATCTCTAGTTTTCTACTTCTTCAAAAAGGTGCTTTGGATCTCAAAATCCGGGTTACTGTTCTCAGTTTTGCCACTGATTTCCTCTGTCACTTGTGGCAGGTTCTACATTTTTCTGTGTTTCCGTTCATAAAGTTTGAGCTGTGAAATCACCTCACACTTACTCAATTAATGTTTCAAAAGCTGTCAGACAAAATGGAAAATATAGTTTCATAGATTCATAGACACTAGGGCTAGAAGGGACCTTGGAAGATCATCGAGTCCAGCCCCCTGCCCCAGGGGCAGGAAGTCAGCAGGGATCATAGGATCCCAGCAAGATAAACATCCAGATGTCTCTTGAAGGCGTTCAAAGTAAGTGCTTGAGCCACCTCCGGTGGCAGTCTATTCCAAACCTTGGGGGCTCGGACAGTAAAGAAGTTCTTCCTTATGTCCAGCCTGAAACGGTCATGGAGGAGTTTGTGACTGTTTGACCTTGTCATCCCTTGAGGCACTCTGGTGAACACATGTTCCCCCAGATCCTGGTGAGCACCCTTATAAACTTATACGTAGCCACCAGATCACCCCTGAGCCTGTGCTTTTCCAAGCTGAAGAGTCCCATAGCTCTCAGCCTCTCATCATAAAGTCTGTTTTTCTGACCTCTGATCATGTGTGTGGCTCTCCTCTGCACTGTCTCAAGCTTCTCCACATCCTTTTTGAATTATGAAGCCCAAAACTGGACGCAGTACTCCAGCTGTGGCCTCACCAAGGCCAAGTACAACAGGAGAATGATATCCTGGGATTTGCTGGAGAAGCATCTATGAATGCAAGCCAACATTTTGCTCACTTTACTAGCCGCAGCATCACATTGAAGGCTCATGTTCATTTTGTAATCAATCATGACCCCCAAGTCCCTTTTGTCCATAGCGCTAGCTGGCATAGCACTGCCAAGCCTATAAGCATGCTGCAGGTTTTTCCTCCCAGGGTGCAGAACCTTGCATTTTTCGGTGTTAAACACCATGAGGTTCTCATCCGCCCATTTCCTGGGCCAGTCAAGGTCTGCCTGGATCACTCTTCTGTCCTCAAGTGTGCATGCTTTACCCCAGAGTTTGGTGTCATCGAAAAACTTGGCTAGTCCACTTCTGACACCAATGTCTACATCACTGATGAAGATTAATGATCAATGGCCTGACCCCATGACGTGGGAGGTCTGCTTCATGCCTGGGGCTTGGGTTAGAGATATCACAGAGAGGGTCCTGACCTACATCCAACCTGCAGAACAGTACCCCATGGTTGTCATCCACGTGGGGACAAATGACACGGCCAGGGGCAACCCTGACCACATTATGAAGGATTTCAAGGCTCTGGGGAACAAGCTTAAGGAGACGGGGGCGCAGGTGGTATTCTCTTCTCTTCTTCTGGTGAGTAGGCGGGGACGGCAAC
>NW_017729029.1:17559649-17559862 GCF_001723915.1 Gavialis gangeticus | reverse complement strand
GGTGAGTAGGCGGGGACGGCAACACGAGGCCTGCATTGGCGAGGTCAACTGATGCTTACGCAGCTGGTGCCACCAGGCAGGCCTTGGGTTCTTTGATGATGACCCATGCTTTCAGGCGGGGGGCTTGCTGGGGTGGGATGAGTTTCACCTCTCTCCTAAAGGCAAGCGTATCTTCTCTTTCAGGTTGGCTGATCTCGTACGGCGAGCTTTAAA
>NW_017729029.1:17559414-17559638 GCF_001723915.1 Gavialis gangeticus | reverse complement strand
GACTTGAAGATCTACAAAGTCCCTTCCGACCCTACTTCTTTGATTCTATGATTCTATGTTTAAAAAATAAGGGCACTAGGACAGAGCCTTGAGGGACACCACTGGTCACAGCCCACCACAGCGATTGACTTCCATCAACCCCCACCCTCTGGGTCCTACTGCAGAGCCAATTCCCCAGCCAGTGGATTGTGGTGTGGCCAAGGCCACAGTTAGCCAGTTTTGCC
>NW_017729029.1:17540224-17554414 GCF_001723915.1 Gavialis gangeticus | reverse complement strand
TACCAGATCGAAGGCTTTTTTGAAGTCAAGATATATGACATCAATCTCTTCTCCCTTGTCCAGGTGATAGGTCACCTGGTCATAAAAGGAAATAAGATTGGTCAAGCAAGACCTACCCACAACAAACCCATGCTAGCTATCCCTCAGGATGTTGCCATCAGCCAGTCTGTTAAGGATGGCCTCTCTGATGATCTTTTCCAAGACCTTCCCCAGAATAGAGGTCAGGCTGATGGGTCTGTAGTTTGCCAGATCCGCTTTCCTCCCTTTCTTGAAGATAGGCACCACACTGGCCATCTTCCAATCTTTGGGCACTTCACCAGAGCACCAGAAGTTCTCAAAGATCTGTACCAGTGGGTGGGCTATGATGCTTGCCAGCTCCTGGAGTACCCTCAGGTGTAAATGTCAGGGTCAGCTGACTTGAAGGTATCCAGCCTCTCAAGGTGTTCCTTCATGAGGTCAGCATTGATGGAGATTACGGAATCTCCCTCACCCATGCCTCCCTGTCCCTTAGTGGGCAGGGGCATCCCATAGGACTGGTGAAAAACCAATGCAAAGTACCCATTTAGCATTGGTTGTCAGTTGTCCCATCTGGTTTAGCAGTGGTCCAATTTTGCCCTTGCTTTTCCTCCAGCTCCCCACATATCTGAAAAAGGACTTTTTATTGTCCTTGATATTTGTAGCTAGTTGGAGTTCCATCGCAGCCTTGGCTTTCCTGGTTCACTCCCTGCAGGTTTGGACCAGAGCTGAGTATTCCTCCTTGGTGGCAGTTCTAGTCCTCCATCCTTTGTAGGTCTTCCTTTTAAGACACAGGAGGTCTCCTAGTTCCCTGGAGAGGCAAAGGGGCTGCTGTGCCCTTTTGCTGCCTTTCCTCCGAGATGGGATTGACTTTGCCTGTGCATCCAGGATTGGTCCCCTGAGGAGCAACCACTCATCCTGGAGTCCCCTCCCCTTTGGGTTGAGGCCCTAAAACCTCACTGACAAGCCTCCTTAGCTTGTTGAAGTCAGCTTTCCTGAAGTCAAGGACTTCTGTATTACTGACTGACTTGCCAACTTTACAGCTCGTGGTCACCATCACCCAGCTTCCCTTCAATCATTAGGTTACTGATTAGGTTGTCCCCAATTGCCAGTACCAGGTTGAGCAGCACTTTACCTCTTGTTGGCCCATTGACTTCCTGCATCAGATAGAGCTCATCCACACATGAGATAAAGCTTTGCAACTGCTCAGATTTGGCTGAGCGCTCTTCCCATGAGATGTCTGGGTAGTTCAAGTGTCCCATGACAACCATGCACCAGGAGCATGTGGCCTTAGCCAATTCCCTGGTGAACCTCCTGGTCAAGGTCTTAGGGGGGTGGGGGGTCTGTAGTAGACTCCCACCATAGTGTTCCCTGTGCCGTGTTCCCCACAGATTTTAACCCAGAGGGTCTCAAGGCATCCACCCTGGGCACCAATGTCAGCTTGCAGGGACATGTAGGTTTCCTTGACATAGAGAGCTACATGTCCACCTCTTTTGTCCACACAATTTCTCCTGTACAGGGTATAGCCATCTATACCTGTGGTCCAGTCCTGGGTGGATTCCCACCAGGTCTCTGTTATTCCTATGACATCATAATTATTTGTGTTTAGCAGGAGGGCAAGTTCCTCCTGTTTATTCCCCAAGCTCCTGGCGTTTGTATATAGGCACACAAGCATCCCTTTGGGGGCCCTTGCCTTGCCTACAGTTTGTTCCAGGGCTGGAGCAGAGGTGGGCTCCATTAAGTGCCTTGGCCTGCTGGCTTTGCAAGGGTTGCTCAGCGGTCCAGCATTAGCAGTAGTTCCCCCCATCCCCCAGCGAGCTTAGTTTAAAGCCCAATAGAGCAGGTCAGCCACTCTGGCTGAGAAGAGTCTCCTCCCCAGCACAGAGAGGTGAAGGCTGTCCCTTCCTAGCAGCTCACTGCCTCTCTCACCAAAGAGCGGACTGTGGTCATGGAAGCCAAAGCCTTCCTGATGACACCAGCACCGCAGTCTTTGGTTGACTACCTGGATCCTCCTCTCCCTCCTCAGCCCACAGCCGGAGACTGGGAGGATCAATGAGAACACCACCAGTGCCCCCAAACCCCTTAAGCCCCACTCCCAAATCCCTGTAGCACTTCATGACCTGGCTAGGAGCACTCCGAGCCATGTCATTTGTGCCCACATGGATAAGGAGCATAGGGTAGTGGTTAGTATGCTGGAGGAGTTCAGGGATCTTCTCTGCAATGTCTCATATTTGGGCTCCCAGGAAGCAACAGACTTCCCTGGCCAAGGGGTCAGGGCGGCAGATTGCCCCCTCAGTCCCCCTCAGGATGGAGTCTCCCATGACAAACACTTTGTATCATTTTACACAGTTCCATCATTTTACATTTATTATCATCTATAATACAGTCAATTATTCTGTAATTTATAACATTCAAAGACCTTTTGAGCTAGGACACTGCTAGAAGTGTCTTCATGCACATAGTAAGGCTTGCCACCACTGGAAAATATTTTCTGTCTGTTTCATGGAAAGTAAGAAATTTTGTGGATTTTTTTAATTGTTTTACAAGAAAATGTGAACTCACAAGGAGAAAAAAAGAAAAAGAAAAATTATACCAATTTTAGTCAAAATATTAATAGTCAGTCTTGGAGAAAAGACTTCATTTTTTTCCTTGAAAAACAAAGTTTTGCAGAGAGAAATTTTAGCATCCATATTTGAAAACAGGTAACTTATTATCTACATAACTGTACTGGTCTTATCATTACATAATTCCATATATAACTCTGGAGTTCTAGCAGCATAAAACCAGTGTCAGTGGGTGCAAATATATGAGACACTTTACTGCACTGTAGAGCAAATTCCTGTGCAATAAGCATCACCATCTACACATGCAGATGCTTATTGCACAGTAAATTGCTCTATTCATGAGTTAATTTGCTACCTGTAAATACAAGTAGCAAATTAACTCCTGAGTAGTTACTGCACACTAATGCATGTGTAGATGCTGACTGGAAGCAAATTTGTGCCCAGTCAGCCCCATCACCAGGGGGCCACCTGCAGCCCAGCTGTAGGGCCCCAGGGAAAGGAGCTTTTTCAGCCCCAGGACTGGGGTGGTTCTTTGTCTGCCCCAGCCATTGCCCTTTAAATGCCTGCAGGAACACCAGGGTCCTGCACCACCTGCATCCAGCCTCTGGCCATTGCATCTCCCAGCAGAGGCCCCAGGTCAGCCACAGCAACCTACCTGCACCCCAACACTGGTCTGTGTCAACGTGTCACCACATGACTGCCAGGCCCATGCTGTCACGCTATGCTAGGTGCTGGAGGCATCTGCCAGGCCTGGCAGCACCATGGGCCACTTGCAGCCAGCCTCTGGGTCCCACTCCAGTGGCACCAGACTAGCTGGGCCACAGCAGCCTGCCTGGACCCGCTGCTGGTTCCTGGCACTGCATTGCCACATGCCTGCCTAAGGCAGCAAAGATTGTGTTGCCAGCTCAGGGGAGAAAATAAGAAGAGACCCCAAGGAAAATAATAAGTGCTGGGGCAGGTGCCCCAAGCATGAGTACTCACCAGAAAACTCAGTGGATACCAGAGAACTGGACATGCAAAAGACAGGAACACCCCAATTTATTAGTTCCTACCGGTTTCAGTTGGCTGGGCATGGGATGGGGAAGACTCAAAAGCCATGCTCCACAGCAACCAGAAGAGAAGAAAGGCGAGAGAAAGTGAAAGTGAGTAATGAGGAGACAGACGTGGATGCAGACACGGCTCCACAAGAAAAACCTTTAAACTGAAGAAGAGTGCATAACAACATCCCGGGAGGGGTAAAGGGACAAGGGCATGATGCTCTCCTCCTTTGAGACTCAGAGAGGTCTCCATACTTACCCAAGGAAAAGAAGCCAAGACAACAAAAGGGATCAGGAAAACAGATGATCATCCCAACACTGAGCCTGCAATCAGAAGAAGACATCAAACTATAAGTGAGGGTACTGCTGGTAAGAGCGCTTGTGAAAACAGATGCTCAGAATCCTGCAACCCTCTGGATAAATATATTTATGCTGAGAAAGGGGTAATCTGACCATACCCAGCCAGCCAGATTCAGCTTATTGGGCAAATTAAAATAGGGACAAAGCTGCATAGAAAAATCAGGGGAAATTCTAGCTAAAGGAAAAGATAACAGCCAGTAGAATAACTAGCCTCCCTCCTTCTTTTTCTTTATTACACCAAGACATGGCAGGTGAGATCAGGCAGATAAACTAGTAAAAATGAACCTGTAACAAACAGCAGCTGTAAATCTTAGACATATGCAAGCTCCTGGTAGCCCAAACCCTACATCACATGAGAAGAGAGCCCCTTAAGATTGGGAAACCTCCCACAACTGGTGCATTGGCCTGGTGATTTAGTATAAATGTAAATCCACAAACATTGTGTCAAAAGGAGACAATATAGGTCAAACCCTGCAAGCAGTCATGGAAATATTAAAAGTACAACAACAACAGGCAATACAGCAACAACAGTGGCTAAGACAAAACTGGGTAATGTTTAAAATGCCAAAAATGACTAAAGTAGATGATGCAGAATCCTACATAGAGGTATTTGAGAGAACAGCAGTTCAAGCAGGCCTGGATAGGGCCCAATGGGCCAGTCAGTTATGAGCCTTACTGATCAGGAAAGCACAAGCTGCCTACAGGGCATTGCCAAGAGATGAAGCATATGATTACGACAAAGTAAAATAAGCCATTCTTTACAGACTAGAAATGACACCAGACTATTATAGAAAATTGTTTCGGGCAAAAACAAATAGGGAAGAAAAATGGCCTAGGAGTTTACTGCAGTTCCTTATGGACCTGCTTCAGAAGTGAGTAGCACCTCAAAGCTATAACCAGGAAGGTTTAGCAGATCAAGTTTTATTGGAAACATTTTTGGCCGATTTAGAAGAATAAAGCCAGAGATGGGTTAGGTGTCATTCACCCAAAAATTCAGAAGAAGCATTACGGTTAGCAGAAGCATTCGAGGTATCAGAAGGAGAATACACAAGAGATAGGAGCTTTAAGAATAATGAGGGTAGAGGCCGCTGAGAGGAAGAACAACACCGAAACACAGGAAGAGGGGCTACCAAGAATGTGCTGTGCTATTGGTGTAACCACATGGGACATAGCTGTAAGGAGTGTACCCAAGCTTCCAAAGAGCAAGGGAGATCGTGGGGTTTCCCCATGATTCATAAGTTAAAAACCCCAGAGTCAGAAAGGGTCAAACCCATGGATTGTAGTTTTGGCTGTGGGGATGGGGTTCCAGTATGAGACCGCCCCATGATCACAGTATGGATTGAAGGGAAACCTATTCAAGCCACACTAGATACTGGCTGTTTGTAGACACTAATTAAAGCAGACTTTGTCCCCAAAGACAAGATTCAGTAGACTAACCCAGTACGCATATGATGTATACATGGGGGACTGGAAGAGTATAAACGAGGATTTGTTAATGTGGAAATAGCGAATCGAAGAGGAAAAATGTGAGTAGGGTTCACCCCAGTGTTAGACAGGAAAATGATAATAGGTAGAGACTGGCCTCTCCTGTATGAACTGTTGGAACAGATGAAAGAAGAAGAAATAGAGTGAAAAGGGTGGTCACAAGCAGAAGAATGGATTGGAGAAGAAGGGGCAACAATATCTAGAAACAACAGAGAACAGCTAGACATGTAAGATGTGATAAATGATCCACGATTCAAATGGGCACAGGATGAAGAAGAATCATTTAGACAAATATGAAAACAGGCAGTGTCATGGGTGAATGATGAAGAGGTACATCCAGAAAGGGATGGGGAAAATGTTCAATATGAGATAAAAAAGGGTTTATTATATAAAGTAAAAAAAAGGTCAGACAGAGGGAGAAGAAACAGTACAGTTACTAGTGCCCACATCATTTAGAGAAGTAGTTTGGAAACTAGCAGATGCCACACCTGTGGGAGGACATTTAGGATGAGATAAGACTATTGCCAAGGTGACACGGTGGTTTCATTGGCCAGGGCTGGATGACAAAATAGCCCATAGATGTGCAGCATGTACAGAATGTCAGAAAGTAAATGATACATGACCACCTAGGGCACCATTAAAGGTAATGCCAATAATGGATACACCATTTGACTGCATAGATCATGGATATAGTAGGCCCATTAGCCAAGAGCAGCGCAGGATATCAATTTATATTGGTAATCATAGATTACACAACTAGATATCCCGACACAGTACCATTAAGATCCATCACAGCTCCACGAATAGCTGAAGAGCTGTTAAAATGGATATCTAGGGTAGGTATACCACGGGAAATCCTTACAGACCAACGGAAAAACTTTATGTCTGGAGAATGAGAACAAAATGTCAAATACTGGGAGTAAAAAAATTCCAAGCCTCAGTATACGACCCCCAGACTAATGGCCTAGTAGAGTGTTTAAATGGTACCCTAAAAAGGATGTTGCATAGATGTGTACAGGAGGACCCGTGTAAATGGGACCTTTTGATTACTCTTTTATTATTTGCCCTACAAGATATACCACAAGCGTCAACATGATTCTCACCATTCCAGCTAGTATATGGACATAAGCCACTAGGACTTATGCAAATTTTGAGGGAATGGTGGGAAGAAGCGGGTAGAGAAGAAATCAACATTCACACATATAGAGGGGAGCTGTTGAATCAATTAGAAACAACGCAGAGAGTGGCTAACGAAAATCTGGAAGGGGCCCAGCAAAGGCAGAAAGCCAGTTATGATAAGGCAGCCGAACCATGGGATTTTCAAGCTGGGGACAAAGTGTTAGTTTTATTACCCACATTAACAAATAACCTATTAATAAAGTGGCAGATTCCCTTCAAAATCATACAAAAAGCAGATCCCATAGATTATGAGGTATCCCACCCAGGCCACATGAGGGAAAGACAGATTTTCCATATTAATATACTATAGGCAGGGAAAGACCCAGAAGGATGGTTAGTAACACCAGAAAAAGTAAGAGAAGAGCTTGAGCCGGAACTTCCACAAATAGAGAAGGTACTCCCATTAATGGAACTAATAACCCAAGTGGAGGGCTTGTATGAAAATCAAAGAAATGACCTGGCCTAATTAGTATACTGGTTCCAAGATGTATTCAGTGACAAACCCGGAAGGGCAAAGTGGGTAGTACATAGGATACAAACTCCGCAAGGGACAATAGTAAGGGAGCGATGGCGACCAGTACCATGACATTTATATCAAGCAGTTCATAAGGAATTGAGGAAAATGTTAGAACAAGGCATTATTGTGCCATCCCATAGTCCATGGTGGAGCCCCTTGGTAGTGGTCCCCAAGGCAGATGAGTCCCTGAGATTATGTATCAATTTTCATAAACTGAATACAATAGCTAGATTTGACGCATTCCCAATGCCTCATATTGAGGAGTTATTGGAAAGGATAGGGCAAGCACGATATATATCCAAAATTGATCTCCCAAAGGGGTATTGGCAGATACCAATGGACTGTGGGGAGTAAGCAAAAATGGCATTCAGTACCCCATGGGGCCTATATGAATTCACCCAGATGCTGTTTGGCCTCCATGGAGCAGCTGCTACATTTCAGAGGGTGATGGAAAAAAACTTTAAACCCCATATGACTTACACAGCTGCATATGTAGACAACACAGTGATATTCTCACAAACATGAAGGCACCATCTTAGGGCAGTAGGAGCCATATTGCAAGACTTAAGAAAGATTGGGATGACTGCCAACCCCAAGAATTGTGCACTAGGAAAAGTAGAAGTAAAGTACCTGGTATTCTTGGTAGGGTGGGGAAGTATTAAACCTCTAGCAGACAAAGTAGCAGTGATCAAATAGTTTCAACCCCCACAGATGAAGAAACAAATGAGATTCTTCCTGGGACTAGCCAATTACTACTGCCGCTTCGTTCTACATTTCGCAGAGTTAGCCGCACCTGTAACGGACGCCGTACAAGGCAGGGTGAGAGGCATAATAGAATGGAGGGAAGGAATGAAGACCACTTTTGACAAAATCAAGAAGGTATTATGTAAAGAGGCGATGGTATTAACCTTTGACTTTACAAAACCTTTTGCCCTACAGACAAATGCATCTGAGTCAGCACTATGAGCAGTATTCACACAAGAACAGGAGGGATTGGAACTTCCCATCACTTATGCAAGTAGGAAGTTAAATTCAGCAGAAAAAAGGTACAGTACCATTGAGCGAGAATGCCTGGCAATCAAATGGGCAGTGGAATATTATAGGTATTACTTAATGGGTAGGAAATTCAACTTGGTAACAGACCATGCCCCTTACAGTGGTTATGCAAAAATCAGAATAACAATGCTTGCATCACTCATTGGGCTCTAGGACTTCAGCCTTTTAAGTTTTTGGTCAAACACACACAGGCAAAAATAACCAAGTTGATGACTTTTTATCAAGGTGCAACATAACCTCAGAAGAGCATGAACCAGGACAAGGGACCATGGAGGAGCTCCAGTAACAGACAGAAGGTTACGTCCCAAGGTGACGTGAATGGAGGGATACGTGTTAGTGAAGATTGTGCTGCTAGCTTGAAGGAGAAAATAAGAAGAAACCCCAAGGAAAATAATAAGTGCTGGGGCAGGTGCCCCAAGCACGAGTACTCACCAGAAAACCCAACGGATACCAGAAAACGGGACATAAGAAAGACAGGAATGCCCCAATTTATTAGTTCCTGCTGGTTCCAGTTGGCTGGGCGTGGGACAGGGAAGACTCAAAAGCTGTGCTCCACAGCAACCAGAAGAGAGGGAAGGAGAGAGAGAGAGAAAGTGAAAGCAAGTGATGAGGAGACGGACACGGCTCTGCAAGAAAAACCTTCAAACTGAAGAAGAGCACATAACAACACCCCGGGAGGGGTAAAGGGATGAGGGCACAACACTCTCCCCCTTTGAGACTCGGAGGAGTCTCCATATTTACGCAAGGAAAAGAAGCCAAGAGAGACAACAAAAGGGATCAGGAAAACAGATGATCATCCCAGCGCTGAGCCTGCAATCAGAAGAAGACATCAACTGTGAGTGAGGGTACTGCTGGGAAGAGCGCTTGTGAAAACAGAGGCTCAGAATACTGCAACACTTTGAGGAATATATTTATGCTAAAAAAGGGGTAATCTGACCATACCCAGCCAGCCAGATTCAGTTTATTGGGCAAATTAAAATAGGGCCAAAGCTGCATAGAAAAATCAGGGGAAATTCTTGCTAAACCAAACAATAACAGCCAGTAGGATCACTAGCCTCCCTCCTTCTTTTTCTTTATTACACCAAGTCATGGAAGGAGAGACTGGGGAGATAAGCTAGTAAAAAGGAGCCTATAAGAAACATAGGCTGTAAATCTTAGAGATATGCAAGCTCCTGGTAACCCAAACCCTACATCATGTAAGGAGAGAGCCCCCTTAGGATTGGGAAACCTCCCACACTGCTTGTTCCATGCTGTGCCCCTGCATGGGATGCTGTCATAGGCTGGTTAATGAACACAAGCCCAGCAGCCTCTACCAGTTCAGGGCCCTGGGATCCTCATCACCAGGGAAGTGAAAGCCGCAGTTTTAAACTCTGCTCCTGTTTTTGTCTTCCAGCAGGGAGACAAAAATGGCACCAAGTTTACAAGCACAGCTTTCACATTTGTTTCACTCAGATCTGGAAGAGGGGCCCCTCCACCAATGGGGCTGGGGGAGGAGGGACAGGGGTGGGGCCAGGCCAGGAAAGTCATGCCATGACTGGGAGAGGAGGGGAGGGTTGGGGCTGGGCCAGGAGCACCACGCCACACCACACCACACCTTTGTGGGCAGCAGAACTGGAAGGGCCTTGGGGCCTATAGCCCCCTAAAATTCATCTTAGCCCTCCAGCACCCACCCCTCCCAGTGCTGCCAGCTGCTTGCAAAGACATGGCACAGCACTCCTGGCCTGGCCCAGCCCAGCCTAGCCCTCTGCATCTGCATGGACACCCGGGCAGCCGTTCCCTGCAGGTCAGTGTAATAGAGGTCTGGCAGAAAGTTAGACTAAGCCACATACAGCTCGTGGCTAGGGGCGGGGTGGGGGCTCCCTCTATGTGATAGAGAGTAGGGAAGGGGAGAGGTCCTGTGAGCGGAAGAGTGTGTGTGTGTGTGTGTGTGTGTGTGTGTGTGTGTGTGTGTCTGTGTTTGTCTGTGTGTGCATCTCTGTGTCAGCACGTGTCTGCGCATGTGTCTGTGCATGCGTCTGCGTGTGCATCTGTGCGTGTGTATCTGTGTGTGCATCTGTGTCTGTGTGTGTGTGTGCATATGTCTGTTTGTGCGTGTCTGTGTGTGTATCTGTTCAAGGCAGGGAGAGTGTGTATGTGTCCATATGCAGAGAGTAAGAGTAGAGTGCACGCACCTGTGTCTGTGCGTCCCTGTGTGTGTGCATGTGTGTGTGCACATTTGGCCATAGTGGGGGTGGGGTGCAGGGAGAAGAGGCAGGCATGTGTCCGCCCTTGCAGGGTCCATGCAGCCTCCCCTGCGAGCACTAGGAGGGGAAGGGGCCGCTCTCTCCCTTGCAACCCAGCTCCCATGGGGGAGGGGGTCTCCAATTTTGTGTTTACCCAGGGCCCGAGTACACCTTAATCCACCTCTAAGTGCTGCATGCACCTGCCCAGGCCCAGCAGCACCAGGACTGGCACACAGAGGCCCAGCAACCCATCAAGGTAGCCACACACCACCTCCCACTAGCATCCTCCCCGAGGGCCATGTGCCACCTCCTGGGGCTGCAAGTGGTTCCAGAAGGAGACCACAGACCTTGTGGTGCTGTGAGGAAAAGCCGAAGTCCTTAGCCAGTTTGCATGAAGCAGGCACTCCAATGCACACATCTATGAGGTCCTGTGTTTGTAGAGGGAAATAAAGTGCTTTTCTGAAAACTTTCTGCAGTGAGTATGGTGCTGGGGACACACAGTGGGGCTGGGGTCCATGGGCAGTTGTCCAGGTGGGCTACAGCAGGCAGTGCAGGAGGAGGCGGTCAGCCAGGGCCTCTCACTGGCAGGTAGGTGTTTCGCCCAGGGCCCACTGCTGTCACAGCCACTGCAGCTGGTGCTTCTGGTGACAGGCATCCCCCACCCACTGCACCTCCTCCACCCAGGCCTCACAGATGTTATGCAGCATGCAGGCTGCAATAATTACCTGGGGGATGCTGGCCTAGGCGGCCTTGAGGGTGCACCAGTGTCTCTCCAAGTGCAACACTCCACCAGTGTGCAGGTCCAGCCCAGGCACTGGTTGAAGTGTGCCTGGTGGGGGTTGAGCTGGCCAGTGTAGAGCTGCATAAGTTAGGGGAAGAGTGAGCAGATGGGGTCCCTGATCAGAAAAGGTGGGACCGCCATGGCGTGCAGCTGGAGGTCCAGCACACCTGGCACAAAGCACGTGCTCTCCACCAGAACTGGCAGGGTGGAGTTGTGGAACATACGAGCATCATGGGCACTGCCTGCCCAATGAGTGCTCACATTGGCGAAGGTGCTGCAGCAACAATAGCCTGGAACATGATGGAGTAGAAACCCCACCAGCTGTAATAGGGGTGTTCACCATGGGGTGGGCAGGTGATGGGGACGTGGGTCCCATCCAGGGCCCTGATGCACTGGAGGAATCCCAGGGCCACCTTCAGAGGGTTATGCACCCAGAGTACAGTGTCCTCCAGCATGTTCTGGAGGGCACCACACACCTCCAGCATGGCTTCCCCAGAAGCCACCTTGCCCACACCCAAGAGGTGGCCAAAGTAGCACAGGCTGGTGAGCATGGCCATCTTGAGCAGGGCAATGGTCAGCCAGCTGTCCATGGGGAGGGGCAGCCACATGGTGGTGGCCTGCCTCTCCAGGTGCAGGTGATGCTGCTCGAGGAAGTCCTGGAAGCATGGGCATCTAGAATGACTCCAGCCACTGCTCGTCATCTCAGGTATTCTGGACAATGTGCAGCCACCAGTCCTGGCTGGCCAGACAGGCCCACAGGTGGCCGGGCTGGAGGCCCAGGAGCACATAGACAACACCACTGGTGGCATCCAGGTGCACGTCATCAGCACCTCTGCCAGGGTCCTGGGGTCAGAACAGGGCCTGGGCAGCAGCACAGGGTCCAGGTGGCAACAGCATGGTGGCAAGAGGCCTGGGAAGCTACTGTGAGCCTGGCCAGGCAGCTCTGCTGCATGATGGGGCCACCTGGGCCAAGATTGACCTGAGATGGGTGGCAGTCACCACAGTGGCTCAGCACAGCAAGCAGGGTGACAAGCATGAGCCCAGGGCACTGGGTGTCACTCCCAGGCCCTGGGGTTGGAGCAGCCATAGTGCAGTGAGCATAGGCTCTACTGATGAGTCACCACGTGCTGGCACAGCACTATGCAGGTTGCTCTGGGCCAGGAAGACACATGGCCGAGGACCAGCACACGGGGCTGGCTTTTAAAGATGGCACCTGGCCACAGGCAGATGTGGTCAGAGCCTCCTACTCCCCCTGGCTGGTGCAGGGGGCCAGTGTAGAGCCAGAATGGGTGGGAGCAAACTGCTGCCAGGAGAAGTAAATATGCTCCCAAATCCTCACGTGTAGATGCCTGCCCAGGGTGAGTTTACACCAGAGTGAAATACTGGGAGGGATCAGGGGACTGACAAGTCCACAGAGTGACATGGATGACACATGCCCCCAGAGGCACTGCCCACAGGCGGCAGTGGCAGTGGCAGGTGCATGATGGTGGCAAGCAGGGAGAGCTCCCACAGACAGCCGTTGTGGTGTCAGCAGTGAGGGCAGGCCAAGCGGGGGGCTCCCACAGGTGCCCATGGCGGTGTCAGGAGTGAGCTCCCACATGCACCCCCTACACGTTGCCAATGCACTGGGGGTTGGTTGTCCATCTGGGGTTAAGGGAGGAGTGTCTATGAGGGCCAGAAATAGCCCAGTTGTGGGAAACAGGAGGAATAGGAAAAGCACAGCTCCAGGGCAAGGGTAAAGAGCTGGGGTTTCTCAGCCCCAGGGGTGCACTCCAAATGTGTACACGTTTGGTTAGATCAGGCAACATATTCAGTTAGATCAGGCATGAGTTAACCTAATATGTGTGGTGTGCCTTATTAGGTGAACCAAGTTAGATTGGGCTGGCTATTTTTTGCCCAATCTATACTCCCCAAATGTAACCTAACCCTAATAAAAGCGTAACATCTGCATATACCCTAAGCTGTTACACATTAATGATCTCATTCCCTTGTGCAGTTTTTATTCCAAGTGATGAGTAAGCCTCAAAAAGTTCAGTTGTAATCAATGAATCACTGAAATATTTGGAAGCTTCTCTGAACCTCTTGAGTCTGCAGAATTATGTTGGGAAGAAGCACACCATTGTTCTTTTGCTGTATTTCTCAGACCCCACACCAACCCTCTCTCTTTCCACCTGTGCCTTCCTAGAGAAAGGCAGGAAGTGCCAGGACAGATGATAATGAAAAATAAAAATGTAGAGAAAGCTCTTCAAACATTAATGAGAGGTTGTTTCAGGCTATTTTTTACTATGACCTGGCTGCACTGCCCATTCCCACTACAAATACTGTGTGAATCTTTCATGTTTACCAGCTGTGTTACAAGTAGCCCTCACAGACTCTCAGGTATCTGCCAGAGTCAGCCTCTAAGTCTGAAATGTTCTGACCCATTCTGCAGGCTTCCCTGTGTCTATAGCTCCTGCCTTTTCTTCCCTCCGCAAATACTAGAAAAATTCCATTTCCAAAGAAAAGTCTCTTTATTTAAATGCATGACGCCTATTTAATGATGTTTTTTGGAAGCAGATACTCCTCATCCAGGTCAGCAGTTTTAGAATTCCAGTCTCCCATTGATTTTACTGCTAATACTTAAATCTGTCATTCCCCCCTTAATTTTAAACAATAAAATCTTGGAACGCTTCTTGCTTTTCTTTGGTTTTCTTAATAGTTCTGAATTCTTCCTCTCTCTTCACAATATCCATCCCAGCTACAACCCATTTATCAACTTATAGCTCTCATGTCCTCCCAAATAGTTTTGCAGATATGTATATTTAGATGGGAGCCAATCTAGCATTCCGAAATGATTGCTTCAACTCCAGCCATTGAAGCTCAGATATACTATATTAAAATGTTCATGTATGGCATACTAACAGAGAGACTTCAAGCAAGATCAGAGCTCTAATGTATATGACGCTATAAAAAGGTAGCAAGAGACAATCCTTGC
>NW_017729029.1:17530429-17535224 GCF_001723915.1 Gavialis gangeticus | reverse complement strand
AAGTAAGTGAAAGCCCCCAGGAGCATGCATGACAGGCAGCATGTCCTCAACTGCAGTGGGGGGAAAGGGAAAGAAAGGAAACAAATGGGTAAAGTAATTTGCCTAAGGTCATACATCCATTCTAGTTGTGGATCCATGAATAGAATTTAAGTCTCCTTAAGGCATATAAATCACATCAATCAATCGATCGATCGATCCTTATCTAGTACATCCTATGCACTAAACCACACTGTCCCAGGTATATGTAATATTCTATTACCTACCGAAAGAAGCCTTCCTGGATCACCAGGAGCATTCTCAATATTCTTTCTAAATATGCTTCTTTGGTGTAAATGTATTTGTCCTGGCTCATTTGGCCCCAGCATGTCACCTAGCCTCAGGTTAAGTCTGTGAATAACAAAATATACAGTCTGCCTGTCTGTTAAGGCTCTTACACTGAAATCCCCCTCCGTAGTCTCTGAACAGCTCCTAACAGCAAAAATGATGATAGTATATTCTCAGTTCTGTATACCTCTCTTCTGGTGTTAGACTTTATATCTTTGATTTAACAAAGACATTCTAAGCTAACACTTTACTTATCTTATTCATGCACTGTTTTCCTATGAGTTATGCTGGAATAAATGGTTTAGTACTCCGTCAGGAAACTTTTTTTTCCAAGGACCGGTTCTGTCACGAGCTCTCTCACTCAAAGGAAATAGTTCTGACCCCTTCTGAGAGTAGTGGGAATTTTGACATTTAGGGTTTTGACAGCAGGCCAAGATTTCACCAAAATCTTTTAAAACCTACCTTAACAGAGCTGAAGCTTCCCAAATAAAACAGCCAATGCACCAGATATCTCTTTTTATAGGGACAGGAAGTTGGTAACAACAAAAGAGGGTTTTACATTCAGGTGCAGTAGACTTTAGGAGATGTTTTAGGTCTGCCAGTCTTCAGTAACAAAGCCACTTATTTCAAACACAAAGGAAGAAAATGACAGATTGTGGAGCCAGAAGTTTTTCCCTGTTACAATTAGGATCTCAAAGTAGCTAGTGTGGCTCCAGTATCAATAAATATATGCAACATTTCAGTTCTCAGGACACTATAATACCTTTAATTAATTCAAGGCTTTTTCTCCTGGACTATCGAACTTATATTCTTCAATAGCCCGTCCATGTCAGCACGATTTTATCTTTCCTTTTATACTGATAAATATCAAATCAAAATACGATTCTTCCCCCACCTCCCCCAGATAAGTCCCTCATGCTTTTAAATAAAAAAGAAGAGAGAAAAATTCTTGATAGTATTTTTGTGGTTTGACTTCACTGTCAGATTAAAACTGCGCATATACAGCACTTGTTGTCATAAAACTTACATTTTGAAAGTTCTTTGAAGATGTAAATTACAGATCTTTCATATGAAAAGTTAATGAAGGACTCTAAACAAAATAAAATAGAAATGATGACATGAAAGAACCTTCTTATGGCTTCAATAACAAGATAAACAGTTTAATATTCCACATGCTACATTAAAAATAACAGCTGGGCTCTATGGAGACAATTCCCCTAAGTAGACTATAATGGTTTTCACATTAGGTGAAAACAGTTAAGCATAGTGATGACTCTTCCTTGATAGTTACCTTTTCTCTAACCCATGAAACACTGAAACCAGGCAACACCTGCTCAGCTTTAGCATACACTAGAAGTGCTTAACAAATACTATAGCAAAGCGCCATTACCAACAACACTTCACTAGTCTCCTAAGTGATACACATATATTGTATTGACAGTCTAGAATTTTAATGAGTAATGTCTGTTTCAGACCATATTGATTGTCCTTTTTTTCTCCTCCAATTCAGACAAGAGGAAACAAGAACCAGTATTTCATTAGAGTGAAACTTTGTCCAGTGATATATACTTCACAAATACTTGTGAGTTAACATGTCCTATACAATAACCAATTAATTCAGTCATGTTAAGACTTAGGATGAAAACTGAAAGCTTTCCCCTTTATTTCCAGAAGCTGAACCTAAGCAAAAGCTTAAATATTTTCCACAACAAAACACATTCCAAACCAACATTTCTCTTTTAAATCTTTGATCCTTTTCTTCTCTACTTTCACAGTTTGTCTAACATCTTTTTCTGTATATATTGTTTTAAACAACTATTGTATTGTACTGTTTCAGTTGTCTCGTCACAGCTCAGGATGTTTCAATTCCCTTTTTCCAGTGATGGGTTTTTGTTGTTGATTTTGGCGCATCATAGATTCAAGTTAAAAGTGACAAAAAAGGTAGCTTGCCATATTAATTTGCAAATTATGTTAATTTCATAGTGGGACCCTGGTTTTGATAGGATTTAGCACATAATGAGCTCCTGAGAAGTTATTTTTGCTTCAAAGCTTTGTTGAGCACTAGATCCTATTTAAATCCTAGCAGTGAATACACCAAAAAATATTTTGAGCTAACTTTAATGGTTTTTGATTGAAGAAATATTTTTGTTCCAATTTGAATATTCAATACTTTTAAAGTAACACTAATTCTCATGGTATTTGTGAATGTTTTTTCTTCGAAGGTATTTTTATTTTAGTTCGATGGGAGGCGAAGTGTCCCAGATTTGTTTTTCAGACCAAGGGAAAAGAAATTTAGACTTTCTTTCAGTGTTATTCATTTGTTTGGAATTGCCTGCATGCCTCAGTTTAATCTCCTTTCTGTTTCTTGCTGTTTTAAAGCTTATTGTTGTTTACTTTTCTCCTTAAAAAATCATTTTCCCTCATATCTATTTTTTGCTGTTAGATTTTGTTGTTTTTGTCTCCTTGGAACTATGTGTATTTCATCATCATTATAGTACCAGAGTGGGTCCTGCAGACCCCAGCAGGGATCAGTTTCCCATTTTGTAATAAATCTTGCAAATTTACAATCTAACTACACAAGCCAGAAGAAAGTTATCTTATAATCCCTAGTTTACAAGGGGACACAGAGTTGCAGAGAGGCTGAGTGACATGTTCAGGGCTTCCATGGAAGCTTTTGGCAGAGCCAGGATGTGAACATAGGACTCTAGGATCCTAGTCCAGTGCTGTTACCTCAAAATAGTCTTGGTCTCTAATCCTCCACTCTTCTTTATTCTGCTTCTCCAGAAGCATGTTGAAGGTTGGGGGCTAGCAAGCTGTTGCATGCATAACTAACACATCTCTTAACATTTAAATATGAGTGAATGGCATTGACTGGTAAAACTACTCTTGAGAAAGTAAGTACTGAATAAACTGGGTTGGATAGTAAACCCATCTATGAGATGGGATGCTATACATCCCAAGCCAGAGTAGGAATGCTAAGTCTTTGAGTGATTGACCCATGCCTATAGCACAATGTCTACATTGGGTTTGTGGCTAGCATTTCTAAGTAGTTTATGAACTCAGTATCCACAGCCCCAAAACTTCCCTATTCTTTGTCTACAGTCTCCTTACAGGTTTTGGCAGTACTTTGAGGGAGGACTTTTCCACAGAACACATGGACTGTGGGCCACTCTCTCTGAGGAATCTTCATAACCTGCTGCTATAAGTGAGGTTCCTTGTAGGTTCATTTTGCATTTGTGGGCTGAGGCACAGGATTCCTCGCATATTAAGCATTTTCATATGTGAATTATCATAATAAATTAATGTAAGTGAGAACAACATGTCAGTGCTATTCAGTCCCCCTTCCTATTGGCAAATAGACTATCCAGTGCTTTGGGAATTTTTGTAGGGGCTTGGTGCTACTGTGGGCACTGTATTATTTGAATGTGGTTACTTACAGAGGGCAATGTTAGCTGCTGGTCTGCTACAACTGCTTTTGTTTCCAAATCTGAAACATTAACTCTATACCCCATAGACTCATTAATTTATCATCCCATGGTATTCACTGCCATAGATTAATTTAAAGGCAAATGCTGTATCTAGCTTTAAGGGGTGGCTGCTTAATTTGATGAGTAAAGTTCATAGTGATGATGTCAAGATACAGGTAATCAAATCTCATGCTTCAGAGTCCCTGAGCAGGGAGGCCAGAAAGGAATATTCATCAAAGCAGCAGTAGACAAATTGTGTATCTGGGAGATACTCTTATTACTTATACAGCACTGTCATAACCATCCATAGCACTGCACACAAAAAAAAAAGATCCCCCACAGTGGACAAGATGTATACAGAACATCTGTGAAGAAAGAGTGACAAAGATGGTGCTGAGCCAGCTTTGTAGCAATCCTGGGTGCCCGCAGAAGAAATAGCTTGTAAGCTGCTCTTTCTTACACTGGTTGCCATCAGCCTCCAGGAATCACTTTGGCAGGAAAATCTGGATTGCATGCCCTTTCCCTGGCAATGTCCCCTCTGCTAGTTCCACTAGAAGTGTGGTCATGTGATAGCTATCTCCTGTGCTGAAAGAAGCCACCCATTATAGATGCATTTGAATTTGCATAAGTTGAGTGATGCACAGCAGATCTAATGGGGTTAAGACTGTGCCTCACTGTCTCTATCTTGAACCGCTGACAGGCTGATGTGGGAATGACATAACAAGTCATGTCAGAGAAGATAGAGAGGAAGCAGTGACAAGGGAGGATGACAGCTACATTCTAAAACTGTGGATCCTAAGTGTAGTAAAAACAGTAAGAGAACAGCATTCTGGCAAATCTAGGGAGCCATTTTTATGTGGCCATTTTTTTCCTATGGCAAACTTAGGATTTCAGAATGATTTTGCTACAGCAATAACTTGAAAATTATAGTGAGTGAGACTTCCCTTTTGAATAATGGGTTGCAAGGCAGAG
The DNA here is from genome assembly GCF_001723915.1 of Gavialis gangeticus. Taxonomy (NCBI): domain Eukaryota; kingdom Metazoa; phylum Chordata; order Crocodylia; family Gavialidae; genus Gavialis; species Gavialis gangeticus. The sequence goes on along the minus strand of NW_017729029.1, from coordinate 17,530,461 downwards.
ATTCATACTCACTCTGTTTTCACACTAATTCA
>NW_017729029.1:17510151-17530418 GCF_001723915.1 Gavialis gangeticus | reverse complement strand
CTACTCTGCAGTACTATCAGGCTACTCTGCAGTAAGCATGACTTGCTGCCAACTGGCAAGAGAAGCATACAGAAGGCCATGAATTCACAGTGGCTTTCTTTTTCTTCAAAACTTTAACACACGTTATTAGGTGGGACCTTTGTAATCGGTCCTGTCACCCACAGGCTAGCCATCTACCTGATCAGTTGAGACACTGACATTGCTGGAACATACTTTGCCTCCTGCATCAGCTATGATGGCATGACTGTTTTATTTACAATGCTGCTGAAGAAAGCTAGTGCTTTACTACCACTCACCACCAATTCCTATGAAAACCAACACTTTCCACCACAGCCAGATAGAGTGTTCATTTTTAGAGAAACAGAAAGGGTTGCAGGGCAAGGAACAAAAGAAAGGAAGGGCTGGGAGGGAGGAGGGGAGAAGGGGGAGAGAGAGAGAGGAGATTGGGCCAGGAACAAGTGGAATCAGAAATGCTACATCCCAGAGGCATTTATCAGCCTGAATGAAATGGAAACAGTGAAAGGGAAACGCTGCTTTGCTTTTCTCAAAATTGTATTTCCAGTCGAGTGATTCAGAAAGAAAAATATCCCTTCCCTTTTCTATGATTTCTGAGAGATCAGTTTGCTAAGTCTGCAGTCTCTGTGGTAGAGACAGAGAATATTTATTTTCAATGTATGTTTGTAATTTATTGAGTCACTCTAAGTGCAGAGTTTTTGGAAGCAAAACCTGGCTAGGAAATAAAACAAACTTCATTCAAATGCCTCAGTTTTTAATTTTTTTCTAATTCTTCACAGGGAAGGAGATGAGTGGACATGAGCATCAGGTTTGCTGAATTTTAAGAGGGAAGAGAGCTTGTAAAAGTATCAAATTTGGGCATGTTTTCAATATAGAAAAAGAGGAAAGATAAGTTAATTTTACCTGAAAAGTAATTGAATTTTTCTTTTCCTATTTGACATCAAAGGTGTTGAGGAAGTTTACTGTTATGAGGAAGAGTCTTGAATTATTAAGTAATATGTATAATATGGCTGCACCTCCCAATGCAGTTATGTGTGACTGACCATATGTAAACAGAGCTGTTATGTATAGCTTAGGGATAGGTGCTGGGAGATTTAGCAAATTGCAAGAGGCAGGAATAAAGTGTAATAAGAAATTCCCTTGGAAACAGAAGTGGGCCAAATGCCTTGAAAAGTTGGCTCATGATTGGTTCAAGCCTTTTAGCTGCCATTACCATCATTTCATCTGAATTTTATTATTTGTACTGCGAATAGAACAGGGACCTATTGTGATACATGCTATAAAAACTTAGAGGAAGATTGCCAGAGTTTGCCATATGAAGAATGACACATCTGAGCTTAAAAGCATGGCATTCTGAGATATCTCTTGGAAGGAAAACCCTCATATGTAGGCAGGAATCCAAGATGATGGCTGTCAATCATCAGGCCCTGCAAGAGTGCTGCACATCCAGGCTGGCTTTCCCTTAGGAATCCCACACTTTTCAGGTGGTGGTTCTCTGTCTGCTATCATGAGTATGTGGGACTGGAAAGACTTTGAGTTACAGCTCTGTGGACCCTTCAGGGGCATTCTGGTGTTTGTGAAGTATAAGATTGCCCCTGCAGAGCAGCTGGTGAGAAGCTTTCACCAAACCAAGTCCTTTAACTTAACTCAGATGTCTAAGCTGGACAAGCTCAATATTCCAAAGAAATAACTTACTGCCAACTCAACCTGGACCTCTTTCCCTGAATCCTGCTCTCCACCAACACTCTGATGGCATTCTGTGTACCACAGCTGTCCTCAGGAATGCGTTGGCCTTCTCCCCTTTCAGCTGTCCCCTCCATTTGGTGAGCACAGCTCTGTGCTTCTGGAGATGGGAGAAAGGTGAGCAAAGAGATTCCATACCTTCAAGATGACAATACCCCTGGGTAGAGCCACTGAGCCCAAATTTTCTCCCATTATCATTTGAATCACATTACAAGACAGGCAATGGCTTGAGGCAGGGCATGTTACACAGGTGATGACCAGACAAGCTGGTGGGCTCAGGATTTACTGATTGCAAATGCAGGAGATTATTTGGCAAGCTGAGTATGAGACACAAGAAGAAACCCATCATATTACAAAAGTGGTCATGACAATGCCCCTAGGAGAATGCAGAGAGAAAGAGCCTCTTGAGGCACAGAACTTATTGGCAAGGTAGATTTCAAACCAGTAAGCAAGACAACTCCCTGCTATGTGTCCTGTCTGTGTTCAAAAGAACAGGACTTAGCGTGTTTTCTTTGTTTAGAAAATACAATTTCATTGAAGATTATTTCTGACCTCTATCATCTATTTCTCCTTCTGTCAGAAAAAAACCCACAAGATGGCTTATTACCTAACTGGAGGAGCTAAAAGGGGAAATGATATTATACACCAGGGGTAGGCAACGTTTTTTGGCCAGAGTGCTGAAAAAACCACAATGTCTACCTTGGAAGGTGCCAGCATGCCAGAAAAACAAAATGAGGGTGGGGGTGTACATGGCAGGACACACTGCATGTTGGTATATTTAATAATCATAACTGTTGCCTTTGTTGTATATTCTTTTTGTTGAGTATGTTGCAGTGAGAGAGAAACAAAGAGACAATAAGAGAAAGAGGAGAGAGAGAAAGAAAAAGGAGAGCAGTGAGAGAACCAGGCACGTGCACAGAGAACCAGAACACACCTAGAACAGAGGCATGCACACACACATCCAGTACCAGACATGTGTGCGCACACAGACGCACAGGACCAGGCAGAGGCAGAAAAATGCAGAGAACCAGATGCGCAGGCACACGGAGCTGGGCTCCTGGGCCACTGGACAAAGTCCGCTCTGAGGCATGTGTGTACCCGCTGCTATGGAGCTAATGCTGGAAACTGGAGCAGATGTTTGTAGCCTCCTGGCTGCAGCCAGCCCATGCTCAGGGTAGCTGCTGCCAACCATGGCAGGGCTTGCAGCTGCCCAGCTACCTGCTGGGAACAGCCTGGGCTTCATGGCTGGCAGCAGCTGCCAGAGCTCAGGCCAGCAGTGGCGTGACAAGCCAAATGGCCTCCCATGCCGTGCTCGGCACACGTGCTGGGAGTTGCTGACCCCTGTTATACACTATTATATATTATGGAGTTTCTCTGTCTTTACAATGTAATCTAAACATGGATCTCTTCATCAGGAGGTTCTCATAGCTTCACAGAAACCCTCAGGGCACAAATGAAAGAAGAGGCCTCAGCTAATATTTCAGGACAGCATTTGTTGTGTAAGGTCAGATGATACTATATATAACATCTCTTCTTCTGGGATGTCTACTGGATTCCTCTCCCCCCTCCCCCTCCACACACTGTTCCATCCCACACTGCCTCTTCCATCTCAAACTCCACCCTATTGGCTTCGACCAACACCTGCCACTGGAAGGGTAAACTCTGAGCCATAGACCTGTGAAGCTGAACCTCTGAAAATGGATGTACTTCAAATATTGGGATTGAAAGGTCAGCTCTAATCTTTGGGGGAAAAGTGGAAGGACTGTGGACAATTTGTAAACCAGATCCTGCTTCCATGAAGGAGTTTCAGACAAGGTCTCTTGGGAAAAGAAAGCATGCCAAAAAGGCCAAGGAAAAAAGCTATGCTGAAAGCAGCTCAGAAAAAGAGAAGCATAAAAGGACAAAAGTTCAACCCCTGTGACCCACACAGCAGTCTCCTGAGCATCCTGCAGAGGGACCACAAAGAGACCTCTGACAACTGGAAAGAGGAGCAATTACCAAATGGTTTGTACAGGATAAAGATTTGTGTGTCTTGGGCTAGGGACAGAAATTACACATAAATGGCTATAAGTATCAGAAACCGGTTCAAATCTGTAAATCCCCTCCAGATTCAAGTTAACTCACAGTCCCCCAGCAACCCAGGACGCTTTGCACCTTCCCTGCAAACTCTGCCTCACAGGGTGGTCAGGCTAGCCTTGACCCAAGCTGCCTGCTCCAGCTGAGCAGAGGCATGCTCTAGCACCCCCTCTGGCTTCCAGCCTGGGCCACTGAAGGCATGTGACTGCATTTCCAGAATCAAAAGTGAATGTCTGTTCACTTGTTTATCAATTCAATCTGTGCAATTTAGACTAACCCGAATCAATTCAGCCTTGGGCTTTCTAACTGTCTGTACTTAGCCTTCACATTACTCCTTTTGATGAAAAAATTGGTAAAGAATCATACTGCAATTAAGATTTGCTGCTACAATTCAGGATTTACAGCTAAACAAATGCCCATTAATAAAATTCCTATTTGCATATATAAAACTAGTAATATGCCAAAAGAAACCCTATGAGAACTCTGACTTATATAAAACAGGGATTCCCATTATTATGATTTCTAATCCTTCTGGCCCTTAGAGACTTACAAGGGGAGTGTCTGATCTTAATTATCAAAGGAAATTATTTCTTATTATAATTAAGACACTTCTTAATTAGATAAAGTAATTAGAATTTTTCTTACATTATACTGGAGTTTTGTTTTTTTTTCTTTTGTATAACCAAATACTATAGAACCTAAAAAAAGGAATTTACCTGAATAAGGAAAACTTGTACCATCAACAAATTTGTTTCTTTAATAAAAAAGTAGTTAATAATTACTGCACCACTATCAGAAAGAAATTTTGCCTGAAAGAGTATTCTATCAAGTCAAATTAGTCCCTCAAAATGTAGTCTTTGTAAAAATAATTCTTTAGAAAATTTAAGGGTATAGGTGTTCCAATGGAGAATTATTTAAAAGAAATAACTATTTTCCCTGCAGCCTTTCAAAACGCTTGAAAATTTAACATGCTGTTCATGTAGGAGAATCTGAAAGTGAAACTGTTCAGAAACTACAATGACACAACTAGGGGTGCACCAATAGAGTTTTTTGCGACTGATACCAATAGCCAGGAGCCACTGGTTCGGTGGCTTGTCTGGCACTTGCCTGCTCATGCAGCAGCTCCCGCTGCTGCTCCCTCCACTTGTCCAGGAGTGCGGGGGGCATGTGCCTGTGCATCTGAATGGGGTGGGCTGGGTCTGTGCCAAGCAGCCCTGGCTCCGGCCCGTCCCACACAGATCTGGGGGCACATGCCAACCCCAGCGCACCCTCCCAGACAAGCGGCAGGAGCAGCAGCGGGAGCTGCTGGACGAGCCACCGGACCACCAGTGGCGGAAGCCGCTCCTCCCCCCGTGGCTCTGTGCCACGCCCATCCCGCCCCAGCTGGGAAGTGCTTGCCCCAGCCCCTTCCCAGCCCCAGCTCCACTACCTCCCTCACCTTGATCTGCCCCCTGACAACCCTTCCCTCCACCCTCCCCTTCCACCACAGCAGACTTACCAGCCTGAGGCAGCTCTCCATGCTGCAGGGCTGTTCTCCTCACCGCCTGTGCTGTGCTGTGCTGCGGCTGCACAGATACACAGGTCATTTATCGGCCAAATTAACGTAACTTAAACCAGTAAGGGGTCTGAGACAGAAGTTGTATAAGCTGATTTGAGCTCAATCAGTTAAGTCTGATACTACATTCAACCAGGTTTATTTCAAACTGATTTCAGCCATTTTGAAACTGGTCTATGTACACTGAACTTAGTTCTGTTATAGGTTTAAATCAGTTTCTGATCACAGTTGTTAGACCTCCTCAGGTGACCAGGGCCTTTCTTAATTATGTTTGATGGAGGTGGGTTTTCGGGCCAGGAATTCACATAGGACTACAGCCCACCCTCATGCACCCTAAAATGAAACTATTGTGGAGACTCAGGTAAGGTTGCTAAGTATATTGTAAAATCACAAATACAACAAAAATAAGAATATTAACAAGTGGGAACAGTACAATGGTTATATACACTGGTTTGAATATAACACTATAAACAAGACTGCCAAAGAGGGCAGTAGAGGGCTGAGTCAGGGCCTTCTTAAGGCTCACTGAACCACTGTGACAACCAAGCCCTCAGTCTTTTCCACACAGTGTACTCAGACCGAGAGTGAGGGGAAGGGTGATATTTACCAACTCCAACTGATGATTGAGGTCCCAGATGAGTACAGGTAAGTCTCCAATCAAGTAGTCCAAATAATCCCTAATACATTCCATCACAAGCAATCCAAACTCAACCTAGCCCTCTCAAAAATCAAACATCAATCAATAAACCAACCAACTCAATCATGCACAATATACCATCACCACAGTTCTCTGTCTTCAACTCACATGCACCAATCATTCCCAATTGCACGCCCAAAATCCTCACAGGATTCCTTTTACACCAACAAAGTCACTCCACTTGTCAATCATCCTTCAACCAATCATACCAATGTGCACACAACACCCATAATATGGTGCTCCTGGCACTCAGGTGTAGCACACAGCACTGCAATGAACCAAAGAGGCATGCTCCCAGATGGTAAGTGGGTCATTGACATCATCAAAGTGGAATGTTCAGCTGTTCCAGCACCTTCCTATCTCTAATCAATGTGCACAGGCCTAGGAGGGAAATCCATAATAGGACTCTCTTTCCAACTGCTGGGGAGCAGGAGATCTGGGCTAGACCTGCTGGGCTGGAGCAGAAAGCCCAGCCCAGAGAGCATACAGGGATGCCGGGGGACTCTGGATAAACTTAAACCAGGAAGGGGTCTGGGACAGAAGTTACATAAACTGGTTTGAGCTCAATCAGTTAAGTCTGATACTGCATTCAACCAGGTTTATCTCAAACTGGTTTGGGCCATTTCGGAACTGGTTTATGTACACTGAGTTTAAATCAGTTTCTGATCACTGAAACCAGTTTATGTGCAACTTCTGTCCCTAGGCATTGAAGTCTGTGTCCCTAACCATGTCCCAAGGTGTGCATGTTCCTAACTGTTGGAATCATTAGGATCTATAGGGTGAGGAGAAGAGGCTCTTGATACATTATGTCATTTAGGTGTAAATCTTTTTTAAGATGCTGAGACTGGGCTCAGAAGCTGAGAGAGTTATTCTGAGAAAGAACCTCTGCTGGAAAGGATTTCTGCTGGGAACTGTGTCAAAATTATTTGGGAAGAAGTCTGGGAGATGCTAATAAGTTGTTCATAGAAGCACTGAGCCTGACACGAATAGCATTTAGAATGCTGTCCATTCACCTGCCTCAGAAACACAGGTAGGTAGAAATTGTCTTAGTGGCTTTGGAAAGAGGTCTCAGGAGGAGGCGGGGGCTGTATTGCTCCCTAGGGCAGAATAGGCTGATCTCCTTTTGACATCAGCACATATGAGGCAGGTGTTTCTTACAATTTTAAAATAATAAATGCCTTAAAATAAATCAAAATTAAGACAAGTCTTACTGCTGCCTGGCTGGCAATGACAGAGAGATTTCTGGGATGTACCTGGCTCCTCTAGATGACATTGCAGTCAATTATAGTGCTTTCAATTATATATAAAAGACAAGAATTGAGTTTTTAAAGCACTCAGGGTGCTGCAAATCACAAAGCACTGTAACCCTGCTACTTACCCTTCTACTGGGCACCGGTCAGCAGCAACAAGGGCCAAGTTCAAATTTCAGGGTACTTAATAAGTTTTCACTATGGCTCAAGCCCCCACCCAGAAATCTGGGATCACTGAATTTGCCTGGGGTGTCCCGCATAAACAAAACCCCCTCCTCACAAGCAGTGTAAACACAGAGGACAAATTTATTACAGAAAAAAAGGAAAGGAAAACACCAAATGCAATTTAAATCACTTTCAACTACAAGGCATAGTCTATAGGTTGCACCCTCTTGGGTAGACTTCACCCATGCCCAGGCAGTCTGGTACTTGGGGATTATCCAAAGGGGTAGAGCTCCAGGGGCCTGCATCCCAAAATCTGCTACTCAGCAGGAGAGTTCTATGAGCTGCTCCTTGGGCTTCACTGCACCTCAGGAAGCTGCTAGTGAGCATAGGTCCTTCTGTGGTGCAAGGGGGCCCTTGTTGCTCCCTGGGAAGCTGTAGGGTGCTGATCTCCACTTCCACAAGGTGGCTTTGTGAAGTTAACTGCAGCTTTCATCATCATACCACACCCCCAAATTCCTAGTCCCAATCCCCAGCTCTGCTGGGTCAGAAAACTGCAAAAGAATTCAAAGAAGGGCCAGACCATTTTGTGGTGGCTCTGGACCAAGCACAAAAGAGTACCAAGCCTAGTCTGCACAGGGGCCTGCACAACCCAATAGCATTTGTCCTGGATTTTCTGTATCATGCAGGGATCTGGGTTTTCTGTTCACCATGGAAAAATGTGAGAAATGGAAAGTTTCCCCTTGCAGGCTGGCAGAGTTCCAGCCTGCAAGGGGCTACGGGAAGTGGGACACAGGGAGCACCATGTGCATGTGTGCCCATGCACACATGCATGTGGCCACGAACACAGCCCTAGGCAGCGGTGGAGAGCAGCTCTCCCAGCTGCCTGCAGGTAAGTCTATGTGAGGGGAAGGCATATTCAGGCCCTCATGGTGAGGAAGGGAATGGGATAGGGTTGGTGACTGGGGCCACTACCCAGCCAGGGTAGCGAGTGGGGCCTGGGGCAGGAATATGCGGCCCCAGGGTCCACATGGGGAGAGAGACAGCCATGGACAGCTCACCGCAGGGGGGAGGGAGAAGGGAAGCACAGCTCTCAGCCACTGCTCACACTCCTGGGGAGGGGCATTGGGGGACATTCACCCCCCAAATTTGTGCATGGGGCAAGGGAAGATGTGGGCTTAGGACTCCCCACTCTTCTGTCCTGCCCCTGGAAGCCTCACAACAGTCATATCACATGGTGAGGTACCCGCTGCCAGCAACAGCAGCACAGAGTTGTGCTCCCCACTGCTGCTGGGCAGGCAGGGGGCACCTCGTCATGCTGGCATGGCTGACAAGAGGCTCCTGGTGGCAGGACAGCAGGTTAGGGAGCCCCAAGCCTGCAGCAGGCAGCCTGCATCCACCCCCACTCCACATACACTCCACTCAGTTCTGCTCCAGCCATGCCATGGGCAGGAGGCAGGCATGCATCTTGCCTTCCAATCTTTGAAAGGTGGTCATCCTGTGGCCAGGCCTATCCAGGCCAAAACTGCCACAACTCCATTCCTAGTCCATTTGCTTTGGAATTAATGCCCCCACTGTATTATCCCACTCAAGGCTTTAAACCCAGCAGAAATCTGCCAGGCTTTTAACCCTGGCCAAAAACTGTGAGCATTTATACACATGTTCAGGGGGAGGAGGGAAGCACTTTATTTAGAGCAGCTCCAAAAGCCCCTCTAATTAAAGTGCCCAGAGAAGGGTTGCCAGCTCTGACTGAAGCTATTCCAGGAAATCTTTTTTTCCAACATGATGTAATGTCATTAATAAGGGTGCACAAATAGAGATTTTTTGGGCCAATTCTGATGGCCAATTTTTAACAAGCCATTTTGGCCAATACCAATCCAATTGCCGATATGCAGCTGGGCAGCTTGGAAAGCAACGCCCAACTGGTAAGTCTGTTGTGGGGGAAGAGGCAAGGAAGGAGGGAAGGGGTATGGGGGCAGATTGAGGCCCCTGCGGTGAGGAAGGGACTGGGGCTGGGGCTGCACAGCCTGGGTGGAGTTTGAGATGGAGCCACAAGTGGCTTGTCTGGGGGGCACAGGGAGTGGGGGCAGCTCCCACCACTACGCACAACCTGGGATGGCATGGGGGGGCATGTGGCCCCAGATCTGCGGGGCAAGGATGGGTTTCCACTGCAGGCTGGGGCCACGGCAATGCTGAGGTCTTCCTGGCGGCAACTGGGCCAGGCTGCGCTCAGGGCAGGCAGTGGCAGCACTGGAAGGGGAGCTATGGGGAAACTACAGCCATCACAAAATTCACCATAGCTCTCCTCCCAGTGCCACCACCCTGAATGCAGCCCCAGCCTAGCCCCCCCACCAGGGAGAGCCTTGCACTGGCCCTGGCCACCAGCCTACAGCGGCAGCCCACCCTCAGCCCATGCACAGATCCAGGGGCACACGCGCCCACCATGCCCTCCCGGGGTGCAGGCAGCAGCAGGAGCCATCACCCCCTCTCCATGCCCTGCTCTACCCCAGCTAGGCAGCACCTGCCCTGCCCCAGCCCCAGTCCCACTCCCTCCCGCACTGCTGGAGCCTCTATCTGCACCCCCCTTCCCTTACAACAGACTTACCAGCCAGGCCCAGCTGCTCTCCATGCTGCTGGGCTGTGCTCCTGTCCACCTGCATGCTGTGCTGCAGCTGCACATGTGCACAGGGCATTTATCAGTGACATTATCAGCCACATAAGCCAAAAAAAGCCAATTGCCAATACTGTTGATTCCTTATATCGGTGCCAATCTGATATGTGACTGATGTATCGGTGCACCTCTAGTCATCAATTGTACTGTTCGGCCCATTCACTATACCAGTCTCCTCGGTTGCTTTCAATAGTTTGCTTTCAATTGGAGATTGACATCAATTCTGGTAGACTCCCAGCCAATCTGGGAGGGTTGGCAACCCTAGTCTGTAACATCTCATGTATCAGCATCCCTGTACTGAAAAATGGTGGCGAGGGCACTTTAACTAATGTTCATTGAATAAACTTTAGTTAAAGCACCCTTGCCACCATTTTTCAGCATGGGGACTGATACACGAGATGCTAGAATCTGTTGGAACATGGTAATTACCACACTCCAGCAGACTTGATTAATCAGGTTTGCTCTGACATGCTGTAATTACAGTACATCAGAGCAGCCTCACTGCTTACGCATAGGCACCCTATAAGGCCTTTAATCCTGGCCAAAATTTCCAGCAAAACTGACAGGCTCCAACCCTGGTTAGCCTGCTCCAGAGATTAATACCCCCATGGTATTATCCCACTCAAAACTCAGGGAAAAAATGGAGAAAAGAGGAAGAAAAGTTTAGTCCCAAACTCTGAGACAGACTTTCTCTTACTTTACCTTGCATTTCCCCTTCACATAGCTGCAACTCACTTTTCCAGTGAAGATGGGGGAGACACTCCCCCAGTTTCTTCAGCTCCAAATTCAGCAGCCTCTGCAGCAGCTCTCTCAAGTCCCCAAAAAGAGAAAGATTCCTATATAGCCTGGAATAACATCACCCAAACTTATCCAATCAGGGCTTGTCATGCTTACAGTTTTTCCTCCTAAATTCATTTAAAAAAAGAACACTGTCCAGTTAACAAATTAGACTAGGGGTCTGATCCCCTTGCTTACATAACAAGAAGATATCTCGTTCACAGCAAATGCAGGGGGGTTCTAAAACAAAGCCCCTGAACAAAATAGGCTTTTCTGCCCTGGATATCTGCCTAGTGCAGTGACCAAGACAGAGGACAGGAGACCAGATCTCATACACAGGAAGCAAGATTATAATACATGCTGTACAAATCAGACGTACACAAAGAAAAAAAAACCATAATCATATTTAAACTAAAACAAAATACTTAGCAACATGAAAACTAGAGCACACTTCACAGTAAAAAAAAATGGCTGGTACATTTTGTGTGGGTTACATCACTAACTACTTCTTTTCTCTGGAGAGACTAGCTCATTCCACCCCAGAGCTGACTCAGAATCCACTGAGAAAAAGGAAGAGAGAAATCTGACAAGCAGCTTTTTCTGTTCTGAACTGGCACAGGCTGAAAGTGAGAGAAGAAAAAAGAGGGGGGGGGTAATATTTAAAAGGTTGTAATCAGCTTCAGAAAGAAAGACTTGTCCAGAGCCCAAATAATCAATGCTAGAAGGGAAACTAATGACTCCCCACTAGGTCTGCTGCCACAGACTCCTCTTCTAGGGCCGCCAGTGTTTAAATACCTGCTTCTGCTACAGCTAGGAAAAGACCTAAGTGCTCCTCTGCTCACAATCACCATACGTGGAACCTCAATGATAAGCCAAAGGCTTGTTGCTCTCACTGCAGACAAAGCATTAGCAGAGGTCATAGGCAAGGCCGACCGAGACCAAGCCTTCTAATCAAACACATGCTGTGTGCTCATGACATTAATCTAGCAGCCAGTGACACTGAGGCAGGAGGTATTGCTGACCTCCAGTCTGTCCAGCAGTGACTTGTACTATCTAGTGCCTCGTGTTCCATTTAATGTACTCCATTTATATATTTAATAAAGATGTCTCCACTTCTACAGTTTCATCTGTGACCTCTCCGTTATTGCTACCAAAAACACAAAGCAAAAAAGAGTCAAGGATCATTCATCTGACAAGACAAAACTGCCCCTTCCCCTGCTCCCATTCTGGGCCTGTGAATAGAACTGCTTAGGAGGTAATGACTGTCTATTATACTTTGAGCCCATTCTCCATTTTTGAAGACATAGACTTCAGAGCACTCTTGAAGGAATTAAAACCTAATAACTGCAATTTGGGAAACATGCAGTCACAGCCATTGCTTTCAGACTCATCACTCCCACACTGACATCCTAGACATGAAGATGCTGCTGTTGGAATGCAAAAACCTCCTGTGGACCTGCCGATGCTAGTGATATAGCGTCACATCTCTACTGAATGGAAGGAGTGAACATTTTAAGACATCATTCCCCAGAATAAATGCATTGGCACCTTCAAAGCAACATCCACCAGGCAATGATAGCCGTGCTGCAGGAGCCATGGTGAATAGGCTGGGTTGTGTTGAAGGACACCTGCAGCTCAGGGAAAAAAATGAAAGTGTGCCCTCTTGCTTTTTTCTATGATGTTTAATAAAAATCCAGGAGAAAAGATGTTTGTTATTAATCCTGGGAAAGAAAGGTTTTACTAGATTACTTGAGAAATAGTGTAAGTTTTCAAGTGACTGGTGTTTTCGGGTGTCTAGTTTGAGGGTATCTTAAATAGGCCCCAATTTTCTTAAAATCAAGTCCCTTTCATCTGCCTCAGACTGGACTCATCAGAAAATAATGTACCCAAAACCTATATCTGATTTTCAGAATTAAGACCACCAGTCATGTGTCTGGTTTTGGAAGGGAATTCTTTGGATGCCTAAAGAAAGTATCGAAATACAACCCCTGACAATACAAATAAGAGCCCTGAATCAATTGAAAGAAGAAAGGATCTTTAGACTATTTGAAACACATTTTTGTTTTGCTTTGGTTTTGCTAACAAATATCTGTGGAGCTGGCATTCGATATTTAATGCCACATGATAGACACATGAAAAAGTTCTTTTGTGAAAAAAAAATAACAGACCTCTTTCCAAATGAGGACTGAAGAAATTTCCCTTTCAGTTCTCTGGTGCTCCATGGAGTTCTCCAGCATAAATAGGAAAGAAAAGCTTTGCTATTCCTGGTATTTTTAATATAAAAATAGAGAAACAAGCTAAATTCTACTGATGAGAAGGAAGCAACACAATGGCAAATCTTCCCACCTGTACTCCTGTACGTTGTACTCCCTATCTTTGGATAGGCATTCAAAAGGTGTGAGATAACCAATAGGACTGTGCAAAATTTCACTGGCCATTTCATTTCAACTGTGTTTCAACTCATTTAGAGGTTGAAACATCTAAATCAAAGTGAAACAAAGGATGTCGAAACAGCCTCGAAAAAAAACGAGGCTAGTCAAAACGTTTCAAAAATCAAAACATTTCAACCATAGTGCTAGGGATGGGAAGTCAGTTCAGCTGAGCTGACTCCCCGCCCCTGGTCCAATCTAGCACCAGGGATGGGGAGGCAGCCCCCAGCCTGATCTAGCAAAATGTCAAAACAGTGTTGAAACAGCCTCACCATTTCGACAAAGCAAAACAGAACAGCTGTTTTGAATCAAAATGAAATTCAAAGTAGAACGCTGTTCTGTCAAAACCTCAAAACTCAAGGCAAAACAGAACAGTGCCATTTCACACAGCCCTAATAACCAAATGTTTTTTAACCTGTAAGAAAAATAATCGCCACTAATATTTCACCCTGATGTAAAGGTTGGGTAACATACTTCACCCCAACATAACTGGAGATCCCAAAATGCTTCAGAAAGTTGGGTAAGTATCATGAATCCCCTTTGTGTAAATGAGAAAAGTGAGGCAGAGATAGAGGTGATGTGACCTATCTTGGATCAGTCATAAGGTCACTGGTAATGAAATAGAAGACAGAAGTGAATAGTGAAATCTGGTGCCACTAAAATTAACAGGAGTTTTGCCATTGGCTCTACCTTTCAGGAGTTTGTGCTAAATCTCCTGCTTTTCTCAGCCAGTACAAGCCAAAGAAAACAAAAAATGGTGTAGATTGGACATTGTTCTTGTTTCATATAGAATGGTGTAAATCATCAGCAAGTCTACAACTCTTGTAAGGTTAAAATGGTATAATCTTAGACAAGAATAACTGAAACCATACCCATTAAACCACCATATCAAGCAATTACTTGTCAGACAAAACCAAAACCCAAACAAGGAAACCTCCCCATTAAATTGTTTATTTTCGTCTGCTTAACATCTACTTATCACTGTCTATGCTTCCACTTGGTTCTCCAACACTAGACTTAGGCAGAAAGAGGCTCAGAGCACTTATCACATCAGTCCCTGCTTCTCCCAGGAAGGTTTGTCTTCTCCACGAAACTTCTAATTTCCAAGGAATTGGTATCTCTTCTGTAATCCCACTGGCCTTCCATGTTTTCCCAAGTAGACCAATGCATTCAGGGAGACAGCATATTCCTCAAAAGCTACTTTGTCATGAAACACACGCATGCGAATGTTTGTATGTGTGTAAGAGAGAGAAACAGAGACAGATGAACAGAAACAGATGGACAGAAAAAATGGGACAGCATTGTATTCCTGTCCCACACACATTTTCCTTGTTAGCTTGCCATAACTATTAGTAACACAAGCTTACCTCATATATGCAAATAGTTGGACATTTTAAAAGGGGCTTTGAAATTTTCAGAATAGTTCTGTAGAAAGATCTCTTCACTTATCTTGAGAAGTATTGTAATCATAATGTTACTTTTATTGAAATCCAAAAATCACTAAGCAGAATAAAAATAATAAAAAACTCTTAAGACTTCTTTGTTAGAAATGGAAAGGGGAAAAACAAACTATGTTTTATTATTTTAGATTGGAAAGTTCAACCCTCATCAAAAAGGCTATGAACTGTAAATACATTTTAGCAGTTCCTGAGGAAAAAAGGTGAGTTTTTAATAATAATCCTTTGTACGTCTGTATTTTCTTTCCATGGGGAACCTCAAAATGCCTTACACATACTAACGAACTGAAAGCTTCAAAACAGTCTTGGGATGTCCTGTAGAAAATTACTGTAGGATATCTGTAACCACATTATGATTTGCACCATAGCCACAAGGAACTTCTCAGAAGCAGCAAGCATAGAACTCAGAACCTCCTGCTCCAAAATCAGGTGTCCTCACCTCCTGGGATAAGGGAGAGCTGCCAATGACCAGGAACACCAAGACCAGTTAAAAGGCCAGCAAAGAGTGGGGTTTGAATAAAACACCTGCTCATGAGAGGAGCAGGAGACCATAGTTGTCTACGGAGAGGGTTCATGAGTACTGGTGAGTGGGAAGACCTGCCTGGTTTGGGCTTCACGGTGTAAGGTTTGTTTCAGGTCATTTTGTTAGGGTGCTTGCAGGAGTGAGCAGAAAGCAGCTCCCTGCTGCTAAGCCCAGCAGCTGATAGCAGTGTGAGCACGGAGGAAGGGCTTGCCTCACAAGAAAGGCTAGCCTAGCCAGAATCCTGAAGCACCATGACCAGCAAACAGGCCAGCAAACAAAGGAGTTTGAGTAGAGTTCACTGGAGAATTTGCTAAGCCACTTTCTTACCCTTCCTTCAGTGTAATCTTGCTGAGTGGAAGCAGGCAAATCAGGAAGAGGGGATCTTTCTAGGAAGTAACAGTAGAAGAGAAAGAAGGAGCTAGCAGGAGAATCAACAGGATGACTGGAAGATATTGCAATGCCAAAGCTCCTGCCACTGCCAACTTTTCCTCTGCCTGTACCCTTGCTGGTTCTGTCCAGACGTGGCCAAGACTTCCACCCAGGTTCTGGCTTTGCAGGGACTATGGCCTGCACTTCCATGCCAACCAGCCTGGTGGGGAAATGCTTAGTGTGAGAGGTATCTCCTGGTGGATTAGCTCAGAAATCAGGTAAGGGTGCTGCAGGAGGAGGTGCATAGGCTCACATAGGCCTTTGTGAGCATGAGGCCTTCATTAACTCAAGGCACAGAGACTTCCAGCATCATGGAAGAGGGCCAGCCAAAAAAGGGATTGGAAGATACAAAACACACAGATACTAAGGAAGGTGGAAGCTGGCAGCTTATCACCTCTGAAAGCACAGCAAACAGCATTCCTCTTCTGAATCTTTGGCTGTTCAGTTAAAAAGCAAGTATCAAGTCCTGATACTGGATGAGAAAGAGCCTATCGAGTAGCAGAAGTCAAGTCACGCACCCCTAGAAAATGGAGGATTGAGACTACTGCTGCCAAGAAGTGACAGATGGAAATGGTTGGCAACTCCCTCCTGTGGGGCATAGAGGCACCATCTGCCAACCTGACCTACTGGTTTAGCGGGTCTTTTGCCAGCCAAAAACCCGCATCTGAGACATCACAGAAAGTCAGGATTCATCCAGCCCTTTGGCTACTATCCTATGTTGCTTAACCCTGTGAGCACTAATGATACTGCCAGGGGCAAGTAGCTCAAAGATGACTCTGTCACCTAGGCCCCCGTCCCCATTCACAGTTTTACCCATTCTCATAGATCCTTCCAGTCAAAGGTAAAAACCCAGCTACGAGCAGACACGTTCTGGCCTGGAGTTCAACAGGTTTCTGCATAGTTAGTGTCACCAGAAGGGCCTTGGCTTTGGTGGTGCCCCAAGAAGGACTACTGGGAAGAGATGGGGTCCATCTAATGAGCACAGGGAAGACAGTCCTTATGTACACACTTGCTAACCTAGTGAGGAGGGCTTTAAGCTAGGTTCCCCAAGGGATGGAGGAAAAAGACCAGAAGTATATAAAGAGCCAGGGAACTGTGTGAGGAAAGAGAAGAGCCCCAGAGAAGTAAAATGGCCCCACCTGAGTTGCAAAGAACTCTGCACGGCTCCTTCTTCACCTGGTGTTTCAGGAGGGGAGGGCCTCCAGCCAGAACTCCAGGATAAAAGGAGACTCAGGACAGGCAAAAAAGGGACACCAAAAACCGAAAGGGACTGACTCAGGCAGAGAGACAGCAGGGACAGCTGCAAGTGCTGAGAAAGCAACAAAGACTACATTCAAGAGAAGCAACTCTGTGGAGGGAGCTACCAGGGGAGAGAACCCTGAAGGAAACCACCAAAAGAAACTGAAACTGCTGTGAGGCAGTTAGAAGGTACTGTAAAGACCCTAATAGCAGGGCTGAAGAAAAAGGGCACCATAAACTTGTAAATAAAAGGGCAGCAGAAGTGCCACTTTGTTTTCATTCTCCTTTTTTGTTATAGTGAGAAGGAAGTCATCCCAGATTGATAGTGCGTTTGCAACTATCAGGACAATAGGCCAGCAGAGGAACTGGCTAGGATTAATGGCAGGTCTGTGCCAGGCTCCAAGCTGGGTGAAGGGCAACCAGGCCCATTGGGGCTATTGATTGGCCAGACCTAGAGACCCACAGAGCATTTTTTACTGCTTGAAGGCAGATTGCCGAGAGAACTGAAATAACACCTGGTGGAATGGGCAGGGGTATAGAGGTTGGTGGAGCCCTCACTACACTAAGACAGAGTGCAAGAATGAAAGCATTAAAACCCACACGCCCCGGCATTCTATTTACTCCCGTAACAAAACAAGTTGTGGCAGGAGAGATTGCAGACATGTGGGACAGTCCAGCAAGACATTGTGGTGGACTTCAGCCCGTTAGCCAAGGTGCTAAACCTGTCTTGGTGCAGAAGATAGAGTAAGAAAGAAAAAAGGGAAAAACCACTCAGATAGGCAGTGAAAACCAGAGATTGATGACATAGAATGATAGAGACAAGTCTCTACCACAGATAGGGGTGGGACTTTGGGGGTGAAAGTCCACCACTGGACAAACCGGTATAAAAACTTAGTAAGAGGAAGCAATAACAGAAGCCTTAGTAATGTTTTCAGGCAGGAGATACGACAATCAGTTAGATACCTGAAATGTTTATATACTAATGCAAGAAGCATAGGAATAAACAGGAAGAATTGGATATCCTAGTACAATCACAGAATTATGATGTAACTGGGGTTACAGAAACAGTGAGACAGTTCTCCAGGCATGTGAACTGTCATGGATGGGTATAATTTTTCCAAGAAGGATAAGCAAGGGAAAACAGGAGGAGGTGCTGCCCTATATATACAGAAGAGATGTATGCATGTTCTGAGGTGCAATACAAAGGAAGCTAGGCTTGTTGAAAGCCTCTGGATAAAGGTAAGAGAAGAGAGCAGCAGGAGGGATGTCATGGTGCGTTGTCTGCTCTGTGCCCCCAAACCAAGAGAAAGAGGAAGAGGCCTTCTTTAAACAGGTGAAGGAAACTTCCAGTTGCAGGAACTGGTTCTCATGGGAGATCTTATTTATCATAACATCTGCTGAGAGTGAAACACAGCAGTATACAGGCAGTCCAGTAGATTCTTGAAGTGTGCTGGAGATAATTTTTTAATGCAGCTAGGATGGGGAAGTTCTTCTCACTTTGCTGCTCACAAACCGGGAGAAATTGGTTGAGAACGTGAACGTGGAAGGCAATTGGAGTGACAGTGACCATGAAATGATAAGAGGTCAAAATTAAGGGGAGAAAGGAAGGTGAGCAGTGAAATAAAGACATTGGACTTCAGAAAAGAAGATTTTAATTAACTCAGGGAGGTGGTGGGCTTTAAAATCCCCCATGAGAACCAGTTCCTCGGAGACCATAAAGACTAGGGAAGCAGTAGTCATGGGGGACCTAAACTACCCTGACATCTGCTGGGCAACACAGACAGTAAATTCCCACCATTCACACAGGTTCCTATCCTGTGTGCAGGACCTCCACCTGATGGAGGAGGTACATGGTCCCACTAGGGGGAATGCCTTACTGGATCTGGTACTGGCAATGGGGGCTGACATGGCAGGGGACCTACAAATCAGTGGTCACCTGGGGGACAGTGACCACCAAATAACAGAATTGACCATAAGCCATAGAGTGGGAAAGGTAACTAGTAGGGTGGAAGTGCTAGACTTTAGGAAGGCTGACTTCAGCGAGCTCAGGCGTTTAGTCACTGATGCATGGCAGGGTAGAATATTTTGCAAGATGAGAGGCCAGGAAGGGTGGCTGTGCCTTTAGGAAGCGATCCTTCAGACACAGAGGGAAACTATTCCGATGTGGGGGAAAAGGGGGAAAGGGGCTGTAACAGGGGGCCTGCTCGGGGCCAATCTAACTGTGGCTCACCCACCTGTTCCTGGGCTCACCGCCTGCTTTCTCGTCTGCCATGCCTTGTTGTTAATTAGTTAAATAGATGTTAATAACCGGGAGGCTGCCCATTTCCTGCCCTGATGCCAGGGGCGCTATCTGCAGCTCCATTCCTTCCCTACACCACAGCCCAAGCCTCGCAGATGCCCTCTATAGTTCTCATCATCACTGGCCCCCACACTGGGCCCCAGAATCCTACTGTTGAACCTCACCTGGATTACTCCCCTCAGGCAGTCTCTTCTGCCTTCATACCGGGCAACATAGCTCCCTGAACCGATTCCCCTTCGGGTGTGATCCCCCCACTGGGACCTTCAGCTCACTGGCCCTGGCCCACCTCTAGGCCAGTCGGAACCCCAGGCCCTCAGCTCTTGGGTGTTCCTCAGGGTGGGCCCCCAGCCCTTCGACCTTTCTGGTCCTGGCCCCAGCATGGGCCAGTCAGGGGAAGTTCAGACAGGCCTGAGTCTATGGCCCTTTTCTCTCTCTAGGGGTCCACCCTCCAGGCCCTCCACACAAAGGGGTAACCCACCCGGTCGTGTGGGCTAGGAGTTAAGGCACCCCAACCTGCCTTTCACCGGGGTAGTAACTGGCCTGGCATTTCCTGGGGGCTCCCGCACCACTGAGAACCCCACCAGGCCGCCCACTCCCAGCAGAGTGCAGTTTGAGGTCATACCCAGGACCAATAGCCTCCTTACCATCCCCTACAGCTCCTCCCTTACCTCCAGATGATATCAGCAGCCCTCTAGCCAGGCAATGTTGTTGCCTGGCCCTCAGCAGCAGAACTGCTATATTTATATGGGCAGCCCCAGATCCAAAATAGCTGCCCTGATCAGGCACCTGGCAGCTGCCAGCTCCAGGCCCTTAAAGTGGCAGGTACACACAATTCCCTGCCACACTCCTATTAATGTCGATAAGTTAAGGCCCTCAAGATTCAAATTGCCCTTTTAGAATAGAGCAGATCCTGCCACCTGGTAAGAGAAGAGGCTTGGTCTGACT
>NW_017729029.1:17509667-17509949 GCF_001723915.1 Gavialis gangeticus | reverse complement strand
AAGGCTGAACTCCTCAATGAGTTCTTTGCCTCAGTGTTCCTAAACAAGGGGCAAGACAAGTCTCACAATGGGATCATAGAGAGACAACAGCGGAGTGCCAGACCACCAAGCTTTGACCCTGAGGTGTTGCAGAGTAATTTGGAAGGACTGGATGCATTTAAGTCGGCAGGCCCGGATGAGCTCCATCAGAGCATACTGAAGGCAGTGGCTGATGACATTGCACAGCCACTAGCAAAAATATTTGAGCATTCGTGGCACACGGCCCAGGTCCTGGAGGACTAG
>NW_017729029.1:17494450-17509218 GCF_001723915.1 Gavialis gangeticus | reverse complement strand
TGAGGGTTACAAGAAATAATGGCTGTAAGCTAGCAGAGAGCAGATTTAGACTGGACATTAGGAAGAACTTCTTCACAGTTACAGTGGCCAAAATCTGGAATGGGCTCCCAAGGGAGGTGGTGCTCTCCCCTACCCTGGGGGTCTTCAAGAGGAGGTTAGATAGGCATCTGGCTGGGGTCAACTGAACCCAGCACACCTATGCAGGGGGTTGAACTCGATCTATTGAGGTCCCTTCTCACCCTAACATCTATGAATCTATGAAAATCCCCTGGGAAATAAGTTTGATGGGAAAAGAATTCCAGGAGAATGGACTTTAGGGAGGCCCTTTTAAGGGTGCAGAAGCAAGCAAGAGAAGAATGGGAAGTACAACAAAGGACCCAGTTGAAACACAAAAGGGAATCCCACAAAAGTGGAAACTTGGACATATTACAAGGGAAGAGTATATGAGTATCTCACAGGTGTGCAAAGAGAAAATGATGAAAGCCAAGGCATGCTTTGAGATGTAACTGGCAAGAGACATAGAAGGCAATAAAAATGACGGATTCTACAAGCATGTCAAAAGTAAGAAGACCAAAGAAACCATAGGTACCTTACGGAATGAAGGCAGAAATTAGTTACAGAAAATGCAGAGAAGACTGAAGTATTTAATGCATTTTTTAACTTCAGTCAAATAGGGTCTGCTATCAGATGATGAGAATAGTTGATAGCAAAGACAAGGAAGGAGACAAACAGCCTAAAATAATGGAGGAACATGTGAAGGATTACTTAGAGAAGCTAGGTGCCAGATGGCCCAGATGGGAGGTACTGTAGGATAAAAAAGGAATTGGCTGAAGTAAATTCAGAATCCTTTGCTGTCCTCTTTGAGAATTTGTGGAGGTCAGGCAAGGTCCTAGATGATTGGAAAAGGGTAAATATAGTGTCCATTTTTAAGAAAGGAAGGCGGATCTGGGAACATACAGACAAATCAGTCTGATCTTAATACCCAAAAGGATCGTGAAGTAGGTCCTCAAGGAATCTATTGTGAAGAACCTAGAGGAAAACAAGGTGATCAGGAATAGATAGCAAAGATTCACCAAGAGCAAGTCATGCCTGACCATCATGCCTGACCAAATTGATTTCCTTCTATGATACGATGATGGGCTCTCTGGATTTGAGGAGGGCAGTGGACATGGTATTCTTTGACTTAAGAAGGCTTTTGATACTCTTCCATGTTATACTCATCAACAAGCCAAGGAAATACAGATTAAACAAAAGTACTGTAAGGTAGATATATAACTGGTTGGACCATCATGTTCAATTAGTAGTCAGCAGTGGCTCAATGTCTAGTTGGCAGGAGGTATCAAGTTGGGTTCCCTTAGAGTCTGTCCTGAGTGTGGTATTATTTAATATCTTCATTAATGATTTGGATGATGGGATTGAGAGTGTGCTTAGCAAATTTTTGGATGACAACCAGTGGGGTGGATTTGCAGACACTCTAGAGGGTAGAAGTAGGATCCAAAATGACCTGGATAGACTGGATAAATGGTTTACAATCAACAGAATAAAATTCAACAAAGACAATGTCCTGCACTTGGAATGGAATACTTGCATGCAGAAATACAGATTGGGGAAATGACTGCCTAGGCTATTGTACCACAGAAAAGAACCTGGGGGTGGCAGAGGGCCATAAACTGAGTATGAGCCAACAGTATGCCCTTGCTGCAAAAAAAGCCAACATCATATTGGGTTCTTTAACAGGAGTGTCAAATCACAGGAAGTGATTATTCCACTGTGTTCAGCTCTGGTGAGGCCTTATCTGGAGTACTATGTCCAGTTTTGGGCCCCACACTTCAAGAAGGATTTGAACAGATTATAGATAGAGTCCAACAGAGAGCAATAAAAATTATTAAGTGCAATATATCCTCATACCTGAAAAACTAGAACTATTTAGTTTGGAGAAAAGTAGACTGGGGGGCAATTTGATAACAGTCTTCAAATACCTGAAGGGCAATTATAGAAAAGATGAAGATGGGTTTTCTCTGTTCCTGCAGGGGACAGAACTAGGAGCACTGGCCTCAAGATACAGCAGAGGAAATTTAGGCTGGAGAGTAGGAGGAACTTCCTGAGGATAGTAAGACTACCTAGAGAACTTGTGGAGTCTCAATCCTTTGAAATTTTCAAGACCATCTTAGACATGAACTTGACTGGGATAATTTAGTTAGGAATAATCCTGCCATGTGCTGGACTAAATGACCTATGTAGTCCCTTCTAGCCCTAGTTTCCTATGATCTACTTCTGATTCCATCTAGGTGTAGGCTAAAAACACAATCACAAGTACATTAAAGCCTTAGCATTCTTATATCACAAACAAGGGAACGAATACGCAAAAAACAACACAAAGTTGCTGATGAGGAAGAGAAGAAAGCAACAAAGCAACACAGACATGTAAGAATCTAAATCTTCTCACAGTTTATTTTGTGCTCTTGCCATAAGACTACTCTTCCCTTGCTGGGGGATGCTAGCAGTTGTTGAGACTATTTGTGGTTCTAACAATGACTCCCTAAGGAAAGTTACAACATCCTAAACTACCTTTTGCTTCACATTATTAGGTAGCCAGACAAGGATTGGAGTATTTCAAGTCAGGCTCCCAGAGTTTGCCAAAGGAAATATAAAGTGAGGCAAAGATGACAAAAACAAGGTATTTTCCTAAATATAGCAAAAACCATAATATATGAAATAAAACAGCAAAGGAAGGTAGAAAGGCTATAAAGGTAAAAGATATTCCCTGGGCTAATGAAGAAAATAATATTAAAAAATCCCAAGTGTTTTATTTCAGACAATACAATGTGTTGAATGAGTGCCCAGAAGAGGAATAAAATGTTAACATGTCTTAGATAAACAGGAGCCAAACTGTTAACCTAAAAAAAAAAAGAGAAAATCTCTCAATGCAATGAAAGAAATAATATATTAAAAAAACAGATGGTTTAAAGATGTAATTGCATCTTCAGCTTCTGTGAAAGAAAAGGGGTGCAGGGGGAGGTGGAGACACTTACACGCATATTACAGGCAGGCAGGCCAGAAACATAAAAAAGAGAAATTCATATTAGCCGAAGAGGCAGTTCCATCATAATGGTATTAATTAAAATATCAGGACCTCAAGTTACTTTAGGTCTCAGAAGTAGAAACACCAGAAATCCAAACTACATACTTCATTAACAAAGCAAATTTTTCCATTCTGTCCAGTTCAGTAAAGGGAATTTCTTCCTTTATGTGCTATATGGGGAGTCAAGGCATATGAGATTATTCTAAACTAAATTGGAAAAAACTAGGGAACTCAAATTAATGGACTTCTGGCAAGAAGACAATCTAAAACTCTTTAGATTAGTTTAGTCCCACACTGGCTTCACACACACTTTCCTTTTTTTTTTCATAATCCCACTAGATATTATACAAATGACCAAGCATACAGATACAGCCCATACAGTGCATAGACCTGGCTTCATAGGGTGTAAAGAAACGCAGACAGAAAAAAGGGTGGATCCACTTAAACCAGAAGGAACAGCTATCTGCTTGGCTTAACAAAGAAAATACTATGCTCTTAACTGATAATAAACATAGCAATAAAAAAAATTTCTTGACATTGCGCCTTGCCAACTTTAACCCCACAATCTGCAAAGAAATACAGGTTCTTGCAATGCAGGAACTGCAGAGAGTAAAAATAACAGTGGCTGCTGGCTAGCTATGCCACTGACCAGAGGATCAAGCTGCCTTGTTATGCCTCTGGAGGCTGGTGACTCATTACAGTACAGGGAAGGCTCCTTGCAAGGCACTTTGCTGGGTAAACTCTAAAATTGGGTGCAATGGAAGTAATACCTTACAGAGGCATTTATTCCACTGTGTTCAGTGCCAGACAAGCTTGGTGAATTACTGCCTCTGCATTAAAGTGATTCCAGCTCCCTACACTGCAGTTACTCATGATTGCATGAAGGGTGCCTAATTGTTGGCCTAATACAGAGCTGTCTGTCCAGCCAGCTGGATTACACACGCAGCCAGCACAGCAGAAAGGAGGAGTTTTGCACAATGATGCACATAATATAATCTGAACTAAATGTCATCAGAGATGTGATCCCCAACAACAACTGAATTCTTTTTATTGTTCTTCATTGTACCCAAACACCAAATTCTAACTATAACCCAGTGAACTCAACAGGTGTCCCACTCCACACAAGACTTGGCCCAGAAACAGAAACACAAAGGAATAAATTGCTGGCTGGGTTTCTCTGTTTGATAATTTATGCTATAGGGGGGAAAATGCACTGTACTGTGGGTGCTGTACTGCACTGAAGTGCTGGGCTGGGACTTAGCAGACCTCCCAGCTCCGAGGACCAGATCTTCAAAGGCATTTAAAGTGCTGAAGTCCCATAAGTACTGAAACTAACTTTGAAATCTGGGCCTTAGTTACCAGAATCTTTTGGCAGAATAACATTTCTAATGATGCTAAAAGAGAAAGGCCTTCTAGGCAATGTTAATTATCATATTACAAGTGGATATGTAACACAGCATGATAATATGCTACTACACTGAAGTTTACTGTTACTCTTTGCAGCTCAGTTCTAACAGTCTTGCTTATATAGAGCAGTGTTGCTCATCCAAATAATCCTGCTGACCTCAACATAATTACTTGCATGGGGCAAGTGGCAGACACTGCAGAGGGCACGGTTACAATTTAGAACAAGCTTGACACAATGGAAAAATGATCAAAAGTCAATTAAATAAAAATAAAAATAAGTGCAAAGTCCTGCACTAGGGATAGAATATAATTGCATGCAGAGACTCAGACTGGGAAGGACTGGTTAGGCTGCAATGGTTACACTGGATTATAATATGACTACTTTATATGGCTGGACCATAAAGCCAGCAGTGTGCTTTTGTTGCAAAAAAGCTATTTGCATACTGGACTGCATTAACAGTGGCATCACTTGCAAATCCAGGGACGTGGTTCACCCAATTCTATTAACCCTGGGGATGTTTCACCTGGAGTTCTTTGTCCAGTTTTGGGCGCTGAACTTCAAGAAAGATGAGAAAAAATTAGAAAGAGTGCAGTGGAGAGCAATGAAATGTTTAGAGCCTGAAAAACAACACATATGAGGAAAGGCTGAAAGAATTAAGGTTTTTATTAGTCTGGAAAACAGAAGACTGAAGGGAGATTTGATAACAGTCTAATCTGAAGGGCAATTATATAAAAGATAGATGTAGATTATTGTCTCTGGCTGTTGGGGCAGGAATAGGAGCAATAGCCTCCAAATGCAGCAGAGGACATTTAGGTTGAATATTAGGAAGAACTTTCTTGCTCTGATGGTAGTTAGCTCTGGAACAGGCTACCCAGAGAAGCTGTAGAATAATCACCCATGGAAATTTTTAAGATGAGGTAAGACAAATGC
This sequence comes from Gavialis gangeticus, assembly GCF_001723915.1. Classification (NCBI taxonomy): domain Eukaryota; kingdom Metazoa; phylum Chordata; order Crocodylia; family Gavialidae; genus Gavialis; species Gavialis gangeticus. The sequence goes on along the minus strand of NW_017729029.1, from coordinate 17,503,798 downwards.
TTGACTGGAATGGTTTAGGCAGAGATAATCTTTCTTTGAACAGGAGGTGGGACTAGAGCAGTGTTGCCCAACTGGCACCCTAAGGACTGGATGTGGTCCATGGGCCCCTGGTCTTGTAGGGGTGTGCGAAACAGGCTGTATTCAATTCGGATTTGGCCCGAATCAGGGATAGTGATTTGATTTGTTGATTTGGATCACTGTCCCCAACTCAATTTGGCAGAATCCAGATCTGAAGATTCAATGTTGATTCAGAGAATCAGTGATTTGGCCATAGATACACCTTTAAATGTTTTTTCTACATACCTCGAGGTACCAGGCACAACTTGTGAATGCTGCAATGCTAGGGCAGATAGTGCATCCCACAGGAGCAAGGGGGCCCTGTGTTCTCAGCAGTGAACCCAGAAATGGACCAGAAATACTTCCAGTCCACTTATGGGTCCACTGGGGAGCATGCTGGGGGACCCCCCCACACCCTCCCAGCTCAGCAGTCAGCTCCAGGGTGGGATCCCGGGTGCCCCCCCCCAGACCTAGGAGGCACCAGTTGCCAAGCCAAGGAAGTACGGGGGGGGCCCCCATGCCCTCCCCAACAGACCCGGACGTGCTTCTGGTCCACTTCCGAGTCTGCTGCCAAGTGCACTGGGGAGCCCCCCATGCTCCTGTGGGATGCTCCATCTGTCCCAGCACTGCACCATTCATGAGCTGCCTGGTACCTTGAAGTATGCAGAAAAAACATTTAAAGCTACATTTTTGTCTGAATCTCTGAATCTTTCCGAATCTCTCCAAATCAGTTCAGAGGGTTCCAATTTGATTTGGAGAGATTAAAGGGTCTCCTGATTTGATTTGGTTTCAGAGATTTGACCACCAAAGCGGGCCAAATCTCTGCCGAATTGAATCAGGGACTGAAGCTCCTCACATCCCTACTGTTCAGGCTTCCCCTCTCTCCTCCACTTTCCACTTCCTGCCCTCACCCCTAGGGGAAGAGTGGGCTGACAAGGCATGGGGATGAAGGAGCTCATCATCAGGCAGCTTGGGGGGAACCTGATGTGCAAGCATGGTAGAGTGTGGGAGTGCATACTGTGCAGTGAGGTCATGGTGGGGGGACATACAGTGACACTGGCACAGCAGCACAGCACTGATGCAGCACGCAGCCAGGGGAGGAATGCACCCCCATCCGCCCAGCCACTTAGAAATTGGACAGCCCTGGACTAGGTGATGTCCCAAGTTCCTTTCCACCCCTGCTTTTCCATAAGTCAAATTTTCTAGCTTGGGCCCAATGACTTCACACCCTGGTAAGCAGTGTTCAAAAACTAGCAGATTTCCACTGAAACTGGCAAATAGCAATGTCTATGTTAAAATACCGTGTGAAAGCCAAGGCAACAAAGTCAAATGTGCATATGAGAATATGTAATATGCACAGTTTATGTCACAATGTTTACTATCACTTCAAGACATGCACCCGCCCACAGTTCTTCACTAGCAGCATCTTGGAACATCTCCAGTTGGGATTTGCTATATGCGGCAAAAGTCAATGAAAATCAACTGTCATTATATAGATCATAAGGCCATGGTATGGGACATGATAAGATGTAGCCAGATGCTCATAAATAATACATAGATTCACAGATTGTAAGGCTGTAAGGGACCTCAGAAGATCATTGGGTCCAGCCCCCTGTACCAAGCAGGAAAGATAACTGGGGGTCAGGTGACCCCAGCAAGGTGACTGTCTAGTCTCCTCTTGAAGATTTCCAGGGTAGGTGATTGCACCACCTCTGGAAGGATCTTATTCCACAGTCTGGTCACCCTGACTGTGAATAGGTTTTTCCTCATGTTGAGCCTGAATCAATCTTCCAGGAGTTTGTGGCCATTACTCGGGTGCCCTGGTGAACAGTTGCTCACCAAGCCCTTGATGTACTTCCCTAGTGTAGAGGTAAGCTGCTACCAGGTCCCCTCTCAGCCTTCTTTTCCTCAGGCTGAAGAGTCCCAGGTCCCTCACCCTTTCCTCATATGGCTTGCCTTTTAAGACTCTGATCATATGGGTGGCTCTTCTTTAGACTCTCTCAAGCTTGTCCATGTCCTTATTAAAATCTGCTGCCCAGAACTGGATGCAGTACCCCAGCTACAGTCTCACCTGTTCTGAGAATCACTTCCTTGGTTTTTCTGGAGATGCATCGATTGATGCATGCCAGAGTATTATCTGCTTTACTGACTACAGCATGGCACTGCTGGCTCATATTCATACTGTGATCTATTATTGCCCCAGATCCCTTTAATTCGTGGTGCTAGTCCATTTGGTGCCATCAAGCCTGTAAGTGTGTTGGGGGTTGCTTATCCCAAGGTGGAGCACTTTACATTTCTTGACATTGAACTTCATCAGATTCCAATCTGTCCAACTTGCTAGCCTGTCTAGGTCCACCTGTAACTGTAGCCTATCTTCAAGCATGACCACGCTCACCCATAACTTGGTGTCATCCACGAACTTGGTCAGTGGGCTCTTCACCCACACATCTAAATCATTAATAAAGATGTCGAAAATCCTGGACTAAGCGCCACTGCCCACTTCTCACCAGGATGACACAGATCCGTTCACTATGACTCTCTGGGTTTTATCCTACAGCCAGTTCTTCACCCACCTGACTGTCTCAGAGTTAAGCCCACAAACCTCCAATTTTCTCACGAGGACGTTGTGGGATATTAGGTCAAAGGCCTTTTGGAAGTCAAGGTATACAATGTCAACCTGCTCTCTTGTGTCCAGGTGGTGAGTTACCTGGTCATCAAAGGAGATGAGGTTGGTACGGCAAGACCTGCCTGTGACAAAGCCATGCTGGCTGTCATTCAGAATCTTGCCTTCTGCAAGCTGATCACAGATAGACTCCTTGATGAACTTCTTCTAGGATTTTCCCTAGGATGTAAGTTAGGCTGATTGGCCTATAGTTACCCAGGTCCTCCCTCCTGCCCTTCTTGTGTATGGGCACAACATTGGCCCTCTTCCAGTCCTCAGGGACTTCTCCAGAGTACCACAAGTTGTGGAAGATTTTTTTTGGCTGGTGTAGCAGATAATGTCACCAATAAATGCTATGTGCATGCCCGCAGTCACAGCATGCATGCAGCCAGGAATGCAGCCTGGCAGCTTGGAGAACAGCATCTGGACAGTAAGTCTGTGGGCGAAAAGGGGCATGGGGGAGGGAAGGGAAGTAGAAGGGCAGATCAAGGTCCCTATGGTGAGGGAGGGAGTGGGGAAGGGGTAGGGGCAGTTGCTGCCCAGCCAAGGCAGTGAATGTGACCCCCTGGGAGTGGGACAGAGCTGCAAGAAAATCATCCAGGGAGTGCGGGGGGTGGGCATTTCCCCACTGCTGCACGCATCCCTGGGGGAGGCATGGGGGGCATGTTCCCCCCTGGATATGTGCACGGGGGAAAGGCAGACTGCCCTCTGCAGGCTTGGGGCCAGGGGCTGTGACAGCTTCTTTCCAGCAGGGGGACTAGGCTACAGCTGTGCTTAGGGTGAGTGGGGAGGGGGTGGGTGACATTAGCACTGGATAAAGTGGCTACAGGGTAGCTACAGCTACCCCAAAATTCTATCAGTGCTGCCACCACCCACTCCAAGCACAGCCCCATCCCAGCCCCCCCACCAGGAGGAGTCTGGTGCAGCCCCTGGCCCCAAGCCTACAGTGGGCAACCTGCCCTCATCCCATGCACCAATCCAAGGAGGTACATACCTCCCATGCCTCCCCTGGGAGTGCGCACAGCAACAGGGAGCCACCCCCCATCCCTGCCCACCCCCACCCCCCTGGACAAGCTGCCCATGGCTCCATCCCACTGCCAATGGAGTCATATTCACTGCTCTGACTGGGCAGTGCCTGCCTCTGCCCCACTCCCTCCCTCACCATGAGGGCCTCAATCTGACCCCCCACCACGGCCCTTCCCTCTCCCCACCCCTTCCCCCCGACAGACTTACTGGCCAGATGCTTCTCTCCAAGCTGCTGGACTGCATGTCAGCTATCAGATTGGTATCGGCCAGTATGGCTGGTTAATAATCAGCCATCAGTATCAGCCAAAATATTTTTTTCCAGTGCACCCTTACTATTATTAATATTTAGTATTGCCATCCATCCTTATAGCAAAAGTACTATCACTCTCTATGCTTCAATGTTAATGCCCTCCCCACCTCTGCTTAAATATAGCAAAGGGTCATATCAAAGGGAAATGATTCATTTTCCTTGAAGCCCCATGTTGTAATGGACTCCTTCCCTTTAGTTCCATAACAAAAGCCATTTCATGAGACAGAACTTTTGAGAAGCATAGTAATTATAACCCCTTTTAAAGATCAGTGCAAATTTTCAAATTACAAGTATTCTTGAAGAGATCATCATAGAAAAAATAATTGGAAAATCCATGTTCTTGGGAGGGAAACGTTTAGAGGAGCACAATCGCCTTGATCCATGTGCATGCAACTCCCATTGACAACAATAGAAGCTACACACATGAAGGAATGGAGCAGAACAGATGGCCCTTGCCAGTCAAATAACTAAGTGAAAGGAGCACCCAGTGCTTCAATACTTTCAGCTTCAGTAACGTGGGAGTCAATTAAATTGCCACCAGACTTGGTGGATAAAATTACACAGAGCTCCATCTTAGAGAATTCAGCTTCTATGTATTCCTTCAGTTTCCCCACTGCCATGAATAAATACACAAGAAAATCCTAATCCTTTAAAGTGAATATTTTATCCTTCATGCATATATTTACGCAGACTATCCTGAAATACCATAAGGAAGTTTCTTGTGCTGAGATGCCCAGCAGTAGCCCAGGTACCTACTTATACGGGGCTCACAAATGGCAGTTGCTGCCACTGCCAGCCAAGCTGTCACACCCACCACAGTTGGCCTGGCTGCAATTAGACTCCCACATTACTGAAGCTGTAATGTACTGTAGCACTGGGTGCTCATTTCACTTAGCTATTTGACTGGCAAGGGCCATCTGTTCTTTTCCTCTACATTTGCAGCTTCTATTGTTGTCAGTTGAAGTCATGCACACCTGGATGGAGGCAACTGTGTTCCAATTTGCACTGGATTGGATTTGCATTGACCTGTCATCACCCTGCTACCCAGGGCACAGATTCTGGTTGTTATGCTTCTGATGCCCAGACCAGTTACCTGGTCCCAGGTACTTGAGTAAGGTGATATAAAGTTCTAAGTTCTATCTCAATATCTTTCAAGAAGCTTCTGTCAATAACTACTTAAGTAGATTCTCTGTGCTATACACACAACTAAGTATTGCTGTACCCTCCAAATTGATTTCATTAGGGTTATCCTGAATAAAAAATCCTCTGCAGTGGAGGTAAGGGTGGCAGATTTTGGCCCTCAGAACACAACTCTTGAAACATGCACTGCCCACTTACATAGTCCTTAAAAAAATCAGTAGATCATGTCCTGGAGCAATAACCAAAGTAAACAGGACATTTTTCTTTTATAGTTACCCTTCTCAAAAGGCAGTTTACGCAATGGAAGGCATTTTGGCAGAATAATATATGACTATAATACTAATGAGCATCTGCAATGGTAACATGACAACTTTCAGCTCTGTCCACTTCAAACTAAATAACTCATTAAATCCTCCCAAACAGAGGATTATTTGGCAAAGCCTTACTTCCCCTTACAGTCCCTCAACTACAATAGTGCCCCTGGACTCCTAAAGCAGCTTTCCAAAGCAAACTTACACTCAGTAGAATTTTGATTCGTTTGAGGAAATATGGTACAATTGGTTCTTAGGTGTTCATTCCAAAAACATAAACAAAATCTCTACAAAAGAAATGCTTGACATTTTATGTTTACTTAAGGTTCTAGATAAGCAGGCTAAGGCTGTACTGAGAAATGGAATGACAACCTGCCACAAATGCTGTGATATTTGACGTATCCTTCTTTTCTGCCAAGAACTATAATTCCTATTTCAATCCAAATAGAGACGCTATGAATGCAGATTCCTCATCACAAAGACGCTGATGTTAATCCCCAGTACAGAAAAATAAGAAAAGACGGATTGTTTTATTGGATTTTATATGGAAGATAATTAAACAGTATTTCTTCTTTACTTGTTATACACCATTCCATCAACATTCCTACTGAAATTTGTTTATAAAGAAAATCAGGAAGTTTTTATTACATTTTATGTAAGAGAAAATTAGCACTTTTGTGTGTTTGAACTTTTTTCATCGGAATAATGGAAAGCAGGTCAGCAAAAAATAACCAAATGAGGATACAAACAAATGGGATAAAATGTAAGGAAAGCACATTGGTATTGTTATAATTTTATATACAAGCATGCAAACACAGAAAATGTGCTTATGCATATGAACATGGGCATTATGTAGGTATTTATTTACAATATGCTATGTTAAGGAATAGTACATTTGAAAACTTAAATTTACAATAGTAGACAAGGCCAGGATTAAGGTTGTCCATGCAATCTTCATTAAGTTCCCCTTTGTGTATGTATTGAACACATGATCATGTACTGTTTTAGCCATCAGCCCTCTACAAAAAGGTACAATCTCTGGGCTTATTGTCTTACAGAAGTTTGTTTCTTCTACTACCCAGGAACCAGCTCGGCATTTTGGACATGTGCCAGGGAATTCTTCTGGTACATGTTATGTCAGGGTGCGGGGAGCGGTGCTGCTGATCACAATCTGCAAGTGAATGTGCCTATATGTGGTTTTCTGTGTCTACCCAAGGGCAAGCTTATGTATCTAAGGCTTCATTTTGTGTATTTTAAAACAATTTTGTTTTCTAGATAAGTTCTAAAGCCAAGGAAAGAATTATTTCTTCTTACAATGGCTGACTCAAGTATTCACTTCAGCCTGAGCTACCATTTATTGGTTATGTGATGTTTATGGTTTTTCAAACAAAAGAAGCTTATGGGGAAAAATGTATTTTTATGATTTTGTGTTGTGAATGCACAGACTCCTCTCTTAGCAGATGGTCCAACAGTTGCAAGAAAACTATTCATAATCTAAGAGTAGCATTCAAAATTATTTAAAAGACAGTTTGTGCCCAATTAACATATAACTTCTAAGCAGGTACAGTTTCTGTTCACTACTCCCACTTTTTATTGCTTTCCAACAGGCAACATAGGTCTAAAAATATACTGAAAAAGGTCCAAAATGTACAAATGACGTGTTGCATTCATATAACATAGACATGCCATGTCAGGTTAAACCATTGATCCTAGTCTTCTAGGCTGCCTCTAACAGTCCTAGTACAGAGATTCCAATTAAAATTGGGCACCTGAGCACTGTTACCACAGAGAGGTATTGGAAGTACCAGTTTCACCCCTATACCCACAATATACTGTATCCACACTGTAAATGTTTGCCCAGCACATAAAAGTACATACACACAAGCAGGATTAACAAAGAACTTTGCAAATACAATAACATATCTAATTTAATTTAATTTCATTTCATTTCATTATAATTTACAGCCTTGACTATAAATCTATTTAAAGATTAGCTTCTTTGGGAGGAATAACCAGTTCAAAGCCACTTGACTACAGCAAAGTTTATTAAATGATTCTGGAAAAGAGTTAATGGTATTAATTTCTGTTGCTTTGTTTGTAACTTGATGTTTCTAGAAGAGCATTCCCCCATTTGACAGTTGGCCAAGTGGTTAAGGCAATCCCTATAAAGAGAAAAATCCATCTTCTGCCAACCAGAACACAAAGAACAAGTTATTACTTTTTTCAATCCAGGGTAACTTCAGGTTCTTACTCTAACTTTGCTATGCCATACATAATTTCACATACCTTTATTATATCATCTTTCTCTTGTGTTTTGTAAACTAAACAGTGTTAGTCTTTGTAAACTCTCTTCAGATGGAAGTCTCTTACCCCATGCATTTATTCATTTTGCCACCTTTCTTTTACAGCAGATGAGTATATGCTCCCCAGAGCAATCAATAAGCCTACTAAAATGAGGTTTTAAGTCTTAGCATAAGTTTGCTCTTTGCTCCCAAAATAATCCCTGTTCATCTCATTCTAAATTCACTTTAAGAAACATATTCCCAGGCCTTGATCCCACATGGTACAGGTGCAAAGAGCTGCAATGAGACAAGAAAGTTAAAAAGTGATGAGCAGGATAGAGAGGGCAAGGATACCTCATTCAGTATTCAACAGAGCACTGGTGTGTGGCCACTAAGTTACTCCTGCCTCATTGCAGGAACAAAGATAAAGAATGAGAATGGGTAGGAAATTGCTTCCACAGGATACAAAGGATTTTCTTTTAAACCCAGGCCTATTCAGAAAAGGGGTTACTCAGTGTTGCTTCAACTATACCCTGCCCCTACAAGTAAAATATCAGGCATGGGACTTATTTTACCCAGCACGAAGCATATCACCAAGGGCTCTCTCTTACTCATGCGTATGTGCTTCCATTGCTCACATTTGGCAGCATTAAGGTCTCTGCGGCCTAAGACACAGCTCTACTTTTGTAGCCAGGATTACATGAGCCAGCTTCTAAACTGATGTAAATCAGCATTACTCCAATTAAATTTAGTGAAGCTAAGCCAGTTTGTGCCATTTGGGATTAGGCCCTACATTTATATGGTACCTTACATCTAAAAATATCCCAAAGTATGTACTTTATAGACTTTTGGCCTGGCCCTTCTGTTTAAGTCATTGAGACCCTAGCCACTGCCTCAAATGAGAGTGGGATTGTGAAATACCAGTGAAGAGCAGCTACTTCTAGGATGGAAACAACACTATAAAAGGTCAGATATAATGCAGCCTGTTTTATATGGCTGAAGAAGTTGATTATGAACAAAAATATTAAAAGCCTGCCCTTTGCATTCAAAAAAGCACTGAGGAATCTTTTAAAGAAATTTATCCAAGTCCTCCTACCCCCTACGGAGCATGGAATGAATTTCCTCTCTCAGAGAATGGAGGGCTGAGTCTTCCCTGTCCTGACTTACGTTTTTGGTTCCATGGAGGCTGATATTTAGACAGCTTATATAGCCCTTTCCAGCAAAAAGTGCTGGAAGTCACCTCCCAGCCCTGCCAACCTTCCCACAAGCTGTAAAAAAATAATTTCTAGTCTTCATTTCTCTCCAAACCCAATTTGCCTTGCAAAAGCAGCTGGGTCCCTAAAGCTTGCTTTCCCGTGCCCCACCTTCTAAAGAGAGGTAGTTAGTAGGGGTGTGCAAAGCTTCGGTTGCTCAATTTGGAAAAGATTCGGACTGACTCAGAGGCCAAATCACCAGATCCAAATCAAATCAGGAGACCAATAAAACCCCCTCTGAATCAATTTGGAGACTCCTCAAATTAAGGCGGCAGGGGGTGAGAGACAGGCTGGGGAGGGTGGATGG
>NW_017729029.1:17445751-17489450 GCF_001723915.1 Gavialis gangeticus | reverse complement strand
AATTTGGAAAAGATTCGGACTGACTCAGAGGCCAAATCACCAGATCCAAATCAAATCAGGAGACCAATAAAACCCCCTCTGAATCAATTTGGAGACTCCTCAAATTAAGGCGGCAGGGGGTGAGAGACAGGCTGGGGAGGGTGGATGGGGGATGTAGCAGGTAAAAGTGGAGAGGTACCTGCTACCTGGGAGTCAGATGTCAGGCAGGTTGTACTGTGTCATAAATCCAATGTCTATATTGAGTCCATGAGTTTCTGCATCTAGGAGGTTGATGAAGTGAAGTTCATAAAAACCACTTCCAAGTAAATCTTTAACGTCTGTAACCAAGATTCTACCCTTGAGGTGACTAGTGTTTTACTGAAATGAGGGGACACAGTAAAGTGCTACTTAAGATAACCAAGAATAGAAGATTCTACCTCAGACACAAATGTACAGTCACTCACTCTAAATCTCTCCCTGAACTGACTGCTGCAACAATTCAAAAAAGTTTTAAAATGGAAATAGTTGCATGTTCCCACCTTAATCTCTGTAACAAGGCTTAAATTTATAATGGTCATAGTCTGTTGTTCTCTAAACTTTGCAGTGTTTAAAATGTCCATCCTTTAGCTAAGCTAATTATACACAATCTGCAGTAAAAGTTCCTTTTTTAAGGTTATTGTCAAGGTTTGCAACCTACCTTCTAGTCTCTTAAAACTGAGTTAAATACATTCCTGTCCTTGGAAAATTTTCTGTTAATCCTGTTTGTATTTTTAAATCCTATGCAAACATTTTCATTGTGGATTAATGTGTTGTTTCAAAGCAACTGAAGTTGAGATTTTAAGGTTGTCATTAATTCACAGAGAAAGAGGTTTCTGTGACTATTCCTGTACCTTTAGAAACTAATTTCATTCAAGGCCTTTTTCTCAGGCTTTAGGCACTACAGTTCTAAATGAATGCTATCAAAGACCCTATTAAAGAGGATTGTATCCAGTTGACCACGGTTCATGCCAGGGACTAGTTTTAGATATCGTCTTACATTGAAAATGCGATTCCTCAATTATGCCTCCCAGATCGAAAATGAAATTACCTTGAATGTTTGGCATAGTAGGCTTATTTCTGATAATACAATGGTAAATGGTCAAATTCATCTTTACAATACAGTGTATCTGATTTAAAAATTGTAATGTGTAATAAAAGAACAAGAAAGAAGTGAAAAACAAAGTCAGTCATAAAAGACATGAGATTCAGTACAAGGCAATTTACACAATGGTACTCCATTTAAATTGTTGCATTAACAGGGGGACTCCTACTGAATGTTCTCTGTAGGTATGTCTAGACTATGCCTATTGTTCTGCCACACATTCTGATCCAGGACACTGTTTAAGGGTGAACATAGAGCATTTGTCCATGTTACACCTCTCCTGTTGTCTCCATGTGACAAAAATTGCCATTAAGCTAGCTAAATAGCACCCACATTGTCAGCTGATTTTATCATTTTAGATTTTTTTTATCGTGGTAATTTAAAACACCTCTGACATGTTTTATTTTTAGCTCCTGAATTTCTTCCACGAGGGTTTTTTTTTATCGTTTTAAATCTTCAAGGTGGATCTGACTTGCACCCGAAAATGTGATTTTCCCTGCTTTGCAACAATTACACCACCAGCTGCCTTTTAGGTTCACTCAGTAATCCATGATAATGTACTGAATCTCTATTGTAATTGTCAGGGGATGATCAGCTGAAAGAGCCCCACACCACACACTGGGGACCCGTACAGCAGCGATCATACACAGAAGAAAAAAATAATAATAACACAATGTGACCGGTGGGCTTCGAGTATCCGCTCTCAAGTGGCTTTCATCTGGGTGGTGGGCGTTGGGCATTTGCCAGGCTTGCGTCTTAGGCTGAGCAGGTGTCTCCTCCATGACTCGCCTTCCCCGCTTTCGCCTGCCATGACTTATTGGTTCCTCGGTGGACGGGGTTGGTCGTCTGGTTCACTCGGTGGCCCATGGTTCGCCCGGTGGTCATTCACGGGGCTCCACCAGCCCTACACCCTGACCTCACTCCTCCTCACATGCGTTGTTCCCCGTTGGCCTTGGCCCCCTCTGTGGAGTTGCTCCTTTCAGTCAGCCGCCCGTTATGACTGCTTGCCAACATGGGACCTGTTCTCTCAGTTCTGTCCCTAACCCGCCTTCCTTCCCCCTTCCAGCCTTCTCCTGGGGAAACAGAAAAAAAGAAAATCTCCAAGGCTCTCCCCTTGACCCCGGGGAAACTCAAAAGGTCATCCCCTCCTCAACCCCTTCACATGGGGAAACAGAAAGACAAACTATCAAAGGAACTTTAAACTCAGGGCTGCTCCTTGGCATGACTACACCTCGTTTCTACCCTTTTCTTTCCCCATTCTAGCTCGGGGATGCTTTTCCTATCATCCATCATCCCTGGAATTTCTTCCCTCTCCGCCACTGACTCAGCTGAAAATGACAGCGATACCTGCCCTGATTATGACCACCCAGGGCTCCTCTCAGGGTCTTTCCCTCCAGCGTGGTTCCCCACTCACCCTGGTCACTCCAGCACTCCCACCTGGGATCCTGCCGAGCCTCCGGTCCATCCCTGGGTCCTTGTCCAGGTCTGGAGTCTCTGCCACCTGACAGCTTCTCATCTCTGGCTCTCAGTGGCTCGCTGGGTCCTGTGAGACCCATGATAGAGGTCTCCTCCCTTCCCCGGGCCAGCAGGGGTCCTTTCTCCCTACCTCTCTCTCTCCTCTCCCCTTCCATGGCGTCAGCCGCCATTTTTATTTTTGCCAGCTGGTACTCATGGCTGACATCACTGGCTGGCCTTAATTGAATAAATAAGCAGCTGACGAGCCATGCAGGATCTTCCTTCCGCTCCTTTTGCGCTGTGCTTCCTGCTGTGAGTGAGTGCTTGCTTTTATCTTTTGTACATCCCTTCCTGGGACACACAAGAAAAACACTTACTTGCAGCAGGACCTGTGGTGCAGCTGGAGCAAAGGAGGGAACTGCGCGGGTTGTAAGCTGCACCTTTATTCAGTTGAAGCTGGCTGGTGACATCATCAGCAATCACCAGAGGGCCAAAATGAAAGGGACCACCAGCAAAGGCTGGAGGGGAGAGAGGGAGAGAGAATCAGTGAAGACTCTCAGTGCCAACGACCGCAGACATATTCCGAAGGAGAGAGAGCCAGCAGAGGCTCTCTACCAGCAATGACCAGCGTGCTCAGGCGGGGAGGGAGAGTCAGCGGAGGCTGTCTACACTGGCAAAGGCTGGTGTGCCCGGGAAGCAGGAGAGCCAAAGGAGGCTCTCTACACCCACAGAGTCTGGTATGAGCACCAAAAGAGGAAGCCCGGCAGGACAGTAGCAGGCTCAGCAGCAGCTCACAACACAAGTGGTGGCTGAACAGACCAGGAAGGACCATGGGGCATTGGAAGCAGAATGCCTCAGACAACGTTGGGGGAGAGCAATTCCACGAGCCACATTTGATGGCATGAGGGAAGTAATGGCCCAGGAAGAAAAGCCATGGTCACCCCTGGCCAGACAGCGGGTTGTCTCCCAGAGAGGTACCAGGAGCAGGATATTAACTAGCAGAGATGGGGACAAAGAGATTTGTAGAGAGAGTGACAAGAAGGCACCTCCATATCCTAGCTGTAGGGCTGGGGAGGAAACCAAACGGACCCTCCCCAACTCATAATTTTGCTTCATTCTTTTTTCTTTATCCCCTTTTGGAGGGGTTGTGTGGACGGATAAACAACGCCAGGGGACTAAGTCCCCTAGCCAGAGAAGAAGCCTCAGTTAGAGAAAGAGAGCGCAGAATAGAGGCACTGGCAGGGCAGCTCCTTTCTGTCCTTCCTTATTTTTTTCCCCTTTTGGTTGTTGTTTGATTTTTCGGGTCCAGGCCTGAGGCAGCTTAGGGCAGGAGGAGGCCCAGCTTAGGCCAGATAGAAGATCAGATGAGCCATCACAGAAGAAAGTGCTTGGGACACAAGGTTCAAGAGAACATCAGGGTCAAGAGCACAGCAGCATCGGAGGAGCAGCCAACAAGATCCTGTGACCCACCAAAGGTTAGCATGAGGCTGGAATGTAGGGGAGGTAGAGCCCCACAGGTGGCCACCTAGCGAACTACCCACCACTGAGGAGCCCCTGGTGGTCTGCCTCCCCCCCACACACACTGAAATTACATTCAAAGTCATGGCAGGAGAGTCTGGGGGTGGCCACCTAGGTGATAAGCATCTACCTCATGGTTTACAAGAAACCTCGGGACATTCGTTACTGACCGTCCGGGCCAAGGCCACACGCAAACAGCTGTTCAAGGCCAGGCAGTCACAGTAATACTTCAACAAGACTCCAGGAGCTAATCTTTCAAATTTTTACTGGTGATTTAGTTCAAAGTTCAGATGAATGAAAAATACAACTTTTTTGAATTCCAAAAAAATATTGTTCCCTATGTTCACGTGTACTTTGTGGCAAAGATCAAATTGTTATGGATCAGGCAGTTCAAGGCTCAGGCTAATTAAACTTACTTTTTGTTGGACTGTGTTTTTGGTTTTTGGTTTGGCAGGGCTGGTGGGGGCAGGTCAGGAGTGAAGGGGATTGGCAGGTCTGGGAGGGTAGGGGTAACCTGAGTGGTAAATGTAACCCAGGTGGTACTCAGATGAGGTACACCCTCTCCAATTGAAGGGATTTAGCAGGCGTTAGTGCGCTATGAAAGGGGTAGCCACTTATGGGAGAGCAGCTCTTCTCCTATCCCCTATAAAGTAGAGCTGAGACCAATTGGAACTTAACCATATATGGGTTTAATAGGGAAAGAACAGGGTGGAATATAACATATCTGTGGGGGGCAAGGGGACCCTGGAAGATAATGATACCACCCCCTCTGGGCACCCAGGAGAGGGAGGGGAACCAGGGGAGCAGATGGGAGTCAAAGGGATTTTAGGTGAACATATACGTATAACAGAGACAAATCAACAAGAGACTTGAAGCACAGGGTTCACAAAATATGAGGCACAAATCCCACAAAATTTGAGGCACAGGCACCCTGGTGGGGTGGGGTAAAAGAGATGAAGGTAACTTCCTCCCCAGTGGGGATTCCTGTTTGCAGGCAACTCAACTATCTGGTGCCCTGATGAGGAATCAAACCCAGGTCTTCAGGTAGCAGGAGAAAGCTGTACCACTGAGCGATCAGTGCCTAGGCTGCTAGATGCAGCTCCAGCCTCTAGTGCCTCTGGGTTTCTCCATGTGCCATCTGCACACTGAGCTGCCCAGCTTCAGGCAAGAGTGGGGTTGGAAAGAACCTGAGCTGCTGGCTGCAGCTCAGGGCTTTGGACCTTCTGGGACCCACTGCATACTGCTCCTGGGAGGATAGGGGGCTGCAGATCAGGAGTGAAGGGCCCTGGCAGTGTATGGTGAGGGCTATGCCAAACTGTTATATGTGGCCATTGCACCCAGCTCTGGGGTGTATCTCAGTCCTTCCCATGCACTGTTATATGTGGCCATTACACCCCAGAGCTAAGGCCACCCCACACCATATCTCTGACACTGGGGACTCTCCTGACCATGGGGCTCTCCCAGGAAGGATTTCCAGCTGTCATCCCAGCCCAGAAAACAGTTCCTTATTGAAGCCCATATACTTAGTATAGTGTGCATGTGGGGCTGTGAGTTGGCAGCCTGGCATGAACAAACAGTGCTTTGGGCCAGGCAAGACTGTAGGCAGAGATGTCTGGGAGAGTCCCCCAGTGGCACAGAGTCATGGTGTGGGGGGCCCTAAGAAGGATTTCCATCTCTAATCCCAGCCCAAAAGAAATTCCTTATTCAAGACCATATACTTATTACAGTTTGCATGGAGGGCTGTCAATCAGGCTATACTTTGGGCTGCGCAAGACTCTGGTCAGAGATGTCCAAGAGAGTCCCTTGGTGGTACACAGGCACAGTGGATGCAGGATATTAGTTTATATATTATTTGGTGAATATGCATAGCTAATGAAATTCTCTCTCTTTAAAATGTGTAATTCATTAATAAAAAGCTTTTATTGGGTATAGGTTACCTTTGAAAAAGGAGCTGGGAACCAGGAATAAGGACCTGGGAATTCAAGAAGCAAACTGCAGCCTCATGAACCATAGCATGTAGCCTTGGTGTTGGCCACCCCAAAACAGTGGATGGTAAGAAGGCCAGTCACTGCCAGCCAGGAGTCCCTGCTACACACCACAAGGGGCAGGGGGGGGAAAGGGAGGCTATGTGGTGCCTTGACCTTCAGTAGAGGAAGGCAATTTGAAACCATGCCTGACTCTGTATGAAAATTTAAAGAAACAAAATTAAATTGCTCAATCAAAAAGAGCATTGTCACTGATATGTCATGCTTTCGGGTGCCTCTCACTTCCAACCCACAGCCTTGCCAGTACCCTCATCCAGGGCTTGAGGGCCCCAGCCAAAAAGCAGCTTCACTGGAGCACAGTTACTGCAGACAAAGCAATTCAAAAGGGGTCTGGGTTTTTGGTTGTAGCCATGTTGGTCTAAGGACATAGGCAGGCAAGGTTCTTTGAGTAGATGTGATATCTTTTATTAGACCATCTGGGTAGTTAGAAAAAAGTTCTTGGCAAGCTTTCGGGTGCAATCACCCTTCTTCAGGCATGGAGAGTCTCTGCTGTTATGAGACTCCAAGAAATGAAAGAAGTTAAAAGTGTGGCAGGATGTCAGTGAAAATATAAATAGGGTCAGCACTCCAGGATTTGGCCAGAGTCACTCAATCGGTTTTACAGGATCTGTTGAGGAATCTTAAGGTAATGGTCTGAGATGGGGTGGGAAATGGTCCTCTCCAGTCCTACAGGAGGCACAATATACAACAATAACACAGAAAACATAAGCATACTTTACAGCCAAGCCGCTACCCACCATCCCTGCCGGTGCCTCTCACCCTCCTCCCTCCTGCCAGGGTGGCCCTAGCTCTGGGGTGTAACGGCCACAGATAACAGTGTATGGGGAGGGCTGAGATATACCCCAGGGCTGGGTGCAATGGCCACATATAACAATTTAGCACAGCCCACACCATACACAGTTATATGTGGCCGTTACAACCCAGAGCTCAGTGCATTGCAGGACCCAAGCGTTTCCAAGAGTGTGTGACTTTTCTCTCCCTGCAGTGGCCTGGGGGTTGTGGCACAAGTGTGTGAGGGGCTGCTGGTTGGCACAGGTGACACTCTCTCCCCACCTGCCCTGCCTGTGTCCCTCACTCTGAACCTGAATCCCCCTGCCACACCAGCCCAGCTCTCATTCCTAGCTAATCTGCATCCCCCCAGCCCAGCTGGTGCACCTCACCTCCCTACCTGCAGCCCACTGTCCCTTCAGCCCAGCTGGTGCTTCCTCACTCCTGACCCACAGCACCCTGCATCCCCAACCCAGCTGGTGCTTCCTCACTCCTGGCCAACAGCCTCCTGCACTCCCAAAGAGGCAGCAGTATGACTGTCAGGCAGAGCAATGGCAAGCAGAGGGTGGTCAAAGGAGAACAGGGACATGCTGCTGAGGACAAAAATAGGCTTAGAAGGAACAGGAGTACCAGAGAAGAGGGCCAAACTTAGCGGGTAGAGGACAGGAGGGGGAATAAGTATTGAAGGGATCTGGTTGCAGGCTATGGGGTATGACTGCAGGCAAAGATGAGCAGTTAAATGCAGCAGTTAAAAGATTGACGTGCAAATAGACTAAGTGATAAGAAAATTCCTTTCATTGAGCCTGGGCTGTTTCTTTCTTCACTTCAACCCACACCATGCTTCTGCCATGTGGGGGTGGGAGTGGTAGCTCATTCTGGCCACTGTGTGGTGATGGGGGTGTGGAGGGAGTTGGAGTAGGATGATCACAGCCCCCCAACTTTATTTTGGGGGAAACTGTCCTGGGCACGGGGATCCCTGATAGCCAAGGAATCTTAACCTTGATAAGAACCCCAGCCCACCCTACACTGGTTCTCAGCTTTGGGAAAAAATCCTGCTTTTTTGACATGAGAATACAAACAACAGGAAACACAGGATTCTTTCTGTTTCACAGAAAAACTCCTGCAGTAATGTTTCCATTCAGGCTTTCACCTGGGTAGCCTAGGTACATGATACCCAGATGCCAACACACAGCGAGGTGATGTGTGGGGGAGGCAGCAAGACCCTTTATGTACACTTGTGTAGCCCTAAGTGTACCCCATACCCAGCACCCAGTGCAACAAGTGTGCAGAAAAAGCAGGAGGCAAAATTGTTTTGGGACCAGGCTTGGGTAGGGGGGGCAGCCCCTTCAAGAGACCTGCAGTACAGACCCCCAATGCCAACTCAGGCTCATGAGGGGGAGGCAGGCAGGCTCATTCTTGTGAATCCTTGCATGAAAAAAATTTCCCTCCCTAACCAGCAGCGCCCTGTCCAACAAGCAACAAGCACCCAGAAAAAAAATGGGATGCTTTGCAGGAGTGGCAGGCAGCACTACCTATTGAACTCAACCCCCCACAAAAAATGTGTCTCTTTTGAGCAAAACCGCCAACGATTCCCCCCAAAAAAGCAACCCAGCACAACCCAAGAAAATAAACCAACCAAAATATCAAATCTTGTCCTAAAACACCACCTGGCAGTAAAGTAGTACAGAAAGGGCAGGAGCATAAAATTGTTCTGACGTGCCCCCAGCACATTTTACTAATTATAGCATAATAAGCCACTGCATGGTAAATCTTGTCCATGTTACTTATTTAGCCGTCTTAAGCTAAGAAAGAAAAATTAAACCAGGAACATTTTTAGCCACTAAATGCCGAGTATGTGTACAAGGGCCCACACAGACCAAGTTAAGCATATTAACACTTTACAAAGAGGGCAGTCAATGTGTGACTTCTTAGTGAAATTTACTGGCATCTTTGAAATTAAAAGAATCTCATGAACAGTTGACCCAACTTAAGTGTCTGGTTCTACACAAGCTATTATTGCTCTGATTCAGTTTTTTAAAGTTCTCCTGCCAGTTTTGTCCACATCATAAGTGCCTTTCTGATGTACTTGGAGAGTAATACTCATTTACAAATCAGCCTCCTCTTTTTCTGTATTCTCAAGTGCATATATCATATATGGCAAAATTCCTATGATTTTAATGAGGAAAGGGTCAGGTCTGTGTGGACAGCACAGCCTGGAAGCATTAAACATTTGTCTTAAATGCTTATTTAAAATGGATGCACATTACCATTGTATCTGAGAACACAGATTTAGGTCTGCACAATTCAGAGATTTCCAAACAGGGTGTCAAAGTTTGCAATGCTTTAAAGCACACCAGAGTGAACAGCAAATAAAAAGGATCTTATAACCTCACAGCCATAGAAAATTCTGTTTCTCTGCTGTTAGCATAAGGCATGTAAGCCCCTTGTTCACCCACATTAGGAAGACAGATCCCTAAGCTTTGGTGCTCTTCTCAACTGCCTGCAATTTGTTAACCGAGCTTACCCATCAATACTCATATTTTAATATAGCTTGCATACATGGGGATTAATTATAAAAGTCCAACTAAATGAAGTGTCCTCAATATATCTGGAATCATAATTTAATGGCAGTTTGTCCTGCTCGTGACTACCCTGCACTTGGACTACCTGGTGAATATAATGAACATATTTTATGGCCAGAAAGGATTATTATGCTCATCTTGTAGTCAGAGGCCATGGAATTTCTCTGATTCCTGCATCAAACCTACAACTTCTGGTTGAGCTTACAGTATGTCTCATAGAAAGAGTGCAAGTCATGGAGCAGTGGTCCTCAACATTTTCAGATTCAAGGCACCCCCCTGTAACATTTGCAAATTGAGCAGCAGCCCATTTCAAAAAACTCATTTATTATAGTTTGCAGAGAGGCTGGGCAGTAGGGGGCAAGGAATGGCTAGACAATAGGGGTGTGTGAAATGGGCCATATTTGATTCAGATTCGGCCCAAATCGGGTACAGTGATTCAATTCATTGATTCAGATCATTGTCCCTAATTCAATTCATCCGAATCTGAAGATTCGATGCTGATTTGGAGAATCAGTGATTCAGTCAGACACAGCTTTAAATGTTTTTTCTACATACCTCAAGGTAACAGGTGCGGCTCATGAACACTGTGATGCTGGGGCAGATGCAGCATCCCACAGGAGCATGGCGGGGGGATCCCTGCATGCTTGGATGCAAACCTGGAAGTGGACTGGAAGTACTTCCAGTCCATGTCCAGGTCCACTGCCAAGTGCACAGCGCCCCACCCCCCCAATGCCTCCCCCAGCTCAGCAATCAGCCACAAGGGGACCCCAGGTGTCTCCCCCCTCCCCCCCCAGAACCAGAATGCACCAGTTGCTGAGCCAGGGGATGCGGTGGGGGGGTGCCCAGCATGCTCCCTGGTAGACCCGAAAGTGGACCAGATGTGCTTCTGGTCCACTTCCGGGTCTGCTGCCAAGCATGCTGGGGGGCACCCTGCACTCCTGTGGGATGCTCCATCCGCCCCAGCATTGCAGCATTCACGAGCCCCCTGGTACCTTGAGGTATGTAGAAAAAACATTTAAAGCTGTGTCTTTATCTGAATCTCCGAATCTTTCCGAATTTCTCTGAATCAATACGGAGGGTTCTGCTTCAATTCAGAAAGATTAAAGGGTCTCCTGATTCAATTCAGATTCAGAGATTCAGCCACCGAAATAGGCCGAATCTCTGCTGAACTAAATCAGATACCAAATCATTGCACAGTCCTACTAGACAAGGGCTGAGCCTAAGCCTGAGCTTTTCTGCTCATCTTCTCACACCTGGTGGATCTCCTTACACCTCCTGACACCCTTCAGATGTTATCACACCACCCCAGGGTGTCCCAACACAGTAGTGGAGAATCATTGGTGTAAAGGATAAGGCATCTTCACTAATTTTCAAGAAAGGTAGATTCTGTTCCCATCACAGTCCTTACACTATAATGTAGCCTTGAGCACATTAGAGGATTTTGCGTAGCCTAATGGTGAAAGCACTAGACTAGGCCTCAGAAATTCTATTCCCAGCTCAGGCACTCAAAAGCAGCAAGAACTTCGGTAACTATGTGCCTCAGTGTACCCATCTGTAAAAGTGGAATAATGCTGCTAATTTCCTCTGCAAAGTGGTCAGACAGGGGAGGGGGAACTAGGTATTATTGTGCTGATGTTTCATTAACCCCTTCCTTGCCTCAGTTTCCCCAGTTAAAAATAAAGACAATCATTCCTCATAGGAATTTTGGAAAGGGCTTTGGGATCCTTAAATTAGTCTCTTCGGGGTACTCTGTGGGTGCATTCGGAGAATCTATAAAATACGTGATCAAATGAGCTGAGGTTGATGAAGAAACATGCATTTCTTATAATGTCAAGAGGGTGTCATTAAAGTGTACACTTTTGGTCATTATAACTACAGTTTTGGAACACTTCATGAAAATGTATATTATCTACAATATACTTTGTTTCATAAGCTAACACAAGATGAATTTTCCCTCTTTGAAGTACATATTTCATTAAAGCTAGCATACATATTAAATGATTTTTCTTTCTTTTTTTTCAGCATTATAATAGACTTAGTAGGAATGCACAGAAAAACACAAAAAGTTCCAGCAATCATAATTGTCATGGCAATACCCTAGATTTTTTAAAAAGTTTGGTTCTGTTCAGCTAGTCACTTTAATTTTCCTTCTCTAACCTGTCTCGATTCTCTGCCATAATGATAATTCTTTACATGACTGTCAGCCCTTCGCATTGTGACAGCTTAAATTAATGTTTTTATATTTCCCTCTTTGTAAGAATACAACAAAGAAGACAACTGCCAAGGATAGGACAGAAACTGTATGCATGTAAAACAGACATTGTGCACCAATAAAGCCAGAAGGAATTATTTTCATTTTATTGCGTGGTTAATAAGCTTTGGCAATTACTAATCCTGCAGATTTTGGGTTCTGTCTGCTATTGAGGCCTTCGGTTTCATCAGGATTGCATTAAACTTCCTAGAAGGAACCTTGTACACCACTGGGAATAGTTCAGCCTGTTTGGGTCAGGGAAGTTCAATACCTAAACTAGGCTGATTCAGACTTTAGTATTATACCAGCTGCACATGTAAGCTTTGGAGGATTAGCTTGTTTTACAATTGAATTATAATAGCTCTTGTTCACAGCTGAAACTCTTTTATAAATTAATGTATGTTTATCTCATTTTTACATACTGCATCTCCAAAAGTTAAGAGGATCAATAATGAGGGTGCTAAGGAAGGATTTCAGTTTATGCTTTAAAAACTTTATGGTGGGTTATAGGGAACTTTATAACTGGGTTAAAGACAACCTTCCTCCAGCCCCTTTTCTTATGAGCTTTTATAACCATGGTATCACTCAAATTAGGTTCCATGGAAGGGAATTCCTACTAGGGCAGCCTTGAAAAGATGTAGTAACCTTAAAAACAGTGAATAGAGACCTAGCTGGAATCAAGACCATTAGAGCGTGTCTTTATTTGAGCACTAATCTGTTATTATTCGTAACCTCAATGAACACATTTGCATTATGGATAGGATATTCAATAGTGTTTATAGTTGGCCTAACCAAATTTGACTTGACTGAGAACAGAGCTGGCACAGCAGTAAGTATTTCAAAAAATTAATATTAAATATTTAATTTGAGATGTGGTTTAGTATTTTAGAGTACATCTATAATGGTGGTTAGGACTGACCTGAACTGCATGCCCCTCACCCTAGCCAATCTAGAGAGTAACCCCTCAGTTCTACCTACAATGGTATTCTACCCTAACCCTAGAAACTCTGCTGAAGTTCTGAGTATACTGGTCATTGTGTTCTTTAAGAAAACAATGTTTCTAGGTAGCTTTGAAATCAAAACCCAAAAATAAATGAAAATTGTTTACCTGAGTCTGCAGATAGTCTTGAACCATAGGTTTGAAATATCTAAATTGCACCATTCATTTTAATAGACTGCAGGTGTGGAAGCTTAAAGGTGAACTTTTTAATGGCAAAATTGTGAAATATTTTATTTGCTGATCAGGCCACAATGGCAGAAATAATTAACCTATACTGTTTGTCCATCAAATTAAAATTTAATAAAAAATAAACAACTTGGAAGAAGAGGGTAACTAGCAACCTTAGAGTGCAATTCATTTGTGCATTTTATTTAAAAATACCTACTGTTAAATTTAAGTGAAACTGACAAACACTTTCGTGTTTAACACAATAAAATGCCACAAAATATTGGGACCTTAATACAGAATTTATGAACAAAGACAACCTGAACAAAGAGGACCTGATCATAACCTTGCTTTCAAAAAGAAAGATACACAAGCTAGAATTTCTTACGCAACATTCTATGTAACAGTAACGTACCAAAAGTATGTCTCAGTGAGCACATCTACACGTGACCCTAACTGTGCAGTTGGCTCTGTGGAGGCAAGAAGAGCATGGATGTAATAAACTTTGACTTTAGCAAGGCTTTTGATACAGTTTCCCCAAAAATTCTCTCAAGTGAGCTAAGGAAGTACAGGTTGGATGAATTGACTGTAAGGTGAATAAAAAACTGACTGGAACATTGGGATCAAAGGGTAATAGTCAATGGCACAATGTCTAGTTGGCAGCTGGTATCAAGTGGTCCCAGTTCCAGGGGCTTGGTCCTGGGTCTGGTTTTGTTCAATATCTTCATCAGCAACCTGGAAGATGGGATGAAGCACACCCTCAGCAAGTTGCAGATGACACCAAGTTGTGGGGAATAATAGATGCACTGGAGAGTAGGGCTAGGATTCAAACAGACCTAATTGGAGGATTGGACCAAAAGAAATCTCATGAGGTTCAATGAGGGCAAGTGCAAAGTCCTGCACTTAGAACAATCCTATGCACTGGTACAGTCTAGGGACTGACTGACTAAGCAGCAGCTCTGTAGAAAAGGACCTGGGGGTTACAGTGGACAATAAGCTGAATATAAGCCAACAGTGTGCCCTTGTTACAAAGAACACTAACAGCATACTGGGCTGCATTAGTAGAAGCATTGCCAGCAAACTGAGGGAAGACTCTCTGGGTTAAAATCCATGGTGAACATGGCACAGGGGACACAATGGTAGGAGTCTACTATAGACCTTCTAATCAAGAGCAACTAGGAATTCGCCAAGGAACTGGCTGAGGCTGCACGCTCCCGGTGCATGGTTGTCATGGGAGACTTCAACTACTCAGACATCTCATGGGAAGAGCACTCAGCCAAATCCAAATGGTCAAAAGCTTCCTCACGTGCGTGGACGAGCTCTATCTGACTCAAGAAGTCTATGGACCGACAAGATTGCAAAGCGCTGCTCAACCTGGTACTGGCAATGGGGGATGATCTAGTCAGTGACCTAATGATCGAAGAGAAGCTAGGAGACAGTGACCATGAGCTGATCACATTCACTATCCACCGTAAAGCTGGCAAGTCAGTCAGCAACGCAGAAGTGCTCGACTTCAGGAAAGCTGACTTTGACAAGCTCAGGAGACTTGTTGGCAAGGCCCTAAGGGACCACAACCCAAAGGGAAGGGGAGTTCAGGATGAGTGGTTGCTCCTTAAGGGAGCAATTCTGAAAGCACAAGCAATGTCTATCCCATCTCGGAGGAAAGGCAGCAAAAGGGCACAGCAGCCCCCTTGGCTCTGCAGGGAACTTGTGGACCTCCTGCATTTAAAAAGAAAGACTTATAAAGGATGGAAGATTGGAACCACCTCAAAGGAGGAGTATTCTGCACTGGTCCAGACCTGTAGGGACTGAACCAAGAAAGCCAAAGCTGCAACTGAACTCCAACTGGCTATATGTATCAAAGACAATAAAAAGTCCTTTTTTAAATATGTGGAGAACCAGAGGAAAAGCAAAGGTAACATTGGACCCCTGCTAAGCCAAATGGGACAACTGATCCCTAGAAAAAGCCAGCCTCCTTAAAGGGGATTTTCACTGGTTTTTCACCAGCCCCAAAGAATGGCCCTGCTCAATATGGTATGGGATGGCCAGGGTGAGGCAGAATCGTTACCTTACATCAGTGTGAAGGAACACCTTGAGAGGCTGGACACCTTCAAGTCAGCTGGCCCAGACAGTTTACACCCCAGAGTACTTAAGGAACTGGTAGGCATGATAGTTCATCCACTGTGTCACTGGTAGTTGTTGTAGGGCTTCGGCCTCTTCTTGATAGGTGCCTTGTCCCCAAGCAACATCAGGGTGAGACTTGGACTCAGGTGCCACCTAGATGGTATGGGTGCTGCTCCTACTCACCTGCCATGTCTTTGATGTTCCTTGTTGGGGATGCAGTTCCCTTCAGGTGGCCCCCAAAAGTGAAGAGGTCTCAACCCCGGTCATTTGTTCATGGGGCTCCAGACCTCCCCTTTACCCCACCTTTACCACTTCCACGGCCTGGACAAATGCTGCACTCTGCAGGTCTTCCTCTGAATGCTATCTCCTTTCACCCAGATGGCCCTCCCTGGGATGTGTCGGGCCTTCTTGGCCAGTACAGTCTTCCTTCCACAGCTGGTTCCTCAGCTTAAAGCTGACTTGGGTCCATAAACCTGCCCTGCCTTAGGGCTAACTAGGACTTCACATGAATCTAACAGAAAACATCCAGTGTCTGCTGACAGACCCCTGAGATCATGTCTCCCAGTGCCCACTTGTTACTCGAAACAAAAGAGACAGAATAATGGGGGGACTTGCTCATCCCTACCCTCCTAGTACTTATGGGGGTGGGCAGCCATCCTGTGCCCCTCCCCGATCCTTCTTCCCAACTCAACCGCCTCTGGATCCCTGCTGACCTGGGGTCACTCTCTGGCTCCTCCAAAGCTGGAGGGGCATGCACCTCCCACACCAGGCTGCTCTTTCCTCCCTGCTGAGCTGCTTGGGGGAACTATCAGCTCCCTGCCTCTTTCCCCAGCTGCCGTACCTGCATTCCCTGGTGGGGCCATGGCATTGCTCCCAGGCGTCTCTTGCCTCCCGGGGCTTGGGTTCCTTTCCTGCTGTGCCAGAACCCTCCGGCCACCACTCTGCTCCTCTTGCCCGCTTTCCAGCCAGGCAATCCTCTGTTCGACTTCTCGTGTCTCCTGGTCAGCATTTCCTTCTTCCCCCACTGGCTGCTCAGCTGTTTTCCCAGCTGCTATTTGAGCAGCCTGCTTCTTGCTGAGGCTCTGCCCCCGTCCCTCACCAATCTGCAGCTTCAGGGAGCTCTGGAATCACGGAGCCTGCATCCACGTTCCCTCCCAGCTGCTGCTCATTTGGGCCCCTGCGGTGAGTATTGGGGCACATAGGGCAGGGGTCTGGAACCCACTGGAGGGGCTTTTACTGCCCCTTTCACACACTGGCATGGATCTTCAAGAACTCGTGGTCCTCAGGTGACGTGCCTGAAGATTGGAAGAAAGCCAACGTGGTGCCTGTCTCCAAGAATGGGAGGAAAGTAGATCCAGGGAACTACAAGCCTATCAGCCTGAGCTCTATCCCAGGGAAGATCTTGGAAAAAAATATTGAAGAGACCATCCCTTCCACAGCCACTATCTTTCCCACTGTTATTGCCATTCTTTAGACCATTTATCTTGCATTCCAAGAACCATAAAATACTGCTGCCATCCCCACATTGAGCTGAACTGAGACCCACCTAAATACAGTTGATTCAGCCATCTCCAGACCTCACTACTGTGAGGGACTTTGGTATTTATTTGTGAGCAGAGCCAACTGACTTTAAAATATCTGAGACTACCTTTACCCAATGA
The DNA here is from genome assembly GCF_001723915.1 of Gavialis gangeticus. NCBI lineage: Eukaryota > Metazoa > Chordata > Crocodylia > Gavialidae > Gavialis > Gavialis gangeticus. The sequence continues at coordinate 17,472,761 of NW_017729029.1, read as the reverse complement.
GTTTGCCATTCAAAAGAATGAGACAGTTCCATTAATTTTTTATGTGTTTTTTTAAAGGATGAGCAAGCAAATATAAAATTAAACAGCAATAATGCAGAATTAATCTACTACAGTTGCACTAACCTAATTAAGAATGGAACAATGGAATGACCAAATCAAGGTCACTATTGAGACTAAATCAATAGATCAATGAATTCAAACTACCAAATGTTCAATTTAATACAACAGGTAATTCAATCAAATGAGGAGATTGACACTAAAAGGAATTAATTTGTATTACTCTTGTATTGGAAAAACTTGAGGAATTGGTTTCCTTTCAAATAAAGATCACAAGAAGTGTGCTAGCCCATGTAGAGCATTCACCAAGCCAGTGAAGGACAAAGGTGTCTGGTAGGACATAATTATCTATAGGACGTGAATGTCTGTTCTAACCCTTGCCAAGTGAGACTGCCCAAAGCAAGCAGTAATCTTTTTTTGGCTCATGTTAAGGAAGTATGATGAGAGTGCTCTGAGCAGCACCACTTTATTATTTCCTCCTTAAATCTCACTATTGTTTGAAGTTATTTGGCTTACTGTTCTTCTTCCCTCTTAACACAATAATACAGACTACTTCAACAGACTTAACACAAAGAAACCCCATGCACAACAGGAGCTTTGAAAAAACATTGATTTTTAACCTAGAAGAAGCTCCCTAATTATAGATAACAGATTTGTGGAGTTTACTTCTAGAGACCTATTAGTAGTACTGTTTCCCCATACACATACACATGCACTCACATTCACACCCTAACATAACATAGAAGCATCCCTTCAACAAAAGAAAAAAGAAATGGACAGACTTCAAATATCTTCTGCTTTATTTCCTGGGATCTTTAACAGGAGTATTTCATAACAGAATCTAGGCAAATGGAGACTGGTTGGTACTTGTAAAACACATGAGCTTTCTTAGTTAGTAACAGGCTGGTCAAGCCAATGACCATAATCTTTCACCTCAGTTTCTTTTGACTGGACTGCCCAGGAAGGGAAGGGACTTGTAGCTTCAGGAATTGTCCGTGCTAGCCTGAGGAAGAATGCTTTTCTTCCACATAGTCTTTACTTTGATAAAATTTCAGGGTATACCCACTCAGGGACCAACTTCATATTTTTGGGACCAATTAGGTGGAGCCAAGTATTTTGGATACAGTCAAATCACCCAGTTCTCCTGTGATGGGCAATCTCAATGATGGTGGTAGTAGTAGAAAGCTCCATCATGAGTAACTATTGAATTACGGTAAAAGTCATGTTATCCACCTTATAAGCCGGCATGCTCTACTAACCGGCATGCTGGCTTGTAAGATAAAGTGAACCTGGAAGTGCCCACCATGGCAGTTCCAGTTTCTCCGAGCCCACACGGCCCAGGGCAAAGTAGCCTGCGCTGTCAGGCCTCCCCAAAGCCCGAGGTCATAGCAGGCTGTGCGGGGCCCACCTCCCTGTCCCATGAGGCCTGCAGGGCCCCCAGAAGGGTCGGTGATGCTGCGGGAAAGGCGGCAATGCTGCAGGAGGGGCAGCAATGCCCTGAATGCAGCGGGAGAAGTGGCAGCCCGAACAGGCAAGAACACCTGTTCAGGCCACTCAATTAGCCGGCATATTTCCTGGGGAATGCTGGATAACAGAGCTTTTACTGTACAAGATCAGCTAGGTTAACTGCAGGCAGATGTTCTTCCAAAAATATTAAAAACAGGGAATGTGTGGGATCAATGCCAGACTGACTGACATAAACCTTATGCCTTAAGCAATGGATTTAAGGTCCATATTCAGACAAAGTATCTGTCAAAATAATTAATAAGATAATCAGCAAAAATATTCTGTTACTACAGTTACTAATTTACCCTAAACTAAGGAATTAATACAGATACTTTCATAGCTTACTATAATGACCCTTAATATAAAAACACAAACCATTTTTATATTCCATCAAACTAAACTTTTCAGTTTTCAAGCTAAACTTGAGTCTGTATTCACATACCTCACCCTACTAAGAGGTACACAGCACCTTTGTGATAATTCCATGTCAATAGGCAGGGTTTCCTGGCACTTGAATATATGCAAAAAATCTTAATAAGAATAAGGAACAGTGGTGATTATTGATCTTTTGGGCAACAAGTAGACAAATATTGGCAATATGCTGCTGCTTCTCTTCTCCCAGCAGGTGGAAATGACAGTATTAGCAGGTCTCCTCACAACAGTACTTGTTTTGGTACCAGGTAATCTGCCATTGATTCAGTCCAAAAGCCAACCATTCACCCATGCTGACCACCATGTTACCCAACCAGCCATTACCTAAGAAACTGGCTCCATTACTGCAAAGCTGCACATGAGACCCTGTTTTTGGCATGTTCTTACCCACATGTTTGATAACTGTGGCCGAATCCACATGAGCGAGCATGTGTCTGTTGCAGAGTCTTAAAGCAGGAAGCACACCACAAATGAAAAAATTTTCCCTGCACTGCAAATATGCAGTGAAAACTCTAAGTTTGCTACCAGAGAATCCCAAAATCAAAATAAAACATGCCAGAAAAAAGTGGTGCAGGGCGTGCTCCTGGAGTGTTCCCCGAAGCAACTGGAGGTTGGGTCCTCCAATGAGATGCTTTAGCACCTGGCCAGAGCATCTCTGTGCCGCATGCCCCTGTTTCTCCAGCACGCTGCCTCAGCATGCTAAAGGAAATAGAAGCAGGGTGTGGCTGAAAGCATGGCTCAGAGGTGGCTGGGATGCAGGCTCTGTCCCCGGTGCATACCCCCCCCCCCCTTGCCATGGCTCACAACCCCTGCTGCCAGCAGCAGCAGTGCCGGCAGCAGCAGCCAGCAATGGGCCCTCACAGTGCTCATAGCCCGCTGCAGGCAAAGCCCCCGGTGGCATGTAGTGCTGCTTGAGACTTGGGGGCTCTATGTGGTGCACAACGCCAGCCCAGTCCACTAGCACATACCTTTGGGCAGGACTTGGCCAGCTTCTGCAGCTACCCAGGGCTTCCAGCATTTCAGGCAGGAGCTATGCACCATTGGGCCAGGCCGGCTCCTGCCTCCACAAACCCCACACCCATGAACCCCCACACAATCCACCCCCAAACCCCGCATGTTTCTATTGTAGATCAAAGATGGGCAATGCCAAAGGCTAGGTAGGATCCTTCTGTGAGTAAGTATTACTCAGCATAAGTGTTAAAGAACGAGGCTTTCTGTTTGGGCAAAACCCAACAACTTTATAGAATCAAAACATAATTGAGGTTTTGGCAAAATTACAACACAGCTGCCCAAGGTCATCTCCAGTGAAAGTAGCTGAGAGGTTTACACACAGGATGTTAATTGGATTTTCTTTTTCTTTTCAGAAGTTTTCAGAGCTATAGGATCTCATCACTGTATATGCTGCATGAATATATCCAATGATATTGTGAGCTGATTATTGTTCATTCTCACAGCTTTCCATCTCCCTAACACCAGTATTAGCATTAATATTGTGCCCAAGGCCCTGAATATGGATTCTAATGGGACTCAATCAGTGCTTATAGAACAAAGGATCCCTTTTATATGGTACCCTGTGAAAGTCAGAGGATTGGATTAGCTGATTGTCAGTCCTATTTGACTTCTTTTTTTATGCTTTCCTGAATGCTTAGTTGGATACTATGTAGAATTAGATTATCTGAAAAATTAATACCGTGTTAAATAAAACTACTAGCTATTCCCTCCTGACCTGATTATTTTAGATTATTTTACTAAGGAGCCAGCAGACCCCCTAAATTAAGTGATGAATTTCTGCAAAAAATATGATATCATCTCATAAAAGCCTTCCCCCCTTCTCCCCTCCCGAAAATAAAAATAGACAGGCTCAGTTGCCAATTATATTTCTTCCATGAAATCTGTCCTATCCCCTTCAGGATTGGTCTGGGGAAAATATAATTGCAGAGAGTAAAGAAGCCTAACAAAAGATGTAAATGAAAAATGTTATGTGTTGGCACTGGATTGATCCATTTGAAATAGAGTAGAAGGAGAATTTGACGAGATGGCAGGGAGCTGATAGTTGGTTTTGAAAGCACCAGGCAGTTTTAACCTGTGCAGGGTACTGAGATATAATTAAGAACGGCAAGTCTATGAAAAATGAATTTAAACTCCTGACAGCTTCTCTATATTAGCATTTTTTACATCTACATTTGCTCTGGCAAATCACTAATATGATTTTCTTTCTTCACCCCCTCCCCCCAAATTATATTTGTATTAGTTTTTTGCATATCATAACAAAGTAAAGATGATGTTCCAGCCTGGACAGGTCTTTAACTCAAAAGCTCAGTTCTTATAATGTACTTAATTAGCTTCCTGATTATTGTTTTATTCTGAAAGAAGTTTTGTAGATGTGTGTACATCTATAAAGCATTGTTACAATGAAAGCAAATGTTTGATTCTGTTAGTTTTTGAGAACTCTAGTGAACTCTGGATCACAAAGGACTGCTATTAATTGATGTCAAAATAATCATCTTCACTGCATTTTTTCTAACATGGTTAAAGCATTAAAGTACTAAGAAAACAGAGATGTAGGTGAACTTCAAGTTGAGTTATATAAGGGGAAAGATTTAATAACTGCATTTTGCAGGCAAAGAGTAAGCCTCAAGCCTGGTAACATTACATTATATATGTATTACAGTATTTGAAAGCTTATCATCACAGAGTATATAATAATTTGCAACTTACAGTAGAAAACCTGTTTGCAATAGCATCCAAGTCAGATCCATTATAAGTGTGTTGGTTATAATTTGGTAGCAAAGAAATACAATAATTAATTAGAAAGCTTTCAGATTAGTGTTTGTCTTGCATAATTCAGCATTTACCAAAGTTCAGAAAAGATACACACTAAGTAGAAATTATTACTCTGATAATGCTGCTACATTGCACCTTTTTATTTTCATTGTGGCTTTTTAATTCAGGTAATGAGTATATATCACTAATCATTTTGAAAACCTATTACAACAGTAAGCAAGCCATCAACTTGAGTTAATATTTTACTTTATTGTTATGAAGTTTAACTTTGTGTAGTATAATATCAGGCCTGAACAAAACCATGGAGAATACAGGGAAAAAATGATCCCTCATCAGCAGGTGACTTACAGTCTTTTATATGCTACATATCACATGTTTGCTGTGGGATTTCCCACATCATAGGTTGCATTTCATTGGCTAACACTGAGTTCCTACTCAAGACACTGGCACTGGCATTTGAAATTTATACACTCAAAGAATTTAAAAAGGTCTTTTTCAGTTATTAATTTCCCAGTGCATTATTAGTGACAGCTTCTGCACAGTTGTTGCCCTAGTCCCACTACATAGGCATGAGCTGACAAGGTCACTTATTTTTTACGTTTACTGGAAAAAAGAAGTTGCATTTGAATGATTGTTTGGGGAAACATAAAAATTTTGGTTGAGTCATAAGTGAAGAAGAAAAGGTCATTTGAGAAGATTTTAGCAGAAGAAGGGATTGATACAGAACATGGAAATGAATTCTAATTAGAATGAAAAGTTCGAAGACTGCACCCTGTAGTGAAATTAGTGTCTTCAGCAGACACTGCTCCTCATTAACAATCGGGACCTCACTTTTATTACATTTAAACCTAGATTCTTCACTATGTCCTACTACTTAAAATATGCATTAGTGACCCCAATACACTAATTTTTATATTCTCTGGCCAGTCTTAACTCCTTTCATGCTCCAGAGTACACAGAAAGAATCTTTGAAAGTAACACTGGTCACAGCAAAGCCATGGCATATATATGAAGCAGATTATTCTCCGGATGGCTCCAGCATTGAATGATAAGGAAATATTATGAAAAGCACCCTTCCTAATGAGTCAAACTGAAAAGTAAATGTTAATACCATATGGACCACATGAAAACACAAGTATTATACATTTTATTTTATTGTTTAGGCTTGCAGCATTTTCACTATATATCCTTGGCATCAGAAATGCATCAGCAGTAGATCTGACATTAAAAACAGTAGACTGAAAGAAAGTCAGAGAAATCAGCAGAGAAAAATAGGGACATGATGAAGCCAGAAATACTACCACTATAATGCACTGAAGCATTTCATGTGGATACCCATTAGACGCTGACCCAAAACAACACTGGAAATGGAAAATTCCAACAATATTGCTTTTTTTTCCACAAAGAAGAATTGGACCTTGGCAAAACTCCACATGGCAATGGGAAAAATGTTTTCTTTGAATAATTTTTCTACTAGCCTAGTATTTATTTATTCTTATTCTTATTTAGCCTAGTATTTAGCCATGCCTGCTGCACAGCTAGCATACAAGAAGGCACATTTCATTGAGATGAAACACCCTTCTGTTACTCCAAACAGGGCAAACTGGTCTAAATGGTGCATTGTTTGGGTAGTCCTCTCCTGTGATGTAACAGAGGGCACATCTACACATTAATTAATGCACAGTAGTTACTGCATATTTAATTTAATACTTGCTTAATGAAGTACTAACTAGACGCACAGTAACTATAGCTACTGCGCAGTAGTTCAGCACATGGGTTTTTAGTGACTCTTACTACTCTAAGAGGCTACTGTGCAGTAAGAGTCACTAAAAACCCATGTGCTGACACTAAGTACTTTTTCCCGAAGTTCTGGGATGTTTAAGATTTTAGGTCTTGGTTTGGGCCCATTTATAAATATGAATAAGCACAAGATGCCTCTAAAAGCAAGATTTGCTTTGCTTAGAGCATGAGGAGAAAGCTATTTTTTGTTATTTTACTCCCTTTATATTTTGTGAAAGAAGGTGGGAAATTGACATTGCAGCAAATATTTGTGAGCTTCAAGCTTCAAAAATACTTGATACAGTTCTTATTCTACCTAGGGTGGCTACTTTTGGCTGCAGTAATTCTGTAAGCATTAAATGTCCAGGAGAATATTTCAAAGGGCAACACTGAATTCCAGTGAAAAGCTGATGACTGCCGGAAGTAGATCATAGGTAAGGAGACATAAAAGAAGGATGAAGGAGGAACATCTCTTAACATCTCTTAAATTTGCTTGTCTAGTCTGCAGTTTATAAGCCTAATTCTCCTCTCTTTTACACTGCTCTGGTTAATACACCAATTATCAATTACAGTGGAAGAAGCGTATTCGATCCTTCTCACTCACTGGTCGAGTCAGTGATATTTTTCCTGGTTTCTGTTCTGAGCTCTGTTATTAACTCACTGTGCAGTAATGCATATATTATATGGGCCTCCATTTTCAAGAGTGGCTAGAGTATACTGGGTGCTCTTTGACCGTTTTTCAGAAATACCTCAGTCACATATCTAAAACTAACACTGAACTGGATCTGTAAGAGCTTATAGTTCTGATAATAAAACCCCAAATGTCAAAAACCCAAACACAAGATGCTCAAATTCACTAGCTACTTCTGAAAATCTCTCTGAAAATAACTACATTATTTCTATGTATAAAATGGCAATAATAATACTTACCTGCCTTGAAGAAGGAATTAAAAGAATGAATTAAATGTTCATTTAGTGCCTTGAGATCTTGGATGGTAAGGTACTGCATAGGTGCAAAGGAGTCACTAAGGTGTATTTTTCAGGGCATTGATGTGTGTTTCTTAGTCAGTGGATGGAGTTGGGAGCAATGTGTCACAAAGAGTGCTATAGAGATAATTATAGTAAAAATTATAACTTTAGAGAAGTTAATGTTTGCAGCTGGAAAGACTTAGAAGCTATTTGCCTCTAATCTTCCTCTGGCAATCAATGAACAGTAAATGTTATTAGACTAATTTACTGTTCATCAAGAATAAGAAATTAATAGAATAATTTACTATTCACACATCTAATTGTGTGACATGTGTGACATTTTCTTGAAGAAAAAAAACACACTTTACAGCTCTGATCCTCTTCTAATACCATTTTTATACCAGTTTAACTCCAATGACACAAATTGAGTTATTCCTGATTTACACCAGAGGAAGGAGAATAGGAAAGCTGTGTTCCTGTTTTTTCTGTTGAATGACAACAATTCATTTGCTTTGTAGAAAATGAGCTTGACACCTCACCCTTCCTTCATCAATGACTCCTGTGTGTCATAATCATCTTCCACCATATGGGCAGTTCCAAAGACTCTTATGTAGAAGTTTATGACAAATCATGAGCCACATCTTGACTCCTTCAAGTTCCTGCTGCAGCTTCTCTACATTGGGAGGAACCTGGGGTACATAAGGAGCCCAGGAGTGCAAGAGATCGTATGTCTATTTCTTTGCTTACATTGGTATTACACACGTGGAATTTCAGAAATACTGAGCATTCAACTCTTCCATTCAATACAATTGGAGTGACTGGTGCTCAGTCTCTCTAAAAACAGGTCCACATAATGTCTGGTCTGAAGTCCACTGGGCATTACCATTGAATATAATGCACTCTCAATCAGATCTATAGCCAGTAGGGGTGTGCGAAGTGGGCCCTATTCGATTTGGATTTGGCCCGAATCAAGGACAGTGATTCAATTCATTGAGTCGGATCACTGTCCCTGATTCGATTCAGCCAAATCTGAATCTGAAGATTCAGTGCTGATTTGGAGAGGTAGCAGGCACAGCTCATGAATGCTGCAATGCTGGGGCACATGGAGCATCCCACAGGAGTGCAGTGGTGGGGCCCTCCACATGCTTGGCAGTGAACCCAGAAGTGGACCAGAAGTACTTCCAGTCCACTTCCAGGTCTGCTGCTGAGCGCACTGGGGAGCCTCCCGTGCTTCTGTGGGACACTCCATGTGCCACAGCATCACAGTGTTCACGATCCCCTGCTACCTAGAGGTATGTAGAAAAAACATTTAAAGTTGTGTCTATGTCCAAATCACCAAATCTTTCCGAATCTCTCCAAATTGATTTAGAGGGTTCCGATTCAATTCAGAGAGATTAAAGGGTCCTCTAATTCGATTCAGATTCAGAGATTTGGCCACCAAATCGGGCCAAATCTCCACCAAATTGAATCAGGGACTGAAGCTTTGCATTGCCCTTAAAGTCAGTATCCTCTGAGACACTATAGACTTATACCGACAGTATAAGAGACTTAGCAGAGGAGGGCGAATTGGTCTAAATCACTGGAATGAAGATCCTCTTTAGATTTCACATAATCTGCATAAGTGGATTCTGCCTTTTTTACTGATGGCTTACTCTAGGTCAAAGCTTAGTCATACTGGCTTTTGTTAGGGGCATGTCAGTACCGGTGGCCTTACCATCCCCTTAACATAGAAGTAATGTTCTTTCTATCAGGTCCACTTGACTAAATTTGCTTTCTCTGCAGGGTTGCATCAAACCAATCGTTAACAAGGAAAATAAAAAAAAAACACCACTAAACGGTTTTGTATTTCCATAGAAACTGCTGGCAGTTGGACTCGTATAGACTCTTCATTCCAAAGGTGTAACATACGCTCAGTCCCTTTAAAAGTCCTATGTGCTTTGTCTGGATAAACAAAAGGGTCAATCTACCCCATCCTTAGGCAAACGTGGAACTTCAACTACAAAATCCTTTTTTGTTACTCTCTTCTTGCAGCTTAAAATTGTCATTTGCCTCTTCCACCACATAATTTTGAGTCAGTAATGATCATCCACAAATGTTAGTCTGATCTGGTACTCAAAAGAGACCCCACAAAAATGGCACTGTAAGGTGCCCCATTTATTGCCTCAAAGCCATCAGATCCAATTTATTCTTTCTTGTGGCAAAAATTGTACCTGTTTTAGTTCAAAGCCATGTATGTTCAGTGTGGAATGTGCAAGTTAAGTTCAGTTTTTCCATCTCATGCACCAACACCAATAACAAAGATCCTGCTGGACACCAGGATGCCTTCATTTAATCTGTAAAACAAAATTTTCTTCAGCTTTTTCCTCTCTCATACATATGCATTCCCAGAAACAGCTCAAGAAGGAATTATTCCTCCAAAAGACAGTGTTTAGGGATTTCCCCCATTTAAGCCACTAGTGCAAAGGAAAGCAATATAGTGGCTCTTCTGCCTGTAAAATACTCTAGGAAGGGTTAAGCTTCAGCAGGAAGTTCCACATTTTGTAGGACACTATGCTGTGCTACACTTCCTGTTGCCTAACATTCAAAGACAGCAGTTAGTGGCAGAAAGTGAGGCAGAGAAAAAAAGCCAGGATAGATTACAAGAGCATCCTGACTGCTTCTTCTGTAAAATGTTTCATAGGCAACAACCTACTTCATCAGATGTAGCTTCAGATGCAGATAGCATCTGATGAAGTAAGTTGTTGCCTTTGAAATCTCATGCCTCTGAACTACTTAGTTTCTAAGGTGTCACCTGCCATATCTGCCTGACTTCAGGCTAACATGACTAACCACTTCTGTACTAGGTAGTGAAAGCTATCATAAAACCTATCTGTCATCACTGAATGAGCTATCTCAAGGTTCATGGGGAGCACATGGACTGTGATGACCCCTGGCCATTGTACAAGTGAAGAAGGTTATTCCTGCCTGTGTGAAGAAGCTGTTACAGCTGAGAAAGAATATGAAACATGGCTGCAAGGAGCAAAGACCATCCTCCATGTCACAAGGCAGAGTCCTGGACTGCAGGGGGAAGAACATAGTATGGCAGGCTGCAGCTGATGGAGCAATTGTTGTCTTACAAATGTTTAAAGAAAAATAATGTCCCATTCAAGTGTTCTATTTCAAGGGAAAAAATAAAACGGCTTCCACTCCCACAGGTCACTGCTGCAGCAACTGCCCACAATCTGGCCAAAAAAATTCTCAAAACTTTCATCTTGAAATCCCAGTGATTTCAGACCATCAGAAGAAGATTGTATGATGTCCTAGTAAGGGTCATTCGCACATTTTATGGAAGATCTGTAATCATTATGAAATTTATCCAGCCTTATGTACTTCATGGGAATGTCTTTTTTTTTCCCAGTTTGCTCTGTACCACAAGAACATAGCATAGCTGCTTTGGGGCTGACACTCACACCATGCTTCCTTCTGCATACACAAAAGCAGATGCTTTCTGGCTCCCATAAGATTAAAATGTCAAGAACTGCTTTCATTACATGTAGATCTTTACAATTTTTTTTTAGCCCTGGTGCTATAGGATAAACTCATCACCTTCAGGACTGAAGATGTTTATACAGACACCAAGCCTGACAGGCTTGTAGAGGGTCACAGTGCTCACTGCTGCTCTTGACATTGTACCTTCACCCTATACTAGAAGGACAGCCATAAGGAGGATAAAGGATGGCTTTTCCCCAGGCCCACTTTACCTTTAGTCTTCCTCCTAAAAGGACCAACAAGGGCACCAGCTGTGACAGTATCATAAATAAAAAGAGTAATTTTCCTAGATAGTGGATAAAAACAACTGCCTTCCTTATTATAGAGAAAATCATACAACTGCCATTGGAAAAAAACTGTGTCATTACTGACGCAAGGTAAATTAAAACCCACAACTTGCAGCAGGGATATGGACCTTCAAGGCTGACACACACAGAGCCCTGGCCTGTGAAATCAAATACAAGAGTCAATTGATTCTTGTCAGCAGGTAAGACTATGTTGGAAACAAACCATTGGTAAAAAAATCAGTGTGAAAGATAGTTGTTTATGTAGCCAAATAAGGAGTTTCCAACTGTCTGACTGTATCTGCTGGATGATGGACAACTGCCTGATAAAAACTATGATTTTTGTCCTGGTAGAGGGCAGTAGACAAAAAAGTAGTTCATGCAGGACATGGCTAGATGATATTAAAGCATGGCACAGCAAAGATCCCATCTGCCAAAACACAATAGAGAGTTTGAGTACAAGAATCCTTTTTGTTGTTGGACTGTGGAGCAGAGAAAGGAAGAGAAATCTGCTAGCAAAGGTCTTTATCTCCTATTGCCAATATTCTGAGTCACTCACAAGTTTTACTCATCTGAATTTTTCATTAAAAAGTCCCTCAGTCTCATTAACCCACTTCTAGTTTATTTCAGTCGAGTCCTACTAACAGAAACATTCTCTCATGGATGATCCAGTGCTTACAGCTGTAAATACAAAACTCACTATGACTTTCAGTGGGCTTCAGATCAGGTCCTTATTTTGCAATCCATTTATACTGATTGGTTGATGCCTTTTATAGACTGGATTTGGAGGCAAAAAGATATTCAGGCTTTTAGTCCAATATGCAATGTTATAGGCAGACAGTATGGTTTTCTGGCATATGTAACAAACCCCAATAATCAGAATGACTCCAAGGTGCCTCAGCCCACACTCTCCTGTGGTGCAGCTCCAGTCTTTCTCACTGATGTGTGCTATTTCTGAACTAAAGCATAAGGTTTATCATCCCTGCTGTTCTACCTTGCAAGCAGGAGTAAAAAAGGTCGACCACTGTGTTCAGCCAGCATCAAATTACTGCAAAATAAGTGAGATAGTGTGGGGTTTATGGTGAATCTCAGCATTTTCAGTCTTTTTCAGGTTTATTTCATAAATAGGTAACAAACTGTTACATTCTTATTAACAAAAGATACAGTGATCAGCTCACACAGCCCTTTAAAATTAATATAGAGAATGGGTTTGCAAATGAAACTTTCGTGTAATTAGGCATAGTGAAGAATACCTGAAGTGCACGGTAGGAGTAGTGTAATGCAGAACACAGTAACTTTAACCTTACTCCCTTAGGTGCCAAATATAGTAGTAAATACAAGTGTATTTTTATAAATGTATATATCAAGGATTTTGGACCATATCCACAAAAGTCATTACGTGTCTAATTGCTGCTGTTGGCACCCTGGTCTAAAATGTAAATCCTGAAAACTCCTGCTCAGCTGCCTCCTAACCCTCAAGGCTCCTGAAGTCTATATACTCCTAAATTCTCATTAGTAAAGTTCCCAAGTCACCTGCTTCTAGGAATGTTTAGAAGTCTGTAATTGTTTTACAGGACCAAACAACTAGATGCTTAGCTCATACCTAACTGATGTTGTGATACACAGACTACACATTCTCCACCTATCTCACCTCTAGGGCCTGATGCAGCAGGCAGTCTCAAAGCAGCCCTACTGTATCAGGATCCACACAAAGCCTACAACCAAAACTAACCTGTTCTCTCCAATCGCCCAATGGTTAACACACTCACTTAATGATTCGAAAGAGCCAGGTTTAAATCCCTCATATTCCTGAAGGGATTTGAACCCACACTCTGAGGGTTCAAAGTATTCTGGTATGGACTATTCCCAGTTTCTCCTGCTGAAGCTATTCTACTTCATATGAAATAATTAAATATTTATTAGGCCACAGAAAGAAAGGGAAAGTGGGAGAATGAGCGTGGCATTATAGTTTGGTGTGAAGGCATTTCAGTCTTTCCTCTAATTACTATTTAATAAAAAATAATACTTTTGAAGATCTGGTCGTTGGTCCCTAGGGCTTAAGACACTGTTTCCATCCATGCTTCACAAGGATCAACTGAGTATTTTTACAGAATGAAACCTGTATTTTAGAAAGAGAAAAGGACAAATTAAATCTTAAATGCACAATTTCACTGATTTAGAAATAGATCCTCTCTGAGCATAGATATGCCCCCAAAGCATTCAACTAAAATTAGCTACATATAATCTCCAAGCATGTTTTACAACTTTATTATTAGCCATAAACTATTCCTAAAGAACAGAACAGCACTATACCAAAGATTAAGCCTTCTCTAAACAGAAGTAATTCCAACAAGTATTGCATTTTTCTCTACTCTAATGTCAAATAGGGCCACGTGAAATTTCTCCGGGTGTTTCGTTTCAATGGTGTTTAGGCTTGTTTCGAGCTCAAAACAATGAAATCAAAATGAAATGAAAGGCTTCAAAACAACTTTGAAACTAAATGAGGGCAGTCAAAACATTTCAAAAGTTTCTAAATGTTTTGAGTTTCAAATCTGGGCTTGCTTGCAGGGAAAAAGAAACTAAGGAGAGGGAGGGGGAAGAGGGAGGAAGGACTGCTCTGATATTGACATGTGTAGCTGACTAGTGACTGTGATCCTTCCCTGAGGTCCCTTCCAACCCCAGTGCTCTTGAGGAGGTATGGAAAAACAGCATAAAAAGCAGCATTGTTTAAACTGAGCATTCTGCCTTGGGGTCAGCTACTGAGCTGTGTCTTTCAGCCGCTCGTCAGTGTCAGAGAAAAGCTATCATTTCTTACTTGCTAGCCTGGTCCTAGCAAGTGGGATTCAATACCTTTTGCTTTCTATACCCTTTTATTACTATATTCATTCGTTCCTTTCAACTTTTTGCTCCCTCAAAATCCTCTTTTTGTTTTTGTCAGTCTATTTTAATTCTTTTCCTCCAGGAAAGAAATCTGTGCTTTTTCTCACAGTATGCATACTATTCACTCTGTATGGAAGCACAGCATTTATTGCATATTACAATATAGAATTTATTCAGGAACACTTACTACATACATTTATATACGCTATTTATTAAATAAATACATAAATACATAGATATATAAATGCACATATATACAAGTATGTACATATATTATATAAATACAGATTATATTACAGAAGAATACATAGATTTTCCAGCACACCAAGGCAAACACACTTTGAAACACACCATGAACCATGCTGGAAAGGCAGCTGGCAAGCCTTCAGAGAGGGAGGAAAAGGAGGCAGAGGGACAGCTGTAAGTTTCTCCACCCCCCAAACTGAAATTGAGCCTCTTTGCTACAGCTAGGAGGCATGACGCTTCCAGTTCTAAAGGCAGCAAGGAGAGGGGAGCAGTGCCACAGCCTGTGCTTGAGTCTGCGTTCCCTCCAAGAGCATCAGCTATAACCCACCCCCACCACCACTGCCACCACCACCATGACAACAAGCAGCACCACCATGACAGTCTCCTCCACCCCCATTTCACTTCCCATCCTGAGCCTCCCAGTGCCAGAGGAAGAGCTGGATCTGGATCTGGATCTGAGTGCCATAGCAAAGAAAATACTGGGGAAAGAGGGAGAATCATCTTAGTTTGTGCTCCAGACCACTCAAGTTTCCTCTACAGCCAGGTCTCCTTCCCCAAAAGGCACTTCGGAGAAGGCTGAGGTAGAGGGTGTGGAGGCAAGTGGCTCAGCTGAGTCCACTCCTCCTGTTGCTGTGCCTCTGCCTGCTGAGGGCTGTGGGAAAGGCAGCATCCACACATGCACCTGCACCCCAGAAGCATGCAGGTAGTGTGATCTAGGATCATTTGAGCTGGTAGATGATCCCACATATGCTACCTGCCTACACTGCCAAGCCAAAACCAGCTGGGACAAGGGAACGAAACACATGAGCACCATGGATGCTGCTGCATCTCCGCAGGCACCATCCCCTTGGCCTTGCTCCTTCTCAGCCTGACACCAGTGGGAGTGTGCCCAAAAAGAAGATCCCCATCTCACTCCAAAGCCCCCATTCCCCTGAAACATAGGCAGGCCACCCTGGAACAGTGGGGGAAAGGTGCACAGAAAAAGGGGTGTGTTGCAAAGGTGAAGGAGATCAACCCAGACCATTGGGGAGATGCTTGCTGTGGATGGCCAGTCCTTTTCCCTAGTTGAGCAGCCAGGGTTCAGGCACCTCATGGCACTCATGGCCACATCATACAAAGTGCCCGCATGCACCACCTTCAGCAGGACAGTTGTGCCCTCCTACATGAGGCATGCAGGGAATACTTGAGGGAGGAGCTGCACAAGGCAGATCCACAGGTGGCCTTACATTTCACCTTGGACATGTGGAGCAGCCAGGGTGGAGATCATGCATACCTCTCCCTCATAGGGCATTGGTGCAACCAGTCAGACTGTCAGTGGGCTCTCCTTCCAGCTGAGGTGATAGATGAGTCCCACACAGCAACAGAAAATATGGGGGCCATGAACCGCTTGCTGCAGGAGTGGCTCGTTGGGCAAGGCAAGCCCACCCACATGGTCACCGACAATGGCCAAAGTTGGCATCTGCTGTGTGGCACACAACTTACACCTCACTGTCAGGGATGCATGGAGGGGTACAGGGTCACCGGTGACAGTGCCAGCACCACCAGAAGCTCATTTCCAAATGGAGGAAGGTGTCAGGCTACTTACACTGGAGCATCAAAGGAGGCAAGATGCTGCGGGACAAACAGACAGAGCTGAACATCCCACAACACAAAATTATGCAGGATGTGGATATTCAGTGGAACGTCACATACCTGATGCTCGAGACGCTGGTGCAGCAACAAAAGGCCTTCCATGGTCTGTGCTCTGGGAGATTGGGATCAGCAGCCCCCTTAACAGAGCTAAGAGGGATACCATCTCCCAGATCTGGGTGGTCCTCAAGCCATTCCTCGAGGCCACCGAGAGCCTCAGCACTGGCAATGCCCTGTAGGTGATTCCTGTAGTGAGGGAACTTCAGAACCAAATGAAGAAGTTCCAGGGGATCAGTGTTCCTGGCTGGGACAAGCCGCTGTCACCAGATGTGTAGGCACTGGTGAGGCAGCTGAAGGAGGGCATCAGGAAATAATAGCTTGATCCCTTGTGGTACAGTCCAGTCCACATGCTGGATGCCGTGTGTGACCCAAGGGTGAAGGGGAGAGTCAGCGTATGCAGCAGCAAGACCCTGGATCAGTGGATGGAGGCGCTGGTGAAGAGAGTCACGGAAGCAGAAGGGTGGAGGAGGAAGGGTGGAAGAGGGGGATCCACTGTCCCGTGCCAGCACACCATCCACCAGCCAGTCTTCTCCTCCACCACAAGTGCTGTCAATGTGGGCCAAGGGCATGGCTTCCAGGGTGGGGTCCAGAGGCACCAGACCCCACCATCAGGCAGGTAGCGCTCAGGCCTTGGTGGCTTCCTATCTCACCGAGGACATGGAGCTGCTTCTGTGCGACCTCTTGGCCTACTGGGCAAGCCATAGCCACAAGGGGCCAGATCTGGCCATGGTTGCCCAGGAATGCCTGCCCTGTCTACTGACCAGTGTTTCAAGTGAGGGGGTGTTCAGCAGTATGGGGGTTTAGTGACACCCCACTGCACCCCCTTGGGTCATGGTTTGATGGAGCAACTGGTGTTCCTCAAGGTAAACCTCCCACTGCTGGTCATCCCCAAGCTCCAGAGGCAGACAGAGTGAGTGTCTCCCTCCTCACTCCATCCGCACTTATATTTCCTTTTGGTTTCTGGTTTCTGAACCATTTAATGCCCCAATCTCCAAGCTGGTGGGGGTACTCACTGCATCATCAGCCACCAGGGAAGAACATATCCCTGCTGAGTTCCCATGCCAGGATGAACTTGGAGGTATGAGCAGGGGCTATGGGGATGGAGGAGACCCCAGGTCCTGGGCATGACCACTAAAACTGCACCCTGCCAGGGTCAGGAGGCCTGGTGGGACTGCCAGCAGCCCTGGGAAATGCCAGAACTGAGGATCTCCTGGGTGAAAGGCAGGTAGGAAGTGCCATAACCTCCAGCCACCACACACATGCACAGTCCTGGCTGGAGAAAGCCCAGACCCATCACGTCTTTGACGGGCCTGAGACTTGCTGGTGGCAGTGGAGTTGCGAGGCTCCAGGTGAGCTCATCTTAGCTGCCTGGGGTGCCAGCTTTTGGATTGAAAAACCCTGTGTCAGGCTGAGGAAGCACCTGCAGTTGGTGTGTGTGCTGTTCCTGAATGGAAGGAATAGTAAAGAAGCCAGAAGTTGGCATGCAACACAGGCAGTGAAAATAGAAATGGAAGCATTGGAGGTGAGGGACAGGCTGGAGCGGGGGCAGGGGCAGGGGATGTAGCAGGTAAAAGTGGAGAAGTACCTGGGGAATCAGTTGTCCGGCACGTTGTAGTGTGTCAGAATTCCAATATCTATATTGTGTTCATGAGTTTCTGTGCCTAGGAGGTTGATTAAGTGCAGTTCATAGGCTTGTCTTTGAAAAGTGTTTTCTAAATTCCCTTTGAGGATCAGGCCTGAGAGATCAGAGACAGATAGTTGGGTGTTCTTGTCTCTGATAGATTTTCAGTGTGGGCTCATTCTGGTGCACAGTTGTTTCTTAGTATCTCCTACGTATTTTCCATCAGAGCACCAATGCCCTGATGGAGATATGTATTATGAAGGTATTTCCATACTGGAGTTATTATTGGCAGGTTTTGCATGTCTTATCATGGCATGGTCTGAATCCATTCAATGTGTTTTGAGCTGTAGGAAGGTTGCTTCTGGTGACAAGGTTAGCAAAGTTCAGGGCTTGTTTGAATTTACAAACCACTTTTCACAGATGAGCCTATGAACTACTGTGTCATGTAGAGGCCCCAGCACCAGGGAGGGCATGCCTTAACACACACACTAAGTCACACGTCACAAGTTTTGCTTGCCAGCAGCTTGATGTGCAGTTTCCCAGAAACCCCTGCACCTATCTCCTTCAAACTGGGCTGGTTTCAATGCCTCAGCAGGGGTTACCATGCCTGCTGGTTTCACCCCACTGTGCCTTCACACTTATTAGTGACACGAGTTTTGCTCTGAACAGTTTGAGGTACAGTTTCCCAGAAACCCCTGCACCTATCTCCTCGAAACCTGACAGACATTGTGGCTTCAGCAGGGGTCTGCTGTTTTCATTCAAATCAGGCAAGAAATGACAAAGTTATAGGCATATTCATGATTCCCAATTATAGCCTATGGGCAAAATGTCAAAACAGCGCAACAGGTTCAACAAAACAAAATGGAACAGCGCTTCAAAATGAAACAAAATGTCAGAACAAAACACTGTCCTTTCAAAATGGCAAAATGGAAGTTGAAACGAAATGGTGCTGTTTCACACAGCCCTAACACTACTCTACAGTAGGACCTCTACTGCCACTTGAATGCTGCTGCTGGTGATCTAATAGTAGAGAAAGAAGGTTCCTAGGTTCTATTCTAGTTTTGTCAAGTATTTCTGCCTCAATTTCCCTCTGTGAAATAAATATAACAACCCTTAGCTACAGGGATATTGGGAGACTTAATTATTGCTGTGTGTGTAAATGCATTTAGATGCTTGGATAAAAGGTGGGCCTTAAAAGGCAAAAGCTGTCCTTCTAAATGTAATCAGTTTAAAAAGCCAGGAATTGGATATAATATATTAAAAAAAAAAAATCAATTACTAAAGTACAGCGAGCAGCATTGCCACTTGTGTTTGTCCTTAAACTCCTACTAAAATAATTTTGTGAAGTTTTCATGAATACATTAGTCATGGGACCTTATAATTCTCTTCTTGCTTCTATTGTTAGTTTCCTTTTTTTGTAGCCCCAGGAGAAAAAATGATTAATGTATCTGTTGTATAACAATCTATATTGAACTCTCCCCCACACACTTTATCTTTTAGTTCTGCAATAATAAGTTAACTATTGCAATTGAAGATGAAATTGTTGTTCTTTTACATCTTATAGCTAATGCATCATGACACCTCAATTATGCTAAAATAGAAATGCTAAAGGCATCTCCTGCCCCCTCTCCATGCACAGAAGTACCAGTCGAAGTTCTATGACCAGATGAGGGATCAATAGCTGGGATGCAGCTGCTGCATCACCTATGAAAAACCAATCCTAAAGCTGGTTCCTATACTTCATGCCCTGCTGCCAGGAGAGGCTCGGGTGAAAGGGGATGTACAAGCCAGCCTTACATCAGTGATCCCTTGCTGACATCTCAGGAGATCAGATGCTACAATCAGTCCTCAGCAGCTGCTACCTTTAATAATTTAAAAAAGAAATTTAAAATAATAAATCATTTCAATTATTCTATTTTGGCACATCACTAATATGCACTGCAGCTACTGATATTTGTAACAGTGTAAAATAATGTGAACACCTGTAGTGTGAAATAATAAAAAGAATTTCCCAAAGTGTCTATGGGAGCACGTCAGGAAAATATCCGTGCAAATATTTATTGATGGTGTTACCTATGTGCTTTTCCACAGATGTTCTTGCAAACTGACACTCCTCTCACCCAAATATTCACAATAACCAAATCTGCTAATATAATTCAACAAGTTTTATTTGAGATGATAGATCACAGATTCTTTTTTTGCTATAACATAGCTCTGCTTCCAGATATTCTTCTTAGTTTCTGGTGGTCTGCAATACTGTTGATGACAGTTTTGTCTGCCATTTTCCCAGTGCCAAACAGCACTGTCCTTACCTCTTGCTTCTGAGAAGTATTGTATCCTAAGAGACTACCCCAGAAAGTTTGATCAGCTTGTGGCCAAGTAGGCAGCTGGAATTTGAGTCTTTGAAAGAACTGCTGAGTTTTGAGGTTTCTTGTCTAGGTCACAACTCTTCAGCCCATCTCCATGAAAATATTATTATCATCATTAAATACACACTGTGTTACACAATCTCTCTGCAGTACTCCCTGATGAGACCATGTACTGAACCTGACAGCTCCTAGTGTAGCTAAATACAATATTCAACTGCTAAGACAGCAACACATGTTTGGCTCCTACTGGTGACAACCATTCTATGGATCAGCATGATTATTTTCTAAAGGTCTGTTTTCATGGTAACGGTATTATAGGCACAAAGATAAATATGTTTTCACCATTTATGGTACATTTTACAAACTTCAGGCTGAGACAAACGGAAAGCAAACTAGACAAATAAATCTAACTCAGAGACAAAGAAGTTAACTGTTTCATTTTCAGGTGCAACATATCTTCACTGGTTAATTGACCCCAAAGGTTTAAATTGAAATTGGCATGGTTAGGATAGATCTAAACCAAATTCATGTTTGTACTGAAGATGGAGCATTCTGCATCTCAATAATTAGTGTGACTTGTCACCTGGAATTCTTGTCTTGATGTTCTAGGCACTCATCCTTCTTTATTGAATATCCCTCTGCTGTTGAGGTCCATTAGTGTCTCACCAAATGTGTCCTCTCATCATTCATATTTAATAACAAAACCTAGCACTGAGCTGTGGGTGTCATTGGCGGCTAATTACTAAAGTCTGTTTAGTTGGAAAGTTCCTCACATCAGGACTTGTACTGTATTTGTGGTGTGTGCAGCACCAAGTATACTAAAAATTTATCATCATCATCAGTTTTCCAAAATGACTCAATATTTTTCATTCTTCCTGAGTGACCTGCCAGGTCATCAGGTTTTGTGATGACCCCACCTCCACACCACTGAACTATGTTAAAGGACGTTAAAGATCTGTCATGATTTTGGAGATGGTGGTATTTTTGGTTCCTGACTAAGGTAACAATATTTCTTAAATCTAAGGAACAATCTCCCCTACCCTACCCTACTCACCGCTCTGGCACACTCAACTGTTTCCAAACTCCAGTCTCAAAACAGTATGTCAGTTGAGCAGAAAGATTGATGTGGTGGTACAGAGTACACTGGTCGCTAGGAGGTAGAAAGGGTGAGACAGCTGTCTTGGGTGTCTCATTAGTTTTTTTCAAATAAATGCTTCTGTTCCGTTTTTAAAAGCCTCCCCTCCCGAGGCCCACATTCCTATTGTTCCAGTGAAATGTTGCTATTGTAGGAGGTCAGGACCTCACAAGAGGAACTGTTTTGTTCTGTAATTTGAACTGGTATCATGAAATCTTTTAATTGTGGACCAAAGCCTGGAATTTGATCTGGTTTTCCATATGGGGGGGGCGGGGAAAATCAGCAAAAGAGCAAAGTACCGGGGAATGTATTCTAGATACTTCGGAATCAAAGTGTGGAAGAAGTAATATCTTTTATTAGATCAACTAGATATTTGCAAATAGATTATTTTATTTGCATATATGTAGTTGGTCTAATAAAAGATATCACCTCTTCCATGAGTTTTCATTCCTTTTGACTCTAGACCCATACTGCTACAACCTGGATTCTTGATACTTAGTACTTGATGTGTCAGGCAAGTAGGCTACTTTCTTCTAACTTAACAGGAGGTTTTTACTGATATAGGAGGATTATTCTGGGGTACTATGTTACATTCACAAAGAAAATATAATCCGTCTGTGACAGGGCAGGTAACATGCCCTGCCACAAGACCATGGCAAAGAATAAAGGAAAAGTAAACTCACTGGGGTGAACTCAGGCAGGGAAGAAAGACACAGCAAGCAGAGGTGGGAGAAACACCATGCCCAAGCTAATCAGGAGGATCAGCAGGGGAGGCTGGAGCCACGGCAGATCAAAGGCAGCCATCATGGACCCAGCTGATCCGGGATGAACCCGGACAGAGTGTAGAGGCACAGCCAGCTGAGGTGCCATGCCAGAGACAATAAAGCAGATCAGCTGAGTGAGCCAGGGAAGTGGCAAATAATGAGCTGCCGTGGCAAAACCAGCTGAGCAGTGCAGTAAATTTAAGGAACACTGACAAAGCAATCAGGGTTGATCCCAAAGAGAAAAGACTGAAGCGGAGTGCAGCAAGGCATCACTAACAGGGGATTGACTCCAGGACTTGAAGAAGAGTCCCAGCAACCAGTTTACCTGAGGAGAGCTGGAGAAGAAGTGATGAAGGCAACCCAACTGACAAGTCCAATCCAAAAGGATGAGGTGAACCATACAGGGGACCTAGAAGACAAAAGGCACGAAGAAGGGACTACAGGCAGGCAGGAAGATAGCCTCAGACCCAACCCTGAGAGTCAAGGGTGGGATTTGAACTGGGGAGTGGCCATCTTGGGACCTGTGCAGAGCAGAATGGGGCAAACAGCTAGGAACAAGGGAGTACCTGCGACAGGGATCTGAGACCAGGGAGTCAGAACTCCCAAAGATGAAGACTGAGAATAACACGTGCAGTACATCTTGTGTGGATAGGGCAGGGGGTGGGGATGGTGGAAGCCTACAAAAAGGAGCTGACCTCCTAAGTCATTGACAGCCATCTTGTCTCCTAGGATCACTTCTAACTTTCCCTTCTCAACATCGAAGTTGTGGCAGGTGAGTTCTAAAGGGAATACCCGATCCTAGTGGGAGACTATAACCCAGCCCCTGGAGGCCCAGCATTGACCTTCACACTATCAACAAGTGTTCAACATTTTAAGGGACTGTACATTGTGTTGAAGGAAATCTTTAGGAATATCTTGCTGCTAAGTGTTTGATACTCCAATCTAACACTGCATTTTGTCTTCATCTTGAGCTATAGGTGCATAACACTTATTCAGCAATAATATCATTTTAAGTGACAGAGTTATGATAAATTGCTGCCACCACTAGTCACTGAATTGTATTTCTAAATTTCCATGCATTTTTGATGGACCCATTTAATTCTGGGTGCAATTCTAATTTGCCAAGTCAATGGCATTCCACTAAGGGTAAATTTTGCCTGCTACTTAGACTTCGTACTTTTAAGCCGTGATGGGTATGGCAGTGTAATCTGTACAGCTGTCTCTATTTATTTTTTTGTCTATAAGGTTGATTTATATTAGCCAAAAATGCTCATAGCTTTCCTTGTGAATCAGCTTAAGTAACCGATTCATGATTATTATTAAGATGACTATAATGTAATCAGGTTTGGAAAGTTTATGGGCTTTGATAAGGCAATTGTACTCAATGCTGTGGTGAATCCCTTCTTTGAAAGATCAGCCTTTTCCTGAGGTTCTTATAATTGGACAGTGCCCTCCAGGCTGAATCTGATTTGGCATCCTTGACAGTAGGTTAACAGCGCAACTGTCCCTAGTGTGTGATACCTGATGTTTGTATATGCTGTTGTTACATAGCATAAGGACTTGAAGTAGGAGAGGAGTGCTCTGCAGCAAACTAGCAGAATCTAACAAGTATTAAAAATCACCTTCAAACTCAACAGGCAAATTGCAGCTTTTGGGCAGGGGACACGCATTGCTTTGAACTCTCCACTAGGTTGTGTAGAACCTGCTGGCTTTGTTTGCATGGATTTTGTAAGTGTAAAATTGTAGTTTAATTTATCCAGGGTGTGTAGCCCTTTAGGTTCACTTGGAATTAAGGGATTCAGCATAAACCAGTTTGGGGGCCAGCCCTTACAGGCTATAAACAGACATTGCCAAATGAAGCGGATCAGCTGTGTCAGGATGAGTCCTGGTTTTGGTTTAGCTGTTTCATTGGGTGAAACAGATGTCACTCCTGAGAGCTGCAGGGGCCTGATCCTGTGGGACAACACTCTGGGTGCACCTCTGCAAATGGGGAAAGCACAGGGTTTCCATGTTTGCAGAGATATGCCCTGACTTGGGGCAGGGCAATGCAATATGCAGACCCAGGGAATTCCCTGCTGAGAGATTCCCAGGGCATGCCTCTGCAAAAGGGGAAATCAGGGTAGGCACTCCAGGGGATTAAGGGGTCTGTTTCTGCACTCCCTGGGATTGGGAATGATTAGAATAAGGTTTATGGAGATTTAGAATATGGCACAATGGGAATTCCCAAGGTGCTCAGGATCTGACCCCTGAAGTCCCAGGAATGTCTGCCTGGAATGGTTGGTGATTGCAGACAGCTTGGGTGCCCATGTTCTCCCACCACAAAGCAATCAGACACCTACCACAAAAAAACCCACAAATTGATAATACCTGTTGTCACCACCCCAGTTTTTGGCATTTGTGGCATGACAAGAGGTATGGATGTCTGTTTGCTTGATCTTTGTGCCATCAGAAAAAAAATTATAGTGGCAAAAGGTGCTGCCTGTTTACAGCCACAGTCTCAATATTCTGCTTGCCCCCAACAGACCCTTGCATTTCCACCTCCTCTCACCCCCATCCCCCGCCCCAATCCATTTTCCTCCCTTGGTGCTACCTTCTGTACCTGTTAGGTTCTTATAAAAAACTGGGTTGCCCATGACAATGCCCTAATAAAATTGGAGCTTCCCGCCCCCTCCCCCCAGGTATGATTTTCAAACTTTACAGGCGGGTCTCATCTCTTATGGAGGGGCTCAGCCCCCCTGAACTCCCCTGTAATTCAAACTGGTGCCCACCACTGTGGTATCAGAGTGCTTTCTATCTTCTGGGAGGATTCTGTGCTTTACTAATACCCTCTTTTCCTGGCATACATGGGTTACCTGCTTCCTTCTGGCAGCTAACTGGCTGGTCTTCTTCCCTGTGAGTGAACCAAGCCCTCACCAGGACACTGCCCCTGAGTTAATGTCTGAGGGCTTGCTGTCCTTGCCAGGCATAGCCTATATCCATAACTCTTACGCTATAACACAATATAACCTTATTCTAAGCTTCCATTCTAAGGGCCTTGTCACAAGGTAATTTTGGGCAGGTCCTGGAGCTCTTAACCCTTGGATTGTCCACACATTAAAACTAAAACTGGCTTTAAGTACTAGTTAGGGAGTTCAAAGTTAATGTCACTCCAAGGAAGGATTCTCTCTGGTCCATGCTACCCAGTTCATGTTACAATAAAGTACAGCCAGTCTAGCCTACACCTTATTATAAACACTCTGCCTGCCCCCCAATCCCTTTCCAGCACCCCAGGTCTCCGCTCACTGGCCCCTGCCCTCCTTCCCTGCTTTCTTGCAGTTGTCAATGCTGTCTGTCCTGTAACAGATCAGAAGCTCAGTGCATATAAACCAGTTTCAAAATGGCTGAAACTGGTTTAAGATGTACCATCAGACTTAACTGATTTGGATCAAACAGGATTATGAAACTTCTGTCCCAGACCTCTTTCTGGTTCAAGTTAAGTCAGAGTCCCTTAGCATGCTTTTCAGCCCTGGGATGGACTGGGGTGTCTGCTCCAGAGAGCAGGGCTGGCCCTGTCCCTCTGCTCCCTAGCTGGAGCAGTGACGACAGGCTGGCAAGGAGTTAGGAGGGCAAGCCCAGCTGGGGATGCAGCCCAGTTGGGGGGGGAAGGGGGACTGCCCCTCTCAGGCAAACCCCACTGAGGTCTGGGGCCAGGGAGGGGTTAAACACCCCTTTCCCTGATCAAACTTACTGAGGGCTGCAAGTGCGGACTACAAATCCCAGAAGCACCTGGAAGCAAGAAGAGGAAGTGATGAGCCACCCCAAAGCATCTAGCTGTTGTGATCCTGGATTGAAGTCCCAGAGAGCTGGGCAGGGGGTGGAAAGCAGGAAGAGGACGTGAACACACAGCCAGAGAGCTGTACTCTAACACCCCCCCACTTCTGGCCTGAGCTACTGCAGGCATGTGTTTGCATTTCCTGAATCAAAGGTTTAATGTCTGTTTATTTCTGTTTCAATTTAATCTGTACCATTTAAACTAATCTGCAAAGACTGAATCAATTCAGTCTTGGGCTTTTTGACTGTCTGTACCTAGCCCTAGGACTTGCATCCTGGGACTGAGCATTCTCTTGTGTTTATTCCTGTGGAGTTATTTTGTTTGTATCACTACCTGCAGTAGTAAACAGGAATGAACAGGATTATATCTTCGATACATGAATTCACTGACAACTGCACAAGGCATTGCAAGCCAGTCTTGCATATTTTCCTGATGTTTTGTTTGATGAACTCTGAAGTTGTTCCTTTGATGGGGTTTCAGAGGTGTAATTGAAAGCAGGCTATGGCCCACTATGTATCAAGACATGTATCCAGTTCTCCTAAACATTTCTTGACTCTGTATGGTTATACTGTGTACCTTCGCTACTTAGTTGTCAGTGCTAGCCTGTCAGGGTCATAAGGATAAAATGATAGTTTTATCTAGTACAGATTTAGAAAAATACAAAATACAGTAGGGGCTGGCAGTACAATGCACTACTGGGGTTTTTTCAACATTGTTTAAGGAGCGTTCCTAAAAACTTGCAGTTGCCATTTGGCTTGTGTTCATACCTATACCATTTATGATAAAAAGGAAATAGTTCTTTTTCTCTCTCAGAATGTTGATGCATCTTATTGGCTTACTAGGGTTCATATGGGCCACATTGTGCTGTGTCATTATCAAATGCCTTCAGCCAAAATAATATGAAGACACATAATGGGAAGTGGCTGAATACCTGCTACAGTTTTTGATAGTCTTCAAGAAATCATTTTCACTTGATATGTCTGAAGAATAACTGGCCTCCTACTGTTCCCATTCACATCTTACCCGTGAACAATGAAAAGAAAATCTGCCTGCAATAAATGTTCAGTTTATTCTGGGGAATTTTTTTTCCAATTCAACTCCCCACCCCCCCCCCCCCCAAGTAAAACAACCTTGTAAAATAAAGGGGGCATTCTAA
>NW_017729029.1:17427791-17445636 GCF_001723915.1 Gavialis gangeticus | reverse complement strand
CCCCCCCGCCCCCAAAGTAAAACAGCTTTGTAAAATAATGGTGCCATTCTAAGATAAACATGAGGATTTTTGCTGTTAAATTAAATCAATAGTAGGGGCTGGGAAGGTCAGATATTTCTGCATTGGAGCCAGAGCAGGTTGTCCTGATTAGTTTTTGAAATCTGGCGGACAAGATTTCATATTCATGTGCATGCTACAGCCCTGTATGAGAGCCAGCCAGACATATCACAATTGGTAATAATCAGTGTCCTATGTATTTCAACCATACTGAGTGTCATCAGGTTTTACACACGCACACACCCATATATAATATTTAATACCCTTGCATGTACACACACAAATAAATGCAGCCCTAAAAATACAAACTGTTCTCTATCTCTTATCAACTCTATTCCAATCCAAAGCTCCAGTATACAAAGCCATTCTAATATGGGTATAAAGCAGTTTCCACATCCTTTTGTGCTATATCAATCAAATGTATATTATGGAAATTGACTCTTATTGTAAGGTAGGTCCTTGAAATGGAAGGCAAGCAAACAAACATGCTTGAGAAGGGCCAGTATAGCACAAATGTGTCACATATGCTAGTGGAATTACCTCTGGGGAACCAAGAGAATATATGAGAAATGAGGCCATAGCCATAGCCTGCCCTCCTTTTGGCTTCCCTTTTGAGCATTCCAAGGCTGCAGAGGGGACACAAGGCTGTCTCTACCTGGGCAGCTGTGAATCCTACTAGCACGAAGGAACTCCTTTATGATATAGATTAGGCCAACCAGCTCTACCTGGCTCCTTGTGGAGGGGCATGTATGTCTGGATTAATCCCCCAAAGGCTGTTATATCTGGCAGAATTCAGAACAGCTCTGAGGGAACTCTTAATCCACAAGGCTCTCACACTAGGTTAATGCCAACTGGCTCAAAATCTGAGCACAAACACTCTGGACTAAGGGGAAGAATTTTCCTCTGTGATTTTATTGAGTGGAAGCCAGGCTTCCAAATGTGTTGCGCCCCTGCAGGTATTTTTTTTCCAAGTATTGACATAAAGAAGTGTCTTGTGTTGCCTTGACTGTTAAGATAACTGGTCTGCAGGAGCCTAGTAGGAAGGGGAGAGGAATAGTAACTTAAAGGAACTTTTTAAATTATCTCCTCAACTGCACTGAACAGAGATTTGCTGCACTTGGTTCCCCAGAGAATAGTATAAGTGTGGGAAGATAGAGGAAAGAAAGAGAGAACGAATAAGCATGATGGGCCAGGATAAGCAGCCACCAAAATCTCCAATGTGGCTTGGACATGAAGCCCAAGGAAACTGAGAGATCCTTCTTATCATTAATCAACAATTTTAGCAATCTATCTAGTTATAAAATTAATTGGACTTCATCTGAGTTATTTGGATGAAATAATTATATCACAAAGGATATGTTTAATAAACATCAGTTTCAATCCCAATCAGTTTCTATGAAACTAGAAATATTCTGGTATTAAAATATCCAAGAATATTAAAGTTATTGTCTGCCAAGACATTCAGAAGATTCTTGATGTTACATTATGTTATAGGAGCTGAATAAACATAGCAGTTTGGCAATATTCTTGTGGGGGGGTGTTAAGACATTAATTTTGAAAATACTATCTTACCTAATTTATCTATTATGTAATTTACCAGTTGTAATCCCCCAATCCTGTTTTGTTAAAACCAACTGAATGTTCAATAGGTTTCTGTGGGGAGAGGATACAAAGGCTCGACTTTCAACAAAGAAGGTGCAACTACCAATTGGAGTTGGTGACTTTCATCTTCCAAAGCTTTGACAAGATCACAATGCCTTCTTAGTAAGTCAGGCTGCTTACTGGAAATCTGATATAACTGATAACTCTCCTGCCCAGCCCACAGCTTAGGGGCAGGCTGGACAGCAGGCCAGAAACAGGGATACAGTTCTGGGGGTATGGTGCTGGGGTGCAGTGCAGTGAGCCCCTCCCTGGGGGCAGGGGGGGGCAGCAATGTGCAGCAGAGGATTCCCCTATGGGGGGGGGGGCAGCAACAGCAGCAGCAGCAGCGCAAGGCAAGAAGGGGTCAACTTACTTCCAAAAGCTCCAAGACCAAGCCAGCAGCTAGCAGTAGCCAGAGGCAGGAATTGGCATGGCCGTCTTCTCCCCAGAAGCTCCTGAAATCAAGCTTGCAGCAGCCTGGGACAGGAAGGGGCATGGCCAGCTTCCTCCAAGAGGCTCCTCCCCCAGAAGCTGCTGTGAGCAAGTAGCTCTGAACTACTTGCCAGGGCAGGTTTTTATACTGATGGGGCCAGGACAGGGCAGCTTTTTTACACTTCTGGGGCCAGTACAGGTGCTGGCCCCAGGCTCTAGCTCCCCCTAGCTGCAGATCCAGGAGGAGCAAGGCAGAGTTATTTTGCCCCAAGTGGCACAACTTGCACCACACCAAAGTGCATGTCTCGGCATGTGTGCTGAGGCAAAAAGCCCCGGCTTAAATTTTCACCACTTCTATTTGAGCTTCTGCAAGAGTGCATGCTTGCATGTGTGGATGTGCCCTAAGCGTGCTAACAGAAATGACATATTGTCACAAGATTAGCCCCCTGGAAGCACTTTACAGCCATGCCCTGACAGAAGCGCATGGCTGCAGAGAATTTTAAAAGTGCCCAATCAAGCGACAAATTAACCCTCATTACATGAGGGCTCACATAAAGGTGCTCCAAAGCAGAACACCTTCATTAACTTCTGTCAGTCCCTGTCCAAGAACAGGGCAGGGTTGATGCAACCCATCACTGTCTCTGGTGCTGCCTTCAAGATGGGAAGGAGGGTTAAGGAAGGGGAGGGAGCTTGGTTTGGGATTTGCCCAGCCTTTGTTGGAGGTGATGGGAGGAGTGGATTGGAGCCCCCCCCCCCCCAAGGGGGGATGCCCCAATCTACCTGCACCGCCCCTCCTGCAATGGCTGGCCATACTCCATACTGAGCTCCCTCCCCTCCCTTCTCTCTACTCCCACCCTGAAGCACCAGAACTGGGATGATGGGGGAGCAGGGCTAGGGGAGAGAGACTACAGAATCACAACTGGCTCCAAACTGAAGCTCAGGCCCCCAACCACTGGACCCAAAAGAGAACATGAAGTTCCATGAGTTACAGAAGGAAGCTGCATGTCTTTCAGTGCCTTAAATGAATTTATTTGAAACCTGGCTCCAAATGGAACGTAGATAATCTGTGGGGAGGGAATCAGTTAAAAAACCTTACTAAACTAGGAGTTATCATTGCTCATTTTCACTGTTATTGGACAAGCTGTTACAGTCAAGGTGAATCATCTCAAGGTAGGCAGTAGAAGCATTTTTGAGAGCCACTATGGGTTTCCATTTGCTACTGTTTCAGATAGTGGCTTCATAGATTTCATAGACATTTGGGCTGGAAGGGAGCCTGGAGGATCATCAAGTCCAGCCCCCTGCCCCAGGGGCAGGAAGTCAGCAGGGATCATAGGATCCCAGCAAGATAAGCACCCAAATGTGTCTTGAAGGCATTCAAAGTGGGTGCTTGAACCACCCCCGGCTGCAATTTATTCCAAACCTTGGGGGCTCAGACAGTGAAGAAGTTCTTTCTTATGCCCAGCCTGAATCGGTCGCAATGGAGTTTGTGACCGTTGGACCTTGTCATCCCTTGGGGCACTCTGGTGAACAGACATCCCCCAGATTCTGATGAGCACCCCTGATAAACTTATAGGTGGTCATCAGATCACCCCTGAGCCTGCACTTTTCCAAGCTGAAGAGCCCCATGGCTCTCAGTCTCTGATCATAAAGTCTGTTTTCCTGCCTTCTGATCATGCACGTGGCTCTCCTCTGCACTCTTTCAAGCTTCTCCACATCCTTTTTGAATTGTGGAGCCCAAAACTGGACGCAGTACTCCAGCTGCAGCCTCACCAAGGCCAAGCGCAACGGGAGAATGACGTCCCAGGATTTCCTTGAGAAGCATCTATGGATGCAAGCCAGCGTTTTGCTCGCTTTGCTAGCCGCAGAATCACACTGAAGGCTCATGTTCATCTTATGGTCAACCATGACCCCCAAGTCCGTTTCATCTGGAGTGCTAACCAGCATAGCACTACCGAGTCTATAAGCATGGTGCAGGTTTTTCCTCCCAAGGTGCAGAACCTTGCATTTTTCGGTGTTAAACACCATCAGGTTCTTGTCTGCCCATTTCATGAGCCTCACAATATCCACCTGGATCACCCTCCTGTCCTCAGGTTTGGATGCTTTACCCCAGAGTTTGGTGTCATCGGCAAACTTGGCCATTCCGCTTCTGACACAAATGTCCACATCATTGACGAAGATGTTAAATAGTATAGGCCCTAGGACAGAGCCTTGAGGGACCCCACTGGTCACAGCACACCAAGATGATTGGCTCCCATTGACCACCATCCTCTGGGTCCTACTGTGGAGCCAGTTACCCAGCCAGTGGGTGGTGGTGCACTCGAGGCCGCAGTTAACCAGTTTAGCCAAGAGGTGATCATGGGATACCAGACTGAAGGCTTTTTTAAAGTCAAGATATACAACATCGTTCTCTTCCCCCTTGTCCAGGTAATAAGTCACCTGGTCATAACAGGAAATGAGATTGGTCAAGCAAGACCCACTCACAACAAACCCAATCTGGGTATCCCTCAGGTTATTGCCTTCAGCTACTCTGTTAAGGATGGCCTCCTTGATAATCTTTTCCAAGACCTTCTCCGGGATAGAGGTCAGGTTGGGCCTGTAGTTTGCCGGATCTACTTTCCTCCCTTTCTTGAAGATAGGCATGAAATTGGCCCTCTTCCAATCATCAGGCTCTTCACCAGAGTGCCAAGAGCTCTCAAAGATCCATGCCAGGGGCTGAGCTATGATGCTCACCAGCTCCCTGAGTACCCTTGGGTGTAACCCATCAGGGCTGTCTGACTTGAAGGTATCCAGCCTCTCAAGGTGTTCCTTCATGAGGTCAGCTTCAATGGAGGGCAAGGAATCTCCCTTACCTGGGCCTCCCTGACCCATAGTGGGAAAGGCCATCCCATGGGACTGGTGAAAAACTGACGCAAAGTACCCATTTAGCAAGTTGGCTATTTCCTGGGCGTCAGTTGTCAGTTGGCCCAGCTGGTTTAGCAGGGGTCCAACTTTGCCCTTGCTTTTCCTCTGGCTCCCCACATATCTAAAAAAGGACTTTTTATTTCCCTTGATATTTGTAGCTAGCTGGAGTTCCATCGCAGCCTTGGCTTCCTGATTTGCTCTCTGCAGGTCCCGACCAGAGCAAAGTATTCCTCCTTTATGGTAGTTCTAGTCCTCCATCCTTTGTAGGTCTTTCTTTTAAGACACAGGAGGTCTGACAGTTCCCTGGAGAGCTAAGGGGGCTGCTGTGCCCTTCTCCTGCCTTTCCTCTGAGACGGGATGGACTTTGCTTGCGCGTCCAGGATTGCTCCTTTGAGGAGCAACCACTCGTCCAGAACTCCCTTCTCCATTGGGTTGTGGCCTTTTAGGGCCTCTCTGACAATTCTGCTTAGCTTGTCAAAGTCAGCTTTCCTGAAGTCAAGGACTTCTGTATTACTGACTGACTTGCCAGCTTTATGGCAGATGGTGAAGGTGATCAGCTCATGGTCACTGTCTCCCAGCTTCCCTTCGATAGTTAGGTCACTGATTAGGTCATCCCTGGTTGCCAGTATGAGGTCAAGCA
The DNA here is from genome assembly GCF_001723915.1 of Gavialis gangeticus. Taxonomy (NCBI): domain Eukaryota; kingdom Metazoa; phylum Chordata; order Crocodylia; family Gavialidae; genus Gavialis; species Gavialis gangeticus. The sequence continues at coordinate 17,439,965 of NW_017729029.1, read as the reverse complement.
GCACTTTACCTCTTGTCAGCCCATAGACTTCCTGCATCAGATAGAGGTCAACCACACACGAGAGAAAGCTTTGTGACCACTTGGATTTGATGGAGCACTCCTCCCATGAGATGTCTGGGTAGTTAAAGTCTCCCATGACAACCATACACTGGGAGCGTGCAGCCTCAGCCAATTCCCTGGTGAACTCCTGGTCAAGGTCTTGACTCTGGGTAGGGGGTCTGTAGTAGACCCCCATCATAGTATTCCCTGTGCCATGTTCCCCATGGATTTTAACCCAGAAGGGCTCAAGTCGTCCACCACAGGTCCCAATATCGGCTTGCGGGATGCATAGCTTTTCTTGACATAGACAGCTACACCCCCACCCCTTTTGTCCACTTGATCCCTCCTGCACAGGTCATAGCCATCTATACCCATGGTCCAGTCATGGGTGGAGTCCCACCAGGTTTCCGTTATCCCAATGACATCATAGTTATTTGCATTTAGCAAGAGAACAAGTTCCTCCTGTTTATTCCCCAGGCTCCTGGTATTTGTGTATAGACACACAAGCATCCCCTTAGGGGCCCTTGCCCTGCCTACATTTTGTTCTGGGACTGGGGCTAGGGTGGGATCCCTTATGTGCCTTGGCCTGATGGCTTTGCAAGGGCCGCTTTGTGGGCCAGCAGTGGCAGTAGTCCCCCCATCCCCCGGTAGGCTTAGTTTAAAGCCCGGTGGAGCAGGTCAGCCAGTCTGGCTGAGAAGAGCCTCCTCCCCAATGGAGAGAGGTGGAGGCCGTCCCTTCCCAACAGCTTGCCACCTCTCTCACCAAAGAGTAGATTGTGGTCATGGAAGCCAAAGCCTTCCCAATGACACAAGCACTGCAGTCTTTGGTTAACTACCTGGATCCTCCTCTTCCTCCTCAGCCCATAGCCCGAGACTGGGAGGATTAAAGAAAACACCACCTGTGCCCCCAGACCCTTTAGCCCCACAGCCCCAAATCCCTGTAGTACCTCATGACCCAGCTGAGAGCACTCCGAGCTGTGTCATTGGTGCCCGGGAGCATGGGATAGTGATCAGTGGGCTGGAGGAGCTTAGGGATCTTCTCTGCAATGTCTCAGATGCAGGCTCCCAGGAAGCAACAAACTTCCTGGGGTAAGGGGTCGGGGTAGCAGATTACCTCCTCAGTCCCCCTCAGGATGGAGTCTCCCACAACAAACACTTTGCATTTGGTCTTAGGGAGAGCTGGGGTGGTACCTACAGTGTCATCTGTGTTGCCTGTGGGAGCTGGCAACTCAGCAGGCTCTGCTGGGGCTGCCAATAATGTAATGGTAATGGCGCATAGGCAGGTACAATTCAAAATACTATATCCAGTTTCATCAGTTAATGAGGAATATAGGATCAGCCATCACTGCTGTGGGTAGCGGTCCTAAACAAAGCTCTTTTCAACACAGAGGATGTTTCATTATTAAAAAAAAAACCAAACCCACTCTTCTGTTTATCAACTTTCTCATTTTTATTTCTCTCAGACCAATCCTAGAAACTTGTAGTAACTGATATTTTTCAGTGGTGCTTGCCACAGCTATTAAAAAATCCACAGAAGCTGCCTGCATCCCTTTGATAGAAACACAATAGGTCAGCAGCATACAGCCATCCTGCACAAGGGCACAGGAGTTTACAACAGAATGTGAAGAGTAATTTTTCCAGTTGGAGTGACAGGGGGAGTTGTGGTAGCCAGAATGCAATTGCTCAAATTGGAATTTGGCCAGTACCTTGGGATTAAGAATCTGACTCATCCCATATTATAAGAAAATCTATAGTTTTGTGGCAACATATTTTTCTCTTTAATCATCTAGCATTTTCAGAGTAATGAATACCAAGGTCAAAGTTGCAAATGGTTTGGGAAAGGTTGTATTGCTACTGTTTAAACAAGGCCCCTTCCCATAAACCTCTCCTGTTCTCCTTTGGCTATGCCATCCCCAGTCCCTGGGAGCATATGTATTTTCAGAGGAAATGGACAAGAAACCAAGCAATTCACCTATTTATATCATTTTTCTTGTAACCATGTTTCTAGCAACCTCTGGTATGAGGAAGCAATCTATAATACTTTATACACTTCTCAAAATCATCGTATGACAGTGTAGCAGGGCACTAAGGTGCCTGCTCCTCTTAGAGCAGAGATAAGAACCCAGGTGCTGGTTGCCAGGATAACCGGTTAATGAGAGTATTGGCCACACCTAGTCAGCTGGCTGGAGGAGGCAGGGCCCCTAGGCCCATATAAACCCCAGGGCTGGGGCCAGGCAGGTAGTCCCTTACCAGCAGCTGAAGGGGAAGGAGCCTCCAGGAGCAGGAAGAGCCCAGAAATGTGGTAGCTGGCAGATATGCTACCCCTTAGAACAAAGGGGACACCAGGAGCCATAAGGTATCCTTGCCTGTTAGGCACCGAGCCTCAGAGGGGGAGTTTTACTCTTTTAAAGTGGCAGAGCATGATGTGAGTTCTGTGTTGTTACAGCCCAGGGACTCATGGGGGTTGGTGGTTGAGGTGTGTGCTGTCTGATAACAACTGATGGTTTGGGAAAGGCTTTTGGGGAAGAAGGAAGCCTCACTGGGGCCCACTGCAGCGTGGGAACCCTGATGCCAGAGAGGGTGCTACATTTGGGGGGGAACAAACCCCAGCACCAGAGAGGGCACAGCACTTGAGACAGGGCTGCGGAGAGCCCGACAAGGAGCTGAATTAATACGAGACCTAGGCAAGATGGCGCCTGTATCATCTGCGAGGCTTGAGTCGTGGTAAAGGGGTGGTTGGAGCCATGCATACGGCCCATAAGGCTGGGAGACTTGGGAACCATCCACAGTGAAGTGGGACATAAAAGGGGGGCATAAACAACAGGGTTAATAAGATCTAGCCTGACCGTGTCCAAAACTAAAGCTCAAGGGCAGCCTCCTTATATTATCATACCAACAAGACATGGTGAGTGAGAACGAGGGTGCTTATAGGGCAAGCCTGGCATGGTTAAGGACCTGGGGGTAACACAGCCACCCCTAGGTACCCCACCCTGCTATAGACAGGAACGAAAGAAGCAAGTTGTGTTTTGGGGGGGGGGGTGGTCTTGCTGCTGTTTTTTGGTGGCATCTTTTTTATTAGACCAACTATTTCATTAGGAGAGATGTTAGACACTTTTTCAGGTACAAAGTGCCCTTCTTCAAGAATGGCACTCATTTTATTCCCGCAAATACTCTGCATTCTCTTCACTGATTCCTTTTGCCTTGTTGTCAGATGCACTGATGCAAAAAGATGTAAATTGCTACTGTTGTAAGTTGGTAGTGTATTACTTATCATTTGGATTCATGTAAATGACTTCCTAAGCTTCAAAGCACCAGTTAATTAGGGCCACTGATTTTACTGATAAAGCCACAACATATTTAATATGCAGTTGCCCTTCTTGGCAAAGCAGGAGATTTTAAGACTTTGCTGGTCGGTTTCTATTTGAAAGAAAACTTATTGATGTGGAATCTGTTATATTTTCTTAATATATTTTTTCTTTTAATACTTGAAAAGGGATGCTCAGAAATAGAATACAGCATCTTTTTAAGGATGTTCTCACAGCTCTACTAAAAATATTGACTTGTTAAAGAAATTACCTGCTTGCAACAGCTCCCCTGACAAAGTACATCACAAAGCTACCAATAATATAACATTTTTTTCAAAGACTGAACAGTGCCTGCATACTAGGAGAAGGAATCTGTAACAGTGCAAACTGCTGATTCTTGCCATAAGAGTATGTAATTTGATGGCTGTTAAGATGGGGGTGAAAATTTTCTAGGAGAGCTAGTTATTTTCCTCTCAGAGGTGCCATACTGCCTATTTAAAAAAAAAAAACAAATAGTCTCTCAACAGTCAAATTAGGAGCTCTAGGAATAACCCATCTGTGTCAAGGATCATTTAGCAAGATCAAGAGAGGTGAATGGCTGTAAAGGTAGCGAAATCGGGTCAACATTCTCTTTCTCAGTTTGATGTTTGAACTGTAACAAGGCCTGCTCCTTTCCCTACATGCACATCTATGAGTTTTATTCACAACCTTGTCTGTTCACTGGCTGTTCTGTAAAAGTTGCCTTGTGGGCTGAAATATTTTGTGTGTGGTCACTGCACAAAGGTTTTGGGCAAGTTTGAACAAAAAAAACCTTTCAACCATTCTTGAATGCAGCGTAGAAAAATAAATTAAACTGCCACACTTTTCTCTACTTTTACTTTTGGACAAATAACTCAAAACAGATGAGCTTTGGATTTTGGCACATTGATAGTTCTCATGAAGCGTATGCCCATCACATGACTGAAAACAACTGTATAGGTATTTATATTAATGGAGTTTGCATGCAAGAGTGAAAATTAAGCTGAAACTGAGGCTTATCACAGGACTATGACATCAGTAAATTCCTCATTTGCAGTTTTAATATTTGTGATGAAGTGGGGATTTTGCCAATGCAAAAATATTGCACTGCATTGGCACAGGGCAAATTTCAGCTCACTTAACAGTGATGTTTGAAGTGTTTTGGCCACCTCCAACTTTTCTGCATTTTTTTATTATTTTTTTTACCTGTGCCACCTTAATGTTGCATTTCTATAGCCATCTAAAACAAGAATGCAAATCAGATCCCTTGAGAGTAGTAATGGTCAAAGAAACAGATACATTTGATGGTGTGATGCAAGATTCTGAACATCAGCTCTATCACTTTTACTTATTATTATTAATTTCTAGCTCCAACTGCTGCCTTGAAGCATTTTGTTTAGTCATTCTTAAAGCTGTAGCTCTGAACAAAACAAAAGCAAAAGACAAGTGAAGCCTCTACAAAGCTATTAGTAACAGCCATCACTGCTGTACTCTAACAGTGTTTTAATAACCCATCCAGGTATCTTGTCTATCAGCTATAAAAATGTCATTCCTAAAAGTTTATTATTAAAGCTTTGTAACACACAAGTGTAGTTTACTGCTCATAGTAGTGGCTCTGTGTGATGGTAGCACAGAGCTGCTACAGTGGCAATAAAAACAAAATATAATCCCTGTTGGGACTGGTGGAACAAGATAGCAGGAGCATGGAGAAGAAAGTATGGCCAAAAATAATCTCTCCTCCAATCAAGACTGCAGTAAAGATGGAAGCATTCAACAACAGTACATTATTACCCTGAGATGAAGAACCTAGAGCTTTTTTATCAGCTAACTGGTTTACTAGAGGAAGAACCTGCATTGGAGGCATCAGGTCTGTTTACATAGTTGCCCATATTATGGCTTGTGTTCTCTTTAGACTTTTCTTAAATGGTTAGTAAAGATATTTAATACAGAGACTAGGAGGCTTTCTATATAAGGCTTTCTATCCACATTTTTAGGGGAGGAACTTCTGATTTACAAAGAGCTCAGGATCTAGCAGTCCTTGTTCAGGAGCTGTTGGATGCTGGATAGTTTGGAAAATGCTACCATAGCATTTATTTTGACCATTTGCATAACCATTTTATTCACAGGCCATCCCCATCTTTGCAAATGAAAATAACAGGGGACAATGAACCCAAGGTCACTGTATTTTACTGATGCCATAATCAAACTCCTCTGAAATATAAGATCAATACAATGGGAAAAGCACCATTTTTTTTTCTTTTTAATATTGCAATATCTAGAACATAATAGATTCTGACAGGTATTTCTCAGAACAAAACTATTGCCTGCAAATTACCGTCCAGAGTCACCATGAATATTCTGTCAGCATTCGGCACCAGTACCATGGCCACAAAGGTCACAGGGCAGATGATATCATCTGAATGGGACAGCACATACAATCTGTGAGTGACTGGCGTAAGTCTTGTGGACTGTTGTTGTCCAGTGATAAGTCTGGCATCAGAGTGAATATCTGAACATCAGTTATGATTCTTCTGTTCTAACCCCAGTCCAAGCTTCAATTTTGCAAAATGCTTAAGTATGTAGTTAACTTTAAGCAGATGGCTTAGTCCTTCTGCAGTTAATGTGCTTAAATGCCCTGCTAAGCCAGTCCCAAGTCTTCTCTGTAAGCTTCCTATCAGAAATAGCTGACTTTCCTCACTCCCAGAGGATGTGGAAAACAGCTTCTCTAGTTGTTTCTACCCATCTGTAACAGGACTAATGCCCAAGGGTCTTGGAGTGAGCCCTTTAGCCTGTCCTCTTGCCCTGAATCCCTCATGGACCCTGCTGCTTTCCATCAATTTTCCTGCTAGATGGGCCCTTTTGGCCCACGTGTGCCCCCAGGGTACCTGTTGCCTTATGTGCTAATCATGGTCTCTGACCTTCCTACAGCCGTTTCCATGCCTCACGGGTGTTTCCAATCATCACTTCAGTGGGCACTTTTTGCCTCGAGCCCGCAGGCCACTGTAGGCCTCCATTCCCTTATTGGGGCATTGGACTTCCTGGGTTCTGTCCTATTGCTCTGGTTGGTCTCTTTGACCTACACCCATTACACCAGGTCTGGCTTCTTGGGCTCTAGCCGTTATTTAACCCTCTTGGGCCGTTATCTCTGCCTCTCCTGGGCTGTGGGCCCCCTGGCCCTAAGTCTGCCATCCTCTGGACTGTGGGCTCTCTAGCCATTTCTGCCCCTCTTGGGCAACATGTCCCTGACCCTGGTTTTGTCTCACACAGGCTTTTTATCCTTGCACTCCTTGGGCTATGGGCCTCTGGCCCCAGTCACAGCTCTTTAGCCTTGTCTAAAGAGCCTTAGTTGGCTCTTAGCCTTGTCCTGCCCCTCTTGGTCTATGCTGAAGCTTGTACCCTGCTCTGGCCATCTCGGGTTTCATGTGCCTCCTTGGCACTCTGGGACCTCCTCTCACCCCTTTCTAGTCCCATCCCAACTGCTGGTAAAACTCAAACAAAATGCATGAGCACTCAGGCTCTAACAACTCCTAGCTAACTGGCAGTCTGACAAACTTTCCCTTGTCTTAGGTCCTATACCGTTGCAGCAGGCATTCGGGGTCTTATTGGCACTGTCAGGCATTCCTGGAATCAGCAGAGCCTCCCCTTGCAGCTTTCCAGGACAGGAGCTCTTCACTCTGTAGCTAGCAGGGCATGCCATTTCTTTAGCAGCTACCTTATCTTCTTGCTGCCAGTCCTCCCTGGTTCAACTCAGCTGGAACTCTTCCCTCTGAAGTAGCAGGATCCTTCTGGCTTCCTCTTATACCACCAGTAGGATGATAAAATGAAAATAGCCTATTGAAATGAAAAAAGGAAGGAGCCCAAACCCATGTGTTCCTTAGAGATAAAAAGGGGCTGTAATTGCCTCTCCATAGAACATAAACACTACCTGAGGATCAATCTATTCTGCGGGGAAAAAATGTGCTCCCCCTGTGGCAGGCTTAGGCAATCTGACCAGTGTCGGATGTCCCCTAGTGGCTGGGCCCACCTACTCACAACCCCAGGTCTGTACTTTGCCTCCTATCTCTTTCCTGCCATGACTTGATCTTTTTTTAATTAGGGCGGGTGTTGGCAGAAACTGGGGTGGCCTCTTCCTAGGTGTCTTCCATGCCCTGCAGATGTTTTCAGCTATCGTTCTTGGGAGGCATGTTGTTTCAATACACAGCCTGGCCTACTCAGACCTCTGAGCACTTGTCCGGGTCTTGGCCTTCAACCCCGTTTTTCTAGTTAGGCCCACCACACCAGGACATTGCTTATGAGCTCTAACACTCAGATTCTGGGTCCCCAACCCTGGCTTTGCCTCTCATGGGCTATGGCCCCATGTCCTCTCAACCTTGACTGTCTCTGTCTCTGGCTTATACCCCAACCTGGCAGGATACTAAGCCTTTGTGTGCCACACTAGCATCCCACTGTGGCTTCCACACTTGACCCTATAGCCACACGCAATCCACCAAAGTAACTCTAACAAAAGGTATGAGCTGCTTCTTCAATGAAAACTTATTCCCTCCCTGGGTACAATACAGCAAAGGAAACAAAGGACAACCCCTGTTCCTGATACTACATTCTCTTAAAGGGTTAGGACCCTGGCTCCCTGGGTCCTGCCCTTTTGGACCAACTGCTTCAGTCCCTGCTTCTCCCCTTCTTACCCTCTCAGCTGGGTTAGGCTCCCCTGTTACACCCCCTAATTCAAATCCATTAACCTGAAATTATAACCTCATGTTAAAATAATGGGGAAGATGATAAAATGTGCAAAATTCTAAAATTCTTGGTTCAAAGATGATACTTTTTTTATTAGACCAACTAAGAAATTGCAAAAACATTATCTTTCTTTGCACGTTTTCGGGCATACACTCCCTTCTTCAGGCTGAGGGAAAATTTAAAGATGGTAAAAGTCCCCTTAAGTAGAAAATTAAGTTTATTTTACACACAGGAAGATAAAAGTGAATGTATGTTCCTCTGGGTCCATGAGAGTTCCTTTGTGTGAGTTGCTCTTTGATGTGCAGAAAAGGCAGTTTTTCTTCCCTGGTGGTGTTAGATGGCAGGGAAGTGTAGAATTTTTTTTCTTTAGTGTTTAGCAATGAAGTTTAATAATTGCAAAACTGGATAAAATATGGCATCTTCCATGTTTTGGGGATATATCTGGTGTTGGTCTGAGACAAAAAGAAATGAGGAAGACCATGTAATTTGGCTTTTAACTTGGCAGCAGACTTACTTATTGGCTTCAACTTAACTCAATGTGCTAAGGCCCAGTTAAACCCATGGAGCCTTGCTTCACTGCTGTTTTAATCTGAGATGGCTAACTTGGGTTCACCAGGTTAAAACCTTTAACTAAAATGCAAAGAACCTTTGGGCCACAAAGTAGAAGCAGGGTTATCTGTGCAGGTTTTATTTTTCTGTAGATCTTTATTCTTCTCTTGTATTTTTCTCAGTAAAGCATGATTGATTTAGAAATTCCTTTGCAAAGTCTCTTACCTGTTTCTGACTTTGAATGTAAAAAAGTAATCAGTAGTTAGTGTTCTGTAGCTTTAGTGGAACTATAGGAATCATTGGGGATTTGGGAAGAACTGGCCTTAGCTTGGGGATTAGGTAGACCATAGCGTCCCAGTTCTCAAAAGTGCTGGTAGAGAGAAGGTCTGCCACTCTGCACCTACACACGCAGAGAAGCTGCTCCAATGTGCCGTAATTACAGTATATCAAAATATACTCATATATCAGAATACAGTCTACTGGAACGTAGTAATTACCATGCTCCAGCAGACTTCAGTGTCATGTGCATCTGTGTCCCCATGCTGAAAAATGGTGGTAGGGACACTTTAACTAAAGCTGGCTCAGTGAGCTTTAGTTAGCTTTAGTTCAACGTGCAGTTTGTGCAAAGGTGACTTTAACCCAGGGGTGGGCAAAATATGGCCTGTGGTCTGGATCCGGTCTGCCAGGGGATTTTGTCTAGCCTGCAGGTTCCTGCCAATTAACTGTACCCCACTCGCCTCACTTCCACCCTCATGCATGAGAGGGCCCTAGCCTCTGCCAGCACACACAACTTCTGGGCATGGCTGCTGCTTCCACTGCTGTAGCCACTGGGGGAAGCTTTCCAGGCTTCCAGTGGCTCCTTGTATCCCTACTGCAGTGCTTGCTCCCAGCACCAGATAGGGAAGCTGCAGCTGGATGGGACTGCAGAGCATGGGGCTGGAGCTGGTGGGAGTGTGGAGCTTATGCCCAGTAGGATGGCAGGAGCATGAAGCTAAGCTGGACAGAGTGTGGAGCACAGTTCTTTGAGTTGCATGTGGAGGCAATGGAGTGGGAAGGGCAGCCGGCTCCATTATGTGGGGCTTCCTCGTGGTGGTATGTGAGTCCCAGCAGCTGCACATGAGTCCCATGTGATAGAGGTGGGCTGGCCTGGCTCTACTTCTTGCCTCCATGTGCAGTTCCCACAACTGGCTGGAGCTGCGCACCGCTAGGCAGTTGCACCTGTACTTGTGTGAGCTATGAGCACCCCAAGGGCCTGCTGCTACACACATGTGTGCGCACACACCAAGAGTAAGACTTTATTGCAGTCATCTTGATATACATTATGCAAACGCACATAAACACAACACACTATTTTTTTTAAATAAAATGATAAAGTTATAGTAGATGTTTGACTTTTAGTTGTTTTGTTTTTTTTCCAGTTCCAAGATGGCAAACCCACCCCTCAAAAGGAATACTTTCGGGGCAAGGGGAGGGACTTCAGGTGGCAAAGGTTGCAGGTTGGGGGGTTGGACTTTGGCTCCCAAGATAGTCACCAGAGGGCGGGGCACCTGGCAAGAGGCAGGGCTACTGTTGTGGCCCTCAGCAGCTCACCAAAACTCATTAAGCAGCAGTCAGCTGAAATTGTTGCCCACCCCTGCCTTAACCTCTAGTGAGCACTAGGTTTCTAGGTTGGGTCTCTGAGGTGGCATTAAGAATTCCTCTCTCTTTCTCGCTATTACCCACTACTAACAGGTTGTACCCAAGGGAATATGGTTAACTGAGCCTATAATGATGATTTTCACTTGTCCTTTTTCACTTGGCACTTGAGATCCAAATCATTTTCAAGTTGTTGAAGCAATTGAACATTACTCTAAAAGCTGAGAAATACTCCTTTCATTCATGCTTGGAAATTTCAAGGATTTTCTTCCTTAGAAATTTAATTCCTGGACCTGGAAAAGCCCAGTTCGGCCACAAAGATGCTTTGCTTTGAAAAGTTTGTAGCTAATGATAACTGAAAATGTAGTCACATTGCTCTTCCAGTCCAACCCAGTATTTATAAAACGGAATTGCTAGTGGCTGATTCAACTACAAGATTATAGGGCAGCAATTGCACAGATGTATCTGCATCAACCTGCTGGATTTCTGATTTTTTAAATCAATTGAAAAGGCTTTGAAAGATCCATTTGTAAAGAAAGCCATGCATTGTTATTGCCAAATAATGATCATTGGCTGGCTCTAGATATTTAATCTTGGGCCCTTGTGCCTCATCACATTCAAAAAATGCAATAATTTAAACCTCTGCTGTCCTGCATGGCCCAAAATTCCTCTTCTCTGGAATTAAGTCAATATGTTACTTTTTCCACCATTCATGTTAAGTGATTATTAAGTTCTAGGTCTACCCTGTCTCCAAGAATGGTCTGTCAGAAAAGCCAGATGGTTGCCAGATTTACCTTCTCCTTTTTCCCCACCTCGTATCCCATTTTCAGAAATGGTCTGTCTTCTGGAAATCTCAAGATTTTTCCACTGAGACTGTGTCAAGTTCACAGTGATCTTGTTCTGAACTTCTAGCCCCTGGAAGTAGCCAGACTTTTTCCAAACTAATGACAAAACAGAATGGGACTTGAAATTCCAAGGCTGTTCTAGCAGCTTGTAAAGCAGTTTTTCTCACTGGGCTGTGTATGTGCTGGGAGGTACAAGAGCTGACCTTAAATACTCCCAAATAAATGGGAGACTTTGCCATTCACTGGACACATCTACATGAGATGTTTTACTGTGCAGTAGAGCAAATTACTGAACAGTAACCATCACCATATACATGGGCAGACCCTTACTATGCAGTAATTTGCTCTACTCTGCAGTTAATTTGCTACCTGTAGGCAGCAAATTAACTGTCAAGTACTTACTGTGCAGTAAGGCATGTGTAGATGGCAGACTGGGGACAAATTTGCTCCCAGTCAGCAGGGGGCAGGAGATTGCTGCCTGCCCCCAGAACCTGCCTGCTGCTGGGGAGCCTTCCAGTGGCAAAGGCCAGGCAGGAACAATGTCCCCTTGCTCCCTGGCCCCAGCTCCTGGGAATCTTTGATTTATATAAGGATCTTGACTTTCAGTTTTCAGTGGTTAGATTTCTGATCCTTCATGGCTGCTGAGGTAACTGGAAGTTGTCACTTGAGTGCATCCAAAAGGTTCAGACACCAAAAGGCAAATATAAGGAATTTACAATTTATTTATTTTTTTTAAATCTCCTGATTTGTTTTTGTTTTACACCAACCTCATTGTTTTTGTAACACACAGAATTGGCCTAAAATGTTCTTATCCTGGCTGTTCTGGGCCCAGGCACAGTCTCATAGGGTCCAGGGAACAATGGAGTAGAGCTTTAACTGGCTAAAGAAGGCTGTTACTACTTACCTTTTCTTGCATTGGCTCCCAAACCCTGTCCATAGCTGAATCTCCTTTGGAAGGAGTAAACCAGCAAGGAAAGAAATGAGAGGAAAAGAAGGAAGGGGAGAGACGTGTCTCTAGCACTTTGCTGGGCCTGATCTACAGAGCCGTA
>NW_017729029.1:17422202-17422791 GCF_001723915.1 Gavialis gangeticus | reverse complement strand
AGTGAACAACTCTTGAATGATCTACAGAGCCGTATTTCTAGTCTGTTCCCTGGCTCTGAGGAGTATCCACAGTTTCCATGCCTTTGTTCTTCCCTTCCTGTTCTGAACACTAGTACTTAGGGAAGCTTGGATGATGGAGCAAAACAAAATCAGCAGCCAAGACAGACACCTCCTTGATTTTAACTTTTTGAAACTTTCAAAGAGCCCTACTCTCTTCTCCCCCCTTCTCTGGGTTAATATGCACTGACTCTGTGGTCAGTGCAGTAAGTTGTAAATGATGTATGAAGTGAAATCTCCTTGTTCTTCTCATGCACAGAAGAAAGACCGTGTAGGCAATACTGTAACATCTGCTCAGGAAAAGCCAGGGAAACTCAGAATTCCCACAAACATTTTTAAGTTGTTGCTTTTTACTTTTGAATGAAAAATTTGAATTTCCTTCTTTACATAAAGACTCAGCAGTTAAATACTTATAAGCCTTTTAAAGGAGTCATGCAACTTTCATTCCTTTGCCTATTTTAGGACATAGAAGAAGTAATCATATTAGCCCTGCCATCAAAGAATAGAGTACTAGGAAAATAATCACTTTTTT
>NW_017729029.1:17412092-17417202 GCF_001723915.1 Gavialis gangeticus | reverse complement strand
TAGAAAATTTGTTTTTTTTGGGGGGGGGGGGGGGGGGGTGAAGCTTGAGGTGGGTTTTTCGGACCTGAGTTTTATTTGAAGCAGTTTCAAATCCAGAATGTATCTGCACTACCCAAAGACACAGAACATGCTTTATCAGAAAATACAAGCAAAGTAAAAATAGAAGGTTAGTCTTTGGCAATCCCTCACAGTTCAAAATGATCATCTTCCATGAATGTCATATCTGTAGGCCTGAAGTTGGCTGATGAGCTGATCCAAGATCGATAGACTCTATTTTAATTCAGGCATGTTTCTGTGTGGGGTTGGTGGCTCCAGGGGGAAGCTTAGTAGTTCCAAAACAGCAGTTGTATAACAAATTATTTTCAAAGGGTAGGATGGATGCAGAATTAGTTGAGAGCCATAGGAAACTAATTGGAAGGATCATAGAAAATTGGGGTTAGAGGGGACCTCAGGAAGTCATCTAGTTCAACCCCCCCCCTGCTCGAAGTGGGACCATCCCCATATATATCATCCCAGCCAAGGTTTTTCGGTCTTAATCCTAAAAGTCTGTCTTAAAAGGAAGATCACAGAAGATGGTGGAACAGTGTGGAAGAAACAGAGATAGAGAGAATGTGTGTGGGCAGCAAGCATGTAGCTACAAGTAAGCAGGGTCTGATCATTTTTCAAAATAAGGATTGGTCCTACTAGGTGTCCACTGACATTGTGGCAGGTTTACCATTGATTTCAATGAGAGTGCAGTTAAGGCCAACATTGAGTGCTTTTAAAAATCCCACCTTGTTTGTTTTGTATGGCTTTCCAAGTGAAATAACAGTTACCTAGCTTGTTCCATCTAGGTAGCACAGTGTTTCATCAATAGCAGGCTGATTAGCTCGCATCTCGATTTGATGGAGTCTCTGGCAATCAGCTTTTGGTGCAATATGAGAGCATCTGGAGCACTTACCTTGGTTACCTTTTTCTACTGGATGCTGCTTTATAATCACGTGTGCCACACAGTGGGAGGCAAACCAAACTGCTTACATGCCAAGAGAACTCTGAAGCTGTATTGGGTAATCGCAAGATATCTCCGAAGAAAACTTCTGAACCATCATGAAGCCTTTCTGCCCTTCAAGATAGGTAATCTACATGCCATCAGATCTGCTGGCTAGTAATGGGTAGAGAAGAGAATGTGGAGATGGCAAAGAAAGTACCCATCACCCCCAGAGCATCCTGCTTAATTTATCTGTCTTTAGAACTGTTCAATATTTCATGTTGAAACAGCAAAGCTTGCAAAGGAGGCAAAGGTTATCTTCCATTAATCTTGTCTCTTTTTTGTGGGTTTTTTTTCCCCCTCCTTGTCTCGTGCTTCCTAGCAGATCTCAACCATTGCCCAGCAGGGGTGCAGCCTCTTCAGCAACTTTTGCCTGATCATATAAACAGTGAAACTGCATGCATCTTGCACATCACACATTTTACCCTTGTAGAATTTGGAAGTGAAAACTTTACTCCCAAGGCTACACTTGAATCTCTACAATTTATTTTCTCCCCACTCCCTTTGCTGTCCAACACCCACCGTCTTTGTATTGGCGGCTTTGTGCTAGAAGCCCCATGGTTACATGCACTTTGACACTTGCATTTCAAGATTCCTTATTGTGGAGGTCTGCCAATACCAGTAATTGATCCAGTGCCATAGACTAGCTTAATTATTCAAGGTCAGTTTCTTTGTCTTTTCCTGTTCAGGGAACAACAGCTACAGAAAGTAAAACTTAAACTGTTCTTGCACTTTAATTGTTAACTGTACGAAGTCACAGATTAGTTTTGACTTGTCTGTGTGTAGGGGCTTTTTCACTGTATTTATTAGCTATTGTAACATTCATTGCATTTCTGTTTGCAGCTGTAAGAATACATGTATAGAGTCATGAAGTAGTTTTCGTAAGTATTTAAAATGTGTTGTGTTTCTTAAGAAGCTTTCCACACAGTAACTCAAAAGTAAAACAAGTGAGCCAGTGTCAAGGAGAAATAAGTGCCTTAAGGATACAATCAAGCAACCAAAGAGGCCTGGAGTGAGAGTTTGTGAAATGATTTGTCTGATAATGCACATGCTGTATATCCCTTTAGTTGAAAGAAAAAACAGCATTCTACTGTGAGTAATTCCTTGTTGAGACAATACTTTGGGCCTAATTCTCAATTACAGTGAGGCCACTTCATGTGTCTGTGCCTTAAAATGGTCCGAAATAGCTTCTTGAAAACACTCTCCATGCCAAGAACTCTCCGGGCCAGTACAGAGCTAGCCTAAAAGCTGCTACACCAGACTTGCTCCTTGCCTTTGGCATGGAGGCATGGGCAGAGTGCACTGTACTATGATAATTCTTTGTTTGCCAGGCTTCACAGTGGGTCATGGAAAGCAGAGCTTAAGTTGGAACAGTCCTGAAGTTGCTTTTATTTCCATGAAGAACAACCAGGCTACCACCTATGCCAGAATATGGGGAATGCTGAGGAGATTCAAAGGCATCCTTACTGTCACCATTCTCCCTCTAGTGTGGCAACTTGCTAACATGAGAATCAGGCCCTTCATACTTAAAACAGTTCTAAAGTAAATGTTTCTCGGGGATATATAACATACAGGCACACTACATGGGTGCTTCCAGGACAGCAGAGTGTTGCAAAGCATATTCCATACATACTGATACAAATATTTAAATACATTTGTTTTGCTTATGCCTCCCCCCTTTTCTTTGCCTTCATGAACATTCTAATGGAGGAATTTAC
This sequence comes from Gavialis gangeticus, assembly GCF_001723915.1. Lineage (NCBI taxonomy): Eukaryota > Metazoa > Chordata > Crocodylia > Gavialidae > Gavialis > Gavialis gangeticus. Next base: position 17,414,457 of record NW_017729029.1, on the reverse strand, counting down.
CATCAGGAATGTCCCCAGTTGACAACAATTGAAACTGGAAAATATTTGCAAGGAAGCAGGTCTTGAATTCTTAAATCTATCTGCTTGCACTATAAACCTGACTAGAAGAGCTTTGCTCATCCTATCCAGAAATAGAAACATATTATGCCAACCAGATGTCCAATCAGAACAGCTTGAGTTTCAAACACTGAGTGCTTGCCACAAGCAGCTGAAAATGAGCTAGATCTCAAGAAATATGTGCAGAACATATTTGGCAAACATGGAGTGCTTTGCGTATTTATAACGATAGCAAGTTTATTGCACAGAGGGACACAACTTCTTGTTGTTCCAAAAAGCAGTAATCTCTGATCCTACTATAACATGTACAATAAGAAACAGGGACTCTGAGTATGGCCCCGATTTGACATACAGCATACCCTATAGGATGTGATATATGAGGCAATGCACTGTGAGATGAAAACCAAAGAGTCCTGTGGAGCCTTAGATAGGATTTATATCCTGCTGCTGTGCAGGGGGAAAGTAGTACTGCAGGCTGTTGCACAATAATAAAAGAGTAATACACAACTCTTAGAACATTTCTCACCATAAGCTCTCAAAGTGTTCTATGAAGAAAGTCAGTATTTCACTTTCATTGGAAAACTGAGGCACAGAAAAGTCAAGGGACTTGCCCAAGACCAGTGGCACAGCTGGGAGAAGAACTTGGGCTGAATCCAATCTGGCACACTAGGCAACAAAGATAAGAGTGTGTGGATAGATGTACAACAGTCAGTACTGAGAAGGCTGTATTTGTTCATAGTGAAATCTACCATAATGTAAGCATGATATATGAGGTGAGCCTTCTTACATGTTCAGATGTTGGCCTTATAATGACAGCCACTGCAGTAAGCACTATCGCACCAGATGATTGGCAGATATGCCAGATACCTGCCTGCTCTCAAATTGTGAGGCTAGAAGTTGGGGGCTTCTTATCACTTGACACATGAGCTTCACAATCTTCAGCTCCCTCAAGGCTTACTTTTTTTTTAATTATTCAGGAAAATAAAGTCAACAATCTTCTCTAGTTTTCAAACTCTTAGAATAATTATAGTATCTGTCCTTTACAGCACCTTGGCATTATGGGGAGAGTACTATACACATCAGTTAGTAATGATGCCTCTCTCCTTGAGATAAAATAGTTCATTCTTACAAACAGAATGAGATATACAGAAAGCTGAGCTGAATATTGCCCTTGATGGTGTAGCATGGATAGCAGGGTGGATTCTCATTCTTCCTGTGCAATTGCTGGCTTTGTTGCTGATTTGAAGTATGCACTGTTTGAAGCTCTGCCTGTGTAGATATGTTATGCTGTCCTCCTTTGTAATGCAGCTTCTCTCTTTTCATCATTTTTAATTTCACAGCCTTCAGGGGTTGGCTTCCTCAAGGCTATATCCCTAAGTACTGAAGAGAGAAGACTGTCCAGCTAGGCCCTACCTTACTGATCCAGTGAGTAAAACTGGCCTGTTCATTAACTTTGGTACAAATGTTGCTTTATAGCTCCGGGGTAGTGTTTACTTTACCTCTCTACTTCCTTTTCTAAAACTTCAAAAAAAACCCCAAATCTTTGGATGTGAAGACATCCATCCCTGAGCTGAGGCATTATCTGTTAGTGTGGGGGCAGTTTGTTTACTGTAGCATCCTTCTTCTCACTCTATATGTATTCCTATAACTTTACTTTGGTATAAGCTACAAATCTCTTCTCCAGCATTGAACCAAGTAAAGTTGATGTTTTTGAAGTTTGGTTTAAAGTACAGCAAGTGACCTTAACACTTTTTCACTGATTTGAAAGATTCTACCTGTTCTTATTCAATTCCCTATTTTTAAAGAGAAGAAATACATCTCTGACCAGTCTCTGAGAGAGTTATTTGAACCAATCACTTAAAATATTAATGGTCTATGCTGCTCTTTATTTTTAAGTATCTACTTCTTGGTTTGTTGGGGGGGTTGTTTGTTTTTTAAGTTTCATTCTTTTTCCTGAGACTTGCCTATCTTCTTCTGAATTTGGGGTTTTTTTGTTTCATTCACAGAAACCAGTAAGATGTAAATACCCCATATTTACGGCTCTTATATTGCCAATGCAAAGGTTTAACTACCATAGATCAGGTATCCAAATCATAAAATTTGCTTAAAAATACAGATTTTTTTTTTTAAAGTAATGAAGTCTTAATGATTTGGAGATTGATTAGGGTTTTTGGGGGTTTTTTTCTTGTTGGCTGTCTGATGTTGAATCTTTAAAGTTTGGATTCTTAAGGGGTTTTTGTTTTGTTGTTGTTTTAAAGCAACCATAATGCAGAGAAACAGACTTTTTTTTTTTTTTTTTTTTGTTTTT
>NW_017729029.1:17377258-17411903 GCF_001723915.1 Gavialis gangeticus | reverse complement strand
GAAAAAAATTTTTTTTTTTTTTTTTTTTTTTTTTTTTTTAACAGAAGCTGAGGGTATCCTGCAATCACAAATGACTGACAGGGTATCCTGTAATCACAGGATCCCTGGAACTGCAGCTTTAGAAAAACAATTCAAATATTGTCAAAATTGTAATGAACTCGTGAGGGCTGGGAACACTGACTTTTGCTCACAAAATTGTCCTGCAATTGTATTGTAACACTTACGAATTTTGGGGAAGTAAAGGAAAGATGCAGGAATAGCAAGTGTCCTATAGGAGCTTCAGTGAAAGTATGTGCAGTATTCTGTATTTGCATGTCTAGACTGGGTAGCTGAATGGCCAAAACTATAACCAACCAGATGCATATTTTAAAATTACATGAGTACAAGACCAAAAGTCCTGAATCTGAATGCCCCTGATTTTTGTATCTACCTCTGTATTTCTGATGCATCTAGTTTCTGGAAGCACAATCTACTGACTGATGGGGCTTTTAAATGTGGGGTACAGCACTAGCAGTCATTTATCTTTAAGCAATCAAGATTGCATTGTGGAAAACATGGTAATAGATCTGTGTCTAGACAGGGACAGTGAGCTTTTAACTAAGTGAGCTCTTCAGAACCATATAGTCAGAGAAGGGACTGAAAATGCTCAAAGCCTTTTCTCCTGTAGCTAGCTACAAGCCTTCTCATGTATGTGCAGGGGTTATCTATGACTATATTTTAAACCCAAGTTGTGATGATTGCATCCATTAATTTGAGCTGCCTTTCCTACAGTGGTGTCACCTGAATGCTTCCTTTCCTTTGGCAGGTATCCAAAGTCCTTTGTTTGGCTGCAGTATTGGATATCTCCTGTCATACTGTGAAAATGCCAAAGGTTTGCAGCTTTCCAAGGCCTGGAACAAAGTTATACTGCCATGTTGAGCACAGAGGCTGCTCTTGTACAGTACAGAGAAAGAGGATGAGAGAACTGAAGCCTGAGCTTTTGCAGGGATCTTCTGCTGAGGACTGGACTTGAGACATTGTGTACAGGCAACCCCCGCTTAACGCTCTTAATTGGGTCCTGAAAAACTAAGTGTTAAGCAAAACTGAAAATTTTTGATGATCCAAGATGGCAACTGCAAATGTTTTGAATGACTCAAGATGGTGACTGAGCATTATAATGAAACTCACTGAGCACTAAGTGGAATTGGGTATCAATTTTAAATGAGTGTTATAGCGAAATAGCACTAAGCAAAACAGTGTTAAGCAAGGGTTGCCTGTACACAGTTTAGAAAACTAGGGCTAAGTACAGCAATCTGGGGGCATTGGGGAGGTTAAATTGGTTCAAAATGGCTGCCCGGTAAGTCAGGATGGGGGGGTTAGCAGGGAAGCTGGGGGTCCAGCAGGCTGGAGGGGATCAGGAGTCTGCTGAGGAATGTGGGGGAGGCATGATCCATGAAGGGTAGGGGGCAGGTGCAACCTGTGGGTGGGGTGGGGGACCGGCACAACCCACAAAGGGTGGGGGCAGGTGCAACCCACATTTTGCTGAGGTCTGGGAGTGTCTCGCAGGGTCAGGGGGCTCACAGGGTTCATGGGGAAGCTTGAGGGGATCAGGGGCTACTCTTAGCCCCCCAAATCCCCAGTGAACCTATGCCCACGTTCTCCTTACCCCCTCCCCCCACCAGGACTTACTTGATTGGCTCTGGCAGTGGCAAACACTGATAAAAGCAGCTGCACCCAGTGCAGCTTGTGGGATGTGGGCTGAGAGGGCTGACTGGTCTGGTAGGGGTGGGAGGGGGCAAAAGAGAGCCCAGTGTTTGGGGGGGGTGGGGGGATGAAAAGAGCAGCCCTGGGGCTGTACAGGGAAAGTGTACAGAAATTCCATGCACTAGTTTGACCTAAATCAAATAAGTTTGATACTACATAGGTCCAGGTTTATCTTAAGTTGGATTTGGATTCTGCAATTTTTAGACCAGTTTATGTGCATGGAACTTCTGTATAGGTTTAGACTGACTGTCAGTCACTGAGACCACATCTGTAAGTGTAAGGTCAGCACTGGGATTACCTAAATTTAAATCAGATGACCATTTTGAACCCAATTTAACCTCCCCAAATGTCTGTACTTAGCCTTTAAGAGAGAACAAGTCCTGTTGGGTTTTCTTTAGGGTATTCTAAAGATGAAGCAAGCCAGATGTATGGGACTCAACAAAGTGGACAAGTTGCCTGTGATGGCACAGGTTGTGAAGCATCAGATATTCAAGGCTATGAATGGAAAGACTGACCATACTTTAATCCTGTCAGCTGCTGCTGAATAATTTTGAATTTACTTGGGAGGGAAGAGGACTGAGCTCAGAAACAAAAGTTTGAGCACCTTTTGAAGTAAGTAGACAAGCAACATTTTGTAGTTGCATACTATTGGGGGTTTTTTTGTTTTTTGGGGGGGTTTTTGCTGTAAGTTTGTCACAGAGGGTGAGCTGAGGCTAAACAACAAGGGTGAAAATGATTCTGTAGCAAAACCCCCAGGTTTATTTATTTATTTCAAAATGCATTCCCTCCCCTTCCCCAACCATTTCTGACTTTTTCTCTCCCTCTCTATTCCCTATAGATAAGTATAAGTAAACTAAGATGTAGGATAAGCTTTAACATTTTGTAGTAAGTTTTATTTTTCTCTCCCCTCTTTGGAAATAAGTTCCCTGCTATTTTGATATTGATACCTACTGTTTTGTAAGTGATAATTATTATGTTTGTACTGCTTTTATATTGTGTGATTACTGTTTTAGACCTATATATGTAAGTTAGCATAAGTCATGTCAAGTTTCCATTTTGTATGTCAAGCCTCCATCTTGTGTCCTCTGCCCGGGCATCCCCTGTGTTGCAACTGTATGATTCATGTACCCCTCCCATTTAAATTGGTTCCTGGATGAATGAAAGTGATTGGGAATAACTGAAATACAATGGTAGCAGGCCTCTACTGAATGGCCTGTAATGACCAGGTCATCACCTCACATTGATTCATCCAAGAACAGAGACAAGAAGCCAGCATTCAAAAGACAAAAGACCCTGCAGAACCAGCAATTCTACCATTGTACCCCACCATTACAGACACCCAAAACTGCACATCCCTGCATGCAGCACACATGCTCAGTACACCTGGGCAGTGAAGATGGACCCAGTGGGACTCCCTCTCCATATGGACCAGCACCATGCCACACCACCTATCCACCCAGAGGCCCTGCCGGCAACCCCCCTCTGGACAACACCTACTAGGCAAGGACCCCTTTCCAGCCTGGATAGGTAGGTATCACCCCCCATCCCTTCTTCAACCAAGGACTTGGACTCTGCTTTTCTTCCCTACCTGGACTCCAACCTTTTCACCATGTCTCTTTCTCTTGCTGCCATTGTGAGTGCTTGTGTGTGTGAACGAGTAACTTCATGGGGCTGTGTAGTGTGTTGTCTGTGTAATAAAACTGTTATTTGGACCCCTAAGTTGGGTTTTGCTTTACTATGGTTTGGCCCTGCTCCAATCTCTTTTCCTCACCCCTCTAACTTCTGTCTCATTTCTCCCTCTCCTGCTTCTGGCTCTCTGCCACCTCCAACACCTGTCCTGAGCTCTCTGCCTCCAAACCCCCTGTTTCTTTGACACTCTTATCCCCACTGCCTTTTCCTTTTCCCCTGAGCAACCAGGTTTCTGCCTTAGTTTCTTTCCTGGCTGTCTCCTTGTTGCCACCACTTATCTGCCTCTCCACCAATATCTCAGCTGTCTGCCTCCATTTCCAGCCCCAGTCTACCTTAAGAAAACCAAGCCTCAGTTCCTCAGCCAGCTTCTCTGTAGTGTGCTGGTTCTAATCCTGGTTCTGGCAACTTTTCACTCCCTACACTTTAACTCTCTCTCTCTCACCTGAACCTTCCCCCAGGTACCCCAAGCACACATATAAACACTGTACCATCCAAGTTAGGAACTTACCTGTGTATATGTGTAGGTGAGTTGTATGCGTGTGAACTGGTGTGTATGTGTAGATGATATATGAATTAGTGATCTGTGTCTAACTTTTGGGGTGTATAGTGTATGTGCTTCAACTGGTGATAGGTATGCATGTGCCTAGGCTGGTTTGGATGTGTATGTGCCAGAGCTGGTAGTGTGTGTGTGTGTGTGTGTGTATGCACCTAATTGACTTGTGTGTTTTGTATATGTGCAATTTTGTCACACCCTCCTGTCTAACCGCACAATATTGAGATCCTGAGAGTTGACCTGACCCCACAGGGCAACAATTCAATGCATCAGAAACATGGCCTGTCTCCCTTTTTTTTTTGCCTACAATAGGCTCTCTTTCTGCTGAGGAGATATCCAACCCTGGATTCTATGGCTGGTGATGTTCTGTTGGTGGTAGATAAAGTTTACAGATATTTGCCTACCTAGTCTTCAGGCAGGTGCAATACATTACCAACACTATGCAACAAGGGAGACCAGATTCATATATGCAGACATGAAGTTTAATCATGACACCATAAGTTGTACAAGACATAACTAGAATAAGCACTCACACGCATGCATGCACACGTGCACATGCATGTCCCTTAGGGAACCAAGGATAGAAATCTGGTCCTTCAAATCTAAAGTGTGTCTGTCTTTACTCATACACACAGCCAGTGCATTGTAGTATCTGCAGGGAAAACAATCTATAATGGAGACTGATGCTTGCTTAATTTAGCAACTCTAATGGCAGCTTTCCCCCATCCTTTGCAATAGCATCAGAGATCAAAACCTTTTTTTTTTTTCTTTAAAATATTTACTGTACAGCTTGCAGGGCTTTAATCAACGTAAAGTGACATTTCCTCACAGCAACTGAATAATAAATATGCAGTTAATGGTGAGCTGAAATATAGCCCATTAACTGCTTGCAGAACCCCCATTTCCTTACTGCAAAATCATTCTCAGGTTGCTTAATATTTTGCCTACAGATAACTGAACTTTGTACCATAGGAAGTGAGGCATTCCCCTTGCTTTGTAAAACAAATAAAATGCATTTTAACAAAGTTAATAGTAAAAATAAGTCTCGCTTTCCATTTCTTTAATGTAAAAAGTCTTGACTGATTCGGTATTGTGGCAGTGAGTAACTGTTTCACCCATAATTCATAACTGCTCTTGAGAGAGAATGGGCCACCTTTGAATTGTTCTTTTGAGACATGTTGATTTTGCTTTGGTAAATGCAGCACTGTTGAATTTTAACAGCTCTGGACATGCTGATCTCAGGTAGTGGTTTGTTTGGGGGTTGGTTTTTTTGGTCTTTTGTTTCTCCATTTGCCTGATGCGTACTTAACAGAAGATATTCTGTTAACACAGTTAACCCTAATTGCTGTGGCTGTTCATCTTCTGACACAGAGAATTCACAGGGTATACAGGTGGGTCAGACAAGTAGATGACCCTTGTGCCTCATCTGCACTTCTGGTAACTTGTTCTCTGATACCTGTAATATCTTCCAATTAGGAAGATTTACACTATTTAAACTGCTATTTTCCTTGGTTTTCCAGGCATCCATACAGATTTATCATAATTCCCTTACATGCCTACCATGGTCATTATCGTTTTAAAAGATTTCGTTTATCACAATGGCTGCAGCAACATGATGATTCTACCATGAGTAACAGAAGAATGCAGGAAGGTTTAGACAACCTAGTGTGGGCCTTGCTAGAGTTTGGATTAATATGACCACTGATCAGTGCATATACAAATCAGACGGAGGCCCTGCTAACAGCATGAACCAAATTAGGTCCCTATGGGCACATCTACATATGCGCCTGCTTGCATAGTTGTTACTGTGCAGTCATTTAGTACTTGGTTTAGCATGGGTCATTTCTGACCCTACTGAGCAGTAGCAGATGTCATGGTTCGTACCTGCTGATGCAACATTGCCATAGCGATGAGCTACATAGCCATAGCAGTGAGCTACAGCAACCTAGCATCTTGTGTAGGCACTCCCAGTGACTACAGACCCAGGTACACCATTATGACTTGTACCAAAATTCTGGGAACAACCTTAATACTTTTGTATTGGGTTTAAGGATAATGTTCATGCCTGTACCACAACTGCAAATCACCTGGCTAGCACTGTGTACCAGTTGGCCATGGATGCTAGTGTCTAGGCTTGTTTGTGAACAACAAATCTGGATGATTTTTTCTTACTAAGACCTGCAATGTGTGGTCTCTTTCTTGAAGTAATGAGATTATCAGGGGCCCAGCATCATGGATGGTGTTCTGATAGCATATGCACAGACCACAGAAACTGAGGGAGCCTTACATGACTAGTACATTTAACTCCCTAACAACACTGATGGTATCCTACACCTTGATGATTAAGAGGTAAAACCATCATCATTTAAAATATCAACATATTGCTAACCCTGGAGCTGCCACAGAATTACTGCCTCAAACCATAAAATATATGAAAGCAAGTGCCTAAAGCAAGAGCCTGAATGCAATCGGGCAGCATGCCCAAATATTAATTTTAAAACATCAGTCTTCAGTGGACTACCAAACTAAACCATTTCCAGAGTTGAGGTCCTCCTGGCACAATGCACAGAAGCCAAATTTCTTCCATGTTTAAATCTGGGGTTTGATGGCAAGTGTGTTCCAGGTTGGCTAACCTACAGTGGTGGAGAGCAGGCATGAGTTGACATGCTCCAAACTATGGAGAGAATTATCCTTGAAATGTACCTAGACACCAACTGAAAGCCAGTGCACCAATATGAAATGCCGCTGGGTGGGCAGTTTCAGTCTTCACTGTCTTGTTTTAATAATGTGGCTTCATGTGTGTCTTCTCTTACAGCACATTGTAGTAATAAAATCTGGAAGGTTTTAAGGCATGAACCAAGACTAACAAATGGTAGCTCTACCCACATCACCTGTTCAGTCCAAATGAAACCTCAATCAACTTGTTCTAACTCAGTCCCCAAACTTAGTCTGACACTGAAATGGACCAGAGCAAATTAGGCACTGGGGCATATATTTTGAAATTAATGGTAGTGAAGCCCAAGTCATCTTGATTTTTGCTTTAATGGTTGTGTGGTCTTCAGAGCTTGCTGCTTTTTGGCTGCTGTTTCTTGAATGAATTTGGAAATTCCCTCTGATATTTATTTTTGTTTGACTTATAATTTTCCTGGACAAGAATTAATTGCACTTGATGAGCTGCTGTGATAGCAAATCATTGTCAGAAGGACAAATGGCCCCCAGTATATGGTTAACTCAATTCCGTTCTCCCATACAGCTCCTGAAGCATGATTTTGGTCACTTGTACCTCACTGAAGTGGAGCACCACAGGGTTCTAGTTAATCTTCCTTCACTGTGTGTTTGAGGCTGTAAGAGATGATTCAACGTGCATTGCCATCTAAATGAATCCTGTCAGGGCAACCATTCTACATATCTAGGAGTCCAGCTCAGCTTTGGCCTACATTTTATGTAGTCATTTACATAAATACAAAATGAATGCAAAATGCTCCCCATCTGACTAAACTGAAGAAGAGGAGGCCAATGTTAACAGTACCCCATGGTCTGGCTGACATTTGAGGCCTGGTTTACGGATGGTTGGTATATGGAACCAACAGAAGCAATGCTGTCTGTGTATGGAAAAACCTACACATTGAATAAGGGAAGGTGACAGAATAGAACCTTGCTGCATCCCCCATAATAATTAGTGTAGTCTTTTATCATCTTGCCATGGGATTTCTTTTTGCTTCTGCATCACATTGTAAAGTATTTCAGACAAGGTGACATTTTCCATCCGCATAAAGTACTTGCAAACAGTGTGAAGTTCACTTTTATTGTGCTGATTTATGGGCATGGGACTGTGCATAAGTCTTGGTCTTTCAACCCATAGACCTGCACTTTAAGTGATGAATTAGTCAGTAAAATAAACAGTATTATCTAGCTGTATACATGTATGCCTCTTCCAAAAAAAATCAAACATGCTTGAAAATATAAAAACTAATGATGGTGAAACCAGTTGGGCTATAAACTAGCCCAAAACCTGGCCCAAAATGTAAAACAAATTCAAAACTTATTTGTGTTGGGATATCCCTCTCATGAAGGTCCCAGGGGTCATGGTGGAACGGGGTGGCAATTGGAAAGTTTCACGAATAGGTTGGGATTAACAGCAGCAGAGTTCTGAGCGGCACAAAAGAGTGTTGATAAGTAACAAGGTGGATTTATTGACTTACGCTTTGTGGAGTGTAGGCACGGTGTTTCTTCAGTTACAGTAACAAACAACAAAGGGATCTGTTGGCCCACAAGGTTCCCCAACGAGCCCTTGCTATCTACCCCTAATGGGACAGGTGTGGCCGCCCGTTGGATAGTCTCAGGGCTGGTCGACAGTTTATAACAGGATTATAAACACAAAACAGCCGTAACACGTCGCAATGAAACGCAGCTGAGATGCAACTAGCTGAGGTGAGCCGGGATGAGCCGTAGTCAGTACATAAAGCTGAGATCAACGAAAGCCGGGTAAGCAGAACGCTCGGATTGAAGGTCGGACCATCAGGGTGATCCGAGGTCGAGGTAAGAATCAAGCCAAAAGTCCAAAGCCAGGGGACCGGTACACAATACGTGATCAAGAATAAAGACGTATCGAGAGTCAGCTATGGAGGAGAGACTAACAGGCCACGTGGCCTCACTGAGGCGCAGTCGCTGAGACTAGCTTCTGTCCTCAGCTTTGCGAGTCTCCCCCCTGGAGTGAGGGACTCCCTTAGCTTTTAAAGCAAATTTTCACCCAATCAGGTGACGAGGTGATCAGAATTTTGTAGAGAGGTTACCCCATTACAATTGCTCACCAAGCATGCTCAGCAGCAAGCTTTCGGTGGCAACTGGGCCTGTGCTTTATTAAACGTAGGTCAGGCTTGAGTGACAGGCCTGAGGTTCACGGAGGGGGCACATGCTAGGTCTGTTTCCATGGCGTATGCTCAGTGGCTTCTGTATTGTCAGCACATCTTTGTATATAAAATTTTCCATAACAATTTGAAGTTTGAAAGTGATTGGTAATTTCTTTTATTTGCTTTGTAGATATTTTTTAAATTGTCTGCCAATTTCTCACTGCAATCTAGTACTGTAAAAGCATTGCTAAACATCTAGTCGATAGGACCATGCTTTTCTAAAATATTGTCTAATTTAGACAGGACTGAGCAGAGGGACTGTTGCGTAGAAGGACTGGACCTTACCTCCCACCATACTTGCTTTCCTTATCTGACAATATATTCAGTAAAACAATCAGCTGCAACTTGCTATGATTTGTTCAGGTGAATGAAAATAGTACCACTGATACAGTCAGTCGCATAATCGGTCATTATTTTGCACTGTACCTCTGAATAGTTTGTTACCAAACTCTATAAAGGATACGGTCATTCACAATGCAGTCCAGTAAACAGCATAGCTAAATACCCCTGTGAGTAATTTAAAATATTCATACATAGTAGCTGCCATGAAAAATCAAGTTACTACACAATACTATCTCTCTGTTTGTCAGCTTATCTAATCCTCTCTCCCTATTTAGGTGTCTATATTATTCTCAACAGGATCTAAGCAGATGGTTGAGATACCAACATTAGTCTATTTTCTTTTCTAAGTACAAGAGGAACTAAGTGATATGTCACTTAACACTGTGGTAGCAATTGGCAGATGTTGACATTTTAAGGGAATCACCATGCCTGCACCAGAAGTTTGAAGGAATGCTACTAACCCATTAATAAACAAGCTGGCAATATTGTTTTTTTTATTTACCCCAGAATATAACACATTGAAATATATATATATTTGTAACTACTTCCCTGATGGTCTCTTTGGAGTGTTATAAAGATTTCTCTTGCAGCATTTGGTCAGTACTAAATACTATGAAATTTTGGTAAAGCAGTTCCTGGAAGCAGTAAATAGCAGAATCTTATAATATACAGAATACTTTTTTTAAATACCACTAAGGTTTTAGCTTTTACTGGTATTGCCTAATATACTAATGTTGGGGAATATTTAAAAATGTGATTATTTTTTTTTGAACGTGTTATCCATTTAGCTTTTGAAATGCTGGATGATGGGCCCCTATTCCCAGTGTCTTGTCCCCCTCCTCCTTGTCAGCCCTACTCCTCAACATCCATATCCTGATGGTCCTGCTCCCCCATTGTTTTTATCCACAGCATTAAGTGCATTGAGTAGCATTAAGTACAGTATTCACTTAGAGGTGTCTATCCGAGTCTCTCGCACCCTGATGCTCACACAGTCCTCCCGGATCACCACTATGTCAGATCAATAAGTGATACATGTTTAAAGACTGCTCCCTATCATTGAAAATTGCATGCTGCTTATAAACATATGCTGCTGTTGCCCCATACATAGCTTCTGGAATGTCTAATAATTAAACCAACAGGCAATGCTGTAAGATGAGTCTATTATCAAATAATAATGCCATTTACAGGCACTAAAGACTGATAGAATTCCAGAATGGTTAGCCAAGTGATCTGTAGACATCTCCCAGAACTGCAGTAACAGAAGATGCTATGCAACCGCTGAAGTGTGAGAGATCTTGGACTTTTTCATGCAAAACTAAAAGTATAATATAATCTAGTAAGGCTTAAAAAACTCCAAACAAGGTAATAATAAAGTAGATACTGTCTGAGTCTACACAAGATGCTGACTGCATAGTAGTTTGTTACTACTGCACAGTAGCGTTGCATGGCACAAAGTGTGATGCAACACACCTGCTCTGTAGTATCGAGCTACTGCACAGTCAACATCATCTAAAATCTGTTCAGTGATGCTACTGGGCAGTAACTCCGGTTACTATGCAGTCAGTTAGTACTTGTGTATGCAAGTACTAAATAACTGTCCAGTAATGACTGCACAGTCAGGATCTTGTATAGATGTAGCCTACAACAGAGATTCTTCCAGAAGAAGGTATCATTAATCAGACACATAAACACACACACGACTTTTGACAACCTGTGGCAGCCAGCAGGTTTCTGGAAAGTCCCAGAGAGGCTGCAACCAGATAGGTGTTAGACAGAGGTTGTTTTGCCTTGTTCTGGGAAGTTCCTTCATGCTTGACAGCCACAGAATCAGGACATTTAAAGCCACTTTTTTGCAATCCCTCCAAAAGCTGTGCTGTGAGCATCATGGCCATTACTAAGATTAAGAATCTGGTAAGTTAGGGCCAAATTTAGTTAAAATTAAATGGGTTAAAATGTTTTGCTGCTGTTCTGTTTTTGTTTTTAAAACATTTAATTTGTAGATGAAATTCATATTCATAATGGAGCCATTTTGAGTATAATATTATACACAGTTCTGCTCTTCTAAAAATAAGACTTTTTAACTGCTATTCAGGCAATTAAATCCAAAGTGACCTATGTTTTTCTGCTGCTTGATCTGTCTGGGATCCATGGATTCCTAATGAGTTCATCACTGTAGCATCTAAGTAGAAAATAACTGCATAGGAGGCTTCCAAAGCAAGCCTTTTATAGATCAAACTTCTTGTTGGCAGAGAATTGTAACACCATGTAACTGTATATTCTGGCAACTCATTGTACTGCTTGCTAGTTTTATTTTTATTGCACATTTTTGTTTTACCATCCATTTGTGCTTATTTTTTTAATTGCATTGCTCAGTTCTTGAAACTTATTCTCAATGTATTTGCACTTTTTCTGTAAAAACTTTTTGTGGTTCAGTTATTTTAATTATGCATTTTATTTTAAGTACATTGTTTCATTACATCACTTGTTAATTGTTCAATTATCACTCTGTTTCTTCTTTTGCAGTACACAGCAGCCTTGAGGCATTATGGCATGTTCACTAACAGAAAAAAAAGTATGGCCTACAGACCCAAAGATGCACTGCAGACAGTTTTGCACTATTTAATTCCATTTTGTTTGGCAAATAATTATAAAGGAATTACCTTGTTTCACACTGTTGCAGAAACCGACACAAGTTGCCATAAGATCTCTTCAGGTGAACCCTATTCTCTACTACAGTTAATAATCATAACAAGTTGAAGTGGTTGATGTACTTTCCGTTTTCAATTCCTAGCTTCATTAGAACCAAAAGGCCCATCTCCCCAGCTCCCCAGCAAGCTCATAATCTGCTTTCCTATAAAAAAAATCTCATTAAAAGTTCCTTTGGACAGAAAGAACTGACTACTATCTCACGATGGGGGAAGAATGTTTCCAAGATCCAAGTCATACAAGGATCTTATACGTGATTATCCAATTCTTGAATCGCTTGGATTGGGTATTTTATGAAAGATTAGGCTTTCTCAAGGTATAACATCATTTTTGCTTATGGGGAAAAAAACAGGAAGTGCAGAGTTATGAGCTAGTTGCATTGCTTCTACAAATGTTAAAGAATTCTTTGTTTTAGGTGGGTAGTATTGATAAATTCATCTGGAATTTTTTCCAAACTGAACCACACATTCCCAAGTGCTTCTACATTTTAAAAACTGAGCCAGATTTTGGTTTTACTTACATCAGTGTTACTCTGGAGTAGCTCCATCAAATTCAGTGAATTTTTCCAGAATTAAATCAGTCTCACTTGAAGCTTGAAACAAAACAGAATCTTATTATTGACTTCATATGTACTGGATCAGGCCTTTAGCGAAGACTTCCTCACTGAATTCCATTTTAAACTCAAAGGAATGATTGAAAGGAAAAGTAAAAAAAACTTGCTATGTTGTGTTGTTTTGTAGATTTGTTGGAAGAGACTAGAAGCTAATCTTGACCACAAGCTTTCAAAAACCAGACATATAAGGAAAGGAAGATACCGGGGAATTATATGAACTTTATAGATGAATTCACTGTATCTCTGCTGAATATGCTAAAGGATGTTCCTGATCTGAAGCTCATTTTGTCAACAAAGTTCATGTTGATTCATATTTCAGGGGTGTAGGTTGTATCTGTGTTGGTCTTAGGACATAAGCAGACAAGGTTCTTTGGGTAAATCTGATATCTTTTATTAAACCAACTCAAATAGTTGGAAAAATTCTTAGCAAGCTTTCAGGCACAAACGTCCTTCATCAGGCTTCTACAGATGGTCTGCGCTCTTCCTGGATGGAGTGGTAAAGCAGCCAGAGGCCAGCACGTAAGCAAGATAGCCAATCAGTTAAAACAGTTAAAATGTAAATTGATGTGGTCAATAGGTAAGAGATGGGGGGAGGAAGGGAAATAAATGTAACTGTAGCCAAAGGATGAGGGACAGGAGGATGAGGGGGAAAGGAATGAGAAGAGCTGGTAAAAAGTAGAGGGTTTTCCTGAGGAGTCAGTTGTTAGGCAGGTTACAATGAGTCATAAATACAATGTCTATATTTAGTCCATGAATTTTTCTACCCAGTAGACTGCTGAAGTGAAGTCCATAGGCTCATCCATGAAAGGTGTTTGGTAAATTCCCTTTGAGGATTAGAACTGAGAGACTGGAAAGTGGTTTTCTTGTGAAAAATGTGCACTCACGGGTAATTGGGTATTCTTATCTTTAATAGATTTTGAGTGTGC
This sequence comes from Gavialis gangeticus, assembly GCF_001723915.1. NCBI lineage: Eukaryota > Metazoa > Chordata > Crocodylia > Gavialidae > Gavialis > Gavialis gangeticus. The sequence goes on along the minus strand of NW_017729029.1, from coordinate 17,398,421 downwards.
ATTCATTCTGGTGCGCAGTTGTTGTTTGGTTTCTCTAACATGATTTTCCATTAGGCCATTTGGTGCGCTGGATGAGATATATTACATTTCTGGAGGTGCACATGTGAGAGAGGGTTACCATATTTCCAGACCCAAAAAAGTACACCTGTCGTGTGAGGATGGAGGGAGAATATGATGTGGGGGGGCCATGATGGTGCCCTGCCCCCGCTGCTGACCCTCACTCCCAACCCACTGACTCCAGCCCTGCCAGTGCCTTTCACTCCCAGACTGCAGTACCCTGCCGCCCTGGGCCATGATGGTGCCCTTCAGGCCTGATCTACAATTTCCCTTCCACCACCCCTGCTGGTGCTTCTCACTCCTAACCTACAATCCCCTTGTGCTGCCAGTGCCCTGCACAGTCGAGCCCCAGCTGTCCCTGTCCTGACCCAGCTGGAGCGTGGTGGCTTCGATTCACACAGGCATCAGCGGAGTGTGTCCTGCTACCAGCCAGCCGGCATAGTTCCCCACTGCCCTCAAAGGTTCCCCGCCCCTGCCCCCCACAACCTGCCCTGACCAAATGTCTGGGAATTTAGCTTTGCTTTGGGGGTGGAAGCAGGGGAAAGGTGATCAGAGGCAGCAGGGAGCACCACATGGGTCTATGCACAGCTGACAGGCAGGTATGTCTATGTTCCCTGCTGCCTCTGATCAACCTCCTGCTTCTCCCACCAGTGGAGCAAAGCAAAATCATGGACATTTGGGCGGGTTTAAAAAAAGCCTCTGGGACAGAGATCAAAGGGCTCAAAAATAGGATGCATCTGGAAAGACCCAGATGTATAGTAACCCTAGTGTAAGATCAAGGAATGCTGATGGTTCTGTTGTGGGGTGTGGTTTTTGGTGGGCGGGGTGGGGAGGGATTTCTGGGAAACAGCACCTCAAATTGTTCAGATGAAAACTCATGTCACTTGTAAGTGTGAAGGCATGGGGGGGCAGGGGGGAAACAGCAGGCATGGTAGCTCCTGCTGAGATCACAAAGCCTGCCAAGCTTCAAGGAGATAGGTGCATGGGTTTATGGGAAACTGCGCTTCAAGCTGCTGACAAGCAAAACTCATGACATGTGTGACTTTGTGTGTGTTAAGGCATGCCCTCACTGGCACTGGGGCCTCTATATGACATGGTAGTGTGTCCCAATGAGGTCTCCTCCTCCTCTACAGCCTATCCCTGTTCAGCACAATAAATAACAACAGGTAAGTAAGCAGCACAGTAGCACTAGCATCTCAGGAAGACAAACTGTCACAGAGGCTTTCTTTCTTTTCCTGCAGAAGCTCCTTCTCCAGCTGCTGCCATAAATCTCTCACTGCCACCCCCAACCCTGGGGCTTAGATGTGACCAGGGCCTTGCCTCCTTCCAGTCATCTGGAAGACAGATGCTAGGAGTTTAGGTTGTAACTGTGTTGGTCTAAGGACATGGCACTAGAAGACAAAGTTCTTTGGGTCAATCTGATATCTTTTAGTAGACCAACTGAATAGTTAGAGAATCATATCTTAGCAAGCTTTTGGGTTGAAAAGCCTTTTCTCAGGCTGAGGAAGAACCTGCAGTTGGTGTGTTTGCTGTTCCTGGATGGAGGTTGTAGTGTCAGAAATCCACTGTCTATATTGAGTTAATGAGTTTCTGTACCTAGGAGGTTGATGAAGTGCAGTTCATAGGCTTGTCTGTGAAAAGTGGTTTGTGAGGAACAAACCAATGTTCCTGAAGAAATGGTAAAGAAGCCAGAGGCTGGCATGCAATGCAGGCAAGAAAGCCAGTCAGTGAAAATGGAAATGGAGGCATCAGGGGGTGAGGGACAGGCTGGGGTGGGGGGAAGGGGGATGTAAAATTGGAGAGGTACCTGGGGAATCAAATGCCTGACAAACTGCAGTGTCTCATAGATTTCATAGATTGCATAGACATTTGGGATGGAAGGGACCTCAGAAGATTGAGTCCAACCCCTGCCCAGGGGCAGGAAGTCAGAAGGGATCATAGGATCCCAGCAAGATAAACATCCTGATGTTTTTTGAAGGTGTTCAGAGTAGGTGTTTGAACCACCCCCGGCAGCAATCTATTCCAAACCTTGGGGGCTTGGACAGTAAAGAAGTGCTTCCTTTTGTCCAGCCTGAAACAGTCATGGAGGAGTTCATGACTGTTCAACCTTGTCATCCCTTGGGGCGCTCTGGTGAACAGATGTTCTCCCAAATCCTGGTAAGCACCCCTTTTAAACTTACAGATGGCTCTCAGCCTGTCATCATAAGGTCTGCTTTCCTGACCTCTGATCATGCACGTGGCTCTCCTCTGCACCCTCTCAAGCTTCTCCACATCCTTTTTGAATTGTAGAGCCCAAAACTGGATGCAGTACTCCAATTGCAGCTTCACCAAGGCAGAGTACAATGGGAGAAAGATGTCCTGGGATTTACTTGAAGGATCTGTGAATGCAAGCAAGCATTTTGCTTGCTTTACTAGCAGCAGTATCACATTGCAGGCTCATGTTCATCTTGTAGTCAGTCATGATCCCGAGGTCCCTTTCGTCTGTAGTGCTAACGAGCTGAGCCTATAAAGACGCTGCAGGTTTTTCTCCCCAAGGTGGTGGAGAACCTTGCATTTTTTTGGCATTAAACACCATCAGGTTCTCTTCCACCCATTTTCTGAGCCTGTCAAGGGAAGCCTGGATCATCCTCCTGTCCTCAGGTGTGGACACTTTACCCCAAAGTTTGGTGTCATTGACAAACTTGGCCAGTCCACTTCTGATGCCAATGTCCACATCTTTAATGAAGATGTTAAATAGTATAGGCCCAAGGACACAGCCTTGGGCACCATGACAATTGACTTCCATCAACCACCACCCTCTGGGTCCTACCACGCAGCCAATTCACCAGCCAGTGGATCATGGTGTGGCCAAGGCTGCAGTGAGCCAGTTTTTCCAAGAGGTGATCATGGAAGGCTTTTCTGAAGTCAAGTTATATGACATCAATCTCTCCCCCCTTGTCCAGGTGCTAGGTCACCTGGTCATAAGGGGAAATCAAATTAGTCAAGCAAGGCCTACCCACAACAAACCCATGCTGGGTATCCCTCAGGATATTGCCTTCAGCTACTCTGTTAAGGATGGCTTCTTTGATAATCTTTTCCAAGACCTTCCCCAGGATAGAAGTCAGGCTGATGGGCCTGTAGTTTGCCAGATCTACTTTCCTCCCTTTCTTGAAGATAGGCACCACATTGGCCTTCTTCCAATCATTGGGCTCTTCACCAGAGTGCCAGGAGTTCTCAAAGATCCGTGCCAGGGGCTGAGCTCTGATGCTAGCCAGCTCCTTGAATACCCTGGGGTGTAAACTGTCAGGGCCAGCTGACTTGAAGGTATCCAGCCTCTCAAGACCTCTTCACAAGGTCAGCACTGATGGAGGGTAAGGAATGGGCAGGGGCGTCCCATGGCATTGGTTAAAGACCAACGCAAAGTACCCATTTAGCAAGTTGGCTTTTTCCTGGGCATTGGTTGTCAGTTGTCCCATCTGGTTTAGCAGGGGTTGAATGTTGGCCTTGCTTTTCCTCTTGCTCCCCACATATCTAAAAAAGGACTTTTTATTGTCTTTGATACTTGCAGCTAATTGAAGTTCCATCACAGCCTTGGCTTTCCTGGTTCCCTCCCTGCAGGTCTGGAGCAGTGCAGAGTATTCCTCCTTGGAGGTGGATCCAGTCATCCATCATTTGTAGGTCTGTCTTTTGAGACGTAGTTGGTCTGCTTGTTCCCTGAAGAGCCACAGGGGCTGCTGTGCCCTTTTGCTGCCTTTCCTCTGAGATGGGATAGACTTTGCTTGCGCATCCAGGATCACTCCTTTGAGCAGCAACCACTCATCCTGAACTCCCCTCCCCTTTGGGTTGTGGCCATTTAGGGCGTCCCTGACAAGCCCCCTGAGCTTGTCAAAGTCAGCTTTCTGGAAGTCGAGGACTTCTGTATTGCTGACTGACTTGCCAGCTTTATGGCAGATGGTGAAGGTGATCAGCTCATGGTCACTGTCACCCAGCTTCCCTTCGATCATTAGGTCACTGATTAAGTCATCTCCCATTGCCAGAACCAGGTCAAGCAGCGCTTTACCTCTTGTCAGCCCATCGACTTCTTGCATCAGATAGAGCTCATCCATGCATGAGAGAGAGCTTTGCTACCACTTGGATTTGGCCGAGTGCTCTTCCCACTGGCAGGTTGTAGTGTCCGATGTTTATATTGAGTCCATGAGTTTCTGTACCTAGGAGATGGTGAAGTGCAGTTCATAGGCTCATCTGTGAAAAGTGGTTTGTAAATTCAAACAAGCACTGAACCTCGCTAACCTCATCACCAGAAGCCAATTTCCTACAGCGCAAAACACACCTAATGGATCCAGCCCATGCCATGATAAGACATGCATCTCCATCAGGGCATTGGTGCACACCAGAATGAATGCACACCAAAATTCTATCCAAGACAAGAATACCTAACTACCTGTCTTGAATCTCTCAGGCCTGATCCTCAAAAGGGAATTTACAAACCACTTTTCACAGACAAGCCTATGAACTGCATTTCATCAGCCTCCTAGGTACAGAAACTCATGGACTCAATATAGACATTGGAATTCTGACATGCTACAACTTGCCAGACAACTGACTCCCCAGGTACCTCTCCACTTTTACCTGCTACATCCCCCTCACCCACTAATGCCGCCTTTTCTATTTTCACTGCCTGTGTTGCATGCCAGCCTCTGGCTTCTTTACTATTCCTTCCATCCCAGAACAGCACACACACCAACTGCAGGTGCTTCCTCAGCCTCAGAGAGGGTTTTTCAGTCTGAAAGTTGGCACCGAGGCAGCTAAGCTGAGCTCACCTGGAGCCTCACAATTCCACTATGAGAAGTAAGCCTCAGGCCTGTCAAAGACATGATGGGTCTGAGCTTTCCACAGCCAGGACTGTGCATGCGTGTGGTGGCTGAAGCTTATGGCACCTCCTACCCGCCTTTCACCCAGGAGATCCTCAATCCAGGCATGTCCTGGGCCTGCTGCACCACCGGCAATCCCACCAGGCCTCCCAACCCTGGCAGGGTGCAGTTTTAGTGTTCATGCCCAGGACCTGGGGTCTGTCCATCCCTATAGCCCTTGCCCATACCTCCAAGTTCATCCTGGCACAGGAACTCAGCAAGCACATGTTCTTTCCCTGCTGGCTGGTGATGCAGTGAGTGCCCCCACCATCTCAGAGTTGGGCATTAAATGGTCCAGAATCCAAAAGGAAATAGGAGCGGATGGAGTGAGGGATGAGGGTGGCACACACTCCATCTTCAAATGGAGCTTGGGGAACCCCAGCTGCTCCATCAAACCAAGATCCAAAGCGGCATTCTGGGGTGTCACAATATCCCCAGCAATGCTGAACACACTCACTTGGAACACTAGCTGGTGGACAGGACAGGTGTTCCCAGGCAACTGGGGCCAGATCCTGCCACATCTGGCTGCGGCTTGCCCAGTAGGCCAAGAGGTCACACAGCAATGGCTCCACGCCCTCAGTGAGATAGGCAGCCACCAAGGCCTAAGTGCTACCTGCCTGATGGTGGGGATCTGGTGCCTCTGGACCCCACCTTGAAAGTCATGCCCTTGGCCCACATTGGCAGCACCTGTGGTGGAAGAGGAGACTGGATGGTGTGCTGGCATTGGACAGTGGATCCCCCTGTTCCACATCCCCCTGCCTCCACCATTCTGCCTCCCTGGCTCTCTACACCAGCACCGCCATCCACTGATCCAGGGTTTTGCTGCCGCATATGCTGATGCTCCCTTCACCTTTGGGTCACACATGGCGGCCATCATGTGGATGATACTGGACCGCAAGAAATCAAGCCGTTTCCTGGTACTGTCTTTCAGTCACCTCACCAGTGCCTGGACATCTGGTGCCAGTGGCTTGTCCCAGCCAGGAACATTGATCCCCTGGAAGCTCTCCATTTGGTTTTGAAGTTCCCTCACTACAGGGATCACCTGGCTAAGGAGGGCAGTGCCAGTGCTGAGGGTCTCGGTGGCCTTGGGGAAGGGCTAGGGGACCACCAAGATCGGGGGGGATGGTATCCTGCTCAGCTGTTAAGGGGGCACCAGTGCCTGGACATCTGGTGCCAGCGGCTTGTCCCAGCCAGGAACATTGATCCCCTGGAAGCTCTCCATTTGGTTTTGAAGTTCCCTCACTACAGGGATCACCTGGCTAAGGAGGGTAGTGCCAGTGCTGAGGGTCTTGGTGGCCTTGGGGAAGGGCTAGGGGACCACCAAGATCTGGGGGATGGTATCCTGCTCAGCTGTTAAGGGGGCAACTGATCCCAATCTCCCCAAGCAAGGCTATCTCATGGATGGTCTTCAGTTGCTCTACCAGCCTCTAGAGCATCAGGTATGTGGGATTCCACCCAGTCTCCACATCCTGCATGATTTTGTGCTGCAGGATTTTCAGCTCTGCCTGGCTGTCCCACAGCATCTTGCCCCCCTTAATGCTCAGGTGGAAGTAGCCTGCCACCTTCCTGTACTTGGAAATGAGCTTGCTGGTGGTGCTGGTGCAGTCACTAGCAGCCCTGTCCCCCTCCAAGGTGTCCCTGACAATGAGGTGCAACTTTTGTGCCACACAGCAGGTTCCAAGAAAGTTAGCATCAGGGACTGCCTTGACTACATTGGCCCCATTGTTGGTGACCATGAACCTGTGGGTGAGCTCACTCTGCCCCATGAGCCACCCCTGCACCAAGTGGCTCATGGTCCCCATGATCTCAGTTGCCATGTGGGACTCATCCATCACCTCAGCTTTAAGGAGAGCCCACCGATGGCCTGAATGATTTCACCAGTGCCCTGTGAGGGAGAGGTATGCATGATCTCCACCCCAGCTGCTCCAGATGTCTGAGGTGAAGTGTAAAGCTACCTGCAGGCCTGCCTTCTGCAGCTCCTCCCTCAAGTACTCCCTGCAAACCTCATACAGGGAGGACACCACCCTCCTGCTGAAAGTGGTGCATGAAGGCACTTGGTATGATGGGCCCACAAGCACCATAAACCACTTGAACCCTGGCCACTTAACTAAGGAGAAGGCCTGGCCATCCACAGCAAGCATCTCCCCAGTGCTTTGGGTGATCTCACTCACCTTTGCAATGCACCCATTTCTGTCTGCCTTTCCCCCACTGTTCCAGGGTGGCCTGCCTCTGCTTTGGGAGGGATGGGGGCATTGGAGCGAGAGTGGGACTCCTTCTTGGGCACTCTCCCACTAGTGCCAGGCTGAGGAGAAGCAAGGGCAAAGGCGTGGTGCCTGTGGAGATTCATCTGCACACCCATGGTGCTCATGCATTTTGTTCCCTTGCCCCATCTTGTTTTGGCTTGGCAGGGCAGGCATATAGTATATGTGGGATCATCTGCCAGCTCAAAATGATCCCAGACCACACTACCCACTCACTTGTGGGGTGCAGGTGCATTTGCAGATGCTGCCTTTTCCCCTTCCTCAGCAGGCAAAGGGACAGCAAAAGGAGGAGCAGACTCAGCTGAGCCACTTGCCTCCAAAATCTCTACCTCAACCTCCTCCAAAGTGCCTTTTGGGGAAGGAGACCTGGCTGTAGGGGAAACTTGAGGGGTGTGGATAATAAACTCAGATGATTCCCCCTCCCTCCCCAGAATTTCCCTTGCTATGGCACTCAGATCCAGCTCCAGTTCTTCCTCTGGCACTGGAAGGCTCAAGCTGGAAACTGAAATTGGGGTGGAGGAGACTGTAATGCTAGTGCTGGCTTATTGTTGTCATAGTGGTGGGGGGTGGAATATGGCTGGTGCTCTTGGATGGGATGCAGACTCAGGCATAGGAAGTGGCATTGCTCCCCTCTTGCTGCTGCCTGTAGAACTGGAAGCCTCATGCCTGCTAGTTGTAGGAAAGAGGCTACATTTTAGTTGGGGGTGGGGGGAAACTTATAGCTCTCCCTCTACCCCCTCTTCCGGCCATCCCTGACTGCTTGCCAGCTGCCTTTCTAGTATGCTTCATGGCGTGTTTCATGGTGTGTTTGTCTTGGTGGCCTGGAAAATCTGTGTGTTCATCTGTACCATAATCTGTATTTATGTAATATATGTAGATAATTGTACATATGTGTATTTATGTAATAAAATATAAATGTATATAGTCTATGTTCCTGAATAAATTCTCTATTATAACATGTAATATATGCTGTGCTTCCCTGCATAGTGAATGGAATGCACACTGTGAGAAAAAGCACAGATTTCTTTTCTGAAGGAAAAGAATCAAAATAGACTATCAAAAACAAAAAGAGCATTTGGGGGGGAATAAATTGAAAGGAATGAATGACTGTAATAATAAAAGGCTATAGAAAGCAAAAAGGTATTGAATCCCACTTGCTAGGCTGGCAACTAGGAACCATAGCCTTTTTCTGACACTGCTGAGCTCCTGGAAAACACAGCTCAGTAACTGACCACAAGGCAAAAAGCTGCTCATAAATTGACAAAAATGCTGCTCCCTCCCCCAGAGCACTGGGATTATAAGGCACCTCAGCGAAGGATCACAGTCACTGGCCAGCTACATGTCAATATCAGGGCAGTCCTTCCCCCCTCTCCTTAGTTTCTGTTTCCCTGCAAGCAAGCCCAGCTTCAGAACTCAAAACATTTCAAAATGTTTTGACTGCCCTCATTTCGTTTCAAGTTTGGTTTGTAACCTTTCATTTTGTTTCGATTTTGCTGTTTTGAGCTTGAGACTAGTCGAAACAATGTCAAAATGAAACACCTGGCAAAATTTTGCAGAGCCCTAGTAGAGATCAGTGATCAGGGCTCCACCAACTTACGATGTGAAGATACAGAAACTGTCATTTCTTCTAGCAGTATGTGCAACTGCTGGTAGAAGTGGCAGAGTACCTGACGGGTTGCAATATGCCTTATTTGCTGCTTGTTTCCTCCAACATTTCAACATAGAGATGTGCAGAGTTACTTATTTTTTCATCCCTCCCCTTCCCTTCTTACCACATCTGTCCCTCAGGGATACAAGAGTCTTTCAGAATCTATCAACTTCAGGGAGAGAGAGAGGGATTTGGTTGGCTGCTTAGCCGCCCATTTTTGAAATCTGTCAGGTGTAACTACCATTTTCTCTGACTTAGCACATGAGAAGTGTTATCTTCAGTTTTGCTTCTATGTAGCCGAAAGAGCCATCAAGCCTGATGCTGATCTCATACAACTTCATAGATTTTGCTCCTGATTTGACCTAAAGCAAATGAGATCCAAATTGGTTTCACTTTCTTTCTTCAAAAAATGTTATATTACAATCAGATCACACATGAAAGAGTTTGATGGATCTCCACTGGGAGTCTCAGGGGAGGGTGGAAGAAGACAGGTAGAGAGCCTGTAAGATGTAGGGTGATGATGTTGTGTCAACACTGGACATGTCCACACAAGATGCTGACTGCTAGGGCTGTGTGAAATTTCATCAGCTGTTTCATTTTGACGCTGTTTCAACTCATTTTGAGCTCCGACCTGCGAAATTGAAACAAACAGAGGGCTTCAAAACAGTCTTGAAACAAGATAAGGCCATCCAAAATGTTTCAAAAGTTTCAAAATGTTTTGAGTTTCAAAGGTGATGCTGGGCTTGCCTGCGGGGAAACAGAAAGTAAGGAGAGAGTGGGGGACGTGGGGGGCAGGGGAAGGACCATTGTCATTATTGACTGTGTAGCTGGCCACTGACTGTCATCCTTCCCTGAGGTCCCTTCCAATCCCAGTGCTCTAGGGGAGGGATGGAAAAACAGCATAAAAGGCAGCATTGTTTGAATAGCCCTGCTTTCTGCCTTGGTGTCACTTACTGAGCTGTGTGTTCCAGCAGCTCAGCATCAGATAACTGGCTAGCACTGATCTTCTTCTGAAGGATTCCCTACTTGCTAGGCTAGGCTATTCTAGGAAAAGGGATTTCAGAATACTTTTTTCTTCTAAGTGCTGTTATTTTATTATTATATTCATTGATTTATTCTTTTGAATTTTATACTTATATTGGATAGGGTTATTACAGAATTTAATTTACACAGGAAGTGAAATGCATTTATATTTTATTTCTATACATTTAAAACTTTTCACCATAGATGCAGACATACATACAATATATATAGGAAGAAATATATATTTATATTTATTCTTTTATACATTTATTCTTTTATACATTTATTATTTGCACCACACCTACAGTTTTGAAGTTATATAGGGAGAAAGATCTATTTCTATTGGTTTTCATACATTTCTTCACTGTACCACACCTACAGCTTTGAAGTTATATAGAAAGATCTATTTCTATCAGTTTTCTTCACTGCACCACACACCTACATTTTTTAATTTATATAGGAGTGCAAATACATTTATATATTTATAGAAAAGGAAGACATGAAATACATCATGAAGCATGATGCAAAGCCAGGTGGCCAGCCTTCATGGAGGCGTGGAAGAGTGGGGAGAGGGACTCAATGCAGACACTGACAGTAGAATTCTGACACACTACAACCTGATGGACATCTAACTCCCCAGGTACCTCTGCACTTTTACCTGCGCTGCTATATCCCCCTTCCTGTCCCTCACCCCCTGACGCCTCCATTTCTATTTTCAGTGCCTGGCTTTCTTGCCTGCACTGCATGCCAGGGCAGCCTCTGGCTTCTTTACTATTCCTTCCATCCAGGACCAGCAGACACACCAATTGCAGGTGCTTCCTCAGCCTGACAAAGGGTTTTTCAACTCAAAAGATTACTAAAATACATTCCTCTAACTATATAGTTGGCCTACTAAAAAGACATCAGATAGTCTTACCTGTTGTCTGTAATTTTCATCCCATTGTGGCTCAGAAGGGGATACCAGCCCTGCAAGTTTCATCTGAATCAGGCATCAAATTACAAAGTTATAGGCTGTTTTGTGCACCCCCATTATAGCCTATGGGTGAAACATTGAAACAGCATCGAAACAGCAAAACTGTTTCGACAAAATGAAATGGAACAGCAGTTTTGAATCAAAACAAAATTCAAAATGAAACACTGGTCCATCAAAATATCGAAATGCAAGTCAAAATGGAATGGTGCCATTTCACACAGCCCTATTGACTGCTTAGTAGCATATTACTACTGCACAGTAGTATCGCATAGCATGAAGCAACACTAGTCATGAGCTACTGCACAGTCAGCATTACCTAAAAGCCATTTGGCAATGCTACTGCACAGTAAATCTGGTTACTGTGCAGTCATTCAGTACTTGTATAATATGACTTTATACTACATACTTGTATAATATGTTTATACAAGTACTAAATGACTGCACAGTAATGACTGCACAGTCAGCTTCTCATATAGATGTGGCCACTGTGTGGGAAATAAAGCTGATCAAACTTTTTGGGGTAGCCTCACACTGGCTCATACCAGATGAGTCCTAGTCCAAAAACAAAGAACTAAAGAATGAAAGAAAGGAGAATGAATGAAATATCCATTATACCACTCCAGTTTTTCTAACACAGGCCACAGCAGCCAACATGCTGAAGTAAGGTCTCAACACGTCCTATAGCTTTAACAGACTCATTCTATCCTCCCTCATCTATACATTCAGACATTGCCACAGCAACAGCTCTTTTACAGCAGACAAGTGCAACAACTTAATACCCATAGATGCTTTGAAATACTATCAGTTAATGCCTTTCTCCAACAGAGTATATCATTGTAATCAAAACTGGGGAGATGATGAAAATGAATAGCAAAAACTTAGTCTCAAATGGAACCATACATGTCATCAGATTAAAAAATAATTCCAGCCAAAGATGTGGGCAAGCCTAAACTGCTACGTAGCATGTCCCCCAGGTGGCAGATAGCGGAAATCCTACATGTCTTATATGGAGGATTGTTTTGAATACTTGAATAAGAAGCCATGGACCAAAGAAGGTTAATATTGCGCCAACTACCCAGCATTATAAAAATTATTGGTTACAAAACCTAAAGATGATGCCAGACTGCCTTTATTACAACTAGAACCGTTGCACTGGAAAAAGGACTTGAGAACAGGAACATACAAAATCTGTACCAAACTGGAATTGTGCAAAGTCTAGTCAGTAAAACTGAAAAGTACAGAAAGAACTATGTGCAGCATAAACAGTAAAATAGATGGGAAATAGAGAAGTAGAGAGAGAGAGAACAGTAGTAGGGGGAGAGAATAAGCATGAATATGGAGTGGGCTTTGCAGTGAACTACACAGTAAAGTGATCTGTGATAGAGTTTATGCCAATTAATCAGAGACTGTGTGCAAGCTGAATTAGATATAAGCTATTTAAAGTATCTGCAATTAACGTATATGCACCAACAGAGGAGGCTGAGGGAGAAGGAAAGGATTTCTTTCATGAAGCATTGGGAAAAGTTTTTGACAAGTTACCAAGTCACGATATAAAATTAGTACCGCATTTACTCAATTCCAAAATGACGTTTGTTCCCCATTTACTATAGGAAGAAAGCCCCTCATCTTGGAATCAAGTACAAGGCAGCAAGGGGAAGAGGGAAGCAGGATGATCAGGCAGCTGCTACAGCTCTGGCCAGAGCCACAACTGCTGCAGGCCCTCCACTGCCCTGCCTCCTCCCACCCTGCAGCCTCTACCATTCTGCCTCCCTTTCCACTTACCCCTACCCTCTACATCTTACTTTTCCTCCAGCGCCGGTATACTCCAGCCCTGCTCCAACCTGGGGCAAGGAGTATGGCCCCTGCCCAGCCCATTAGTAGCAGCAGCATACCTGGGCAGAGCTGTCACTGCTGCTGCTGCCAGGCCAGACTGAGGCCATGCTCCATGCCCCAGGTTGGAGCAAAGATGAAGCCAGCTAGTGCCAAAAGAAAGGTAAGCAGTGGGGGGAGGAGGAGCATACTATTTGACCCCCCCCACCCCCGCCTGCCTCCCTACCACTTGATCCCTACTGCTCCCCACCACCTCCCTTACCACCCCTCCAATGCATGCCCTATACCATGTACTCAACTGTCACTGCTTTCCCTGTTGCAGCAGTGAGTGAGATGAATTTAAGACAACTCTCCAGTGATTAGATTCTATACTTGGATCATTATAACAAATATATTTCTATTTATAAAATCTAATTATTGGGGATTGTCTTAAATTCAGGGTCATCTTGAATTCACGTAAATATGGTAATTGATTATGCTAATACAAAAATCAGGTAAGAACGAGCTTATTGATCAATAATTGAAAGGAACATCTACATAAAGAAATAAATATGGGATAAGACTTATAAGCTTTGCAACCACCAAAGTGGACATATGCCACACCAACTCCCCATTACAAAGATATGCATAAACAGATGTGGATCTTCTCAGATGGGCATAGGAATAGAATCAAGAACAGGTGCTTCAGAGGAGCTGTTTGTGATACCAATCATACCCTGGTGATTACAAGAATACAAGCTAGGTTCAAAACTGTATAGCTGAAGAAGATAAGAATCAGGGGACCAAAGTTAATCTCGAAAATGAAAGGACCTGTTTATTAAAAGAGAAATACCAGCTTGAGAAAAAGAATGGAGTTGAGATGTCTGAAGTCAAAGTGAGAAGGATATCAACAGGACTTAGAAAACATGAAAGAAAGTGTTAAGGAAGCTACAATGAAAATCCTGGGAAAACTGAAAGAAAAATTATGACCCTGGTTTCGGGATATATGTAAAGAACCCATAGAGAACAGGAAAGCAATGAGAGAAAAATGGCTTATAGACCAATACAAATATGAACTGAATATGAGGTAATAAGGAGGAGAACTAGAACAGATCTGAAAAATCAAAAAAGAGATATTACAGAAAAAAGTTGGTTGATTTGGAAGAAAAGTATACTCATGGGAAAATAAGATAAAGGATAAACAAGGGTAAACAAGATAAAGGATAAACAAGGGAATGTAGTCATGGAAACAGATCAAGTTATAAAGGAAGAAAAGCAACATTGAGGAATGTCAGAACCATGAGGAACTGGAAAATACTGGGGAGCTCCACTTATATTACAGCCAAACCTGAAAGGAGAGTGTCAGGACCCAGTCCCAAACCCCCAGCCCCAGAACTCAGGGCCTGGGAGCCATATTAACCATCCATCAGGCCACAGCTCATAAAGGTATACAGGTAGGCAGGGAAAGACCCAACAGACTTTCTATGAAACTGTAAAAACATAGACCACCTACCCAGCAATGCCCTCCTTGACACCGTGGATGTTACTAGCTTTTTACCAACATCCCACATACCTACAAGAGGAAAATGACAACTCTGAGTACCACCCAAAGGGTGTTACTGACCTTCTACATTTCATCCTGACACACAACAACTTTACTTTCAATAACCAACACACTTCCTCTAGACCATGGGCACAGCTAAGGGCAAAAAAATTGCTCCACAGTATGCCAACCTTTTAATGAACCACCTGGAAGAAGAAGGACTTCTTATCAAGGGTAATAAGAAGTCCTTCTTTAGATATGTAGGGACCAGGAGGAAAACAAATGGACATATCAACCATCCACCAGGCCACAGCTCATAAAGGTATACAGGTAGGCAGGGAAAGGGGCCCTGCTTTGAAAAGGCCTCCCACTGTTAGCCCCTCATTTGCCCAAGACTCCTGACTGGATCCGCCCATCTATATAAGTCTTCCTGTTTCTTGGGGAAGCTGTCTGGACAACAAAGCTCCTACCATCCTGAAACCATCCCACTGTTTTCTTGTCTCCATGCACTGCTTCTAGATGTGACAACTCATTGCTAACCCTGCTCAGACTTCAGCCTCTGCCTCTTCCTCACATGTGGGATTTTTGGAATTTAGCTCTCACAGCTATCTGACCTGGCTTGCTCCCTAACTTTGCTCTGCGTCACAGGTATCTGGCCCTGGCTTGGACTCTGACCCTCTGGCTTTGACCACTGCTACCCCAGGGACCTTCTGTTAATGGCATGCACAAATCACTAGTCAGAGTGCATACGTTTCGATGAGTGAAACAGTCACCAATTTATGATGAAGTTTGGAAGGAATTTGGTACCTAAAGAATAGAAAGGCACCAAGAGTTGACAGCATTCCATAGCACCTCATTAAAGAAAGCAGATGTTGGTTAGCTAAGAAGATCCTTGAGCTAATTCTGCTGATCTGGGAGAGACAGAAGATGTCTAATGAATGGCATGCAATGATTATATACCCAAGTTATAAGAAAGGACTCAAAACAAAGTGTGGAAACAGAGTGTACAGAGAGATACTTCTGCTCCCAGCTACATGTAAAACACTGTTGTCCATCTTGTTGCAAAGATTTTCTCCCTACATAGAGGAAAACTTCTGGGATTATCAATGTAGTTTTGCAGAAGTAGATCCACAATACACCACCAGATCTTTGCTATATGGCAACTTATGGAATAGTACTGGGAATATGGCTTAACATTAATCATCTGTTCAAAGACTTTAAACAGACTTATGACAGCGTGCATAAACAGAGCCTTTGGAACATAAGGATAGAATTTGAATTCCCTAGGAAGCCCATAAAATGATTGTTTCATCTGACACAAAAATGAACTGTTAAGCTGGCTGGAAACCTCTCCAGTTCCTTCAACACTGCAACAGGCCTGAGACAAGGTGATGCACTTTCCCCACTATTGTTGAGCCTGGTCTTGGAATGAGTTGTTTGATCATTGACTGACATTTAAAAATGTATAGCCAGGAGACAAGGGCTTATAGTGAACAGGTATCTCAAATATATGGAACAAAATATATGGAGAAATCTCAAAAGAACAGAACTGGCAAAGCAAAACAAGACCTTTACATGGGGAAATAATAGCTTCCAGAAGGTCCAGGAATTCAAGTATCTTGCTTGGGTCACTATTAACTAATGCCAACAAAATAAGCAGGGAAATTATTGCAAGAATCCAGACTGGGAATAAGACACCAGCAGAGTTGGACCAGTGAAAGATGCAGCAAGGGGAATATGGAGACAAAGTAGTAATGAAGAACTGTGAAATATCATGGAACACCCTCTCATTACAAGTGTGGTGCACGCACAGCAGTTAGTGTGGATTAGCCACGTGGTGCAAGAGGAAGAAATGAGAAACATCAAAGTTACCTACAGGTTTCCCTCGATTTATGTGGATTCAATTTATGTGAATTCATTCTTATGCAATGACTCTTTTGTACCTGAAGTTCATTGTATGCGAGGTAAATTCACATGTATGCAATCAGAATAGGCCAATCTTATGCAATGGACATAGGCGTGCTCCACCCTACCCCAAGCACATAAGTCTCAGTTTGTCAGGGGAGGGGAAAGGGCCATGAGGCCGGGCCCCACTCACCCACCCCTGAAGAGCCTGGTGCCACCACAGGCCTGAGTCTGCAGTGGCCGCTGGCCCCAACCTGCTCTTGTCCAGCTGCAGGCAGCTGCCCTCCCCTGCTGCAGCTGCTCTGGGAGCAGCCGATGCAAGCAGCTTGCAACTGCTGGGCTGTACCATGCCCCAACCCCCCGGGGCTCCACTTCCCCCGCGGCACTGTGCCCTGAACCCCCCAGCACAGTGCAACCCAGTAGCTGCAAGAAGCAGTGTCCACTGCTCCCAGGGCTGCAGGAGGGGCTGGCAGCTGCCTTCAACCGGAAGAGAGCAGGCTAGGGCCGGTGGCAGTACTAAGCTCTTCCCGGCACTCAAGGTGGGCTATGGCAATGGGAGGGGGCCTGCTGCCACCCCAAGATTTGCTGTAGCCCCCTGCAACATGCTCTTCCAGCACCACTGCCAAGCACTGGGAAGAGCCTGGTGCCACTCTCATCCCACTGCAGGCAGCTGCCCACCTCTGCTGCAGCCCTGGGAGTGGCAGACGCTGCCTGCTTGCAGCCACTGGGCTCTGCCGTACCAGGGAGTTCGGGGCATGGTGCCCCAGGGAAGGCAAAGTTCCAAGGAGTTTTGGGGCACAGCACAGCCCAGCAGCTGCAAGCAGGTGGCATCTGAGCACCAGTAAGAGTCTGGTGCCACTGCCGGCCCAAGCCTGCAGCGGCCACTGGCCCCAGCCTGCTTTCAGCCCGCTGCAGACAGCTGTCCACCCCTGCTGCAACCCTGGGAGTGGCAAATGCCACCTGCTTGCAGCCACTGGGCTGCACTGTGCCCCAAACCCCCTGAAGCTCCACTTCCCCTGGGGCACCGTACCCCAAACCTCCCAGTGTGTAGGAGCCCAGTGGCTGCAAGCAGGTGGCATCTGCTGCTACCAAGGCTGCAGCAAGGGTGGGCAGCAGCTTACAGTGGGATGACAGCAGGCTAGAGACAGAAGCACCAAGCTCTTCCTGGCACTCAGGATGGGCCATGGCAATGGGAGGGGGGTTGCCACCACCACAAAATTCACCGTAGCTCCCGCAACCTGCCCTCCCAGCACCACTGCCAAGCACTGAGAAGAGCCTGGTAATGCCACCAGCCTCAGCCTGTAGTGGCTGCTGGCCCCAGCCTGCTTTCATCTAGCTGCAGGTGGCTGTCTGCCCCTGCTGCAGCCCTGGCAACAGTGGATGCCATCTGCTTGCAGCCACTAGGCTGCACCACACCAGGGGGGTTCGCGCACAATGCAGCCCAGTGGCTGCAGGCAGCTGGTGTCGGCTGCTCCCAGGGCTGCTGCAGCAGGGGCTGCAGTGAGTGGGGAGAAGTGATGAACAGAAGTCAGTCACAAATTGGGAGATAAACCAAAACCCTGTTGTGTGCATCTTTGTGATTTCTTTTCCTGCTTTCATTGGTTCACATGGTCACGACCTTTGTATACACAAAATTGTTGCCTGCCTGCCTGCCAATTTGCCACATGAACACAAGGCCTTATTCATGCACCCACATCAGACATATTCCCATTAATAGAGGTGCTTAAAAAATGGCTCAGATGTTGTGCTACTTGAAATTTTAGAAATCCACCACACAACCCAAAAGCAAATATGGAACACTCTTTAGTTCCCTGGATATAAATGAAGCCCAAATCAAAATAGTCTAGTCAGCTAACCTGATACGTCACAGTCTCTTTCTCTTTCTCATATACACACAACTTTTAGGGGTGCATGAAGCTTCGGTCACTGATTTGATTTGGAAAAGATTCAGCCCGATTCAGTGGCCAAATCATTGAATCCGAATCGAATCGGGAAACCCATTAAAAGATTCGGAAAAGATTTGGCGATTCAGAAGGCAGTCTTGTGAAGAAACAGAAACTGAGAAGAGGGAGGGAGGAAGGGAGGAGTGGGGGAAAGACTGCTCTGATACTGACAACTGTAGCTGGCCAGTGACTGTGAACTTTCCCTGAGTTCCCATCCAATCCCAGTGCTCTGAAGGAGGGACATAAAAACAGCATATAAGGCTCTGTGTGAAGCCTTTCTCTCTTTTGTGAGCTGTCTGTCTGGAAGCAATGGTGTGTCAGAGGTACTGGCTTCCTAGTCAGTCTCTTGCTAGTCTCTCTTCTTGAAAAAAATTGGATACACCTTACTAATTACCCTTGCCTAGAATCCCTCTACTTAACCCTATCCTATCCATTCCTTTCAACTTATTCTTCCCCCAAAAATCCTCTTATTTGTTCTTATTGTTGTTTTCCCCACGCTTTTTTTTTAAAAAGGAAGCTGTGTTTTCCCTTACTGTGGTATGCATCACTGTGCAGGAAAGCACATACATTACACACACACACAGACATATATATTAAGCATATGGAAGATATATTGCACACACACATATTAGAGCACAGCAAACATTAGGAAGTGTGCTGGAAAGGCAGGTGCCAGGTCTTCTGGCAGGTGAGGGAGAAGAGCTAGAGGGGGCAGAGGGAGAGCTGCAAGTCCCCGCCCCCACCAAACATAGATGCATCCTCTTTCCCAGCAGCCATGAGTCTTCTGCTGCCAGTGGGAGCAAGGAGGTAGGAGAAGTACCTGTCCCTGCACCTGTACCACCTTCACTAACACCGGAAATAGGCACCAGCACAGGCATAACAGTCTCCTCCACCCCAATTTCAGCTCCCAGTATGAGCCTCCCACTGCCAGAGGAGGAGCTGGAGCTGTAAGCAGAGGAGGGGAGTGCCATAGCTAGGGAAGTTCTGGGGAAGGAAGGGAAATCTGAGTTTGTGCTCCACACCCTTCAAAATTCCCCTATAGGCAGGTCTGTCCTGCAAGGCACTTCAGAGGAGGTTGTGGGGGCCAGTGTCTCAGCTTCCCATGTTGTGCCTCTGCCTGCTGAGGAGGGGGATAAGGCAGGATCCCCACCCTAAACCCCACAAGTGGGATAGTGTAGTATGGGATCGTTTTGAGTTGACAGATGATCCCACATATGCTACCTGCCAGCACTGCTGAAGGCAGATCAGCCGGGGTAAGGAGCTGAAACACTTCATCACCACAGCGATGCTGCTGCATCTCAAAAGGCAGCACGCCCTTGCCCTTGCTCCTCCTCAGCCTGACACCAGTGGGAGCATGCCAAAAAAGAAGTCCCCCTCTTGCTCCAAAGCCTCCATCCCCATGAAACAGATGCAGGTCACCCTGGACATGTGGGGGAAACCCTCATGAAAAGGGAGACACGTTGCAAGGGCAAGCGAGATCACCCAGAGCATTGGGCAGATGCTTGCTCTGGATGGCCAGCCCTTCTCCTTTGTTAAGCAGCCAGGGTTCAGGCAGCTCATGGTGCTTGTGGCCCTATCCTACCAAGTGCCTGCACACACCATCTTTAGTAGGATGGTGGTGTCCTCTCTGCAGGAGGCATACAGGGAGTACTTGAGAAAGGAGCTGTACAAGGCAGGCCTTGCACTTCCCCTCTGACATTGGGAGCACCCGGGGTGGAGATCATGCCTACCTCTCCCTCACAGGGCACTGGTGTGATCAGTTAGGTTGTCACTACCACTACTGGCAAGCACATTTCAAGATGCAGTAAGGTGATGGGCTACTTCCATCGGAGCATCAAGGGAGGCAAGATGCTGCAGGACAAACAGGCAGCACATCCTGCTGCACAAAATCATGCAAGATGTGGAGACTTGGTGGAACTCCACACACCTGATGCTGGAAAGGCTGGTGGAACATCAGAAGGCTATTCATGGGATGGCCTTGGTTGTGGAGATTGGGATCAGCACCCCCCTTAACAAAACAGAGTGGGTAACCGTCTCCCAGATCTTGGTGGTCCTTCAAGCCATTCCTCGAGGCCACTGAGAGCCTCTGTGCTGGCGATGCCCTGCTCAGCCAGTGATCCCCATAGTGAAGGAACTTGAGAACCAAATAGCAGGAGGTTCCAGGGGATCTATGATGCAGGATGGGGCAAGCCGTTTTCACCAGAGGTGCAGGCACTTCTGAAGTGGCTGAAAGAGGGCATCAAAACAAGAGCTGGATCCATTGTGGTACATTACGGTCCACATGCTGGCTACCACGTGTGACCCAAGGTTGAAAGGGAGCATCAGTGTATGAGGCAGCAAAACCCTGGAGCAGTGGATGAAGGTGCTGGTGAAAAGAGTCAGGGAATCAGAAGGGCAGAGGCAGGGGGATGTGGAAGAGGGGGATCCACTGTCCCGTGCCAGCATGCCATACACCAGCCAGTCTCCTCCTCCGCCATAGACACTGCCAGTGTGAGCCAAGGGCAGGGCTTCCATGGTGGGGTCCAGAGGCACTAGACCCCACCATCAGGCAGGTAGCGATCAGAAATTGGTGGCTGCCTATCTTGCCGAGGACATGGAACCACTCTTATGTGACCCCTTGGCCTACTGGGCAAGACTCAGCAAGATATGGCAGAATCTGGCCACAGTTGTCCAGGAACACCTGTCCTGTCCACTGACCAGTGTTCCAAATAAGAGGGTGTTCAGCATTGTGGGAGATGTTGTGACATCCCACTGCACCTCCTTGGATCCTGGTTTGGTGGAGAAGCTGGTATTCTTGAAGGTGAACCTCCTGCTGCTGGGGTTCCCCAAGCTCCACGTGCAGACAGAATGAGTGCCACCATCTTCACTCCACACCTATTTGCTTTTTTTATTTTCTTTGACAACCATTTAATGCCCCATTCTCAGACCTGCAGGTGGCAGTTTTTCACCAGCCAGCAGGGAAAGAACATCTCCCTGCTGAGCTCCCATGCCAAGACAAACTTGGAGGTATGGGCTGGGGCTATGGGGAAGGAGGAAGTCCCAGGTCCTGGGCATGACCTAAAACTGCACCCTGCCTGGGTAGGGAAGTCCAGTGGGACTGCCGGTGGTGGAG
>NW_017729029.1:17359487-17372258 GCF_001723915.1 Gavialis gangeticus | reverse complement strand
GGGCAGAGGCAGGGGGATGTGGAAGAGGGGGATCCACTGTCCCGTGCCAGCATGCCATACACCAGCCAGTCTCCTCCTCCGCCATAGACACTGCCAGTGTGAGCCAAGGGCAGGGCTTCCATGGTGGGGTCCAGAGGCACTAGACCCCACCATCAGGCAGGTAGCGATCAGAAATTGGTGGCTGCCTATCTTGCCGAGGACATGGAACCACTCTTATGTGACCCCTTGGCCTACTGGGCAAGACTCAGCAAGATATGGCAGAATCTGGCCACAGTTGTCCAGGAACACCTGTCCTGTCCACTGACCAGTGTTCCAAATAAGAGGGTGTTCAGCATTGTGGGAGATGTTGTGACATCCCACTGCACCTCCTTGGATCCTGGTTTGGTGGAGAAGCTGGTATTCTTGAAGGTGAACCTCCTGCTGCTGGGGTTCCCCAAGCTCCACGTGCAGACAGAATGAGTGCCACCATCTTCACTCCACACCTATTTGCTTTTTTTATTTTCTTTGACAACCATTTAATGCCCCATTCTCAGACCTGCAGGTGGCAGTTTTTCACCAGCCAGCAGGGAAAGAACATCTCCCTGCTGAGCTCCCATGCCAAGACAAACTTGGAGGTATGGGCTGGGGCTATGGGGAAGGAGGAAGTCCCAGGTCCTGGGCATGACCTAAAACTGCACCCTGCCTGGGTAGGGAAGTCCAGTGGGACTGCCGGTGGTGGAGCAGCCCCAGGAAATGCCAGGACCACAAACCTCCCTGGTGAAAGACAGGTAGGGGTGCCTGAAAACGTCCAGCCACCACATGCGCAGCCCTGGCTAGGGAATGCCCAGACCTGTTAGAACTCAGAGGCCTGAGGCTTACTGGTTGCAGTGGAGTTGTCAGCTCACTTGGAGCCTCGACTGCCTGGGATACCATCTGTGAGGCATAGGCCACAGTGTAGTGGAGGTACGCAGCAGATGTCACCCTTAGACATCTAGGGTCTAAATGGGCAGCCTCCTGCCTGGGAAGAGATGACCTGAGCAGGGTGCAGAGCCCCACCCCCAGATGAAAGGAAACCAGTGGCAGATTCAGTGGCAGGAGGGGGGGCGTGCTGAGCAGCCACAGCTATTCCATCCGGCTCTGTGGGGCCCCCCAAAGCATGGGGCCCAGGCCGGTCATCCCGATTGCCCCACACACACACAGGAACAGTGCTGCTCCTGGGTAATATCTGAATAACTTTTCCATCAAGACATGGCAGAAAAGGGAGGGGGGGCAGCGCAGAAACAGGTGGGCAGGCTGACATCTAACTGGCACTGGGAAGGCTCCCTGTTTCAGGCTACCATCCCTACTGTTTTCATCCCACTCTGCCCACACACACAACATAGATTTCATAGACATTCAGGCTGGAAGGGACCCTGGAGGATTATCGAGTCCAACCCCCTGCCCAGGGGCAGGAAGTCAGCAAGGATTACAGGATCCCAGCAAGATAAACCCAAAAGTGACTTGAAGGCATTCAAAGTGGGTGCTTGAACCCACTTTGCCTGTCTATTCCAAACCTTAGGGGCTCAGACAGTAAAGAAGTTCTTCCTTATGTCCAGCCTGAAATGGTTGCAAAGGAGTTTGTGACCATTCAATCTTGTCATCCCTTGGGGTGCTCTGGTGAACAGACATTCCCCCAGATCCTGGTGAACACCCCTAATAAACTTATAGGTGACCACCAGATTGTCCCTGAACCTGCGCTTTTCCAGGCCAAAGAATCAACATGGCTCTCAGCCTCTCATCATAAGGTCTGTTTTCCTGACCTCTGACCATGTGTGTGACTCTCCTCTACACTCTCTCAAGTTTCTCCACATCCTTTTTGAATTGTGGAGCCCAAAACTGGGTGCAGTACTCCAGCTGCGGCCTCACCCAGACCGAGTACAATGGGAGAATGACATCCCCAGATTTGCTTGAGAAGCTATGGATGCAAACCAGCGTTTTGCTCGTTTTACTGGCCGCAGAATCACATTGAAGGCTCATGTTCATCTTGTGGTCAATCATGACCCCCAAGTCCCTTTCATCTGTAGTGCTAACCAGCATAGCACTGCCGAGCCTATAAGCATGGTGCAGGTTTTTCCTCCCAAGGTGCAGAACCTTGCATTTTTCGGTGTTGAACACCATCAGGTTCTCTTCCACCCATTTTCTAAGCCTGTCAAGGTCTGCCTGGATCACCCTCCTGTCCTCAGGTGTGGATGCTTTAACCCAGAGTTTGGTGTCATCGGTGAACATGGCCAGTCCGCTTCTGACACCATGGTCTACATCAGTGATGAAGATGTTAAAAAGTAAGAGCCCTAGGACAGAGCCCTGAGGGACCCCACTGGTCACAGGGCACCATGACAATTGACTTCTGTCAACCACCACCCTCCGGGTCCTGCCACAGAACCAATTCCCCAGCCAGCGGATCACGGTGACATCAAGGCTACAGTTAGCCAGTTTTGCCAAGAGGTGATCATGGGATACGAGATCAAAGGCTTTTTTAAAGTCAAGATATATGACATCAATCTCATCTCCCTTATCCAGGTGATAGGTCACCTGGTTGTAAAAGGAAATGAGATTGGTCAAGCAAGACCTACCTGCAAACCCGTGCTGGGTATCCCTCAGGATATTGCCATCAGCTAGCCTGTATAGGATGGCCTCTTTGATAATCTTTTCCAAGACCTTCCCCTGGATAGAGGTCAGCCTGATGGGTCTGTAGTTGGCCAGATCCATTTTCCTCCTTTTGGAAGATAGGCACCATGTTGGCCTTCTTCCAATTGTCGGGCACTTCACCAGGGCACCAGGAGTTCTCAAAGATGATTCTCACTATGATGCTCGCCAGCTCCCTGAGTACCCTTGGGTGTAAATCGTCAGGGCCAGCTAACTTGAAGGTATCCAACCTGTCAAGGTGTTCCTTTATAGGGTCAGCTTTGATGGAGGGTAAGGAATGTCACTCACCCGGGCCTCCCTGTCCCGCAGTGAACAGGGGCATCCCATGGGACTGGTGAAAAACTGATGCAAAGTATCCATTTAGCAAGTTTGCTTTTTCCTGCACATCGCTTGTCAGTTGTCCCATCTGGTTTAGCAGGGGTCCAATGTTGCCCTTGCTTTTCCTCCAGTTCCCCACATATCTAAAAAAGGACTTTTTATTGTCCTTGCTATTTGTAGCTAGCTGGAGTTCCATCGCAGCCTTGGCTTTCTTGGTTTGCTCTCTGCAGGTCTGGACCAGAGCTGAGTATTCCTCCTTGGTGGCAGTTCTAGTCCTCCATCCTTTGTAGGTCTTCCTTTTAAGATGCAAGAGGTCCACTAGTTCCCTGGAGAGCCAAGGGGCTGCTGTGCCCTTTTGCTGCCTTTTCTCTGAGACGGGATAGACTTTCCTTGTGCAACCAGGATCGCTCCCTTAAGGAGCGACCACTCATCCTGAACTCCCCTCCCCTTTGAATTGTGGCCCTTTAGGGCCTCACTGACAAGCCTCCTGAACTTGTCAAAGTCAGCTTTCCTGAAGTCAAGGACTTCTGTATTGCTGACTTGCCAGCTTTACAGCAGATGGTGAAGGTGATCAGCTCATGGTCACTGTCACCCAGCTTCCCTTCAATCATTAGGTCACTGATTAGGTCATCCCTGGTTGCTAGTACCAGGTCAAGCAGTGCTTTACCTCTTGTCAACCTGTAGACTTCCTGCATCAGACAGAGGTCATCCATGCACGAGAGAAAGCTTTGCGCCCACTCAGATTTGGCTGAGCGCTCCTCCCACGAGATGTCTGGGTAGTTAAAGTCTCCTATGACAACCATTTACTGGAAGCACACAGCCTCAGCCAATTTCCTGGCAAACTCCTGGTCAAGATTTTGACCTTGGGTAGGGGGTCTGTAGTAGACTCCCACCATAGTATTCCCTGTGCCATGTTCTCCACAGATTTTACCCTCCGACATTTTAAACTCTGACATGAGTTTTGCTTTCAACAGTTTGAGATGCAATTTCACAGAAACCCCTGCCCCTCTCTCCTTGAAATCTGGCAGGCTTCATGCCCACAGAAGGGGCTACCATCCCTGATGTTTTCATCTGAATCTGCAAAAAAATGACAAAGGTATAGGTATTTTAGTGATTTCCCATTATAATCTACAGCTGAATCACACCGAATCAGCACCTTATCTTTCAAATCCGATTCAGCCGAATCTATTCAAGACAGCGATCCAAATCACCAAATTGAATCACTGTCCTCCAAATTGGCCAAATCCAAATTGAATACTGGCCACTTTGCACCAGCCTAATATCTTTCACCAAGTTGCTACATTTATAGATACACTCTTAGTGAGATTGCTCCAATCCTTTATGGCATTACTGGTGTAATGTAAGATATAAAATTCTCAATAGCTGTTCTAAGTTTGTATTTAATAGACCTGGAGGCTCTGAGTGCCTTTTCACAGATTGTGTTCCAGCTGTCAACCGATATTTGAATGTGCAGGTCTTGGTCCCATGCTGTGCAAACAGGCAGCCTCCCACGCATTCTGTGTACCAGGAGTAATTTATGAGTCTGTCTATAAAGGAAATAACAGTGTGTTAAGAAGGGGTTATGTAAATCTCCAAGATTAAGAAGTAGCTCTCTTAACTGAGTGCAACTTCCAAACACTGCCATTATGTTTCAGCTAATTTATAAATATGGGGGGGCCTTCATCTGGTGATTCATATTCTTTCTGAGGTAGAGGGGAAAGAAAAGACATACCAACTCTCTCCCTATAAATCTTGGGTTCCTGAAATCCCTTTAGTTTGAAACTTCATATTCATTAACCATCTTTTGCAAATTTCGGTATCAGAACTGAATAGCAGCTCTCTGAGCATTGTGTACCAATGAAGTTCTAGTACCAACGAAGAGGAAAACAAAATGAAACTTCCAAAAGGCTTGACTGTTTATTTTTAATTTCATACAATAGGGATTTGCTTTAAAGTTAGCATTTAATGCAAATTTTATTGCTGAGGGGCTACAGCAAGTTTTTGGGTGGCAGCAGCCCACATCCCATCCGCGTGGTGCACCCTGAGAGCCGGGAAGAGCCTGGTGCCACCGCTGGCCCCAACCTGCTCTTGTCCAGCTGCAAGCGGCTGCCCGCCCCTGCTGCAGCCCTGGGAGCAGTGGATGCTGCCTGCTTGCAGCTGCTGAGCTGCATCATGCTAGGGGGTTTGGGGCATGGTGCCCTGGGGGAAGCAGAGCCCCAGGGGGTTTGGGGCACAGCACAGCCCATCAGATGCAAGCCACTTGCATCAGCTACTCCCAGAGCAGCTGCAGCAGGGGCAGGCAGCCACCTACAGCCAGATGAGAGCAGGCTGGGGCTGACGGCCACTGCAGACTCAGCCAGTGGTGGCATCAGTCTCTTCAGGGGCAGATGAGTGGGGCCCAGCCCCACGGTCCTTTCCCCTCCCCTCAAGTCTCCCCACTGCTCACAGCCCTTTCCCCTCACCTCACAAACTCAGACTTACCTGCTTGGGGGAGGGTGGAGTGTGCCTATGCTGATTGCATAAGATTGGCCTATGCCAATCATATATATGTGAATTTACCTCGCATATAACAAATTTCAGGTACAAGAGGGTCATTGCAAAGGAGTGAATTCACACAAAATGAACCTGCATAAAATCGAGGGAAACCGGTATAACCTAAACTTCCCTTGCTGCAACTTGAGACCATTACTCATTGTTGTGTCATCTGCCACCACTGAGAACAGTATAGCTCCCTCTTCTTTCAAACCCCCCTTCAGGTACATGAAAGCTGCTATTAAATATCCTCTCAGTCTTCCCTACTCTGGACTAAATAAGCCCAGTTCCATTTGCCTCTCCTCATAAGTCATGTGCCCCACTCCCCCATGTTGCCCTCTGCTGGACTCTCTCCAATTTGTCCACATCCTTTCTGTAGTGCGGGGCCCAAAACTGAACACAGTACTCCAGATGTGTCATTACCTGTGTGAATATAGGAGAATAATCACTTCCCTTGATCTACTGGCAACATGCCTACCAATGCAGCCCGGTATGCCATTAGCTTTCTTGGCAACAAGGGCACACTGCCGACTCATATTCAGCTTATTGTCTACTATGACCCCCCTGGTATTTTTCTGCAGAGCTGCTGCCCAGCCAGTCAGCCCCCAGCCTGTACTGGTGCATGGGATTCTTCTGTTCTAAGTGCAGAACTTTGCACTTGTCCTTATTGAACCCTCATGAGATTCCTTTTGGCCCAATCCTCCAACAGGTCTAGGTCTCTCTGAATCCTAGCCCTACACTCCAGGGTATCTGCTACTCCCCCCAGCGTGGTCTCATCTGCAAGCTTGCTGAGGGTGCAGTCCATCCCATCTTCCAGGTCATTTAGGAAGATTATTAAACAAAACTGGCCCCAGGACCAACCTCTAGGGCAGTGGTCTCCAAACATTTTTGATTGCGCACCCCTATCAGCAAAAAAATTTTGAGCATGCACCCCCAGTATATGTATATTTAGATAAATATAAATAGAAGTTCTAATATTTTCTTCCCGCACCCCAATGGATCGTCTCACACACCCCACTTTGGAGACCACTGCCCTAGGGGACTCCACTTGATACCGGCTGCCAACTAGACATTGAGCCATGAATTACTAATAGGGCTGTACAAATTTTTGGTGGATATTTCATTTTGAAGGTGTTTCAACACATTTTGAGCTCAAAATACCAAAACCAAAATGAAACGCAAGGCTTTGAAACAGCTTCAAAATAAAATGAAGGAACTAAAAACATTTAAAAAATTTTGAAGAGTTTTGAAGCAGGGCTTGCAGAGGGAGGGGGAAGAGGGGAGGAGGACTGCTCTGGGGCTGTAGCAGGTACAAGTGGAGAGGTACCTGGGGAGCTAGATGTCCAGCAGGTTGTAGCGTGTCATAATTCCAATGTCTATATTGAGTCTATATCTGACTCACCAGCTACCGCTCCACTTTTACCTGCTACATTCCTCTTCCCCGCTACCCCAGCCTGTCTCTCACTCCCTGATGCCTCAATTTACATTTTCACTGACTGGCTTCCTTGCCTGCATTGCATGCCAGCCTCTGGCTTCTTTACTATTCCTTCCATCTAGGAAAAGCACATACACCAGCTAGATCCTTCCTCATCCTGATGAAGGGTTTTTAAACCCAAAAGCTTGCAAAGAAGAATTTCTCCAACTATTCAGTTGGTCTACTAAAAGATATCAGATTGACCCAAAGAACCTTGTCTGCCAGTGCCATGTCCTTAGACCAACATGGCTACAATCTACACCCCTAGCACCTGTCCCCAGTCAGCTGACAGGAAGGACGCAGGGCACTGGCCACATCTAAGCCCCAGAGCTGGGGCTGGCAGGGAGATTTCTCTGGCAGTGGCTGGAGAAGAAGTTCCTGCAGGAAAGGAAAGAAAGGTTCTGTGACAATTTGGGTGCCTGAGATGCTAGTGCTACTGTGCTGTTTACCTGTTGTTATTTAAGTTGGTGGATTGGAATGAGGCTGTAGGGGAGGAGCAGCCCTCACTGGGGCACACTACCATGTCATGTAGAGGCGCCAGTGAGGGCACAGCGACAGGGGCATAGAGAGCCCAGCAACAATAGAAGGTAGAGTGAGACCAAGACCTCATTACAGGGACAATATCGATATACTATCTGCGAGGCATGGGGCATGGTAAGGGATAGTTGGAGTCATGCTTTTGGCCCATAAGGCTTGAGGCACCTACTTAACCACTTAGAGTGCGTCCCAGCAAGGGGTCCAAGAACCTACAACAGGGTTTAGTGGGGTCCATTAGGACCGTTACTGAGCTGAAGCTTGAGGGCAGCCTTCTTATCTATTATCTTTTCCAACAAGACATGGTGGCAGATGAGAAGAGAAGACACCCGCCTGGCAGAGCTGGCATTATCACAGTGCACTAGGAGTATCACAACCATCTCTAGGGACCCTACTCCGTGACAAAGTGCAGTTTCCCAGAAACCCCTGCACCTATCTCCTTGAAACTTGACAGCCTTCATGGCATCATAAGGGGCTACCATCCCTGATGTTTTATTTCAAATCAGGCAAGAAATGACAAAGTTATAGGCATTTTTACGATTCCCCATTATATTCTATGGGTGAAACGCGTCAAAACAGTGAAACTGTTTCAGCAAAACAAAACAGAACGGTGATTCGAAACAGCAAAACGAAACACTGCCCCTTCAAAATGGCAAATCTGAAATCTAAACAAAATGTTGCCATTTTGCACAGCCCTAATTACTACCCTTTGAGCCTAATGCTCCAGCCAGTTTTCTATCCACCTTACAGTCCATTCATCCTGCCCATACTTCCTTAGCTTGCCCATGAGAATATTGTGGGAGACAGTATCAAAACCCTGCTTAAATCTAGGATTAGAAATGGATTCCTTGAGGACCTGCTCCATGATTTTTCTAGGGACTGAGATGAGGCTGACTGGTCAATAATTCCATGGATCCTCCTTTTCCCCTTCCTTAAATATGGGCACTATGTTTGCACTTTTCCAGTCATCTGGGACCTCTACTGGTCACCATGATTTTTCAAAGATGATGGCCAGTGACTCTGCAGTCATGTCATCCAACACCCTCATCATGCTTAGGTGCATCCCATCTGGCTGCATGCATTTGTATATGTCTAGCTTTTCTAAGTAGTCTGAAACCTCTTCTTTCACCACTGTGGGGGTGAAGAGCTCACTGGCCAATTTCACAGATGACACCAAGTTATAGGGAAGCATGGTCATGCTTGAAGATAGGCTGCAGACCAGAACAAGATGATGTTCAGTGTTGAGAAATGTAAAGTGCTCCAGTTGGGGATGAACAATCCCCTGCACACCTACAGGTTTGGAAACGCCAAATTGACCAGCACCATGACTAAAAGGGACCTGGGGGTAATAACTGACAACAGTATGAACATGAGCCAGCAGTGTAACCCTGTAGGCAGCAGGGTTAACAATATCCTGGCATGCATCCATCAATGCATCTCATGTAAAACCAAGGAAGTGATTCTTCCATTCTACTCGGCATTGGTGAGACCACAGCTGTAGTACTGCATCCAGTTCTGGATGCCATACTTTAACAAGGATGTGGTAAAACTGGAGAGAGTCCAGAGAAGAGCCACCCGTATGATCAGAGACTTGCATGACAAGCCATACAAGGAAAGGCTGAGGGATCTGGGACTCTTTAGCCTGAGAAACAGAAGGCTGAGAGGGGATTTGGTAGCAGCTTACTGCTACATCAAAGGCATACATCAAGAGCTCAGTGAATGACTGTTCACCAGGACACCCTTGGGGAAAAGTAGGAGTAATGGTCACAAACTTCTGGAAGACTATTTCAGGCTCAATATTAGGGTAAACTACTTCACAACTAAGGTATCCAGACTGTGGAATAAGCTCCCTTCAGAGATGGTACAATTGCCTACCCTGGAAATCTTCAAGAGGAGACTGGAGGGGCACCTTGCTGGGGTCACCTGACCCCATTTATCTTTCCTGCTTGGTGCAGGGGACTGGACCCGATGATCTTCCAAGGTCCCTTCCAGCCTTACAATCTATGAATCTATGCTGGCTGCTTACCTCCTTCCCAAATGGTGCTGCCCGGTGCAGTAGTCTGGGAGCTGACCTTGCCTATGAAGACTGAAGTGAAAAAGGTATTGAGTACCTCAGCCTTTTCTGCATCCTCGGTCACTAGATTGACTCCCCCATTCAGTAAGGGACCCACACTTTCCCTGATTTTCCTCTTTTTACTGGCATACTTGTAAAAACCCTTCATTTCCCTTGATAGCTGTGACTCCAATTGTGCTTTGGCCTTCCTGACTTCGTCCCTGCATGCTTGAGCAATACTCATACTCCTCCTCAGTTGTTTCACCAAGCTTCCACTTCTTATAAGTTCCCTTTTTTGCGGTTTAGTTTATTGAAGAGTTCCCTGGTAAGCCAAGCTGGTCTTCTGCCACAATTGCTAGTCCTCCTGCACATCGGGACTGTTTATTCCTGCACTCTTGGTTAGGCATCTTTAAAGTAAAGCCAGATATCCAGAGCACAGAAATACCTTTCTCAAAAGAGATTCCTACCCACAAGAGCATTCCATCTTTACACTCTTCTATGAAATACGAAGCATCATAACCAGAAAGAAATATGATTCTACATCCTGCTTACCACCAGACAGCTTTGAGGTAAAAAGACTTTTCCAACTTTTCTCTGAGCCTGATCTGCACAAAATGAACTGTTCCAAACAGGAGACTTTACCATACTTGCAGCTCTCCTTTGAAATATAAAATTTAATTTCTACCTAGGAGAACTTTTACAATCTTTACCATTTCCTATGTCTGATGAAGGGTGTATGTGCCAGAAAGCCTGCAAATATATATATTTTTGCAAATATCTAGTTGGTCTAATAAAAGATATCACCTCTGCCACGAGTTTTGATTCCTTTAAAGTAAAGCCAGCTCTCCTGGTCTTCTTGCCCATGAGTTCCCCGAGTCAAAGTCTGCTTTTCTGAAGTCCAGGGTCCTTACTCTGCTGCTCTCCATCCTTCCTTTCCTTGGGATCCTGAGCCCAATCAGGTTGTGGTCACTGCTGCACAAGTTGCTATCTACTAGTACATTCCCCACCAATTCTTCCCTGTTTGTGAGCAGCAGGTCAAAAAGAGCACGTTGGCCAAGAAGTTATCCCCAGTACTCTCCAAAAACTTCCTGGATTGCCTGAGTACTGCTACATTGCCCTCCCAGCAGATGTCAGGGTGATTGAAATCCCCCATGAGAACCAGGGCCTGTGATCAGGAAACATCCACTAGCTGTCTGAAGAAACAGGCCAAAGTGCAATTGGAGTTACAGCTATCAAGGGATGGAAAGAGTAACAAGAAGGGTTTCTACAAGTATATTGGTAGCAAGAGAAGAATCAGGAAAAGTGCTGTCCCTTAGTGAATAGGGGAGGCAACCTTGTCACAGAGGATGCAGAAAAGGCTGAAGTACTCAATACATTTTTGCCTCAGTCTTCACAGGCAAGGTCAGATCCCAGACTACTGCACCTGGCAGCACAATTTGGGGAGGAGGTGAGCAACCCTCAGTGGTGAAAGAACAGGTTAGGGACCATTTAGAAAATCTGGATGTGTACAAGTGCATGAGGCCAGATGGGATGTACCCAAGGGTGCTGAGGGGGGGTTGGCTGATGCGATTGCAGAGCCACTGGCCATCATCTTTAAAAACTTATTGTGATCTAGGAGGTTTTGGATGATTGGAAAAGGCAAACATGGTGCACATATTTAAGAAAGGGGAAAAGGAGGATCCAGGAAACTACAGGCTAGTCAGACTCACCTCAGTCCCTGGAAAAATCATGGAAAATATCCTCAAGGAATCTATTCCTAAGCACTTGTAGAAGAAAAATGTGATTAGGAACAGTCAGCATGGATTCACCAAGTAACTGTCTCTGTGGATGTGGTGTACCTTGATTTTAGCAAGGCTTTTGATACAGTCTCTCACAACATTCACCCAGGCAAGCTAAGGAAGTATGGGCTGGATGAATGGACTGTAAGGTTGACAGAAAACTGACTAGAGCACTGGTCTCAGAGGGTAGTAATCAATGGCTCAGTGCCTACTTGGTAGCTGGTATCAAGTGAAGTGCCCCAGGGGGTGGTCCTGGGGCCAGTTTTGTTCAATGTCTTTATCAGTGACCTGGAAGATGAGATGGACTGCGCCCTCAGCAAGCTTGCAGATGAGACCAAGCTGGGGGGAGTAGTAGATCACCTGGAAGGTAGGGCTAGGATTCAGAGACCTAGACAAATTGGAGGACTGAGCCAAAGGGAATCTCATGAGGTGCAACAAGGACAAGTGCAAAGTCCTGCACTTGGGATGGAACAATCCCATGCACCAGTACAGGCTGGGGGCTGACTGGTGGGGCAGAAACTCTGCAGAAAAGGACAATAAGCTGAATAGTATACAATAAGCTGAATATGAGTCAGCAATGTGTCCTTGTTGCCACGAAAGCTATAATGGCATACCGGGCTGCATTGGTAGGCGTGTTGCCAGTAGATCAAGGGAAGTGATTATTCTCCTATATTCAGCATTGGTAATGACACATCCGGAGTGCTGTGTTCAGTTTTGGGCCCCCCCACTACAGAAAGGATGTGGACAAACTGGAGAGAGTCCAGCAGAGGGCAATAAAAATGGTGAGAGAGCTGGGGCACATGACTTTTGAGGAGAGACTAATGGAACCAGGCTTATTTAGTCTAGAGGAAAAAAGATTTGATACCAGTCTTCAGCTACCTGAAATGGGGGTTTGAAAGACGATGGAGGTAGACTGTTCTCAGTGGTGGCAGATGATAGAACAAGGAGCAAGTCTCTAGTTGCAGCAAGGGAAGATTGGGTTAGATATTAGGAAGAATTTTCTCACTAGGAGGGTAGTAAGGCAGTAGAATAGGTTACCCAGACAGGTGGTGAAATCTCCATCTTTGGAGGTTTTCAAGACCCAGCTGGACAAAGCTTTGGCTGGGGTGATCTAGTTGGAGATGGTCCTGCTCTGAGCAGGGGGTTGGACTGGATGACCTCCTGAGGTCCCTTCCAACCCTAATTTTCTATGATTTCTAAAGCTTCATCTACCACTTCTTCAACAGGCCTATCTCCAGGTTTGTGCTGAAGCTCTGAGCAAGCTCAGCGGACAAACAGGTAAGAGATGGGGACAAGGGGAACGCTGGGACTAGGGGGTCAGTAACCACATCTCCAGGAGGCCTGAAATGCCTCTACACTAATGCCCGTAGCATGGGGAACAAGCAGGAGGAACTCGCCCTCCTGCTGGCTGACACCAGCCC
>NW_017729029.1:17357682-17358137 GCF_001723915.1 Gavialis gangeticus | reverse complement strand
ACCCATCCATGACAATGCTCCAGTCATGCAAGCTCCCACCAAGTCTCTGTTATTCCAACTGTGTTGTAGTTCAGTGACTGTGAAAGGACTTCCAATTTTTTCTGCTTGCTTCCCAGGCTCTGTGCATTCATGTGCAGGCACCTAATTTTTCATAGATTTCATAGACATTAGGGCTGGAAGGGCCCTTGGAAGATCATCAAGTCCAGCCCCCCGCCCAAAGGGCAGGAAGTCAGCTGGGGTCGTAGGATCCCAGCAAGATAAACATCCAATTTACACTTGAAGGTGTTCAATGTAGGTGCTTGAACCGCCTCTGATGACAGACTGTTCCAGACCTTGGGGGCTTGGACAGTAAAGAAATCCTTCCTTATGTCCAGCCTGAAATGGCCTTGCAGTAATTTATGACCGTTCGACCTAGTCATCCCTTGGGGCGCTCTGTTGAACAAACGTTCCCCCAG
>NW_017729029.1:17345133-17356541 GCF_001723915.1 Gavialis gangeticus | reverse complement strand
TCCATTAAGGATGGCCTCTTTAATAAACTTTTTTAAGATCTTCCCCAGGATAGAAGTCAGGCTGATGGGCCTATAGTTAGCCGGATCCACTTTCCTCCCTTTCTTGAAGATTGGCAACTGAAGAAGGCCAATGTGGTGCCTATGTTGCAAAGCTGACTGCCCTGATTTCTCAGAAAGAATGAGAACACCTCCCATACTACCCTCTCCTGCTTGCTCTTCCTCCAGGTTACCTACTTCCCCACTTGCCTCAAGGCTTTGGTCTCCTTCCCCTGGCAAACCTAATTTAAAGCCCTGTCATGATGTGGGGTCCCCAGGGACGGCTGTGATATCCCTAGGGCTCCACGACCATGCTGGCTCCACCCTACAGGCACCCTCTAATCTCTCCTGCCATGTCTTTCTGGTAAAAGCAATAAATAGGGAGTCTGCCCTCAAGTTACAGCTCAGTCATAGTCCTGATGGACCTCCCTAAATGTTGTGGGTGATTGGACCCCTTGTTGGGCCCCGCTCTCTGTAGGTGACTCACAGGACACCCCAAATCTTATGGGCTAGATGCATGGCTCCAAAACCTCCCCTTTGCCATATACCCTTGCCTTGCAGGTGGTAATTAAATGTTGTCCCCTTTTATGAGGCCTCCATCTAGCTCGCCCTCCTGTCATCACTAGGCCCTGGGCCCTTGTAGCTGTGCCCTCTGGCGCTGGGTTCTCTACACCCCCTGTCACGGCACCCTCTGGACAGGGCTGTGGGGAGCCCAGTGCACAGCACCCTCTGGCACTGGTGCTCTACATGGTAGCATGCTCCAATGAGGCCTCCTCCTCCCCAGTAGCCTCAGTCCAGTCCACTGGAGTACAAACAACCACCAAAATATGAGCCCCTGGGCTATTACATAATAAAACAGTGCAGGGTGCACTCTGTCTCTTTAAAAGAGGCAAACTTCTCCCTAAGCATTAAGTGCTTTGCAGCCCAGGGTATCTGATGAGCTCCTGGAACCCCATTAGTCCTGTAAGCAGCACATCAGGCAGGCACAGCATCTCTGGGCAGTTCTTCTCTGCAAGAGCTCCTTCCCTCAGCAGCTGCCAGGGAACTAACAGCCTCCAGTCCCAGTCCTGGGACTTATCTGTGCCCAGAGCCCTGCCTTCTTCTGGTCAGCTGACCAGGTGTAGGTGCTAGCAAATTCCCTCATTAGCCTGCTGCCACAGCAACCTGCACCTGTGGGGGTTCTGTCTGCATCCTAGGGCCCTCTATCTAGGCAGTTTCTGCCCTTAAAGGAGCAGGCACACCTTTAGTGCAGTGCAAGACCTCCTCACTAGGTTAGCAAGCCTGTCTGTGAAGACACTCTTCCCCAGGGGCAAGCAATTATTTTGGGTGGAGGGCCATTTAATGGGTTCTGACAAGCTGTCTACGGCTGCAAGTGTAGCCCCACCCCTTGATAGGTGCCCTGCCCCTGGTCACCATCTTGGGATCAGACGTCCCACCCCCTAACCCCTGACCTTTGCCACCAAAAGTCCCTCCCCTCACCCCAGAAGTATTCCATTTGGGAAGGGGGTTTCCCCATTTTGGACCTGGGGAAAAAAGAAAAATTATATTCCAAAAATCAAACATCCACAATAACATATTTTAATTTTATTGTAAAATAAATATATTTGTCCCGATTTGTGTGTGTGTATGTTGTGTATATGGAGGTGATTGCATACTAGCTCAAAATAAAGTCTTACTCTTATATATAGCAGGGGTGTGGGTAGGTCTAGGGGGGCTGTTGTTTGTATGTGTGGGGTGTGGGGGTATGGTGTTTGTGGGGTGTGTGCAGTGAGAGGATGGCTGGGGGTGTGGTGTATGAGGGTGTGTGTCGGGGGGTGCAGAGCAGTGAGCAGGGCTCTCCCCAGAGGTGTGCTGGGGTGTATGCTGTGTTTGTGGAGTGTGTGATTGTGGGTATGGTGGGGTGTGCATGGGAGCCCCCCCCCAAGCTAGTCAGCACCTGCCACCTGCCCCGGCCCTGCAGCAGCACAGAGCCTGGACACCCTGGGCATGGGAGGGAGGCACTACAATAGCACACAGCCCCAGCCCTGCTCCAGACTCACCCCAGCAGGAGCAGATCAGTGGGGACCCACACCACAGACCTGACCTGGTACACCCCACCCCTGTTCCAGTAGTTTGGCTTGCTGTCTTTTACCACAGGATAAGAACATGCACACAAGCTGTTACAACAGAGCAGCTGACGGACAATAAGTGTTCAAATCCTTTTTCATCTCAATAGCTTGCTTTTTTTCCCCCAAGCCTTCAGAGATTGGCACAAAGCCATTTCAACAAAGAGGCTTGCTGACAAAAGCCAGTAAAACTTTTTTGAACAAAAAATGTTAGTCAATTTTAAAAACATCCCCATAAAAACAAAAATGTCAAAATGCTGGGCCTTTTTTTAAATTTATCCACATTTTTATAGAGAACTAATGTATCAGTTTTAATAATGGCAGAAGGAAGGGAAGGGCAGTGTAGCACTGTATTGACTAATTTGTTCAGAGGTGTGATCTTTCATAAGCTACAGCCTACTTCATCAGATGCTCTGAACAGACTCTCTCTATATATACAATAATGTTTTCATTAAAACTAAAAAGAGAAAGTATCATAATAAAAAGGGTATTTTCTTTAAAACCCACAGATAGGGTCTGATGACTTTTGCAAATATTTCATTTTTTGACTAGCTGTATTACAGATGTCATGGATTCAAAGGTAGAATTTAAGCTCAGCTGGGATCATTATAATCTGTAATCTGACTCCTCCCCTCCCCCTTCCCAAAACATAGGGTGAGAATTTCATCCAAATGGATCATGCTTATCTGTAAACCAGGGATAATTTCTCTCTACTTTACAGGAGCATTATAGAACACATCTGTTAGCATTTGTGAAGCAATCAGACACCAGAATGATAAGCCTCCTAAAAAGCCTGCATATGAAAGTTATCAAAAGAGCCAAACAATGAGTTCCATCCCCTTCTCTCCAATCACCCATGCAAAGGAATTGTGAATGTCAAAGGCAAAAAACTGACTGCCATTTTTTTCCAGGGCCGTAAGTACTGCAATTCAATCTTTGCCAACATTCAGTATGTAATGTAAAACAAACATATTTTCAACTTCAGGGCAGTTCCTCCTAGATTGTAAGATTCCTAGGAAAGATTCCTAGTGTTTCACCTGAAATTTTTGCAGTGGTATATGTACACACACACACCCCAAAAATTTCAGGTGAAATGCCAGGAATCTTACAATCTAAGAAGAACTGCCCCAAAGCTGAAAATATGTTGGTTTCACATTATATATATTAGCAGCTGAAACTGCTGTTAGTTCTAGTGAGAAATTATAAGCAGACATTATAAGAAGTCTGTTTCAACAAAAATAATTGAGGCACAAGAGCATTCCCCTGGGGGACTTGGGAAGTTTACAAAATTGGCAGAATAGGACCTGGCTGATGGCAAAATACCAGTCCCAAAAAACAATATTTGCTTTGGTGTCTGGTTTACAGGACTTGGATCTTAATGAGTTTCTCCATCTGGCCAGGAGAAGGAAGACCTCAGATAATTATCACTAAATGACATGGTAGAGATGAAAATTCTACTATGGGCAGGTTAACCCATAATTGTTCACTATGGGGATTCTTATACCTTTCCCCACAGCAGCTGGTATGGACTAGACTGGGCCCTCATTTGATTCAGTGCAGTAATTCCTATGCTGATAGTTTGTTATGGAAGAGCATCCCAAAAAATCACCTCAAAAGAGCACTCCCTGAATCTTCTTGCTTCTCAATACTGAGCAGACTCAATACTGAGCAGAATCACAACATAACACTTTGTAAACATAATCAGGGTTTAACCTGGTCTTCTCTTTTTTTATACACAATTCAGTATAAAGACAAGATATTTCCAGCTATAGGTTGACACCAGGCAAAGCTTAAAGTTGTAAATCAAATAGGACAAGAAGTAAGCTTATTATAGGGTAATTAATGAAGCAAGATTCCTGGACAAAGGTCAATAACATTCACTTCAAGATAATTTGGAAATAGATGCAAGAATTCACAGAAAACAAAACACAGTAGGGAAAGGATTACTTTAGAAGCATAAATATAGCTCATTTTTAGACCCCCTCCCTCCATGTATCTATTAATGCAGCAAATCATCCATCTGAATCAAAGATGTGGGAGAAAAACATAGTTATCTATTTGAACTACCAAAAATTAAAGGATTTGAAATGAAACATGTAATTAGCCTGTAGGACTCTCCGCTGTAGGTTACTGAGGCAAAAAAGCTTACTCACTTTCCAGAAGGCATTATACAGTTATAAGAATAGCATCTGCTGTTCCACAAGTTAGGAAGAAATTAAGAAGCTACTATCGTGGAAACAGTAGGTTCAGTGTTTTAACCATAGTGCTGGGCATGAGATGATACGTTCTAATAGTGTCTTTCACAGTGACTTCCTATGTGACCCCATGAAAGCATTATGCTTAGCCTATGCTAGGCGTGATGTAATTCTGCATTAGTGGAACCTCCAGAGTGAAGTCAATTTTATTAAGGAATGGGGACTCCTGGAAATTAGGAGGTGCACAGCTATAGAATTACTTTCAAAGAGTGAACAATATGTTCTTCTTCCTACATGGGTCTACAACTTTTATTCTGGCACTTGCACCAGATGCAACTGACCCTCTAACTTCTCTACACCTGAGTTTCTACACCTGTAAAATGGGAATATCAACACTGCTAAAGAAGATGTCTCCAGGTGATGCTTTAAAACATAGGTCTTATCTACACTGCCTAAGAAGCTTTACAGCTCACAATTTTTAATCTATTTAACCTCATAACACCCTTGTGGGATACAGCAGTACTACTGTTCCCATATAAAAGACAAGAACTGAGTCACAGAGACAAAGTAACTCACTCAAGGTCACACAAGAAGTATGTGGCAAGCCTCTGACAGAAGTTACACTTAAGATGTGTTTAACTGTTTAATCATGTCTTAAGTAGCCACCTGGCCACACGATGATTTAGTTATGCCTTTAAATGAACATGGGGCCAGTGCTCCCGTCCTTGGGAGCACACCGGAGCC
This sequence comes from Gavialis gangeticus, assembly GCF_001723915.1. Taxonomy (NCBI): domain Eukaryota; kingdom Metazoa; phylum Chordata; order Crocodylia; family Gavialidae; genus Gavialis; species Gavialis gangeticus. The sequence continues at coordinate 17,351,461 of NW_017729029.1, read as the reverse complement.
CTTCAAGACTCCTGTGTGCTCCAGAAGCTGCAAGATCTGGCCAGCTGACTGGGGACTCCCAGCTGTGGGAGTGCATGGTGCACTCCCCAACTTGGGAGTTCCAGTCAGCTGATGTGCTCCCCCACCTGGGAGTGCCTATCCCAGCCAAAGACTCCCGTGTGCTCCCCAGCTAGGGGCCCTGATGAGCTGATCAGAACTCCCAGCTGGGGTAAAGGAGGGAGTCAAGCTTGCTGGTGCAGGGAAAGCCTAGGATCATGACCTTGGGCTTCCTCTGCACAGGCAACATGACACAATGGAATCTACTGCTTGATCCTACAATAACACTTCCTGCCATGAGTGTGCGCCATGGCAAAAACATGGCTGTTGGGACTGGGCACTGTAAGATCTGCTGTGTTTAATTTAATATCTGTCAGTGACTGTAGAGCATAAAGTTATATCCAGGTTTCTCAGGTGTTTGGTTGAAGCTCTAATCACTGAATCATTCTTCTGCCCCAGAGGAAAACCAAACTAGCAGACCTCAGATATCTGCCATCACTCAGCAGGGGGCAATAATTCCATATTTCACATAAAACTGTTTAAAATCTCTGATATTTGTGTTTTCTGATTGAAAGCACCAAGCATTGTTATTTTTGTCAAATTTCATGCTTCAGGCCACATAGCTAATGATTACCAGCTGGCACTAGGAGGAAGACTTTGCACCAATTAGATATATTATGATGCTATACAATCTCCTTTGAAGCATTTGGCACTGGCCGCTCTCAAGACAGGATACTAGATGAATTGGCATTCTGATCCAATATAGAAATTCACATTTTTAAAGTTTGAACAAGGATTTCAGTGTAAACTCTATCACCATAACCAAAGACACTTCTAATAGTGAATGACACAGGTACAAATAAGAATTGGCATTAATAAAGATGAACAAAACTAAACTATATACAACTATCTTCGATGAACTGTTGGAAAACCCTTTAACCTCTTTCTACTCACATTACCAAGACATTAATCACTGCAGTAAACCCAAAATGATGGTATAACAATTTATGTCACATCTTTGACTATAAAACTGCAACCACTACTATTAATGATGATAATAATAATATTTAATATTATGGCACTTGGACCCCCCCAGTCACAGAGAGAGGATACAGACACGACCACCAAAGATTTAGACACACCTATATCCCTGCTGATATTTTACTTTTCAACTGATGCTGTCTTTTACACCAGTGCAAAATGAGTGCAAAATGCCACCATTTTGATTCTATAGCATTTTAAACCAAATTTGCACTCATTTTGTACTGTTGTAAGTGACTGTACAAGATGTAGAGGAACAGAATAACAGGCCTACAGTCTTTGTAGGACTGGATCCTGTATAAGTACAAGTAGGATGTACAGTGGCCAAAGAATCAGTCCTATTCCTGACTTAGCCACTGACCTGCTGGATGACCTTCTCTAGATTGATTTACCTTCCTGTGCCTCAGTTTCCCTATTTCATTACACTAATCTCTTTGGTAAAGCACTTTGAGACTGACAGGGGACATGCTTGGGGCTGGATCTCATACTGGCCTGCCCACCTACCTCTATGAGGCAGTCCACCCAGTCTCAGCTGCCATTACTTTGCTGTTCCCATAAACTGGTGGTATAATGCAGGAAACTGCCCATTTCCTGCCCTGATGCTAGGGGGTGCTATCTGCAGCTTCAAACCTCCCCTACGCCACAGCCCATGCCTCGCAGACGGCATCTAGATTATTATTATTCCCTGATCTGAGACCAGAGCAAACCTAGTCCAAAACCAGGCTCCATACAACCACTCATTCACACCACCTCCCCTCTCACAGGAGGCCTCTTCCACTCCACCCCCACTTAGCAGGGTCTCTGGCACACCACCCATTATTGGGCCACACCCCACTGCCCTTGCTCCTCCTTGAGGGGCCCCACTTGGGCCATTAGGCTTCGCTACTCACATACTGGCCTCACCATGCAGTCCTTCAGTTCCTGCAAGTTCCCCTACTCTACATGGTTTGGAATTGTGCCAAACCCTGGGCTAATTCTGCCCAAGCCCTTCACCAGGCAACTCTACATTATGCCCCACCCTGAAGTCTCTGTCTCATGCTTGCAGCCAGCTTCTCACTGGGCTGGCCCTTCAGGCTTACTCCCATGCAGCCCTACTCAGCGTGCCCCTGGGACTGTCCTTCAGGCCTACTCCCACTTCAGCCCTACTCGGTGCAGTGCTCTACACATTACCCCTTCTGGAGTCACTGGGATTTGCATCCCTGCTGGTCTCAGGCACCTACACATGGGCATACCTGTCCCCCCACTATTCCCCCAGCTATCAAATTATCCACCAGATGGTGCAGGCTGGGGTTAAGGCACTCCTACCCACCTTTCACCAGGGAGGTAACTGGCCTGGCCTTTCCTGGGGGCTCCCACGCCACTAGGAGCCCCATCAGGCCACCCTTCCCTGGCAGGGTGCAGTTTTAGGTCATGCCCAGGACCAAGAGCCTCCTGCTCCTACATCTAGATATTCCATGCTGCTCAGCCAGGCAATATTTCTGCCTGGGCTGGCAGCAGCCAACTGCAGCCTTTATACACCTAGTGTTCCAAAATGGCTGCCCTCATCAGGCATCTGTGCACTGCCACAGAGAACTAATGATGAAAAGCTCTTTAGATAAGAGCTAGGTGTTTTCATAACCATGCTGAATTTTCAACAGGTCTGGAGATTTAATTAGCCCAGGCAAACCACCATGCCTAAAAGAGAGAGAGAGAAAGAAAAATCAGTAGAAAATTATTCCCTCTGGAGTAAGACAATTTTGAGTAAGGTAGTTTCTTTCTTTTAAAGAAAAATCCAAGCTCTCTCATTCTCTGCAATCCAGTTTGCTTTTGAAGTTAAAACAAAGGAAGGTTTGTGGGGGTTTTATGTGAAAAGAAAAACTCCACTTTGAAAATATTTTTCTCAGACAATTGCTGTCTTGAGTTTTAACAAATACTCACTAATTTGCACCTTGTTCAAAAGCCAAATGGTAACTTTGATTTTTGCTTAAGAAGCTTGCTGAATGTTACTATTCCTTTCTTTGTTTTAGTGGCAGAAAGGAAAGTCTTAAAGAAATCAAACTCCCATCTCCATTCCAGATTTCCACAATTTGTTATATCATTTCTAAAAGGAGCCATGAGGGCACTTAAAAAAAAAGGTGTTTTAAGAGAGGAAAGAAAAATAGATTTTTTTTCCACCCATCTTCTTGTAGACGAAGTAGATGTGTCTAAAAAAGGAACTTCACTTGAAACATTGTGTTCTAGCCCAAGAAGAAAAGCTGACAAGGTGTCCCCCGCTAGGAATTTTATTCTGAGGAACCAGAAAGAAGAAACTAGGAGACTTTCTTCAAGGACAAAGAAAAAGGAATTCTTTTTAAAAAAAAGCTTACTTTGGTTTATAATGTCCTTTTTGAAAAACATATGAGGATAGAGAAAGGGAAAAGCGGACCATTTTTTGTTTTCCTAAGGGATATATACTGGGTCTAGTATAATATGCATTTAAAATAAGAGGCTGCTAACCTTACCTTCCATTGTGGTTAACACCATAATAAATATGATGGATAGGACCATAATTAATAGAATAGAATAGAATAGAATAGAATAGAATAGAATAGAATATATCCCTCATTAGGAAGCAGCTCCTCTGACCTATTAAGTCTAGTTTTTGCTATATTAGTGACAAAAGGCTGATGAACTGGCTAGCAAAGGAGTTTCCTTGAGATATTGCTAAGAAATTAGGTACATGACCTCAGAGATGGTACATGGCCTAAACATTTTTGTTCTCTGGCTTTCCTTGACTGCTAATATGTTCTATGAAGGGCAGCTAAAGCCAATAACTTAGAACAGTCCAAGTTGTTTTCTGGAACCAGAATGGAAGCCTAAAGTACAGGGAGTGCCCCCAGTTGGTTGGCAGTCCAGACATAGTCCAGTCCTGAGGTTTCATCCCAAAGAGAACAGTCAGGTCTAAGGTCAACCCCATGATGGCTAACCAGAACCTTAGAAAGTAGCTGATCATACAATCAGTTTAAAGTGTGGGCCTCTCTCTCCTTCACACACACATATTTAAAAGAGTAAATGTAATGAAATGCCTCCACAATATTCTTTTTCTACAGGGATCTGATCCTTCAGGGGACAGCATGTGAAGGAGCATATGTGCCAAACCCTCCCGTTTTGCAGCCAAAACTGAGAATTCATTCCCAGGCTCATCTCACAAATTCTGCTACTTCATAACATCCTAGGTGGAATAATAGTGCCACATCCACTCTCACAAAACCTGGCAGATCTCCTCAGCACTTGGCAGTTGGAAACAAAAATCCAAGGCTGCCAGGCTCATGACGAGCCTAATTAGAGTCAAGAGAGAATTTTACATCGAGGAGGAAGAGAAAATTAGGGCAAGAAGAAAACAGAATAAGGACAAGGGATCTTAAAAGGTAAAAGCTGCTTCGGGGAAGTCACACTTTATACTGGTCAGTACTGACCCCAGGAAGGGAATGGATGATAGGGCAAGGAGAAGGAAGGCTATCGTGTACAGAGAAAAAAATAATAATCACAGTTGGAATGCATTTTTTATTATTTATCATGAGTGTTTATGAGTGTGAGAGAATGTGAGTGTTAGTATGATTGCATGTGTGACTGTTAAGTGTGTGAGCATGAGTACAAAAGCAAGTGTGCGTGTGTGTGAAAAATAAGGAAGGGGACGGGGTGATTAACAAAGCAAACATTTTTTTTTAATTTGGGTCTGGAAGAATGTCAATGCAATTCAGCATTATGCTGGTAGGGGAATTTTTTACTAAAAGACATATTTAGTATAAGAAATGACAGGTTTCTTCCTTGGCTCAAACATTGCTAACTATTCTATTTTCATTCAAGTAAAAAGTTGAACATTTTTTCCAACCATAAATCTTTTGGGTAAAATATGTAAATGCAACACCACTGCACTATGTCATTAATTCATGTCAGTTTCACCAATTCAATCACATGGTTAATAAAAAAATATCCAAAATGATCAAAGCATTTCATTTCAATACTTTCAAAATGTCATCCTTTAATTTTTCAGTTGGAATCAACTTTTCATTTTGAAATATCTTTCAACTTAAAAGAAATAAAAGGGCTCAAAATCATCTTGTACAAAAAAAAAGTTTTTTCAGTTCCATTTGCTGAAAATTTGTTTAAAAAATTATTCACAGTTTACCTCAAATCATTTCATTTCAGAAACCAAACACAGGGAGTTTCACACAGCCCCATTCACTGGATTACAACATGATAGCTCAGTAAATGCATAAAACATCACGACATACCCAGCATATCATTGTCCCTGCCCAGTGCCACTTCTGGGTGGTACGTCAATGTTTCAGTCTGGCACTGAAGAGGTCAATTGGATTTGTTTGACATTCTTACAACTGTATCCCCTAGACGGTGACAGGGGAAAATGAGAACTAAAACAACTGGGGACATGATGTGGAGCAGAAATATCTCCTGCCTGCTCAGAGTCGTCCTGCCCCACCAGCACCAATTCCTGTCTTTCAAGTTAGATATTGTTAATGAAATGATCTTCCCTTGGCTTTTACAAATATCTTAATTATTAAATGCAAAAAAAAAATTGCATTAATTTTGCTGTGTCACTTTAATGATAATGGATGTGAGCTAGTTAATGCTGTATTAAGGCTCCAATTGCATCCTGGTTCATTAGCAACCACCCTTCTTCCATTAACAGTGAACTACAGAGTGCATGTATTTAGGGATGGGCAGGGTTGATGCTGGCATCTGTTTCTGCTCCTTTATGATGCATGGAGGCAGCCTCTGTTTTTTGTCTCTGTTCTTTTCTGTCTGGCTTTCACACATTAGAAATATATCTTAGCTTCCCTAGCCCAAATTGTCCTCCCATTCACAGCCATATTAAAAGCTGCAAAAGTGTACTGATGAGGTGAAATGTATGCAGAGAAACCACTTGCAGCATCTGTAAGGGCAGTGGCATGTCATAGTTTCATAGTAACTAGGGTCAGGAGGGATTTGAACAGATCATCTAACCTAACCCCCTGCCACAGGCAGGAATGAATGCTGGGTTCACAAGACCACAGACAGGTGATCATCTAACCTCTTTTTGAATTTACCCAAGGTAGGGGCGAGGACCACTTCCCTAGGAAGTTGGTTCCAGATTCTGGCCACCCTAACTGTAAAATATTGCCTCCTGATCTCTAACCTAAACCTTTTCTCCAGCAGCTTATTACCATTGTTCCTCGTCACCCCAGGTGGTGCTGGGGAGAATAGGGCTCTTCATATTTGCTGATGATCTCCC
>NW_017729029.1:17328720-17344598 GCF_001723915.1 Gavialis gangeticus | reverse complement strand
AGCTCATGTTCATCTTGGAGTCAATAATGACTCCAAGATCCCATGCTGCCTCTGTGCTTTCAAGAGGGGAACTCCCCAGCCTGTATGTATGCTGTGAATTCCTTCTCCCCGGGTGCATCACCCTGCATTTATCTACGTTGAACCCCACCCTATTCTCATCTGCCCACTTTTGTAGTCTGTCTAAATCTAGTTGCAGCCTCTCTCTCCCTTCAAGTGTGCCCACCTTGCCCCACATCTTAGTGTCAATCAGCAAACTTGGACAACGTGCTTTCAACCCCCTCATCCAAGTCGCGGATGAAGATGTTGAACAGTGCAGGCCTGATGACTGAGCTCTGGGGGACCCCACTGTTCACATCTCACCAGGTTGAGTACAACCTGTCCACCACTACTCCAAGGGTGCACCCCATCAGCCAGCTTTTTACCCATCCAACTGTGTAGGCATCAGTGCCACACTTGCTTAATTTATTAATGAGAGAGAATGGAGTGAGAGACAGTGTCAAAGGCCTTCTTAAAATCTAGAAAAACTACGTCCACAGCAACACCATCATCCAAGGATTTAGTTACCTGGTCATAAAAGGCAATCAGGTTGGTCAGGCAGGACCTGCCTTTGATGAACCCATGCTGATTGCCCCTGAGCACAATCTCCCCTGCTGGCCCCCCACAGATGTGCTCCTTGATGATTCTCTCCAAGATCTTCCCGAGGACCGAGGTGAGGCTTACAGACCTATAGTTACTTGGGTCCTCCTTCCTCCCTTTTTAAAAATGAGGACCACATTAGCTAGTTTCCAATCCCCCAGCACCTGGCCAGATGACCATGAATGTTCATACAGCTGGGCCAAGGGCTCCGCGATGACCCCTGCCAGCTCCCTCAATACCCTGGGGTGGAGGGCATCTGGACCTGCAGATTTAAAAATGTCCAGCTCTTCCAGAAGATCCCTAACTACATCTGCGCTGACCCAAGGCCTGACAAAGCTATCCCCAAGATTGTCCCTACCTCTGGTAGGAGGGATGTCTCAGGCTCTGTTCAAGAAAACAGAGGGAAAGAAACTGTTAAAAATATCAGCTCTCTCATCTGGCATAGCCACAAGGTTACCATCTGAGTCTTACAGGGGCTCTCCATTGCCTGGTGCTCTCTTCTTGCTCCTAATGTACTGGAAAAAGAACTTTTTGTTGTCCTTAATCCTGGATGCTAGCCTGAGTTCCATCTCTGCCTTGGCCTTCCTAATAGCCCTCCTACACTCACAGGCCGAGGAGTACTCCTCCTTGGTGATAGCCCCCCCCTCCATTTGCTTTTGCCCTCTTAACCCCCAGGCCTTTGAGCCTACCTGAGCCTCAGAGTTCAGTGCAGATCTCAGGGAATCTACACAAGGCCTGTCATCTGCACAAAACCTATGCATTCCATGTCCTATCTGGCCTTGGATGCCTCCCCTCACTCACTGGCTTGGCACCTCCATTGGCATCTACCCCTGCGCATGAGGATCCATGGGAGAGCTAGTACAACTTGTACCTGCATTGGTCTTTTAGCATCCTCATCAGGACCAAAGAGAACTACCTGAGTCCACTATTGCAGCCTTTTCTTCAGCCAATCCTTTCTTTCCCTTGACCCTCCCTAGTCCCCAGCCACTGAACCTGGCACAGCAACTGCTGAGCAGTCACTTTGGGAGACTGTAATGGGGCCCCAACCACATTACTAGGGAGACTGGGTGGTTTAGGCTTTGCTCTCACAGCTGCCTTCCTCTCGCACACCACCATCTTATTCCTCATTTTCACCTCCATGTCTCCCCCTGTACACACATGCACTCCTTCCCTTTACCTTACCATGTGGTCTGAGTCTATGGGTCTTTGGGTACTGCCACAGTCTGCACACAGGATGAGGATGTGAAACAAGATGGCCACAGAGTACAGGTGCAGACAGAGCCTAATGACCCTGGAGGTGGAAGTGAAGGGCCAGGTGACCCAGAGCCTGCTACATAAGCTCAAGCCTTAGACGAGGGAGGAGCAGTCTGGCTGGGGGAGCTGCTGAGGACAGAACCTGCCCTGAGAGCCACAAGGACAGAAGCACAGCAAGGGGAGCCTAGAAAGAAGCCTGAACAAAATGAGGCTGTGGACTAGCATGGAAAGTGGGCTAAATACTCCATGCACTTTTCCATTTTGCTTTCTTTCTTCATGGAGTAGGCCACACAGAGGTGAAGTGAACCCCTGCAGGATGTTGTTGTGCTTAGGAACAGGCATTGGCATTTTGGGTGATTTTCACTTTTGTCCCCCAGTGGACTGGCTTGTGGCTGAAGGGGAGGGAGAGGCCACAGAATGGGGGTGGCTGGGAACAGTCTGAACTCAAAGCTCAGCGAAGCAGGCAAAGCATAAAGACTGGGGTATGATTTGAGACTACTAGCATGTGATGTGAATATCGTTAATTTTGGAACTTGGGATTCATAAAGCACGACCAAAGCTGAAGTCATTCTTTAAGTTTGCCTTACCCTCCCAGCAGCCTTGAGTTTACATCAAGATACGAGAGGCAAGGACACTGAAAGGGAGAAGAACACAGGGGACTCTGGGAAGCCTATAAAGGCAGGAACCCTGTAGCAACACTAGTGGGGTGTCTACACAGATATAAACATCTCCTGCACAGAGAGAATTAGAGTACTGGTTCAAAATTACACCTTTGATGTAATTAACTAGGGAAGGTAATCAGAGATTCCTTATCTCCCCCCTGGCCCCAAACTGCTAGGCAGCTGCACTTAACATAGTCCCCTGTCTGCTCCTAATTGACCTACCTGTTTCCACAAGGCCCATGGGAGATTAAAAAATCATTATCCTTTTCAAAATGAGACTATGGAGAAAACACACAAGTAGTCTAATACCTTGTCAAAATAATTATATTTCGTAGGGTAAGATGGCACCTCCCAGAGGATCTGGGTGACACTGGGAAAATGAAATACATTGCATGTGTTTGTTGCCTCCAGGATACATCTGCCCTCACCCCTTCCACCATGACACTGTCCATCCCGCTGCCATCCCCAACTGCTTTTAGCAAACTTCTTCTGGGCAGGAAAAAACAAATAGAAGACCTTGGACACCCTCAAACCCAGAAGCTGCAATTCAGAGCAGTCTGCATAGACCACACAAGGTGGAGGGAAGTTCAGAGATGGTGTATTAGTAAGGAGAAGACCTTAGCTCTGTTCCTTGCTCCGCTGCTGGGCAGCCCTGCTTGTTTCCCCTCCTGCATATGTACAGCACCAACAAGATGGGGCTTCAAGATGTTACTGTGATACCAAACACAAATAACCACAATACACCATTTTCTTTTAAAAGAAAGTAAGAAGCAGCTGGATTCCCCCTCCCTGCTACAGCGATCACGGAAAGTTTGGGACAAAAGGACCTTGCCTCTTCGAAGATGCTGTGTACTCTTCATTCCCATAACATTCCTGGGAGTTGAAGTTTCAATATCTTACAGGATCAGACTCTCAAGAAGCTCCACATAGACACAGCCATTTCCCAACTGTCTAGCTCTGGGGATCCCACAATGAATGAGCAGGCTCCAATTTTGCATATGGGAGCTCAGCAAATCTTGTATCAACTTTGCTATGCTTGACACGGGGTGGTAGATGCTTTTCACATCTCTCTCTCTTGGCGGGCTCCCTCCTCTTTGCCACAATGCACAGCTGGTTCTCACTCCAGCATCTGTTGCCACTCAGGAGCCCCTACGGCTTGTTTGGTTTGAAGCAGTTGTGTTTGTTTTCTTTTACTGTTAACTTTCAAGTATAAATGTGCAATCTAGGGAAAGTGTTCCGAGTGCCCCATATGTTTCCCCTCAGGAGCAGTGTTGTGCCTTCCTATGCTGTAGATTCTTAAGATGTTGCTGTCTGGTTTTTTCCTTTTGCTACAAAATATTGGGCTCAGTCCAGAGAGCAGCTGAGCACCTCCTACAAGGTACCAAGCTCCCTATGGCTCTCCCTGGCTAATTAGAAAGGGTGGCACTCAGCACCCAGCATGATTGGATCTGTGGCTAGTGCCTGCTACCTCTACCCAAGCTCCCCTTGGCATTAGTTGGGGGAGGGGGAGGCTATCCTACTGTTTGTCCATCTTTTCAACATGACTAATAAAACATTAGAACATAAAAATGAAGAGAAAAAGATAAAGGCATTGCTGCAATACATGCGCTACTGCAGACTTTTCCTTGGTCCAGTGTATTGAGTCACTGTGCCTTTTGACGTTACCATGGCAGTGTGACCACAGCAACAGCACAGCTAGCAGAGGAAGAGAGAGATGGAGACAGACAGACACAAGGAGAGACAGGGAGAGGAGGGACTAACAGCAGAGTAGAGCCTCTGATGTCTGGGAAAGAAGGTGTGGGAGATTGAAGGAAAAGAAAAAACAACAAATAAATATCCAACAATGAAAGGCCAGATGGGAAAACAAAAAAGGACCTCTGAGCAGAGATGTGAAAACAACAAAGTAAATCAAGAAAAGAATCAGAAAGGGGGATGAAAATCCAAGGAATTAGAGAACAGGGCTTGACAAAAGGAGGCATGGTAAAAGGTGAAAGAGGATTACATATAAACATCAGACAATTCAGAACAAAAACAATTCCAGAAAATAAAAGGATTCAAAGGGAATGTAGGCAAAATACCCTTTATAAGACCTCAGCAAATGACACACTCACTATCTCCAAGGCCTGTTAGCCATTGTTGGCATCTCATTAATACAAGGAGATGTGAAGGGGTTAATGAACCTTGGTTATGTGTCCATGGGCTAGGTGTACTGTGCAAAAACCAGCCTGTTCCTAGTGGACAGAAGTGCCCAGGTAGGCAAAAATAGAAGGTGTACACTGGGCCCAGATAATACTGGATTAGTGGGCACATCTCTGTGCTACAATTAATTTGGTGGTAGAGCCATGCTAAGAGCTGCTATGTCTGCTGAACAAAGGCAGCAGTTGCTAGGAGGAGCTGAAGAGAGTCTTATATTATTGTTCCTCATACCCTGATAAATCTCCCCGTAACCTCTAAGAAACTATTACGTGTATGCTGTAATTTTTACAGACACAGCAGGAATAGCGAAATGCTCAGATGAGAGGAAAGAGGCCTTCTGTCTCAGGGCTCTGTTCTTCTAGCTGGAGGGGTGTAGACTCTGCCTGTCTTCTGCATTATAAATGCAGGACAGGTATGTCTAGGTGCACATTTTTACACACAGTTATGACAGCTATTTTTCTACTTAACACTCACACATATTACTTATCCATCTGAGCTGTTAAACTGAGACCTCATTCCACACCCAGAAAACATGCCCTGGAGCACACTTTAGGGCATCCAAAGAGATGAGAAATCTGAAAGGAAATTTCTATGCCCTTTTGGTAAGGAGTTATTAGACTGTCCTTACTTTTTTTCATCTTGGGTTATAACCCCACTAGTGTAATGCTAAATATCCCAAATAAGTGTGATCCTACTACCTCACAATCTTCCTTGCCAGTGATCCAAACTCACAATCCATTTTTCTCAGTTTCATTCCTTATTCCCAGCAAAGCCACTATGAATTACTCAGAGGACCACAGGACTGGAAGGAACCAACTGGATCTTTGAGTCCAGTCCCCTGAGCAATCATGGACAATCAGCCCCTCCTATATTTCACAAGTCACTAAGTATGCTTTGGTATATTAAACCCTTCATGAAATAGAGAAGTGATACAGCGCAGGTAACAGCTGGTCACATGTTTTGGTCCTGCCCTATTATCAATTCCTTTTGGAAAGACATTGTAACTAGAGTAACATGGTTTTGAACACAGCACTCATCTTCAGCAAAGGTGTGTTCTTGGGTACATCCCTATTCAAACTGAATCCTTCTCAGTTTGCACTCTTACAGCGGGCCTTAGTAGTGACATGCAGGATGGTAGTACTGCATTGGAAAGATAGGACATCACCAATGGAAGGCATCTGGTACAATGAGATGGCTGATATTTACGGAGACAGCTATGGTTAGTGGATGTAGTGGCTTTGAAAAGTATGGTGCAGTTTGAAAAGAGTTCTTAAAATATTTTGGTAACTAAATTATTACTTCTTGTACACTGCTGTTTTCTTCTTTTATCCATCCCTCCTCTTCCTCTTTATTATTTATTGTGAAAGCCATGTACATAATTCATAGTTATCAACACTTCTAAATGCTTGTATTGCATTTATTAAATAAATAAATAAATAAATAAATAAATAAATAATAAAAAAAATTTTAAAAAGAGAAAAAAAAAAACCCTTCATGAAGCTGTGGCTGCCTTGTCAGTTTGGTGCTGTACCTTGTTTAAAATGGCCAACATTCCTTCAGATCTGCTGGGCAGTAAAATCAAAGATCAAGAGGCTTGAAAGCTCCAAAAACCAAGAGCACATCATAGTAGGAATATAAAACCACAGACAGTTTCAGCAGTGTCACATGCTCACTTGGACAGCACCAATATGGGTGTATAAAGTTTCTTGTGATTAAACTAATAATCTGGGGTGCCACTTCTATGGTTTCCAAAGCCATTGAATAGCTGATGGAGTAAACAGTGCCATTTTCTAATTGGCCCAGTTGAGAACAAGCCAGCATTTATAATACTAATCAACTTTACAGATGTTAACTAGCCTGTTTTTAGGTTTAAAAGTTATCTCTAAGTTTTCTCAGGTGAACATACTCTGCATACAAGAGCTGTCCTGATGCATTAGGTTTGATCCTTGCTCATGGTACAAGTAAACTCCTAAGTGCACTCTGAATTTTGCAATTATATGACAAGCAAAGCACCTTATGGTTCTATGTTAATATCCTGGTAATTTTCATATTTATGATATCTAATTACATTTGCTCCCGATACTGATGTAATGTGTAGACACTAAAGATTGAGACAGCTGCTCTAATGTTAATATATTTAGATTATTAAAAAGTAATATATTACACAGACAGTCTGCTGTATAGGGCTGCCTTTCTAGATGAGTTCTCAAGGCAAATCCATTATCTGCTCCTTTCTCTTGTCCTCTGTACAGATTCTGATAACTAGGATTATCAGGATTATCTGGCAGTGCTTAAAGTGACTGCAGTTGGTATGATGGTGCTGAAAGACAAGAGGTGCATTACACATGCATGAAATTCAATAGGTCCACCAGTCTAGAAGAACCACAGTATGTTATCATGAAGAGAGTTTCATGGCATTAGCTTGGAGGATCACTATTGATGTGGTACAAATATGGCCAGGAAGGAAAGGAAAGTTATTGCTCCGTACCTATACAATCAGCATGACACAGTCCATTAACTTAAGCTTTTGGCAAGACAGGAGAAAAGAGAAACTGTTTTTGGGGGGGCGGGGGGGGTTGTTTTTTTTGTTTTGTTTTGTTTTTTTTTTTAGGAGAGGGTGAGTTCTTATATTATCCAAGATTCATTTTCTGGGGAGGATAATTTTCTCTGTGTGGGTGATGTTCTACTAAGACACTCATCACCTGATGGTATTTTCACAGATTCAGAGGAGCCAAGATCCATTGGAGATAACTTGCAAAATTTGTGAAGAAATTTCAGATGAACTAACTGGTAAGTAAAATGGATTATTCTGAACTGCTCCTTGCCCTGGCCAGCCCAGGAAAGATGTCAGCAGCAGATCTCCAGCTAGAAGGGTGCCAGGGAAAATATTTGCAAATGTTTAGGTCCGACACCTGCAAAATGCAGGTGACTTCAGCTTCTGCTTGTAGCACATGTGAGTTAGTGGTCCTCAGAGAAAAGCCCCGAGCATCCGCAATCTCATAACAAAAATGAGTTACACACAACCAATATAGTCACATCACTTAATGAAGGACTGGAAGACAAGAACCTGTGTAGAACAAAAGAATATTAAGGTTCCATTTATGAATACTTAATAAAGGACTAGTAGATTCTCTAATAATCTGTTAGTGACCTGCTATAGACCATCAGAGTGTCTAACAAATGAATTATCATGACTTGCAGCTAGCTATAGCACCATCTACCATTGTGCTTATGTCATTCCTAGTGCATACTGTTTGTGTTTATAACTTGCTTATGACTTTTATGAACTCTTTAGAAATGTATTATCAAAACAAGTAATACTTAGCATTATCACTGACCTGAGGAATGATCTCATTTGCTTAACTTGCAAAGGTTCCAGCTTTATTTGGATACTGGAGAGGCTACTTTAACTTGTGTGCCTCTATTCAATCAAATGTGCTCACATCTTTCAAAAGGAAAGACATATGCAGCTAGGTCTTTCCAGCAAGTTTCTCTCCTTTGGATAAAATTTCTGTCTGCTTAGGATGATGTATATCCACACTGGGGAATTGGAAGTGACTCTTGAGACTTTAGTAGCAGGGGGTACTACTTGCAAGTCAGAACTGATCTGCACTGACAGAGGATTGTAAGGAAGTTTGCCTAGTTTCTGCCCATATTAAGCCAGGAATAAATAAGGACTTCCAGCATTTCATTTTAACAAGCACAGACCTAAAAGGACTATAAAAACAAGAGACAGAAAAAAATAAAAATACCTAAAATAAAAGGAATAGAGTTGCTTATTTATCATCATGCATGGAACCAGACTAAAGTATATTCTAGAACAGAGATGTACCTACCATATACTGAAATCAAGTTCCTTAAAACATGAACAGTGAAGAATAGAACAGAGTAATGCTTCTTGTTGATCAGAGTATTGTGAGAGCTGAGAGAACACAGCAAGCACATATCCATACTTACGGTTCAAAGAAGTTTGTTTTTGCTGAATTCCTGTCCTATATACATTGCAGCAAATGAGACTACTGGCAGGAATGATCATGGAAAAATGAACACCGAGTGAATTTTCAGTGAATATTTATTGGTGGTGTGTAACAAGGGGCTTTCTCGGGGCTGATTTGCCTTTGGCCTGTTCTGAGCCAAACACCCACTTTCTCACCTGCCACACCTTGTTGTTAATTAATGATCTTGATTAGGCAGGAGACTGCCCATTTTCTTGCCCCGATGCCAGGGGGCACTATCTGTGGCTCCGTACCTCCCCTACACCACAGCCCATGCCTCACAGATGGCATCCATAGTTTTTACAGTCACAGGCCCCACACTAGGCCCCAGACTTCTCCAGCCAGGACCCCTCTAAGATCCCTCCATTCCAGTGGCATACCTACCTTCAGTCAGGCTACCTAGCTCCCTGAACCATTTCCCCTCTTGGGTGTGGTCCTCCCCAGGACCTTTGTCCACATAGGCCCTGGCCTCACCTCCAAGGCCAGTCAGGAACCCCAGGCCCTCAGCTCTGGGCATCCCTCATGGTGGGCCCCTGGCCTTTTTGGCCATTCTGGTCCTGGCCCCAGGACTGACCACTCAAGGGTACTCCAAGTCAGGCTTCTGAGCCTCTAGCCCCACTCTCACTCCTGGGTCTGCCTTCTGGCCCCTACTAGGGAGTAACTCACCCAGTTGTGGGAACTGGGGTTAAGGCACCCCAACCCGCCTTTCACCAGGGTGGTAACTGGCCTGGCATTTCCTGGGTGCTTCTGTGCCACTGAGAGCCCCACCAGGCCACCCACTCCCAGCAGGCTAGTTTTAGGTCATGGTCATGCTCAGGACCAGGACCCTCCTAGATACCTCCTCCCTTACCTCCAGGATATTCCAGCAACCAGGCAATGCTACTACCTGCCTTGCTAGCAGGGAACTGATCTATTTATACAGGCAGCTAGGGATCTAAAATGGCTGCTGCAATCAACCACCTGCTAGCTGCTTGGCTGTGATCTTAAAGTGGCAGGCACATCAGTGCCCTGCCACTGGGTGAAATTATTTTCTGGGCAAAGAATGACACAAAGTCGATGCATTCCAAGGCATAAGTGGTACTTACACAGTGGGTGGATCTTGTATTGCCCTCTGTGGGGAATTTTAAACAGGAAGTACATGCTGAATGCTAACCACAAGTTTTCACACCAGGAGACTCATTCTGAGAGATGCACTCATCCAATCAGAGAACAGAAACATGCCACATGACCTACTTGTCTAATCAAAACTTACCAATATATTTCAAATCAGTTATCAAGTACTGTGTAATGAACTGCTCCCATGCAGTCAGTAGGCCAAGTCTTAGTCATACAAATTGCTCAGGAAATAATCAAATGATGAGAAAATTCAAGTAAATCCTAAGAGCATGTGTAGACTAAACAATATTTCCTGTTTACATCAATGCAACTGCCTTTGTGTTTGCATGACCCAGGATTTCCCGCCACTCTAAAGTCCATTTAGTTCCTTAAACTAATACTACTCAGAGATATGTTAATTTGCAACACTATCCAGTTATACCGCTCCAACTGTGGATTTGTTTGAGCCACAGACTCCAAACATTTCTAATTAATTCCCTTTGCCATGAGGGGGGCATTGTGTTCTGGCCCTTAGCCAGTAGGTGCTGCTGTGTGTTCTTTTTTACCCTCCTTCACTCCCCACTCCTCCCTCTTCCCTCACAGCATGTAGTTCAGGTTGGGATGGGTCCACTCAGACCAATTATTATTTTAAAATGGGGGAGACAAATAATCCCTTAATTTTCTACCTCCTCTTAATTCTTCCACCCCACCCCACCACTTATAGTGTATGTCCTCTTCCCCCTGTCCATGTACCCTCCTATCCTCCTGCCCCCCCTATATACCCTCCACCTGCAACCCCATCGTGTGCTGCCACTGCAGTGGACATAGCTCCCAACAACAGTTGCAGCATCACCATAATGGTAAGTTTTTTGCAAGTAGTTTGAAACTTTGGAGTGAGAGGTTACATGACTTCTTTCAATATTGTAAATTTTCTGAACTTCATTGACATTCCATTTCAGAAGCATGACCAAAAGTCCAGGGGCAGAGCGCTGCCTGCCAGACCCAACACCCAGGATATGCAGCATCTTGGGTGATATTTAGGTAATATATCCCACTAACCTTGTATGCGTGTGGGGGGGAGCAGTGGGGCAAAAGTTCATTTTTTTTGACTGTGCACCAAACCCCTCTCCTCTTCCTCTTCTTCCTTTCTCCCCCTCCTTGCAGAAAACTTTCGCTGGTGGAACTTGTTGGGGGCCGCAACCAGCCCACAGCCCAGTAATGAATGAATAATAGTGAAGAGGAGAGTAGAGTGAAATATCTTCAAGGGGTTTTTTACATTCTGTATATATATTATATTGTTAAGTTGTATATAGTTATTGTTAAAGCTGCAGTGTTTTCAGTAAAGTGTTTTATTTTTGCTCTATACATGTCATGTTTTCTTTGGGGTGGGTGGGTGGTTGGGTTGGTTTTCAGAGACTGTGCCTGCCTCAGCCTGGGGATGCTGTGCTTGGGGGTGTTTTATGGAGTCAGGGCATTACTGGAAAGAGTTGCAAAGAGTTGCAGAGTGGACTGTTATTGGAGGGAAGGAGAGTGAATGCTTGTTAAGTGTTAGTTAAGGTGTGGTGCAGTCAGCATGTCTTGTAAGAAAAAAGACTACACAACCCCACCCACCCCCAGCAGCAAGCAGGCAATCTGCAAAACTTCTCCAGGTATGAACTTCCCAGATCCTTTAGTCTTTAGCCTTTAGCAAGTCTTTAAAGACTTTAGTAAGTCTTTAATGCATTATAATGCATTTCATATCATGATCACTGAGGGGGGTGGGGTGCTAATGTCTGCAGCTCCAAAACAGCTTCTTTTTTTTCTGAGTTTTTTCTTTGCAGGCTGTACTATTATGGGAGGTGTGATGCAAAAAAAATTTTTTTCAATGCTTTCTTTGCAATGCAATGTTTTCTTTACAAAACCCTGCATGCCGCACCTTTTGGAGCCAGGTTTGCAGACAGCCCCCCTCCACCCAAGTCAACTGGAACCAGCTCCCCCCCCAGAGAGACCTCATCAGATTTTGTTCAGGATTGCTTTGTCCTCCCTTGCCATATCTCTCTCCTCTCAGCCTTTTCGAAGGACAGGAAGAAGGAAAGAAGGAAACAAAGAGCAGCACTCCCGAAGCAGCCCAGGGTAATCTCTTCAGCTACATCTAGGCCTCTGCAGAATGAAGTCTATTCAAAGAAAGCATCATTGTGGGAGAACTTCTTTTCATCCAAATTCAAGACATTTGTAATACCTCCTTCTCCTACACTAGGTATTGGGCATGTCCTCATAAGATGGGTCTCAGCTTAGCAGGGAGCTGCTAATTAGCCAAGGCCAGGGTTTCAGAAAGCACTCTGCTCCCTATGGAGTGGCCAGAAGTGTTATGCAGCATATGAGTATCGCCAGACGTATTATTGATGTGTCTGGAGAGGAGGCCAAACAATCTGAAATACAGGCCCTAACCAGGTTTGTGTCCAGCCTGCAAAGCTACTGCACTCTTTCCCCTGGCCAGCTGCAAACCATGCCCTGAAATCAAGCAGGAGCAAATACAAATCAGAATTTTTTGTTCCTCATCTTAATTTTTTTCACAATAAATTGAATTGCAATCAATTCAATTCACAAATCACAATAAAGCTAAAACAGTATAGATATTTCTTTTTACTCAACGTCGTTGGTAGTCAACTGAATACATTTTTTTTTACAGTACAGCCATTGCCAGCAAATGCAATACAATAGGATAAAACACCAATTCACAATATACTCCCAAGGTCCCTTGAGTAATCCCTTGATATAATATGGATGGATGAAGAACTGCATGGTGGGAGGGTGAGAGGGAGGGAGGGAGGGAGGCAGGCAGCCTGGTTACAAGCCCTTCCTCGTTACTGGCCATGTCCCAGCAGTGTTTTATTTTTGGTCTATATGGCATACATGTCCAACGGAAGGTGAGGGGGGTGCTTTTTGGACAGATGATGACCACATGATTTTATGGAGTCATGGCATTACTGGAAAGTTGCAGGGTGGACAGTTATCAGATGGAGGGAGGTCGAATGGTTGGCCAGTGCTAGAGTGCAGCCAACACTTCTTGTGAGAAAGAATACTAAACAAATGCACCCACAAAGCTTAATTAGGGAGGGAGGGCCTCCCTCAGGTGGGGGCCCCCTCAGGTAGAGCTGTATAACTCAACTCAACTGGCTGGCTGAGTCAGGCCAGGGGTGGGTAGGTGGGGTGGTGGAGAGGAAGGGTGGGAGGGAGGCATCCTGCACCCCCTTCCTGGTTACTGAACATGTCCCAGCAGGAAGACATCTGGGTCGGGGGCGGGGGGAGGCCCAGGCATGGTCCCAAAAGGGCCCCCTTAGGTGGGGGCCCCCATGCACAGTCACTTAGGGGCCTTCTTAGATGGAGATGTATGGCCCAACTCAGCTGGCTGGCTGAGTCAGGCCATGCTACTCTCTGTTACATTGTAACTTTGGAATCTTTGCTGGCCACAAACCTGAGGGAGGGAGGGTGGGAGATGGAGGGAAGGAGGGAGGCATCCTGCACCCCCTTCCTGGTTACTGAATATGTCCCAGCAGGGAGACGGCTGGGTCAAGGGGGGGGCCTTCAGG
This sequence comes from Gavialis gangeticus, assembly GCF_001723915.1. Classification (NCBI taxonomy): domain Eukaryota; kingdom Metazoa; phylum Chordata; order Crocodylia; family Gavialidae; genus Gavialis; species Gavialis gangeticus. Next base: position 17,331,191 of record NW_017729029.1, on the reverse strand, counting down.
TGGGGGCCCCCAGGCACGGTCCCCCAGGGGCCCCCTCAGGTGGAGATGTATGGCCCAACTCAGCTGGCTGGCTGAGTCCCATGCTAATCTGTTACATTGTAACTTTGTAATCTCTGCTGGCCACAAAGCGTAAGTAGGGAGGGAGGGGCCCCCTCAGGTGGTGGGGGGAACTTTCTACTTTCTGTTATCCTTATTTATTTAAACTACATTTTGTTATTTAAACTATTTTCTGTTATCTTTATTTATGTAAAATCTTCCTTCCTTCCACAAGTCAGAGAAGAAACTCAGGGAGATGTAAGCCTCAAGGAGACAGAGTAGTAGGTAGGTGTCAGAAGACATGTACCCCAGTCCAAATTTGCTGGGACATGGCCAGTAACCAGGAAGAGGGCAAGAAGTCTGTGAAATGGGCCTGCAGAACTTGTGCAAATGGAGCTGATGCTCAGGCCAAAGCCAGTGAAGAAAGCTCAGCTTTCTTTGTGGCCAGCAATGATTCAAAAGTTAGTAGGGTGCAATGGAGAGGTCTAAGGCAGAGGTGGGCAAGTAGAGCAAAAAGCCCTCAGGCCTGATCCTACTACCCTGGAGGTCTTGGCCAACATCCAAGAAGAAAGCCTCTGCAATTCGGAAAAGAAACTCAAGCCCCAGCTTCTCCCACTGCAATGGTCATAGCTCCCAAGCACAGCTTGCTTTATGCCCAGGAAGGATTCCAAAGTTACAAGGGTTCAACGGAGAGCTGTATGGCAAAGGTGGGCAAGTGGTGCAAAGAGCCTAATACCCGGACCCCAGAGGTCTTGGCCAGCAACCAAAAAGAAAGCCCCCGCAATTCAGAAAAGAAACTCAAGCCTCAGCTTCCTTAGTGGAAGGCCCCACTTGCACCCTGAGCCCCTTGTAGAAATGAATGAAATGAGCTTGGAGAACTTGCCCAGCTTATGCTGATGCAAGTAACCAGGGGGAGGGCAAGACAACTATGAAATGGGCCTGCAGAACTTTGCAAATCAAGCTGATATTCAGGCCAAAGCCAATGAAGAGGCCTCAGCTTCTGCCACTGCAATGTTCATAGCTAACCAGGAGGAAGGTGAGAAGACTATGAAAAGCAGGGAGGGTTTTCCCCAGCAAGAAGCTTTCCCCCAGTTAGAAGACATTTACCCCAGTCTGAATTTGCTGAGACGTGGCCAGTAACCAGGAGGAGGGCGAGAAGACTATGAAATGGGCCTGCAGAACTTTGCAAATTGAGCTGATGCTCGGGCCAAAGCCAGTGAAGAAGCCTCAGCTTCTGCCACTGCAGTGGTCATAGCTCAGGAGCACAGCTTCCTTTGTGGCCAGCAATGATTCGAAAGTTATAAGGGTGCAACAGAGTGGTGTAAGGCAGCGGTGGGCAAATGGGGAGAAGAACCCACAGGAGAGAATTTGCCAGAGGTCTTGGCTAGCAACCAAGAAGAAAGCCTCCGCATTTGTGGCCAGCAACAATCCTCTAATTACAATTCCATAATATGTTTATTAGCAAACAGGGCTAGCAACCAGGAGGAGGGCTAGAATAATATGAAATGGATCTGCAGAACATGTGCAACTCTTACCATACTCGAGCTGATGCTTGGGCCAAAGCCTGTGAAGAAAGCCTCCACAATTAAAGTAGTACACAGAAGACAAGCCTCAGCAGTACTTGTGGCCAGCAACCAGGAGGAGGAAGTAATACAAGTTCAGTAAGGGTAGTATGTAAAGCAGAAGGGTATATATCTCTTCTCCATGGGAATAGAGGGACCTAAGGAGGAGCTTGAACCAGGAGGTGGGCATTTTCTCTCTCCCCACCCATGGGTAAAGAGGCAGGGAGGGCGCATAATCACCTGCCTTATGCTCAGTATCTGCTTTTCCACCATAAGGAATCGAACTGTAATTATAAGTCTATATAACACAAGTCTATATCATACATTGCATATATATGGTGGAGGCCCAGGATGAGGGTGATAAGGCAGATCTACCTGCTTTGAAATGCTGTGATAACGAATTGAACCATTACAATTATTATTGACCATTAATAAATCATCATTAATATTACTGTTACTACAAACTCTTATTAATATATTACTATAGAAATTAATAGTATTATTGACTCCTATTATTAGTATTATATAGACCTATAATATAATAACATGCAAGTCAGGATGAAGGTCAACTATAATTATAATGCATAAGAATTCAGTTGTTGAGAGAATCCTGAAGGAAGCGTTGTCATCCTCTTCATCTTCTCTTTCTTCCTTTCTCTTTCTGCCTCTTGTTACACCAACAGGGATTGATCCACCTGCAGCTAGCAATGGAAGGAGATCTAAAAACCAGAGGGAGGGAGGGAGGGAGGATAGAAAGATCATCAGAATTTGTATCAGTGCCTCTTGTTCAACTCATATACCTTCCTTCCTCCATAAAATTCCACCAGCCCTGCTTACAATAAATTTGAACTAAACAATGCATCCCCCCACACC
>NW_017729029.1:17292349-17323720 GCF_001723915.1 Gavialis gangeticus | reverse complement strand
CAGCCCTGCTTACAATAAATTTGAACTAAACAATGCATCCCCCCTCACCCAACCAGAAATGACACTATCAGGGTGCAGGGCAGTGGCATACTGATGGCAGGGGGTGGTGCGGCCATCCTGGCATGGATGTGAAGGCGGCGCCACTGGCAGGTTCGAAGGGGGAACCACCACTCCACACTGCTGGCCTCCCCCTTCCCCCTCGCTGCCGAAATTGCCGCAGAAGGCAGCTTGTCTGGGGCACATGTGGGAACTAGGGCAGCAGCACCCTGGGTTTGTTCCCTGGACCCCAGAGACCCAAGGTACACCACTGGTGCAGAGGCTTGGGCAAATTAGCCCCCACATCCAGAGCCAATCCTGCATGCCATGCCAGCAGGAGAGGGGAGTTGGCAACCATCCAGATGCAAAGCCAGCTGTGGCACTGAGGAGTCACCCCACCTGCTCCACCCATCTCTACAGGGCCCCCAAAGCACTGTGCCCAGGGCAGTCACTTGTATTCGTGCCCCCCTAGAAATGACCCTGCCACCCTCAGAGCAGAGACAAGTGTTAGGTGTCACTTACCAAAGGTGGCATATAGTACATCACCATGTCCTCTTTTGAGTCGCATGTCACAGAGATGCAGGCATCAAATAGCACTCAAAGCTTCACTGCACCCCACTTGATCAGCCTGCAGTCTTCTCGAAGCCTGGATTACCACTGTTGTGCCCCCCAGAGGCAAGTCTTGTGATTGGGATGAGTTCTTCTTTGCCCCTGCTGTGCTGTTGTCCCTCACCCGCCTCAAACCTCCTTTGTTGATGCAGTGAATGTGTACCCTGACCTCTGCTCCCCCAATTTACAGTGCTTGAGTGGGGCAACCCCCCCACCACCACCACCAGTAGCCTTGTTTTGGTGTGGAAAAAAACCCAGGCACTCTGGAGCCGGGCTGAAAAAAAGTGCAAAAAGGCAGAAAAGTTTGCAAAGTTCCTGGGTTTGTGTGCAAGCAAAGCAGGTCTTAAACCCCACTACCCCACCTCGCTTTGGTGTTCCAAAGCAAAGGTGACAGTGCCTGGCATCTGGATGGAAAAGAGCATGAAAAGAATCTTGAAAAAGCACATTTTCAAAGTTTCCATCTAGGGAAAATGCAAGGATGTGCTTGCATGAGGGTCTGGGGAAGTTCCAAGGATTATGAAGTCATTACCTGTAAGTGTCAAAATATCCAAAGGTGATGAAGCACCCAGTTTAACAACAAAAAAGACCGGTGATGGGGTAAATAAGGCCATTGTACTTCGGGATGGCTCCTCAATGGCCCAGAATGTTGCAAAAATCGATACCTACCTGCCTGCTTGTGCAAAATAATTTTATTACAGAAGCACAGCCTGTTTTCCCTAAAGTGGCAAAAGCTTTGATTAGCCTACATTACCAGGAGAGGAGCTGGTAAAACATTTTTTGTTGACAAACTTGATTACATCAGAACACCAGTGGCTGCTAAGCTCAGGATGAAAGCCCCAAAGCCATGGGATGTCAGGGTGAAGTGTTGAAAAAGCAGCTACACCAAGCTCCAGACCTTACAACACCCCACAATCCCTGCCCCCCCCACCGGGTGCAGACGGGTGAGAAGCCACTACTGATGGAGAGGGGCAAAATGTAGAATGAGGATGAAATACATGACGATGGAGAACAACGCAGTGATGAGTCCTCTGACATGGAGGATATGGAGGACATGGGTGAGCAGAAGGAGGAGGTAGCAGTACTGCTTCTGCAAATGCTGTTTACCTAGTGATTACTGCTGCAATGTGTAAGAAGGATAGAAACTATGCTACAGCGTTCACTGGCAAGTTGTGTTCCTGGTTGAACAGCATTAATGCAATAAGAAGATACAGATACCCAGAGGACTTGGAATACCCAGAGGAAAGCGAAGAAGTGGAATTTGACCAGGCTTTGTTGAGAAACCTGAGGAGAACCAGAATCTGCATAGTATGCTTTCACAAGAGCAGCTTGGACTGGTGGGAGCAAATCGTGCTGACAATTTGGAATGACCAGCAGTGGCTGGAGATGTTCCAAATGAAAAGGAAGATGTTCTATCATATCAATTCGATGCTGGGGCCCCACATCACGAGGCAGGAAACTAATATGCGGTGGGCCATCCCACCAGACAAGAGGGTTGCAATGGCTATCGTGAAACTGGACAGTCCATCCAGCCTCATCTATATTGCAAACCAGTTCAGCATGGCTGCCTGCACAGTCAGGCTGGCAACTTGTGGGGTGTGCCAGCTGCTTAAGGAGATTGCTGCAAACAAAATTATCCACCTGGTGAATCCGCAGCAAGTCACAGATGGCTTTAATAAGAAGGGATTCCCAAACTGTGTGGGGGCTTTAGACAGCACTCACATCCCAGTACTGTGCCCTGTGGGGAGGGGGAGGGCTTTCACAACCAAGAAAGGATACACCTCCACAATCCTGCAAGCTGTGGCGGACCACTGGGGCTGGTTTACGAACATTTATACCATGTGGGCCAGCAGCACACATGATGTGCACATGTTCAGAAACTCCCCTCTGCCTGACCTTGTGGCGAATGGACACTACACACCCAGAGTGGAGGAGACAGTGATCCATGGTGTTGCTGTTCCCCTGGTTATATTAGCAGATGCTGCCTTCCCCCCCATAAAGCCCTGGCTCATGAAACCTTATGGAGGGAACGTCACTGACCTGCAGAAGCTGGTTTTTAACTACCATCTGAGCAGTTGCAGGATGGCTGTGGAATGTGCATTTAGCCAACTGAAAGGACAATGGAGGGTGCTTACGTGCTGGCTTGAGATGGAGCAAGGAAATATCATGGCCTTTGTAGTGGCAGCCTACATGCTGTACAATATCCGTGAGAGCCGGGGAAAGGTTTTTAAGGAGTCATGGGAAGAAGCAGCATGACAGGCAGTGGTCAGACAACACAGACATGTCCAAGGAGCAGTAGCACAGGGACCCAGGAGAGATCCTCAAGGATAGGCTGGTCGGGCAGCCCTTGTGTGAGATTGTCTGGCAGGATATATTGCTGTCAACAACAGCTAGGAGTGCTTTGTTCTGTGTCTTGGTTATGTTAAAATAAATTCATTTATATTTTAAATCTGTATCTGTGTACAGGAGCGTGCGGTGTTGCGGATGGGGGGTGGAAGGGAAGATGGTCAGGGGAAGAGGGAACAAATCTGGACTGGGCTCAGGATTTGCTGCTTCCAAACTGAGTGGTTTGGGGGAGAGGGGCATTACGGACCGTCACCCACATCTGAATGAGCCCCACCCCCCACATGAGTGAGAAGGTTAACTATTATAGCTCTTGGCGAGCTAGGTGGGTGGGGGACCAAGCCCAACAGCAATCCACACTTTCAAAAATGTTCCAAAAACATTTATAAAACAATTCACAACACACCTCCAAAAGCCATATGTGGCACTACACAAACAGGTTGACAGTGTACCTGGGCAGGGAATGGGAGGGTGCCAATGGGAGCCCCCATTGGAAACTGTCCGAAGATCAATGAGCTTAGGAATGCTGGGAAATGTAGTCCAAAAAGAACTGAAGAAAAAAAAAAAGCCAGAAGAACTCGCTGCCACCACCAGCATCAACAGGAATTGCCAATAAACCAGGTGGCAACAAACACCCACCCACCCACCACTCTAAACCCTGAATATTTTATGATATCATAGCAGTTATCATAGCAGCTATAGCAAACAAAAGAAAAAACACATATTTGTAACATGGTGGGATGGGAAGGGAAAGGAACGGGAGGGGAGGATTCAAGCGGCTTGTCTTTGGGATTAGGATGGGGTATTTGGGATTGCGTACTGGTAGAGAGAGACCACACCAACTGAGCACAGGCAGGTGCAAGTGACAAGGATTTTGGGGTGACCGCGGCCGTGCCCAGAGGAGACTCCCAGTGAGAGTCAGGACTGCCCTATGAGAGTTCGGGGGTGGGGACTAGGGAGCCTTTGTGGTTTAAATGAGCCTCCTGCTGCAATACATTAGGAAAGACACTATAGGGGTAAATTGGTATTTGACTCCCCTACTGAAATCTGCAGGGAATTACACAGGAGGCTTATCTCACTCGAAAGCACCATCTGTGCAAACACAAACATCATGTCGTGCAAACAAAAATGCACCGCACCAAAAAAAGCCGTGTTAAAATTTTCAGGCGCTCTACATTAATGCCCATGTCATCTACACACGCCCCAGGTTATTAATGGATTATTCAAACATGGCATGGGGGGAAGGCAAAGTTCATTAAATAATTCATTGTAAGGAAAAACACATATTTGTAACATGGTGGGATGGGAAGGGAAAGGAATGGGAGGGGAGGATTCAAGAGGCTCAAACCTCCATAAAAAGCAATGTTTTTAAAATGCAAAGTGCAAAAATATGTAAGGACAATACAGTAACAACCAGGACTTCGACAGGACCCCAAAATAATGGAAATAAAATCATAGTGAGTAAGCAAGAAATATATATCTATATCAAGTAACTCTGTATATCTTTTGCCTCAGTTTAAATACACTGTCCAGTGCTTCTTCCAATGACACAAATAAACAAGCGTCCACCATTTTCTTCAGGAAAGTATTTTGCCCGCTCTGACCTAAAAAAAAAAAAGTGTTCTTCTACACAGAAGCTGGAAAGAAGAAGTAAGGACTTTGGCATGCCCCATTAAGCTTGCCGCTTCCTAAATATTAACATCCAAATCAGCTGAATTTAAAAAGGAACAAATAAAACCTTGCCCCACTCATTCATTTTTACCTGCATGATAAAACAGAAATATCAGCCCTGCTGGCAGTGAACAGAAGGGCCAGGCTTCCCTACATGAAAGAGCTAAGAGATATAATCAGCCTCAGATCCCTCTTTATATTGAACAGTAAAAGTTTCTAATGGAACCCCAACTTGATCCTCAAAACTGTATGCCTCAAGTCCACCTGCACTGAGAGGGGTTTTGGAAACAGAATGGATAGCCTCTACAGATATATTCTGCTTTCTCCAGCATTTCACTTCCCCCTCAAGGCATTTTTGTGTTTGTCATTTTTATAAATAGTTCTATGCAGCTTGCACAACATTCATGACATGAAATACAAAGAAATGTATGACCTTTTGCTCATAGAACAGGTTTAAATCACAGTTATTATGCCCTTGGTTTCTGTACGTTACCCCATTTTTCCCATTTTAATCCATCTTGTATTAACTGCTGGCCTGTTTAAGATTCATGACTGGCTTCTTCCTACAAAAAACCAGAATGTGATGTCCCACTCTACAGCTGATACCAATACAGCACACCAGGCTGAGCAGTAAGGATTCTTATAAGCCATACAATTAATTTCCCCTACTACTTACAATGCAATTCATTACTTCTGCCTTAACTTCTGCTCTGGAAGCTAAATTAACTGGGCTGGTTAAAGTAAGTCAGTGTATTAAGCTCTCATGTCTGATATTCTTTTCCAGGCTCCTTGGCAATTCTCCTACAATTTGGCCAAGGATATTTAATCAAATGTTGTCTCACTATAACCAATGTTAGGATGGGACTGAGATTCCCTGCTTTTTTCCCTTGAACCCAACGAAAAAACCACCATAACATTAATCACTCTGATTAACTTAACAATGTCCATTAGCCATGTTCCACCTCCCAGAATGGACCTGATATACTGATCTTCCAAAGTCCTCTGGGCTGAGGTTTGACTTGGACATAGCATCATTTCAAGACACAGATTTCCTCATTAACTCAGACTAGAATTTGTTCTGCCACCAGCATTTGCCTGTTGCCCCCTAACCCCAGTAATGCTCACAGAACAGTTTTCTTATGATTTGTTATGCTCTAGTGAGGATGTTCCTGGCGGAGCTTTAATGTGTTTGGCATTAATTCACATATATCTAGGTTTTGACGTTCAGACTCACGACTATGGCAGTCAATGACAAAACTGACTGCCTTGGAGTCTGATGGCAGGAGGATTGAGCCCATCCTCTGATTAACTTGAGTTGTTTTTATCTAATAATGAATTGAATGCTGTATTATAAAATCTGGAATTAATTTGTATTCTAATACTATATAAAACTAGGGGGAAAGACTCCCAAATTACCATCCTCCTTAACCTTTATTTTTATCAAGTGTACTAAATCAACTGAAGAGTAATTGTCCTGAAGACTATGCCAAATGAGCGCACATTTAGTTTACATATTCCCTAATGTAATATGAATTGATGAACTTTCTGAGATACACATGATATAAATGATCATGATGTGCCATTCTTAATTTCTTTCAATTGTCTCTGCAAAAATACTTTGCTTTTAAGATGAAGTGCATGTTAAGTGCACACAAAACCTACAGGAAGTGGAGAATGCACTTTCAAGTCTGCCTTTTCAAATAGGAAAAGAAAATAATTTTAAACAAAGGGCTAAAAATCCTGCTACCAAAGAACTCCATTGTGGTCCTGATTAAACCATGGCACATAGCTGTGCTGCTCACACAGGAGACCAGGAACTGAACTGGGATGCAAGCTATGTCCAAACACTATTGGACAGTGCTTGGGAATGCTGCTGTTAAAAGAAGCCCTACCCACTGGGTACAAACCACACACAGAGAAAATGTCATGTAGCCATTATCAAAAGACACTCCAGGTTGCCAAAAAAAACTAGCTCCCAGGCAATTCTTTTTAGTTTGTAGAATCATACAAAATTAGGGTTGGAAGGGACCTCAGGAGGTCATCTAGTCCAACCTCCTGCTCAAAGCAGAACTAGATAATTCAATCCAAGCCTTAAAAAACCTCCAAGCATGGAGATTCTACCACCTCTCTAGGTAACCAGTGCTTCACCACCCTCCTAGTGAGAAAGTTTTTCCTAATATCCAACCTAAACCTCCCTTGCTGCAACTTGAGACCAGTGCTCCTTGTTCTATCATCTGTCACCACTGAGAGCAGTCTAGCTCCATCCTCTTTGGAATCACCCTTCAGGTAATTCAAAGCTGCTATTAAATCTCTCCCTCAGTCTTCTCTTCTGCAAACTAAATAAACCCGGTTCCTTCAGCCTCTCCTCATAAATCATGTGCCCCAGCCTCTGAAACATTTTCATTGCCCTCTGCTGGACTCTTTCCAGCTTATCCACATCCTTTCTAAAGCAAGGTCCCAACACTGGACACAGTACTCCAGATATGGCCTCACCAGTGCAGAATAAAGTGGAATTATTACTTCCCTCAATCTGCTGACAACACTCCTATTAATGCAGCCTAGTATGCTGTTAGCCTTCCTGGCAACAAGGACACACTGCTGACTCATATCCATCTTACTGTCCACTGTAACCCCCAGGTCCTTTTCTGCAGAGCTGCTGCTTAGCCAGTCTATCCCTAGCATGTACCAGTGCATGGGACTGTTCTTCCTAAGAGCAGGGCTTTGCACTTGTCCTTGCTGAACCTCATGAGATTTCTTTTGGCCCAATTTATCTAGGTCACTCTGAATCCTAGCCCTACCTTTCAGCATGTCAAGTATTGTGGTGTTAAATTTTTATCTTGGCTAAATAAATTCATCAGTGCAACTCCCTGAACTCATTATGGGCTCTGGTTCTCTCACACGTGTGTGATCTAATGAGAACTAGGATAAAGAGAGTAGGATTACCCTCCTCCCTTTCTACCTCCTGAGCGCATTGTCTTACTATGGTGTGTGGTGTTTTTACAACGTGTTATGCATCTGCCATGGATACTACACTTCTCCACAAGTCTACCCCTCTCATGTGACCTTGGCCAGATCACGTATGCTCCCTGGACTCACTCTGCCATCAGTTAAATGAGGGCTATTAAAATCGCAGCTCATAAAACCAAAAGGGACCACTGTGGTCACCTAGTTAGACCTCCTGCACAACAAGGCCAAAAGATTTCCATGAACAGACCTCAGAACAACAGCCAGTCTTGATTTTAAAACTGTGAGTTGTGGAGAATCCAAACACAACCCTTGGTGAACTGTACTGATGATTAATGTTCAATTAATGTTAAAAAACATGACTTATTTCTAGCCTTAATTTGTCTACTTTTCACTTCCAGCCCTCGGATCTTGCTAGTGTGGCATAGGATCACAGACTCATAGAAAATTAGAGTTGGAAGGGACCTCATCTAATCCAAACCCCTACTCAAAGGAGGTACATCCCCAACTAGATCATCCCAGCCAAAGCTTTGTCTAGCTGGGTTTTGAAAATTTCCAAGGATGGAGCTTCCAACACCTCTCTGGGTAACCTGTTCCAGTGCTTTGCTACCCTCCTAGTGAGAAAATATCTTCCTAATATCTAACCTAAACTTCCCTTGCTACAGCTTGAGACCATTGCTCCTTGTTCTATTAACATAGGGAGCTCCCACAGCACCTGCGGTGGAGGGGGGGGAAAGCAGCAGCAAGGATATGCCAATCACAGCAGACTGGGGCAGGAAGGAGCACCATTTTGTTCACCCCACTCACCCCATCCCTGCAGATGCACTGTGGTGTGGCACTGGCAGCCTGACTCCTGTAGCAAGGCAGGGGCAGTGCAGGGTTTCTCCTGCTACTGCAAAGGCTTACCGGGAGGAAGAGGTGGAAAGCCCCATTTCCCTTGATCCACTCATCCCTCCCACTCCCTAGACACACTGTTTGTTGCAGTACCGGGTGCCTGGCTTCTATGGCAGGCAGGGGCAGTGCAGGGTTTCCATTGCCTCAGCAGGGAGGGATCCTGGCACCCGCTTATAGCCAGTGCCTGGGGTGGGTTCCCCCCTCACCCCACTTAATTACACTACTATTGTTATACCTTTGTCTGCTAGGCTGAAGAACCTATTAAAAGGTTTTTTTTAATTCCCCCTGCAAGTACTTAGACTGTAATCAAACCACCCCTTCTCTTTGATAAGCTAAATAAGCAAAATATTTTTAAATCTGTCTTCCATTCTTCTGGGTTTTACATTAATCTTCTCCCATTTATCAAAATTCTTCTTGAACTGTGGACATCAGAACTGGACATAATATTATCTCTTGCTTGCTTATTTACATTCTAAGGGCAGCCCTAATTTGAGTTGGAGGTGCTAAGGGTTCCTGTAATGAAAATAAAAGTAATCATCACCATTATCATTATTCTCCTTCTGCCCTGGGAGAAACTTTTCTTCAAGGACACCTGTGAACTGTCCAGACCACAAAGCATTTTGTTCCAATGCAGAGGATTCTCCTTCTAGTCATTCATTTTCATGATTAAACTTCAGCTATTCTACAGTACTGCTAAATCTAATAGGTCATTATGAACACCAAAGAAACTTTGACTGACATAGGAACCCTCGTTTTTTAACCTTCTGACAAGATTCTCCTGTTGTTTCAAATATTAGTGGGCACTTGAGCTGCTTTGTTATTGTCCTTCTCATTAAATTAAGGCAGTCTTTAATGAGGGTCAAACTGGGGCAAAAGTGCTTCTCTAGGACCTAACCAAGCTTTGACATGGTCCTGACCTGCACATTGTTCAGGGCTGGCAGCTCCCTAAACTCACAAGGAGCCCTACTGACTTTCATGAGCTTCCAACTGATCACAATGGTCTCTCACCACATGCAACAGAATTGGACATCTGACTCCATATGTTTTGTTAAAATATCACCAGAAACCTTCCCTGTTGCCCCTTAAACTAAGACTAATAGAAAGAGAGAATCAGTGAAGAAAGATCCCTCTGTTACAGCCTGAATAATACATATTCTAATTTTATCAATACCTAGAATTCAGGTTTTTAAATACTAGGGTGGGGTTTCTTTATAAATTATATGATGAATAGCCGATTGCATTTCTTGATGTCTTTTAATGATCATAATTAAGTATGATCCATCATTGTAATTTCACCCCTAAACCAAGGTAGATCACCATAAAAGTAATGATAAATCATTCTCATTTCATAACTGTTCCTGAAGATGAAGCAGAAAATGAAGTTTGAGGACTTCAGAATTCAACTGATTCATCAGCAGGCTATTTAGCAATACTGTATCCTAATGGCATGAACATACTGGATTGCAAAGTGGAATCACTCATCTTCGTTTGGACATTTAAATATATGAACATGCTTGGTTCATGTCAGGTATTGTGCCTACATACAGCCTACATGTGCTGGAGCCTTCAAGTCAGCGGTGCTCCTTGAACCTTAGCATGTAAGTTCTCAGGTATCTATTATGGTTTTTCTTTTCTTTCCTCGAAGTCCTGGATTACCATTTGTTATGCAAGGGAAGATGCTACCTATAGAACACACAACTCCTTGCTCACTGTTCCCCTTGCAGACCCTTATATCAGATGAGTTGAAATGTAAAATCTATTTTAAACTACCTACATACAGTAACTGAATGAAATCAGGACCAAAGTCAAGGCCCTTACTACTTGTGGTTAGGTAAGATCCCTTGGCTCTGTTCAATCTTCTCATTACAATGTGCTAGTCTGGAATAAGGTTGACATTAGGGCAACCTACCCTCTTCAGGAGCCATTAAGGTTTCCACATCACTTATGATATCTAGTGCCAAGTATAATATATTGTTTAATAGTTATGGCCCAGATCGTAACAACTGCAGTGTATTGGCCACACTCCAGTTTGCATAACTACCTTCTGTTTCCTTAAACTTTATCTGTAGATACAGTTCTATTAAATGTTGCTCTATTTTACCTCAAAGGCAGCTACATTTGAATGTGATGTGATGATATTCTATGACAAAATCCTGTAGTCTTTTCCCAGTCCCAAAAGTTAAAGTGAATTTTGAGAAAACAAATCCTGCAGTAACCTGCAAAGTGCTCTGGGATTTCACAGGAAAAACATCAGGTAAACAGGATATGTTTGTATTATTTGCTTTGATATTTTCCTGTATATTCTAGAAAATACTTAATATTTATCATGAAAAGATGTTCTTTATGAAAGGTGAGTAAGAACCATAATGCCCATTAAAGGGGAGGAGGGGGGAGCTACCCAGGTGAAAAACCTTGCATAATGTAATATAGAATGTTAATGGCAGAGTCAATAACACAACCCAAGTCTCCTGGCTCTCATTTTACTGGGCAATATATTTCCTCCTAAATCCATGCAAAGAGACTACAAAAAGGCCCTCAAGGTGCCTCGAGGTTACAAGTCAAGGAAGGCAGCAAGCTTCGTTCACCATTAGCCCAAGTGATATGCATTTTAAAAGGGATAGACTATGGTTTTTCTGCTGGCTAGCAAGGACATCCAATATCTCTTGCTCTTTTCTCACATTCATTTTAATCAAGTCATTTTCAGGTTCAGGTATAACACCCTTAACTAGACCTGCCTTTGACTGTATGTCAAGGGGTTCATATTAACCATCCGTACCTACAGTGGTAATGGTGGGAAGCCAAGGAGGTCATCTCATATCTACTAAATCTCCCCAAAGGGGATATGAAGACAGAATGATTACTTGCTCATATAATTTCTTACAGAATACCTCATCCTCTTTGTTGCTAGATTATTTAAATAATAAATGGAAATTGGCCTGGGGAAAATCACTTAGTGATGAATTGTGATTATAAGCCATAGGAAATGCATTAGATTTACAGAAAGACAAAATAAAGATCATTAAAGGTTACTCACTTTCACAGATATATCCCAAAACATCTGTTCAAACAGTTTATCTCCTGTGGCTAAACATCACATACCTGTTCTTCTGATTACTATGGGAATTAACACAAAGCATAGTATAGGTACCCACATAACCTCTGTTCAGTAGTAGAAGGAAAGCCTAATAACTGGTAACAGTTGCAATCTTCTTTGGGACTGGAAAGTATGGGAGGAATAGACAGTTTCCCCAGTAAAGGGAAATGTCATTGCATAAAACTAGTAAGTAAGCCTTCCTTGATGAGAACTGGGGAAACCATTGAGACTCATTTTGAAAAATTTATACCCAGAGAAAAATAACCCATGGAGTTAGGCAGCTAACTTCCTTGAAAAACCCACCAGACCCTGACCTGCATTTTCAGGCAACTGTGTATTTTTGTAAATCTGGCCAGATGCCCTTTACATTCTGCAGTTCTCACAAATATAGTTTTGTTTGTTTTTCTTTAAAGTTTCAAATTTATTTTCACTTAATCAAAACCATGAGTAGAACCAACCAGGCCCTGACATACTTTACATCACAGAAGGGATGGCTTTTATGAATAGATGGGACCCAGCTCTAGAAGTGCCAACCAAGATGGATACCTGGCTTTCCATGGCTCACTACTTTCTCAAAAAGGTAGCAAATTATCTGGGATGTCTGCCTGATATATCATGGTGGAAAGTTCCCTTGACAGGTTCTGTTGGCTTTATGGAGTTTTTCCAATAGGTGGGCAAAGGTGATATTTCTTAAAATGAAACAACACCAGCAGCACATTTTCCTTGGAGAGGTTAAGACAGTATATTCCTCTTCTTTTTCCAGCATCTCTTCATTTCATTCTGCAATCTGGGGGCCTGTCCTAAGGCTTGTTCTGTGCTGCTGTGCTGTGACTGTGCATAACAGGTGTGTGTTTAAAAGGTTTAGCTCTTATTGCTTTCTAGTTGAACCCTTTTATTTATCTTTATTTCCTAGAGCATCCATGGAACACCAAGTACAATACGTTAATGAACTGAGGTGTGCACCATTGCCATCTACAGAATAAAATCAGAATTGCTCAGCTATACATCTTAGGCTGTGCCTGGCCAGTGGCAAGGAAATGTTCTCCTATATGGCTCAAGAATTAGGGGCTGGTGGTTCTGAAAGAAAAAAAAAAATCTGAGTGCTTTCCATTGCCATAATGTACAACACAATTATGGCAATAGTGTGATTCCTAAATGTCCCAGAATATATTATTATTATTATTATTATTATTATTTACTCACATAATCATCCAGAGTTTCATTTCTCATTGTTATTTCCATAGTCATATGTGCCATTTGAAAGGCAAGTAAACATCTTCATCATAGTTTATCTTGGTTAGAAGGGAAATGCAAATCAGAACTCCAACCTTCAATTCCTAACTCTACCCTGACTTGCTGGGTAGCCTGGGCAATTTACTTCACATCTCTGCCTCAGTTTATCCATTTGTAAGCTGAGGTGATCATACTATTCATGTGAAATTGTAATGTTTATATTAGGAAGCACTTTGGAAGTGTTTACTCACAGTCAAAAACACAGCACCTGCTTTGGACCACAGCCTACGATGACAGCCTCCATTGCCCACTCGTTAAATGTTCAAACTACCATCCTCATGACTTCTCCCATGATGCCACTTATGCTTGGAAACAGCTACTGACCTCGTTATCCTCCTTCAGATCCCTGCTTAACATGATGCCTACAAAAACCTGAACAACAGACTGATGGTGTTCTGAAACCACCATTCATGCTGATCAATGTTACTTCATTAGTACCTTGCACACCCTTGCTTGTATCCATCTGTCATCTCATTTTATACTTAGATTATAAATTCTTTGGGTCAGTGATCATCAGAAGATTAATACTTTACTTTGGGCTACAGGTATTTTTATAGGCATAATCCAGAAACTATCTTTCCTCCAGTTTGTACCTTGTCTTCATCATAAGCAAAACCACCTTCATGACTATAACATTGCCTTGAATTGCATTGCCATATTTATTCAATTTTAAGATTAGGTTTTCCATATTTAGCATGGGGGATGCACCCCATCTTACAATCAAATATGAGGCTGGTGGAAGGGGCAGGTGGCTGCTGTGGCTCAGATTCTAGGCCCTACCTGTGGTCAGTTGGCTCCGGGAGTGGTGAAAGACACACGAGTGCAAGTCCATTCCACCCTCGCACCCTGAAGCCCCCCAGCAGCTGTGGAGCACCCTGCCAACCCCCAGCACAGCCAGAGGTAAACAGGGCCCGTGGTGGGAAGGGACTAGTGTAGCTCAGCTGTGGGGAGGCAGCTGAAAGGAGCAAAGAAGGGTCTCGCCCTGCCCCGGCTCCTACTTGGCCTAGCCCCCCCCCAGGAAAAGGGAAGAGGGGGCAGAAGACACTTACTGGTCCCTCTCCAGTAGATCAAGGTCCCCCAAACTCCCCCGGTAGTGCCCCCCCTTGCCCAGGAGCAGCACGGTACTGGCGATGGGCCCACTGTGCATGCACACAATTTAAAAGGGCCTGCCAATGGGAAAAAAGCCACAGTTGGCTCCTGGAGCAGCAAGAGATGCACAGGTGTCAGCCTGTTGTGCCCCCACATGTCAAAGCCCCCCAGTGACCCCCAGCCGCCGTGAAGAACCCTGCCAACCCCCAGCACAGCTGGAGGTAAGCAGGACCTGTGGTGGGAGGGGACTAGTGTAGTTCAGCTGTGGGGAGGCAGCTGAAAGGAGCCAAGGAGGGTCTCACTCCACCCTGGCTCCTATTTCACCCAGCCCACCAGGGAGCCACGCGACCAAAGCAACACAAACAAGCATGCTTGTCTGCGCAGTGCATGAGTTAGCACAGGAGTTTGAACAGGAAGGTGAGCAGGAGGGCCTGAGGCCCTGCCCATGAGCCCTAGGGAAGCTAGGCCCATCAGTAGCTGGACTACCAGCAGCACAATGTGGATGGCACACGCCACACCCTGAGAGTCCCCTTGGAGTCTGCAGCCTCCCCCTCTGGCACCGCAGAGGTCTCCACCCAGACGGAACCCATGGTTCTGGGCTCCACGCAGACGGAGCCTCTGACTCTCGGCTGTGGGGCTGCCTGGCATGTTTCCAGGCAAATGGGACAGGGAGCATGGCCACCTCCTCTTGTGAGGTCTGCTCCACTTTGGAGTCTCTGGGGCACCAGATAGAGGAGCTCCAGGCTACAGTCCAGAGACTACATGCCATCAGGGATGGCAAGCAGAAGATAGACTCCTATTGCCAGGCTCTTCACCTGGAGGTAGAAGGTAGACCAAGGTCACCTTCCAGGACAAGGGAGGACTCGGGGATCTCCCATACTGTATGGCCAGGGGGTTGGACCAACATGGTCAATAGCCCCAAGGACCCCTGCACCAAGGTGCCCTCCCCTCTGGAGCTTTACAATAGGTGTGAACCTCTTGCAGCCCCAGCAGAGGCTGCAGAGCTGCCAGCTCTAGCTGGCAACACAGGCTCACCCACAGCTACGATCCCTGCTCTCCCTAAGGCCACTCGTAGAGTGGTCATCGTGGGAGACTCCCTCCTGAGGGGGACTGAGGGCACAATCTGCCACCCTGACCCCTTAGCCCAGGAGGTCTGCTGCTTCCTGGGAGCCCATATCTGGGATGTAGCCAAGAGGATCCCTAAACTCATCCAGCCCACCCATCACTACCCCTATGTTCCTTATCCACGTGGGCATGAACAATATGGCTCAGAGCAATCCCAGACAGATCATGAAATGCTACAGGACTTTGAGAGCAGGGCTTAAGGGGTTAGGGGCACAAGTGGTGCTTTCATCGATCCTCCTGGTTTTGGGCTATGGGCTGAGGAGGGAGAGGAGGATTGAGGTAGTCAACCAAAGACTGCGGCACTGGTGTCATCGGGAAGGCTTTGGTGATAGAGGCAGTGGTCTACTGGGGAGAGATGGCCTCCACCTCACTGCACTGGGGCGGAGGCTCTTCTCAGCCACACTGGCTGACCTGCTCGATTGGGCTTTAAACTAAGCCCGCTGGGGGCTGGGAGGGATTACCACCACTGCAAGCCCACTGGGCAACCTTTGCAAATCCAGCAGGCTAAGGCACTTAAGGGAACCCACCCCTACCCTAGCCCCAGAACGATGTGTAAGGAAGCTAAGGGCCTCCAATGGGATACTTAGGTGCCTGTACACAAATGCCAGGAGCTTGGGGATTAAAGAGGAGGAACCGGTCCTCCTGCTAAACAAGAATGACTATGATCTCATAGGGATAACAGAGACCTGCTGGGACTCCACCTATAACTGGGCCACAGGTATAGATGGCTATACCTTCTACAGGAGAGATTGTGTGGACAAAAGGGGCTGAGGTATAGCTCTCTATGTTGAGGAAAGCTACATGTCCCTGGAAGCCGAAGTTGGCACCCAGGGTGGAGGACTGGAGACTCTCTGGGTTAAAATACATGGTGAACGTGGCACAGGGGACACAATGGTGGGAATCTACTACAGACCTCCTAGCCAGAATCATGAGCTCAACCAGGAATTCACCAGGGAACTGGCAGAGGCTGCACACTCCCGGTGCATGGTTGTCATGGGAGACTTCAACTACCCAGACATCTTATGGGAAAACCACTCGGCCAAATCCGAGTGATCGCAAAGCTTCCTCATGCATAGAGGAGCTCTATCTTACTCAAGAAGTCTATGGACTGATGATAGGCAAAGCGCTGCTCTACCTGTTACTGGCAATGGGAGATGACTTAATCAGTGATGTAATGATCAAAGGGAAGCTGGGAGATAGTGGCCATGAGCTGATCACCTTCACTATCTGCAGTAAAGCTGGCAAGTCAGTCAGCAATACAGAAGTCCTTGACTTACGGAAAGCTGACTTTGACAAGCTCAGGAGGCTTGCTGGTGAGGCCCTAAGGGACCACGACCTGAAGGGGAGGGGAGTTCAGGATGAGTGGTTGCTCCTCAAAGAAGCAATCCCGGAAGCACAAGCAATGTCTATCCTGGCTTGGAGGAAAGGCAGCAAAAGGGCACAGCAGCCCCCTTGGCTCTGCAGGGAACCAGTGGACCTCCTGTGTCTAAAAGAAAAGGCCTATAAGGGATGGAAGACTGGATCCATCTCAAAGGAGGAGTATTCTGCACTCATCCGGACCTATAGGGAGTGAACCAGGAAAGCCAAGGCTGTGACTGAACTCCAACTAGCTACACATATCAAGGACAATAAAAAGTCCTTTTTTAGATATGTTGGAAGCTGGAGGAATAGCAAGGGTGGACCCCAGCTAAACCATATGGTACAACTGACAACCAACACCCAGGAAAAATCCAACCTGCTTAATGGGTATTTGCGTCATTTTTTCACCAGCCCCAAGGGATGGCCCTGGTCAATAAGGTACAGGACAGCCAGGGCAAGGGAGAATTGCTACCCATCATCAATGTGGACCATGTGAAGGAACACCTTGAGAGGCTGGACACATTCAAGTCAGCTGGCCCAGACTGTTTACACCCCCGGGTCTTAAGGAGTTGGCAAGCATCATAGCTCAGCCACTGGCATGGATCTTCAAGAACTCGCGGCACTCGGGTGAAGTGCCTGAAGACTGGAAGAAAGCCAATGTGTTGCCTATCTTCAAGAAAGGGAGGAAAGTATATCCAGGGAACTACACACCCATCAGCCTAACCTCTATCCCAGAGAACATCTTGGAAAAAATTATCAAAGAAGCCATTCTTGACAAACTGGCTGATGGCAACATCCTGAAGGATAGCCAGCATGAGTTTGTTGTGGGTACGTCCTGCCTCACCAATCTCATCTTCTATGACCAGGTGACATCACCTGGACAAGGGAGAGCTGATTGACATCATATACCTTGATTTTAAAAAAGTCTTCAATCTGCTGTCCCATGATTATCTCATAGAAAAACTGGCTGACTGCAGCCTTGGATACATCACAATCTGATTGCTAGGGAATTGGCTCTGAGGTTGGACCCAGAGAGTGGTAGTTGATGGAAGCCAAACATCGTGGTGTGCCGTGACCAGTGGCATTCAACACTGAAAAATGCAAGGTACTCCACCTTGGGAAGAAAAACCCACAGCATGTTTATAGACTTAGCAGTGCTACACTTGCTAGCACCACAGCCAAAAGGGATTTGGGGGTCATGATTGACCACAAAATGAATATGAGTCACCAGTATGATGTTGCAGCTGGTAAAGCGAGCAAAACTCTGGCTTGCATCCATAGATGCTTCTCAAGCAAACCCCAGGATGTCATCCTCCCACTGTACTTGGCCTAGGTGAGGCCACAGCTGGAGTACTGCATCCAATTTTGGGCTCCACAATTTAAAAAGGATGTACAAAAGCTTGAGAGAGTCCAAAGGAGAGCCCCATGCATGACCAAAGGGCAGGAAAACAGGCCTTATGGTGAAAGGCTGAGAGCTATGGGACTCTTCATCCTGGAAAAGTGCAGGCTCAGGGGGGACCTGGTGGCTGCCTATAAGTATATAAGGAGTATGCATCAGGATCTGGGGGAACACCCATTCACGCGAGTACCCTAAGGGATGACAAGGTCAAACAGTCAAAAACTCCTCCAAGATCATTTTAGGCTGGACATAAGGAAGAACTGCTTTACTGTCCAAGGCCTCAAGGCCTGGAACAGACTGCTGCCAGAGGTGGTTCAAGCACCGACTCTGGACTTCTTTGAGAGACATTTGAACATTTATCTTGCTGGGATCCTTTGACCCCATCTGACTTCCTGCCCCTGGGGCAGGGGGCTGGACTCAATCATCTTCCGAGGTCCCTTCAAGCCCTAATGTCTATGGAATCTATGACTGTCCCCCACCCCTCTTGCCACCTCTGCACTCTGCCATCTCCCCTCTTCATCCTCTTCTCCACATCTCTCCACCACCACCCCAACAACACAGCCTCTGCTTCCCTGACTGCCCCTCTCCCTCTCCCCCCTGACCCTTACTCTGCACTGGCAGGCTCCATGCACACTACAGCCTGGGGCACTGAGCATTGTCACAGCCAAGCTCCATAGCAGCAGCACACAGCCCACACAGCTGCTACAGGGGCTGGGCTGAGGCCATTCTCAATGCCCCAGGCTAGAACAGGGATGAAGCCTGCCAGCACAGAGCAGAAGCTGGGGGAAGAAGGGAGGAAAGGCAGTGGGGGTCAAAGGGATCCACAACTGGGTAGAGAGTGGAGGATGGGGGGAAAAGGGGACCAAGACTGCGGGGGCAAGGAGGGAGAGGAATAACAAGGCAGGAAACCGGTGGCAGAGGAGCAGGCATAAGCAGAAGGCAAGCTGCTTGATCTTTTCATCCTACCTGACCCCCAAAGCAGTGGGAGGGATGATGCTCCAATAAGACAAACCTCCAATTATTAAATTATATACATGGAAAATTATAACAAGATTACCAATTTTTCCATGTGTAGAATCTAATTATTAGGGGGTCATCTTAAATTCGGGGTCATCTTGGATTAGAGTAAATACAGTGGTTTACTTCCACTGACAATCTCTGTGCATTGCTAATTAGCTACAGGAAGGACAATGTTACAAGTTGTAGTTGGCATTTGCTATACCACAGAAAAATCATAATGCTTCCACTTGACCCTTTGCTTGTTCACATTTATTTTTGCCTTTTTTAAAGATTCAGTCTCTGTGGGATGTTTTACTGCAAACATAAACAGATGTTTCACATCTTATGACTCAATGACCCATGCTGCACATAGTAAACTTCAGGAACTGATGTTTCTATCAAATAAAAAGCCCGCCTTCTTCAGCAAGGGGAGCAGTAAAGATGAGAAAATAACTTGGCCTAGGAGAGTTCAGTCTCCAGAACCACTGCACCCATGGAGACTAGCAATAAGAACCGTAATTGGTGCTTAATGCAGGGCTGAATTTCCACTGGCCACCATCACAAAGCTGATGTTTTACAACCTCTTATTTAAGGCCTAGATTCAGCAAAATATTCAAACTTGAACATAAGTACCACTGATAAAACATAAATTTGTGCTTAAAATCTTTGATAAACCAGAGCCTAAATAAGATCCTAGATGGGAGCAATTGGCTAAACATAGAATGCAAAACAGCAAATGAGCACTCTGCCAGACAATCCAGGGAGGCTACAAGTGCCACACAGAATCATCATCACTCTTGAATAAGTAAATCGAAAGATATATTCTTGTCCTATGCCATAAACTATTAACCCAAGCAAAGATGAAGCATCCAGCAGCACATCTCCACTCAGGTACTCAGCAATGGTTCCTAGGAAATCTGGTGTTGGTAAGGGGAGCCTGGTCAGAAAAGCCTAGATGCTGTGGAGTAGAATCAGAGTGCTTCCCTTGAAACTGCTTTGGGCTGTGAAAAGCCCAGGCCTACAGCTGACATAGTGCTGCTAGGGAATGAGGAACATGGACCAGTAGCTGCTATCTCTGAACTTCCAGTTCTACCCATCCCTGGTCTGCAGAGTCTCAAAGCGACTAAGTAGGTTTAATGGTATTGCCTATACTTATGCAACTCAGCAAAACTTATTCTCAGAATTGTTTATGAGTGTTATGCAGGATGTTCCTTTCCAGGTGCTATTGTGCCTTTTTGCTATAATCTACAGTTGCTTTATGATGACACAATGTCTTCCCTGCTGGATATTCTATTTTTTAAGTGCTAGACAATAAAGTGAAGTCCCTGATAAGAAACGCATCATATTTTGGAACCACCTATTTCCTCATTCAGTATCATCATTGCCCAGATCAAATGAGGTGACTTTCACAGTAAATGAGATAAAAAGGATTAAAACTGATACCTGCCAACTTGTTTTTATTCTTAACAGTGCTGCTGAGGCAGATTGAGGTACTTTTCCTCAAAAATGCACACAGGATAAAAGCAGAGTGAATGGCCAATAAATACAAATTGCAAAAATCACAGGTTTACTAGTACTTGAATGTTCAGTGATCAATGAACTACTGTCCTAAACACCTATCTATTTATGATGGATTACACCGCATAATACAATGCAGTATGAGAAATACACAAAGACATTCAGGAGAAATTAACCATTTCTGTACCTAAAAATGCTTGCCCAAACAGAAATTTAAAATGCAGTGTGAGCCCAATACAGTAACTCAAGAAACCTAAATGTGGCCAATCTCTTTGGTACTTAAAATGGACACCTGAGTGCCTCAATCCTAATTTCAGTGTCATATTCAAAACTGGGTGGCTAATTTGTGCCCACACTTGAAAACAGGGTATTTTCTTCTGATATTTATAGCTTCAGAAGGTTTTGTACTAAGATGCACATAGAATGTGATAGACAAAAGTTTACATGTAAATTACCACCACATGATCATCTTCAAGCATGTAGCCACATGATTTCCCAGCTGGAGATGTGCACAGGTTATCTAACCAGTAAGGCTGTGTGAAACTTCAACAGTCATTTCATTCCAGAGATGTTTCAGCCCACTTCAGTGCCTGAAACACTGAATCTAAAACAAAATAGAAGGTTCCAAAACATCTCTGAAATTAAACAAAACCATCCGAAATGTTTCGGAAAAGTTTTGGGATGTTTCAGAGGCAAGCTTACAGGGAAACAGAAACTCGGTGGGTGGAAGGGAAAGGACTGCTTTGGTATTGACATCTGTAGCCAACCAGTGTCTGTGATCTGTTCCTGAGGTCCCTTCCAATTCCAGTGCTCTGGGGGAGGGACAACAACCTACTGTCATCCCGCACACAGATCCAGCAGCCCGCGCCCCCTGGGAGGAGTCTGGCACAGCCCCACAGCCCTCTGAGGGGGCACAGACCCCCAGATCTGTGCATGGGATGACAGCATGCTGCCACTGCCAGCTGGGACCAGCGACAGCACCAGTCTTCCTGGCGCTTGGCATGGGCTGCGCTGAGCACCAGTCCCAGCTGACAGCAGCAGCCTGCTGTCATTCCACATGCAGATCCGGTGGCCCACGCCCCTGAGAAGAGTTCGGCACAGCCCTGCAGCCCTCCTTTCAAAGTGCTGGGAGGCTGGGGCCAGGCGGGGGATGTGGCCAGGCAGGGCAGCCATAGGGACTTCTGTTGCAGCTTGGCAGGGCACCCACCCAAAAAAAAGCCCCACACTCACTGGCTCTGGCAGCAGTGATCAGGGCCTCTGGGGGCTCATGGCAGAGCCCCCCAACACAGCACAGGGCAGTGAGGGGCAGCAGAGATTGCCCCCCCCCTTGGCACCTGGGTGACAGCTGTTGCATCAGGCAGGTGCAGTGCAACTCACAGCTCAGCAGGGCACCACTTACTGTCTGGGAACTGAGGCACTCCACCTGTCAGCCAGAGCCCAGCACAACTCAGCCCCAGGGGCCCCAGCTCCCAGACAGCACAAAGCACCCTGCTGAGCCACATTGCACCCACACCATGGGGCAGCTACTGTGTGGGTACTGGATGGGGGGGGCAATCCTCACTGCCACCCACTGGCCCATGCTGCATGGCGGGGGGTGGCTCCACCATGAGTCCCCAGAGGCCCTGATCGCTGCTTCAACGGCCAGTGAGTACAGGGCATTTTTTTTTTTTTTTTTTTTTTTAGTACCAGGAGGTTTGGGATGGGCAGGGGACAGGGCTGTGCAGGGCAGCCATGGGGGCTTCTCCCACAGCTCCCCACACCTGGGGAAAGGGAGGCACAGCCACAGGAGAACCTGCAGCTGCCCAGCTGTGCCTGCCTCTTCCCAGCAGATCCGAATCTCTGAATCAAATGTCAAAATAGCATCGAAACTCTGAAACAGATTAGGCCAAATCGAAACAGAACAATGATCTGAAATACTGAAACGAATCACTGTCCTTCTGAAATGGCCAAATCAGAAATGAAACACAGCCATTTCACACAGCCCTACTAACCAGCTGTTAGTCTGGACTAACTACCTGTCTTCTGAGTCAACAGTAGCCATGCAATATTTCTCTGCCTTCTAATTAAAATGGTATCTAAGAGGTTGAAAAAAGTAGTAAATGAAATGAGCTATGGGTTGTAGTTGTCCACCCAGGCCAGAAGCAGCAAGTAAAGCACAAAATCCAAGTGAGGCATTTATGAGCATGTCAGAGAAGAACATGCTGGTCTTGATTGGAGTCATTTCTCCCCCTGAATAAATGAATCCTCCCTCTGCTGAAAGAGTTCTCCCTGCACCTGGTAACTTTTTTCTTCATGCTGCAATCTGGTTCTGTTTATACTGCCCTCATCTATCCTAACAGATGCCCCTCACAGCACATCTCTATTCTCTACTCACAGCAACAGGCTTGTTCAGTTGCAACTGTCCCCAAGGAGTCCAGGCTCCATTGCTGAACTTGGAATCAATGTTCCCATTTTCTCTGCTGACTTTCTCCTTTCTCTCAACCCAGTGGCACCAGGTAAGCAGATTCCTTTTCATCTGGCTAGAAAGGGATTGCTGTCTTTGGAGGATTAATCCATGCACTCACATCCAATCTCCAGTTTAGGCCATAAGTAGCTTTGTCACAAGACTAGTTCTAGATTTCTAAACAAAGGGATGGATAATGAGTTCAGAGTGTCACGATGTCATTCCTACCAGAGCAGACTGTTGCAGCATCTTTATTAAATTCACTGGGTATCTGTATATTGGTAGCTAGATCTGGGCAAAACCATAACTGCAAATCCTCTGGCTACAGAGAATTCTTAGCTGCACAGATCAAGAACAATATGAGTGTACAGAGGCTGATAATCTCTATGGAAAGCTTGAAATTAGGTTTATGGGGAATAAATGAGCTCATTGGGATACTCTACTGCTTTATATGATGTTAATGATGCTGGCCAGAGGCTCAGAGAGAAGAGAGACCTAGAAAACATCAAATTAAGGGAAAAAGGAAGAGAAAAAAGGTGGCAGTGCTCAGTGACCATATTGCTTTTGGCATAAACAGATTTGGAATAAGTTTCCAGCTAACCAGGGAGTAGGATTAGCAATGCAGTCAATAGATGAGTTGGTGCAAATGACTGTTGATATCATTTCCGGGGTAACCCAAAACAAATGCACGTAGTGGTCAGTTTTGAAGGTGTTCTATCCTGCCAAACTGACTAAATGCTACAGAACCTCTGCCCTATATGTTGCACTATGATGAAGTTTCATCACAATGACTATTGTGCAGACACGCAAAGGAAACCCAGCACTAGTGCTAACATTGACAATGATTTATCTTATGCTGTCTACAAGAATTCAGCAACTGCCATACTATGATGCACACAAAAACTACAGTGAGAGAAATTTCAAATGCTTGGCATTTGCAATCAGCTCAAAGAGGCACCCAAACACTCATTTGCTTGTCTTAAATATGGAGGCATCTTCCAAGTCCTAGCACCCCACTCCTACAGTTCCCAGCTACAGTTCTAGCACGTCCTTCTATCCCTGGTGCTGAACTGAAACTACTCTCAAACTCTACAGACTTCTTAGTCAAAACTCAAAACCAATTTTCATGCCATCCTCATCTCTGTGACCTTTCTGACACTTTCACCACAGTCAACCATCTTGTACTTGAAATGATGTCATGCCTTGCCTTCCATGATCCCATCATCTCCTGGTTTCCTTATCTTTCCAATAACTTGTTCAACATGTCATTTGGAGGATCCTGATCATCATCCACCATCCCATTTTCCATGGGTTCAGTTCCCATCTCTTCTCGCACTTTACCTCATCTCTGGAAAATGTCATGTACAAACACAAAATACTGTTTTTGCAGACTATCTGAAGATTTACCCATCTACTCTGGACCCATCTCCATCTATCCAAACCAAAACCTCAGCCTCTCTGGTAACTTTTCCTGGATGTCTTACTCACACTTACTGTAGCAAGAACAGAATGCTTAATCTTCCTCATCAAGGCTTCCTGTAGCAGGGTGCCATCCCAAGAAGCATTTGAGCATGCCTGGAAGCACCCCAGAGTCCATTTTTATTTGAATCTTCTTCTTGGAAGAAACTCACCTTCACTCATCTGCCATGACTTACTGATACTTTGGGTTCTTAAATGAGAGGCTGCCCCAGGGCTTCCCAGATCTTGTTTTGGCTCTCAAACACCTAGATGTGATGAACTCTTTCCTGAAGGGCTATTTGCATGACTCTGACTTTCCCATATCGTGGCCTATGCCTCACAGATGTTATTTGCATCTTCTACTCACGCTGTTGGGGTCTCCGCTGACACAGCTTCCACCCCTTTTTATATAGCTAAGCCATTCAGCTCAGACCCACTATGTTGGGCCTGGCTTTGAGGCACTAGCTTCAATCAATATGACTCTCACCTCTAGGCCCCTGGCCCTGTGCAACTGTGTGGTGCCAGGCCCTCTTGCCCCTGAAGCTGTGCCCCTGTAGTGCCAGGCTCTCAGGCCTCTGATGTTGTGCCCCTCTGCTTCCTAGTAACAAGGCTAAGTTTCCCTGTTACACCTCCCCACTACGTCCTTTCTCCATTCACAGTGGACAATACTGTTATCTTGCCTGTCACTGGGAATCATCTTTGATTCAAATTTGTCTGTAGGTCCAAGTCTTGCAGATTCTTTCTACAGAATATTTAAGATGCCAACTTTCCTGTCCATCCACCCAACTAAAGCTCTTGCTCAAGCTTGTGTCATCTCACATCATGATTACTGCAGCCTACTTTTCTCATGCTTTGACAAATGCAGTCTCAACCAGCTGAAGACTGCTGCTGCAAAGTTTATTTTCTGGATATATGTGCAGTTTTTTCAAAGAACCTGGAGTAAAATTTTAGAGTATACCAAAAATCAACCCCATGTTATCTTCTACTGTCTTGAAACTCATTAAAAAAAGCTTTATGCTGCTCAACATATTTCAACATTTTCTTTATATCTTCAAATTTACTATAAACCTGTATTTGGACCAACAGTGAATTAAATTTGCACACAAAAAAATAAAAACTAAATAATTTGAATTCAATTGCTGAAAAATTCCCTGTTACTAAGGGTTCAAATGCAACGACACTATCATTTAGAATAGACTTGTGTGGGTGTCTGCATGCTGAAAGCCACAGGAAGAAAATAAAGCTACATAAAGATACAGTTCCTTTAAC
The DNA here is from genome assembly GCF_001723915.1 of Gavialis gangeticus. Taxonomy (NCBI): domain Eukaryota; kingdom Metazoa; phylum Chordata; order Crocodylia; family Gavialidae; genus Gavialis; species Gavialis gangeticus. The sequence continues at coordinate 17,298,160 of NW_017729029.1, read as the reverse complement.
AATTACTAAAATACAATCAAAGTTTTACAATGAAGACATTTAAAAGGAAAGGATTTGGGGCAATAGATTCATGAGTGATTCATGAGGAACTTTTTCAAGCTAGGGACTTTCATCGCTGTATTAACAGAGAACTTCAAAATCACTGATGAATTATCATCCTTAAAACCTCCTGGGAAAGAGGAAACTATTGTTCTCGCTTACTGTAGGGGACTGAGGCATAGGGAGATTAAGCTCAATGTAAGAAAAGGGTCATGTCTAACTCAAAGGACTCTGCTTGGGAACATTGCAATGAAGCATAGCAAGTCTGGCTTGATATGTGCTACATCCTGAAATGGATGTAAAACAGCACTGGGTATGTCCCAATAAGCATATCCAAGGCAAGAAGCTTAACAGGACATGCTCAGCACTGCACCAAGGGAAGCTGCATTACATCTTTTTGGGGGTATAGCAAGCACAGATCAGATATTTTTTGCTTTGTGGCATCCCTCACTAGAACAGTTCTTTGATAGTACAGACATGTCTTATGATACAGCCAAGAACTGAACACAGCTCTCCTTCTCAGTTCATTGCCTTAAGCAGCTTATATATTGCTCTAATCACCAGAGTATCAAAAGACAGAAGCTTATGGATTTTACCTTGACAATATAGGGAAATTCATCTCTATTTTATAGATGGCCAATAAGATTCCACAAAAAATCTGTAGCAAAGGCAGAAAATTAAGCCCAGGTCTTCAGACTCCCAGGACTCAGCAGACTGCCCTTCCTTTCCAAGTGTCAAAAGACCATTGATTATACCCAACTATGCCTTCTGGTGGCAGAAAGTGTTCTCAGTCATTCAAGGTTTCCAGCACAAGTGACAGTAGGTTTCTTCCACTGTAAATATGAGGCCTACCTGATTTGAGCATGAGATACACACCTGTGCATGCACAGAAACGGGTGTGTGTTGAATCCAGTTCTTACGTCGAACTTGACTTACTGTGATATCTACTGGGAAAGTGACAGAGCAGTACACTTTTTGGATTCCCTTACAGACAACTTCTTGGCTATAGAAGGTAACAAACAAATGGAGGGAGCACCTCTTGATTTGCTGCTTACAAACAGGAAGGAATTGGTTCAGAAGCTGAAGGTCGAAGGCAACTTGGAAGTCAGCAATCCTGAAATGATATAGCTCATCATCCTAAAAAAAAGAACAAAGGAGAATAGAACGGAAAAAAAACATTGGATGTCAACATTTTAGTAAGTTCAGGAAACTGATGGTCAGTATGCAATGTCAGGCAAATCTAAGGGAAAAGGGTGCCCAGAAGAGTTGTTTGCTCTTTCAAGAGACAACATTAAGGGTGCTGGATCATGCTATTATGGTGTAAAAGAAGGATTAGAGGCTAGCTTGGCTAGAAAATGAATTTGCCATTTAATTGAAACTTAAAAAGCAATCTCAAAAAGTGGAAACAGTCATATGACTAAGGGTTAGCATAAAAGTATAAAAGGGTTGTCAAACATATGGCCCGTGGGACAGATCCAGCCTGCAAAGCCATTTCCTCTGGAGAGTGGGGTCCCAGAGTGGCCAGAAACTTGAGGGCAGGGCTTGCCACAGAGTTCAGGGCTACTGGACCCCATAGGGGTGGCCTCCAACAGCAGGCAGCTGTGTGATGGTTCTGCTGACACAACAACACTGATGGGTCCAGAACTAACTCACAAGGAATCTCAAGGTCCAGACCTGGCTCAGAGCTCAGGGTGATTTTGATACCTCTGGAGTAGAGTGTGGGTAGGTAGGGAAAAAATCAGGAAGGCATTGTGATAGTTAGCAAAAATAATTCCATCTTTTAAAAAAGGGAATAAGGAGTACCCAAGGAACTACAAACTAGTCAGTCTAGCCCCAATACCAGAAAGATACTAAACAATATCATCAAGTTATCTGTTTCTAAGCACCTAAAGGATAACAAGGTGATAAGGAAGATTCCATGTGGAATTCTCAAGCACAAATCATGTTTAACAAACCTGATTTCCTTCTAAGTCAAGGTGTCAGGTTTTATGAATCAGGAGAGAACAGTGAACATTCTTTAACATCAGCAAAGCTTTCAATACCCTCTCCCGTGACATTCTCATATGTAGTCTAAGGAAATACAGCATGTGTAAAACTATTGAAAGTGGGGGGCATAACTGGTTGGGTCATCATGCCCAGGGTAATCATTAATGGCATGTCTGAGAGGAGTTATCAAGTGGGGTTCTACAGGGTTCTGTCCTGGAACCATTACTGTTTAATATCTTCATTAAGGCTCTTGAGGATGGAATTGAGTTCACACTTAATAAATACAGATTACACCAAACTGGGTGGTAAAGCAGACACTTTGGTGGAGAGGATTAGGATTCAAAATGGTCTGAAAAGTATTGGATAAAAACAGGTGTAGCGGGGCAGGTCCATGCCTAGGGCAGCCGCCAGTGCATGTAACAGTGCCATCTTCTGCCATGCCGAATTTGGCGGTGCAGTCAGCTGTCACTATGGTGGCAGCTGCTTTGGCCTCCCACACAAGAAAGGTGATGCCCCAGGGTGTTGCCCCATCTGTGTCCCGTTCCCTCCTCAGTTAGGCTACTGGTTTAAAAAAAAAAAGTGCAAATTCTGCACTTAGAAAAGAATGATCAAGTGCACAAGTATACATTGGGGAATAACTAGCTAAGCTGCAATATTGCAGAGAAGGAGCTGGGGTAGTAATGGACCACAAACTGACTAGAAATCAACAATGTTCTATTGTTGCAAAACAGAAAAACAAACAATAGCATAATGCAGTGGTTCTCAACCTTTCTAGACTCAAGGCACCTCTCCATAACTAGTGTGAATTAAGTGGCACCCCCCTTTTGAAAACTAACCTATTTATTACAATGATTACTTCCTTGCAGAGAGGCCCAGCAGTGGGGGCAGAGAAATGAACAGAGGAGCTGAGCCTGCATTTATCATCTTATCACCTCACACGTGGCTTGTCTCCCCACACGTCACAGCACCCTTCCAGTGCCCTGCTTGAGAATCACTGATGTAATGGAATGCATTAGTAGGAGTGTTGCATGCAAGTCATAGAAAGTGATTCTTCCATTTTATTCAACACTATTGAGGCCTCACCTGAAGTGCTGTGTCCAGCTCTAATTATCGCACTTCAAGGAAAATATGGACAAACTGGAAGGAGTCCACAGGAATATGAGAAAAATGACTGCAAGTCTAGTTAACATATAAGGAATGGTTGGAAGAAGTGGCATTATTTAGTCTTGAGAAGAAAAGACTGAAAGGGGATTGGATTTGATAACAATCTTCAATGCCGGTAACTTAGTTATAAAAATAGTGGTGATTGGCTATCCTCTGTGTCCAGCAGGGACAGAACAAGAAGTAGTGATCTTAAATTGCAACAAGAGATATTTAGACTGGATATTAGGAAAAGCTTTCTAAGTTTGAGGGCAATGAAGCACTGGAATAGATTTCTAGAAAAGTTGTGGAATCACCATCACTGGAAGTTTTTAAGTGCACTCTGGACAAACACTTGACTGTGATGGCTTAGATAGGGATTTTCCCTCTTTGTACCGAGGGGTTCCTTTGTGCAAGTCCATGCCTAGGGCAGCCCCCAAAGCATGTGACAGTGCCAAAATTACATCCTGAAGTCCCCTCCAGCCTTATTTGCATGATTCTACAAACATGGGAACTGCCATAGCAAACCATTGATCCACCTCACCCAGTAACCTAGGCAAATCACACCTATCCACAATTTCAACAAATGTAACTAATTTTGAAACCTCAAATAGCAGATGTTTTGAAAACTTACTTCCCATCTGTAATTAGGGATAATGACTTTTATTTGCTCACCTAATTGGTGCTGTTCAGCCTTACCCATTAATGTTTCCATTGTACTGTCATGACATGCAAATAGAAAGGCAAGGTTAAAGTTAAATTTTTCTTCTCAGAACCACCTCTGAACAGCTTGGGACCCCTGCACATATGGTATCTCTTTACTCATCCAGCCAGAGTTGCTGCATCAGCTTTCTAATCAAATTCAAATATTAGAAGATAACTGTAAAAGTATTCCCAAACTAGCTCTACATATTTTTTCAACAAACTCTGAATTCAGTGTCTCAGACTTCCAATGCACAAGATAAATTCTCAGAACATTGGGAAGCACAAAGCAGAACAATATCCATAAAGGATTAAATTGGAATCCTAATGACAGGACTGATGATTGCTAGGGAAAAAAAAGGATTCATATTATAGACTTTCCTTAGGATGAGTTTTGCAGCGTTTAAGATGCTTTGAAGACTAAATCTGCATTAAGGAGGTACTCGTGTTCAGAAAGAGATTGGCCTTTGGCTGGTATTATATACTGTAGTTATGTGGCCATTCGGATTTTATCTTGAATCAGTTCCATTGATTGAGAGTCATTTCTTAAATGTTTAAGTTACTACATCATATTTAAATTTTGAATCAATGTTGTTTTTGCAGAACTGCTCTGTTTTACTGCATGGCTGAACGAACACCATGTAACAGTATTAGCAAACAGCCCCGCCAGAACCAGACTGGAACTGGAACTTATTTGATTTAGCCAGTTATTGACAGTTCCCTCACAGAGCTTGTTTTGTTAATTCTGCTTGCAACCTTTAACGTCTCATATGTCTTCTATGGCACAAGGCCTTTGAACATTAAATTTTTCTACTAGTAACAGCAAAGACTGCTCCAATTATGTTCTTCTTGGGAACTTATTAACTAGAGCTGAAACATTCTAAAATAATTTACATAACTGTAGCTAGCCTGGGGGGTTATGGGTGGTTAGAGTGCTTTAGCATTCACTTCCTATCCACGTCAGTAAATTAGATCAGATACTCCGTATTCATTTCTACTATCCACATCACCTGATTTGCTAGAGACTTGAGAAGGGACCTGACTCTGCTTCCTCTCTTCACTTTGAAGGGTATAGGAAGAAAAGAGGAGCTAGGCAAGATGCTCTAAAAAGCCAGCATAAAATAGAGTATCTCTTTATGTGGTGAAGCAAAAAGCTGTAAGACGTTTAAACAGGCATTAAACCACTGCTCTAAGCCGCAACCTGCTCATGTTGGCACATAGAGCTGGGCTGGCTATGCCTATTTTTTCTGGGCTCTTCTTAACCTTTTCTACCTTATTAGTTGCAAATGTTCATCTGCATCAGCAATCCAGAAAAATACCTATTCATATAGGGCTAAACAATCCACCAGGTCCCAACCTGAATGACTAGGCAAGAACATCCCTTTTATCCCCCCCCACCCCCTACCAAGTAGCATAGGGCTGTAGAATCCCTACATGGACCATGACCCCAGGGAGAGGGGAGTTCAAAAAGAGTGGTTGCTCCTCAAGAGAGCGATCCTCAATGCCCAAGCTAAGTCTATTCCATCTTGGAGGAAAGGCAGCAAGAGGACACAGCAGCCTCCCGGCTCACCAGAGGTCTAGCAGACCTCCTGAGGCTAAAAAGAAAGGCCTACAAAGGATGGAGGACAGGATTCACCTCCAAGGAGGATTATTCTGCACTGGTCCAGTCCTGCAGGGAGCAAACCAGGAAAGCCAAGGCTGCAACTGAACTCCAACTAGCTTTGAGCATCAAGGACAATAAAAAGTCCTTTTTCAGATATGTAGGGAGCCAGACGAAAAGCAAGGGCAACATTGGACCCCTGCTGAACCAGATGGAGCAACTGACAACTGATGCCCAGGAAAAAGCCAACCTATTAAATGGGTACTTTGCATCGGTCTTTCATCAGTCCCACGGGATGCCCATGCCCACTATGGGACAGGGAGGTCTGGGTGAAGGAGATCCCC
>NW_017729029.1:17283249-17287349 GCF_001723915.1 Gavialis gangeticus | reverse complement strand
AGCATCCTTATAGGCTCGGCAGTGTTACGCTGGCTAGCACTACGGAAGAAAGAGACTTGGGGGTCATCATTGACCACAAGATGAACATGAGCCTGCAATGCGATGCTGCAGCTAGTAAAGTGACCAAAATGCTGGCTTGCTTCCATAGATGCTTCTCAAGCAAATCCCAGGATGTCCTTCTCCCCCCCTGTACTCGGCCTCGGTGAGGCCGCAGCTGGAGTACTGCGTCCAGCTTTGGGCTCCACAATTCGAAAAAGATGTGGAGAAGCTTGAGAGAGTCCAGAGAAGAGCCACGCACATGATCAGGGGTCAGGAAAGCAGACCTTATGATGACAGGCTGAGAGCCATGGGGCTCTTTAGCTTGGAAAAGCACAGGCTCGGTGATCTGAGGGCCACCTATAAGTTTATCGGGGTGACCACCAGTATCTGGGGGAACATTTGTTCACCAGAGTGCCCCAAGGGATGACAAGGTTGAACGGTCATAAACTACTACAAGACCATTTCAGGCTGGACATAAGGAAGAATTTCTTTACTGTCCAAGCCCCCAAGGTCTGAAACAGCCTGCCATCGGAGGTAGTTCAAGCACCTACAGTGAGCACCTTCAAGAGCAAATTGGATGCTTATCTTTCTTGGATCCTATGACCCCAGCTGACTTCCTGCCCTTTGGGCAGGGGGCTGGACTCAATGATCTTCCGAGGTCCCTTCCAGACCTAACGTCTATGAAATCTATGAATCCATTCAAATGCAGATCTTCAGGTCCTGGTGTTCCTACTCCTCTCCTGTCCAACCTTAAACAAGCCTTACTAAAGGAGCCCACCTAGAACTTGGCTCCACCCCACACATGAAAGGTACATGCCACAAACAGCCCCTTAACTCCTGTGTCCCACTGATGGGAAGACACACAATTTCAGCTGTCTGGCTTCACAGAGGTTGAAACATCAAAGTTCAAATGGAGACTTTTGCTAAATTGTACACACATAGGGTTAAAGCCCCTACAGAAATTATATGCAGCTCTGATGAGGGACCTTGATGCAAAAGAAACTTTTTTCAAGGGTTAAAATGTGGCTAGAGTGAATGGAGCCAGAAAATATCAACCTTTTCACGTAAAATTCTTTCCCTATTCCCACAACGAAAAAATATGTGCACTTACTGATTATTATGCATAGCATCTATCACGCAGGACTTTGAAAGAGACAGAGTGAGAGAAATTCATAACAATCTATATACAAGTCAACCTTTGGGGCAATATCAGGAGGGGCAAGGAACATTAAAAGATGGGGGTTTTAAAATTTTAATAAAGCATATTTTAAATTTTTAAGAAGTTTTAAACTATACATAGGCTTAAGATGACAGCACAGACATCAAACAGCTGCAGACATGAAGGCCCTCTGGCCAGCTTCTGGTCTGACACCATTATGCAACCAGTATTCCAGCCTAGTTTGTAATACAGCCCAAGGTGAATATACAGGATCAAGTTGGGGGAAAAAAATTCCTGATGTACATTCACAACAATTTCCTTGGGTAGATTCAGCAGCAGCATCCCTCGTATATGGCAGAAACATGAGCACTACACATAGAGAAGCCTGAATGCTTTTGTGGGGTTTAGGTCAACAACTGCCTCAAAAGAGAATGAATATCCAATAGGTTTCGTTACGTTGTTAGTGAAGAGCAGTAAAACAAGGCACTGGAGGCAAAACTCTATCCCCGGCAGACCTAGCACTGCTACCTCAGCAGAAAGTCACAGCTGTGACCCTGATGTTATTAGAAGGCATATTATCACTGCAGTATCCAAGGCATTAACAGAATAACTCCCTCTGAGAGGTACACAGATAATTAAGGTCTCTGTGCTACACTAAATGTGTACTGCTAAGCAGTCACCATTGTAATCATAAATATCTTAAGGGTGAAAATGACCAACAAACTAGAAGATGATTGGTTTCTCATCTCCCCACCTGACCTTCAGCTGTACATCATCCCCGTGTTAGGCAATGAGAGGGTTAATAGGCATTTACTGTAAGTTATTTGGCTGGGGTACCTCTTTTGGGCAGGTCTAAAGATGCTTTAGTAGTGATTTCAGTTAATCCTCATCAAGATTCATTTGCTTTAACAGCAGAAGATTTTTAAAATGTTTAAGGTGTCTTTTACATTTAGGAATAGCACGACTGGAATAACACTAGGTACAAAATGGTAGCTATCAATGGGTTGTGACACCTAAGTATTTTTATTCCCTGCCACCCATGTCTGACTAATATGTAGGGCCGGGGCCAAGCTTTGGGGATTTTTTTCACCCTAAACCTTAACATCCTGCAGATTCCTTAGGTCTTTGTAACTGAAGAAACTGTAGACTGCCTTACACCTACCATCACCAGTAAGCTGTCAGGGTCCTATTGGCCAGTGTGAGGAACAACAAAACACTTGAGGCCAGATTCTATTCCACCTATTAGAAATATGAGTGGACTTGGGCACTTAAGTGTAATTGTATTCCACTCTGCTTGAGTCACTGAAAAACTTAGTACAAAAGGTGGGTAGATCCTCCTCTTCTTCACTGGGTTTCTTGTTTTGTTTTTGACTCAATGTCATATGACATTGTGTGACAAAGTAAATGCAATATAAATTTTCAGGGATTTAAACACAGTGGAACAGAAATGCACTTAGTCATCTAAGAGCACTTAGACACCCAATAGGTGGTGTGAATATCCAATCTGGCTGTGAGTATTCAAAAAGGTGTAACTAGCAATATTAGTAACTTTTTGTAATTGCATAATGCTTATGCTTTTTTAATTTTCAAGTGGTATAACTATGACATTCAATACTCGGGTGCAAGTGGAATAAAACAAGGGGGAACCTGATCTATGACTTGGAAAGCACTTGGAAGAGTCTAAAATACTAGAGCAGGGTGTGGGTTTGATTCTTTCCTCTGGTAGAGTTTCCTATGTGACCTTGAAAAAGTCACTTATTCATTCCAAGTCCCATAGGTTAAAAGGAAGTAATGACCTTGTCTTAACTTTTTCCAACTATAATCTGTTTGAAGCAGGGGCAGTATCTAGCAAAGTGCTTTCATATCACCTAGCAAAATACAGCCTACTTGCTACTACAACAATAAAAATACAAAAAATAATGATTAGGGAAATGATCAGTCAATGTAAGACTTGTGAAACACTCTTTCCTATAAGTTTGCCCATAAAAACTCTTAATTGACAAATGCAGCCTAATGCTAGAGTAACTCTTATACTGATGGTATTTTGTGAAAAAAATAAAACCATACCACAGTTATTCTGTATAATTTTGCTGTATTATCTCCTTTAAATACTATCACTTTTCTGTTTAACTTTGAAATTAACCAGATATTTCAAAATAGGAAAATTATGACCAAAGGTATAAATATGCCCTAAGGTTCTACTGACTGACAAAAAGAGCTTCACTCTCATGGTTTATGATATTGTCTGAATCACTGAATATATTTCTGTTCCTGTAACACAGCATTCCACAGAACTTTTATATGTGAATAGAATAAAAGGCAGAAAGAGAGAGATACTACCAGAGCTGAGAATAAATTATCATCTCAGCGGAGTCCATTACTCTAAGAAGTAATCTGAGTAACAAGCCTATAACTTAAATACAGGCTTACAGTGTTCTGTCATAACCACCTACTTTTGTTCTAGTTTTCACTGTTGCTACTGTTGGATAAGATTCAAATCCACTGATGTCAACAGAAGTCTTTCCACTGACTTCAGGTCTCTGGTGGTTCTGCTGCTATATGCTGAATAGCACTCACTCACAGGTCCCAATCATTTAACCATATCCATGTAACATAATTAGTACATCTGTGCTGAGTCATGTTGAAGTCAGCAGGTCTTTGCAAAGACACGAGGGTCCAATTGTAGGATATGGGCTATATGTCGTCCTATTTAAATCAATTAAACTTCGCATGTGCTGTTCAGACTGAGGGATTTTTGGTGAATCAGTCCCATAAATGGCTACACATTAGCAGTAACTGCCAGTGGTAAGGGAACAACAATACTGAAGCAACTGGTAAACTAAGAAGGCAGGGGGAAGACCAGAGCCAGAGGTGGAAAAGTGAAAGAGTTTATTAAGACAAC
>NW_017729029.1:17270979-17278249 GCF_001723915.1 Gavialis gangeticus | reverse complement strand
ATTTTTGGTGAATCAGTCCCATAAATGGCTACACATTAGCAGTAACTGCCAGTGGTAAGGGAACAACAATACTGAAGCAACTGGTAAACTAAGAAGGCAGGGGGAAGACCAGAGCCAGAGGTGGAAAAGTGAAAGAGTTTATTCAGACAACAATAAAATTCAAACTTTACAAAGCCATGGAAACAACATATGCCAAAACACTACTAGTTCAGTCAATTTGCTTGGTCTCTCACATCTCTTCTTACTATCAGCCCTTGTCTCCACTGGGTTGACTTGAGCTATACTCTTCAATTTGCTCTGTGCAAACACCTACCCAGGCAGTCAGTAAAATGAGGGTCACTGTATAAAAACTCTTCAGAACAGGAGTCTTTGTTTAAGTCTAAAAGGTCACTGATGTAACCTGTACTGGCACACTAGGCCAGGTGATGCACCAGGTTTCAGGTCTTCAGGGTGCCCCCGCTCATACAAATCTGCTGACTGAGGTGTCCTATGGAGAGATGTGTCCCTCCCCCTCACCGCTCAGGAATTCACTAGGAACCCAATGAACAAGTTGTTTCTTTATTATATACAACCAATTTATATACAGAAAAGAAACAAACAAAACAAAACAAAAAATATATAATAACAATGGTTCATAATAAAACCAACAATTTAGATAAAATTTACAACTGCAACATTAGGTGGATAATTCCAACACACTGGGTGGTCCCACTTGTGTCAAACAACTTCAGTAATTACATTCACCTGGTTATAACTCTTTACTACAGTTTCCCCCCCACCAGGCTGTGCGAAGCTTCGGGTGCTGATTTGATTCAGAGGAGATTCAGCCCAATTCAGTGGCCAAATCTCTAAATCCGAATCGAATCAGGGGGACCAATAAAAAAGTCCAAATCGGAAAAGATTTGGAGAGCTTCAACAATTTGGGCAGTCCTCACCTGCCGGTTACTCTGAGCTGGTAAGTAGGTAAGTAGGAGGCAGAGTACAGGAGGCTGGAGGAGGGTGCGGGAGGCTGGAGTGCTCCTTTTGGCCCCAGAGCCCAGGGACCAGCACCTGCCAGGCCCTGCTGCCCCCAGGCGCCTTGGGCAGCCCTGCCGGGCCCTTCCTAGAGGCTCCAGGAGTGAGCAGCAGGCCACAGGCTTCTGGGTAGACTCGGAGGCAGCTCCATCCACTCCACACGCGGCACTCACATTTACCCTGGAGCCTGGGGGCAGGCCCCAACCCCTGCCCGCTCCCCACCATGGCTGCCCCACCTAGCCCAAGCTTCTGGCCCTTTAAAAAAAAAAAAAGCCCCCACTCACCAGGTGCTGCCAGGCAGGGGGTTTTGTGGCAGGGATCGCGCCCCTGCCTGGCAGCAGCTGGTGAGTCAGGGCTTTTTTTCAAAGTGCAGGAAGCTGAAGTGGGCAGGACAGTCATTGCTAGGCTGGGAGAGCAGGTGGGGGATGGGCCTGTATGATTCAGAGATTCAGCAGCAGCTGAATCTTTGAATCATATTTGGCCAAATTTATTTGGGACAGTGATTCGAATCACTGAATCAAATCACTGTCCCCTGAAAATCGGCCAAATCCAAAGTGATTACTAGCTGCTTTGCACAGGCCTGATGATTTCCCTCTGGTCACAATCCACTTCTCATACAATAAATGGCAACACAGCTATAACTATGATCCACCACTAAATGGCAGAAGCAAGGTTTCTGCTGCTCCTGGGAAAATGGACTCCTTTGATCCTTCCTAGCAACACAGTGAAACAAGTATCTGAACAGCTGCTACAGGCAATAGGCTCCCTTTTGTTTCCTTCTGGAAATACACCTCCTGCAAACTCTATAGGATTAGGTGTCCCCTCACACATCCATGCAGGTTTGTCATCACAGGCCCACTCCCTTTTGGTACTGTCTCTCCCTCAGCACCTCCACCTGTAGACAGGTGATTTCCCTCTGCAGGTGTCCTTTCTTCAGCTCCAGCCTTCTCAGCTCAGACAGGGGGCTTCCCTCCAACCCAGTAGCTCCTCCCAGTTCCCAGCAAGCCTACCGGTGTTGCTGACCAACCCCTTTCCCACTCTTTCCCTGGCACCTGTGTTCCTGGTTATACAGCTCCAAACGTGGTGGGGAATTAGCTTCTTGTGCAATCACACAGGATCTGCCCCATCCCAATGTCTCTCCCTGGGCAAGTCTCAGCTCCATCTCCCTGGCTGGGCACTGAGTCTCTGCCCCCTCTCTCCTGGGCTACAGTTGGCTCCTCTCCTGTTTCTCCCCTCTTCTTTTTCCCTCTCTCAGCTTTTTATGGCCCAATAACAGGCAATCAGAGCCCACAGTTTGCAATAGGGGCTCTGGTCTCAATTCAAACATTCCAATGAAAAGCATGCACTGTGCATGGCATACTCTCCTGTCTGGAAAAGCTATTGCACTCTCTGCAAATTTTTTGCCACCCTTTTCTTGCAGAGTTCTTAAGCACAGCTCACCCACTCAGCCTGCAGCCAGGCAAACCTTGCAGCTGTTACAGTGGTAACATTCTGAAAAGCATTTAAATTCTGGTAACTTAGGTACTTTACTAAACAGTATATCAGCTCTTTTAACAATTTTACTCCAAGTGCAATTTGAGGAGCTATATAAATACATCACAATCATTGTGTCTTAGCCATGCATCCAAAACTGAATGGATTTTCTGCTCCCATCAGGAAGAGATAACTTCAGGATATTTCATATCTCTAAAATATTCCACGAAATATGGATAATTTGCTCTCACATATCTAATGCCACACGATCCATTTTCATTTCATCTGACAAGTGTAAGTTGCTAAAGAATCTTGGGCCTTATCTATTTATACCATTTATAATAAACTTCCCAGCATCAGGTATAAGTTCTAATTTTTATATCTCAAATGGCAGCATGTATTACAGCAGATGACTGTTCCGTAGAAGTGCTAATGCACAGCCTGAATTCTGCCACCAGATGGTACTCCATATGGATACAACTGAGGACGCATTGGTGCTATATCACCAGTGGTAATCCAATCCCCTCCTCCTCACCATGTTCTCTCTGCAGATTGCACATGGTGCTGAGAATCATCTAGTCCTTGTTCTCCGCTTTTTCTGAATATTCTGTAGAAATCAAAGTCTGAGAGGTGACTCAGCTTTACTTGGAACTGGGTTTTTTTCCCTCCACAGTTGCAGATTACAGTTACAGGAAAAATACCCCAAAAATATCCCCAGATTTCTGCTATACTATTTGGCTGTGATAATATAAACAAAACAGTGAGGTGTTTGGCTACTACTTGAATGACAATGACTTTAAGAACAGGAAGACAATGGAACAAGTTGCTAGGGAAATTGAGGAATCTTCTTCACTGAAAGTTTATATGAAGGGACTAGAGAAACTGCAAATTCTGTATCTCTGAAGGGGGTTGGAGTAAATGACCCCCGATCCAAATCTAAATTCTAGAAATCTATAATGGGAGCCTTCAAAAGAAGGAAACTACAAGCTAAGACAGGGGTCGAGAAAATATGGTCCCTGGGCCGCATCCAGCCTGCCACACCATTCCATCTGCCCTGTGGGGCCACTCAAAAATTTATAAATTAAAAAAAAAAAAATTAGAAAAAATCTAGAAAATAAATATTAATCTGCCCCTAGCTCCTGTCAAAGATGACAGGAGCCAGGGGCAGTTGGACCCAGGGGAAGCCATGGCAGGCTCCTTTAACAGTAGGTCCTGCCCACCCCCTCCCCACCCCCAACCAGAAGCCCCTGCTTAGCTGGCTTCTGCGCGCCCGCTCACTCCCAGTGCCTCCACCCCAGCCCTCAGTACAGGCGGAGATAAGCATGCAGCCATGGACAAGCATGCAGCCCCAACCCCATGCGCCCTGTGCTTGCCCATCTAGACTGAGCAGCGGTGATAGAGATGGTGCTGAGCATGGGGGAAAAGCAGGCCCCCCTCCCTGCAACCGGCACTCCCTGCTGCAGTTGGCCAGAGCCCATGCAGGGCTGTCCCATCTCTCTGCCGTGTCACCACTGCCCCAACAGTAGCAACAGAGAGCAGGAACAGGGAATCCTGTGTGGGCTCTAAGCAGCACAGGGCACTGGCCAAGGGGAGGGGGAATAGCCACTTTTCCCCCACACTGAGCACCATCCCTGCCGCCACTGCTAGCATGGGCCCCGCACCGGTGCCAGGCTCACCTTCGGGGCTGAGCTGCAGCAGCAGCAGCTGGGTACAAACTGCTGTTCAGCACAGAGAAAAGCAGACCCCCCTACTCGCCGCTGCCAGACAGTGTTTGCTGCTGCTGCCCACCTGGAACATCCACCACAATAGGCTGCAGTGCAGCTGCTTCACTGCCACCTCTGTGCTACCCAGTGGCTGCTCCACACTAGCTAAAAAAAAATATTAGCCAATCATGCTGCTGGAATATGGATTCAGACAACAGAGGGGCACCGCTTCTTATTCTGGAAGGGAATTTGAGGGTCTTTATGCTAAGTGTATGCCAGGAAGCCCTTAATGTCAGACCCTAAAAAGGCTGATGTTTTCTTTAAAGAGGGTGCTCATATAGCACAGTTAGAGTGATAAAGAAAGATTCTCCCAAGGCTTAAGGTTTCAATGTCAGTGGTCACTAGCACTAGTATAGATATGTAATACCAGAAACCCAAAGCCTTCAAAATCATGCATTTGTCTTTAAAACTCTTATCGTTAAAAAAAATGAATAAATGTGGGGTCAGCAGCATAACTGAGGGGAGGGATGGGACAAGCAGAGTGGCAACCTGCGATGCCAATTGAGAAGTGATGCTACAACATCAGCTCCTGGGGAACCCATTCTACCACTGCCTACACCATGTTCAGAAAGCTCTAAATAAAGGTCCCAGTTAGGCTCCGGAGCAGCGAAAGTTGCGCAGGTGAAAGCCTGCTGTGCCCCCCCTCTCCCAAAGCCTCCCAAAGACCCCCCAGAAGCCACGGAGCCCCCCGCCAATCCCCAGCACAGCCGGGGGCAAGCAGGGCCTGTGGTGGGAGGGGGCTAACCCCTGAGTGAGTGGGAGGAGGCAGTTGAGTGGAGCCAGGCCGGGTCAAGCCCCACTCAGGCCCCTACTTGGCCCAGCCCCCCATGGAGGGAGAGAGGCAGGGGGGTACTCACCGGTCCCCCTCCAGTAGGACAGGGCCCCCCAAATCCCAGACAGGGCCCCCACTTGCCTGAGAGCAGCTTCCCCGACGGCAGGCCCACTGCACATGTGCGCCGTTTAAAAGGGCCCACCAACAGAAAGAAAAAAAGCCCCAGTTAGGCTCCGGAGCAGCAAGAGATGCATGGGTGAAAGCCCACTGTACCCCTGCTTCCCCAAAGCCCCCAAAGACCCCGCAGCAGCTGTGAAGCCCCCCGCCGACCCCCAGCACAGCCAGAGGAAAGCGGGACCCATGGTGGGAGGGGGTTAACCCCTGAGTGAGTGGGAGGAGGCGGCTGAGTGGAGCCAGGCCGGGTCAAGCCCCACCCAGGCCCCTACTTCACCCAGCCCCCCAGGGAGCCACATGACCAGAGCTGCGCGAACAGACTGTGCAAACAGGCATGCTTGCCTGCTGGCACGTGAGTTAACGTGGAATTCACACAGGAGAGTGCATGGGAGGGCCCGAGACCCTGCCTGAGAACCCCCCAGGGTAGATAGTCCCAGCCGTAGCCAGCCTACCAGAGGCATGACACAGATGGGCATTCCGCACCCTAAGGGTACCCTTGGGCTCTGTGGCCCTCCCCCCGGCAACTCAGAGACGGCCACCCAGACAGAGCCCATGGTTCCGGGATCCATGCAGACAGAGCCCCTGGCTCTAGGCTGCGGGGGGCTGCCTGTTGCTTTTTCAGGCTCTGGGGCCTGGGAGCCTGGCCACCTCCCCTTGTGGGGTCTGCTCCTTTTGGGGTGTCTGGCACACCAGCTGGAGAAACTCCAGGCCACAGTCCAGAAACTGCATGCCATCAGGGACTGTGAGCAGAAGATCAACTCCTACCGCCAGGCCTGTCTCCCACCAGGACAAAGAAGGACTCCAGGACCTCCCTCTCTGTCCAGTTAGGGGCACGGACCAAGGTGGTCAAGGGCCCCAAGGCCCACTGCACCAAGGCCCCTACCCCGCCGGAGCTTAGCAACAGGTACGCACTTCTTGCTGCTCCAGCAGAGCCTGCTGAGTTGCCAGCTCCGCAGGCAACACAGGCTCAACTGCAGCTACTGCCCCCGCTCACCCCAAGACAAAATGTAAGGTGTTTGTTGTGGGAGATTCCATCCTGAGGGGGACTGAAGGGGCAATCTGCCGCCCTGACCCCTTAGTCCGGGAAGTCTGCTGCTTCCCAGGGGCCCGCATCCAGGACATTGCGGAGAAAATCCCAAAGCTCCTCCACCCCACAGACCACTATCCTATGCTCCTTGTTCATGTGGACACCAATGACATGGCTCGGAATGCTCCCAGCCGGGTCATAAGGTGCTACAGGGATTTGGGAGTGGGGCTAAAAGGTCTGGGAGCACAGGTGTTGTTCTTGTTGATCCTCCCACTCTTGGGGTATGGGCTGAGGAGGGAGAGGAGGATCCATATAGTCAACCAAAGACTGCGGCACTGGTGTCATCAGGAAGGCTTTGGCTTCCATGACCACAGCCTGCTCTTTGGCGAGAGAGGCAGTGAGCTGCTGCGAAGAGATGGCCTCCGCCTCTCTCCCCTGGGGAAGAGGCTTTTTTCAGCCAGACTGGCTGACCTGCTCCACCGGGCTTTAAACTAAGCCCGTTGGGGACGGGGGGACTACCACCACTGCTGGCCTGCTGAGTAACCTTGCTAGGCCAGCAGGCCAAGACACTTAAGGGAGCCCAACCCTGCCCTGGTACAATCTGTGGGCAAGTCAAGAGCCCCCATGGGGACATTTGCCTGCCTGTACACAAATGCCAGGAGCTTGGGGAACAGGCAGGAGGAGTTCACCCTCCTGCTCAATGCAAATAATTATGATGTCATAGGGATAACAGAGACCTGGTGGGACTCCACTCATGACTGGACCATGGGTATTGATGGCTATACCCTGTACAGGAGGGATCGTGTAGCTAAATGGGGTGGGGGTGTAGCTGTCTATGTTAAGAAAAGCTACACGTCCCTGCAAGCTGATCTTGGCGACCAGGGTGGACAACTGGAGACCCTCCGGGTTAAAATCCACGGGGAACATGGCGCAGGGGACACAACGGTGGGAGTCTACTATAGACCTCCCAGCCAAAGTCCTGAGCTTGACCAGGAGTTCACCTGGGACCTGGCTGAGGCTGCATGCTCCAGGAACATGGTTGTCATG
>NW_017729029.1:17260034-17270519 GCF_001723915.1 Gavialis gangeticus | reverse complement strand
AAGGTCCCTTCCAGCCCTAATGTCTATGAAATCTCTGAAAAACTGATAGTCACAATTTTTTGACTCCACAAGTTAGAACTTTACAAAATCACTCAGTGCTCATTTGCAGGAGTGTATGCAAGGCTGCTTACCAGTAACATTTCTCCAGAGAATATTCTCCCTATTTAAATTATGCATCCTATAACAGCAACGGTTGCTTTGGAGCAACATGATATCAGGACCATGTGAGGTTCTAGCTGCATCATGAAGCTCGTGATATAAATCTTAAGAGTTCACAAAACTGGGAGAATTGACACAGGCCACACTGTACCTCACCAAACATGTGTTATTTGGGAGCATGTCACAACCTTCTTTCCATTGCATAAGGACTCAACACTACCTCTTCCAGATGACACATTATCATTGCTCCCTGTGGATTGTTAGACCCTGACTCCATGTGATGTCCAACGACTAGGGAGACAACAGATTATTGCCATCACACATCACCGGCACACATTGCTCGTCAACAGTTTTATTCAAAATGGAGTCTTCGGGCCAGCTACAACAAACCGGGGAGCTGCCACAAACATTAGTTCTTTCCATATTTATACACCTTGGTTCATACTGATTAACATTTACTCCACCTTTGTCCCTCCTTTGTTCCACCCATATTCCCTCCTATCTCAAGCTCTGCGTCTGTTTGCTGTTTGTTTCATTAGCATGGAATTACCTATGCATGTCACTTATTTACATGTCTTTTTGCTATGAGCACATGCCTAAAACCATGACCCCGGCTTCTTTTGGTCATTTGTGGTTTCTTGCTGATTTCTTCACCATCTCCAAGGTTTTGCTTCTGCTCATCTCCAAACGATAGCCGGAGGTCTGCATCCTGTTCTCCTTACACAATGAGCTATATATCTTACAACACTACTACACTGTTAGGAAAATGCTTGCCTAAGCATCTTGCAATGTTACTTTTAACATACCATTCTGTCTTGTGGTTAGCAACTTTGCTAGGCCACGGGTTATAATGTTTTATTCAGCTGCAAATCCAGTGTTCCCCAAGATCCAAATAGTCACCCTAACATTGATGATCAAGATGACTTCTCATCAGGTGTCACAAAGTCTCATTTTAGAGGTGAAACAGTCACTATTACCAGATGCCAACCATCCAGACTGAACACAATCTACGCTCATGAAAAATATGAGGCTTCAGAACCTATTTGTATAGACCTTGGTTACTAGTGAGAATAAATGGGTATCTTTTACTGAACAGCTGGCAACTCCTTCAAAACATGGAGGGAGCTTGGCTAGTCTATCTTATGATCTCCATCTTTAACATTTCTGTTTACATGCTCATTAAAGACTCTCCAATCTGAATATCTGCTGACCCTTCCAGCTGCCTGAAATCTCACTTGCTGGCAAAACATCCTGGCAGGTAAGCACCAATTCTGAATACAGTTTCACGTGTTAAATGAACCTCCATCCCAAAAAACTGGTCTTGAGATGCCCATCAGGCCACTTAGAGCACAGCAAGACAGCTCATGATCTCATCTCTTTGATACTTCATTTTAAGAAATTAAAGAATAAAAAGCACAATCATTTGCTTTAAAACTCAGGGAGGGAGAAGAGACAATTCGGCCTCCTTGGTTCATCTCCGCCATAAAAAAAGTCTTTTTAGCTTCTCTTAATGAGGACTACTTTTCCAGATACTACCTAATTATTGCAAACTGCTTCATCTTAATTGTTACTGCAAGGCAGCTAAACACTGTTATGTTGATTGCTCAAAAGTGGATTCTTAATGGCTTCAATCATTTGATAATCCAGTAATACAATTGATGTAACTCTGCACCTTGTAGAAATAGTGAGGGGAGCTTTTTCAACAAGCAAGAAAACAATATATTGCCTGGTTATACGTTATTACCTATAAGCTGGATTCTGCCACCCTTACTCAAGTCCAGCTGCATTTATTCATCTGAGGAGTCCTATAGATTTGTATAAGAACACTCATATAGGAGCTCTTCAACTTTAATAAAGTTACCCAAATTCTGAGAATGATCCCATTAGGTTTTGTCCAGATGAAAAAACTAGTTTCCAATAGAGGTGGCAAAGGTAAAAGCCATATTATTGGCAATGCATCTCTAAGTTATAGAGAATTCTGTGTTTTCTATGGAATTCCAGTCACATTAAGTCCCTTGCATGCTTTCTGAAATGTGCAAGGAACTTGAACATCAAATGTTTCATAAGATTCCCATCTCCTTGCCTCTGCCATTCTCCTTAATTTTATCATGGTTTAGGGACTCAGTCTATCACACTTACTCACACAAAGTGGTCTCAGTTCGTTATTTTGTTAGAAGTCCCAAAGATGACAAAATTATTACAATTATACCCACTCTGTCCCTGTGGCAATGAGACCAGCATTTAGTTCCTGACTTCTTTGCTTAGAACAAAGTTGTGGCCATTGTTTCACTGGTGTGGTCACTCACCCATCAGAAGAAAGTCTCACAGAATCAGCTTGGCTGGGGCTACCACTCATCACATTAGGCAATACCTTATTAGCAAGGAATCTCACTGAAAATAGTATGAGTAAGGATGATTGAATATGATCCTAAGCATAAAGCAAGAACTGCATATCTGAATATCCACATGTGTAATACTAGCAGAGGTAGCTGAAACAATAACAAACACCTCTGTTTACTACAATGTGCTAAAAATGGATACAGAGGCGTACATCAAGGACTTGGTGAACAACTGTTCACCAGGACACCCTTGGGGAAAACTAGGAGTAATGGTCACAAACTCCTGGAAGACCATTTTAGACTCAACATTGGGAAAAACTATTTCACAACTAGGGTGTCCAGACTGTGGAATAAGCTCCCTCCAGAGGTGGTACAATTGCCTACCCTGGAAATCTTTGAGAAGGGAGTGGATGGGTACCTTGTTGGGGGCCCCTGACCCCAGTTGTCTTTTCTGCTTGGTGCAGGGGCCTGGACCTGATGATCTTCTGAGGTCCCTTCCAGGCTTACAATCTATGAATATAGATGTACAAAGAAATATTACTTGCATTTCTAGGAAGACGCATAGCAGCTCAGCCCATACACATCATTCCAGAAAGAAACAAGATGATCTAAAAGTGGAGGTGCATGGATACCTTTAAGAGTGTTATGTACAAGTTTTTACATTGGCCCCAAGATTGCACGAGGGTACAGCAGATAAGGCAGGCTAAGAAGGCTCTCTGAACAAACAAGCTTTATCATTTTATAGGTTTAACTCCTTGGTCTTTTGAGAATAACACATGATACCAGGAGTGGGGTGTGAAGAAAGACAGAAAAATGAGCATCTCAGAATTCCAGAGGATTTAAAGCTGTCTAGCAATGCAGCACAAAACTGGAAGAAATTTAAGCAGAACTTCACCATATATATGACAGCCAGTGGAGCTACAGGGAAAGATTCACTCAAGGTAGCTATTTTTTTTTTAAATATAGCAGGCCCAGAAGCTCTGTCTCTTTATAATAGCCCACAACTGTCAGAAGCAAAACAGAAAAGCTATAGCACAGTAATAAAAAAAGATTCAGGAATATTGGTGTAATTTCCACATGAGACAGCTGAAAGAATATGAGACAATACAGGAGTTCGTCAAAGACCTCAGACTGCTGAGCCAGACGTGCAACTTTGGAGACCTAAAAGAGTACATGATCAGAGACTACACAGTATTAGGCATAAGGGATACAAGCCTCAGGCAAAGACTGTTAGAGGAGCCTAAGCTTAATTTGGAAAAGGCAGTTAGAATGTGCCAAGCAGCTGAGATAACAAATGCCAGGCTGCAGAAGCTCGAGGAAAAAGCTGAACAAGCTGAACTAGACAAGATTACAAGACTGCAAAAAGGTATGGCAACATATAGACAATATAGAAAGGAGGACCTCACTATGAAGCAGGCAAGATGAGGCCAAAAGAAAAGTGTTTGAAGAAACAATGATCAGCTGTAAATGCTGTGGGGGTTGCCACAAGCACATGCAATGCCCTACATTTGGTAAGTGCTACACAAATGCAAAAGGTTCAATCACTTTGCAACAGTTTGCAGAAAGGAACAAGATGCACCACACAAGAAACAGCAGGTCCATGCTCTATGCAACAAGGAAGAGAAAGAATTCCTCATTGGCACAATACAAGAAGTTCATTCTTCTGAGGATTGGGCAATTACCCTGGACACCAGTGGACTAATGGTAACTTTTAAATTAGATACAAGTACACAGGTCAATGTAATACCAGAATACATTATTAAAAAATGAAAACTAAACCTGTGTACTATGAGAATAAGAAAGTGAAACTTAGAGCATATAATGGGAACACAGTTGCAACCAAAGATGTTTGTGCACTGCATGTTAGACACATGGGTAATACAGTAAAAATTCAGTTTGTAACAGTCCCAGTAAAGCTAGTGCCAATTATTGGGTTGCAAACATGTAAAACTCTAGGTTTGATTAAGAGAATGAATGCCACTGAAGAACTAGAAAGCAAGAACATAGAAGAAGAGTTTTATGATGTATTTCAAGACACAGGGAAATTCTCAATTGAGTACAAGACAGAATTAAGAGACCCAAATGCTCCCACTATACATGCTGCAAGAAATGTTCCCTTCGTACTTAAGAAGAAACTGAAAAAGGAATTAGATGGATTAGTTAACATGGACATAATAGAAAAAGCAGAGCAACCAGTTGCTTGGGCTTATTCACTGGTCATAACAGAAAAAAAGATGGATCCTTGGGATTGTGTCCCAAGCAAATGAACAGATGCATCAAAGGAAGTATCATATTTCCACCAGGAAAGAGGTTTTTGGCAACCTGGCAGAAGCTAAATATTTCTCCACTTCGGATGCCTCTTCTGAGTTTTGGCAAGTTCTCCTAGAAAAGAATAGCACTAAATTATGTACTTTCAATATGCCCCTCAGAAGGTATTGCTTTCATAAGGTTCTTTTTGGACTGTGTCATGCATCTGAAGTATTTCACAGAAAGGTGCAACAAATTTTTGAAGGTCTTGATGGAACTGTGGTTTATATTGCTGATGTATTAGTTTGAGGAAATACCATGGAAGAACGTAACTCAAGGCTAAGAAAGGCACTAGAAAGAGCTAACAGAGCAGGTTTGAAACTGAACAAACAAAAATGCAAATTCACAGTCAAAGAAACAACATATCTGGGAGAACAGCTCTCTGAGAAAGGGGTTCAAATTGATCCTGCAAGGGTTAAAGCCATTACAAACATGCCACCCCTACAAATAAAAAAAGGAGTGCAAAGGTTACTGGGATTGATCAATTTTGTAGGGAAATATCTACCTAACTTAGCAGAGCAGACCAGACACCTTAGATCACTCCTACAAAAGAATGCTCAGCGGATATGGGAACACAAACATGAAGCTGACTTTAAAAACTTGAAGGAAAAAATAATAAAAGCTCTGGTACTAAAATACTATGACCCTAAAAGGCCCATTAAATTGTCAACAGATGCTTCTAAGGAAGGCATTGGAACAGTTTTGCTTCAAAAACATGAGAATAGCTGGAGACCAATAGCATATGCATCTAGGGCACTCTCTAAGTCAGTGTGTCTATGTGCACAAATTGAAAAATAAAGTTTAGTTCTGGTATATGGCTGTAAGAAATATCATATGTTCATCTATTGGGAATTTGTGATAGCTGAAACTGATCATAAACCTTCAGTAACTATAGCAAAGAAAGGGTTATCAGACATGCCACCCAGATTACAGAGACTTTTCTTTCAACTGCAACTGTATGATCTAAACATACAGTACACACCAGGAAACCATCTATTTATTGCAGCTATGTTGTCCAGAGCATGACACAATGGTAAATTATAGAATTTCAGACTTATACATAGTACATGTTAACCTAATTAAAAAAGAGTGATTCCTGTCACAGATAAAGTGTGGGCACTAATTGCAAAAGCTACTGCTCAGCACATAACATCACAAAAAGTGGTAACAGCTATTTGTGCCGGTTGGCCTGGAAAACATATTCCTAACCCTTACTCTCAATTCAAGGAAGAGCTGTCCAGCCGAGGGCTTCCCCTCCATGAGAATGAAGCTGCAGGGTTAAAAGCAGCTGGGCAGGCTGTATGGAGATACATTCCTCAGCCCCAGCACAGCTCTGGTTGCCTCTATCCCCACAGCTCCATTCTGTGTCACAGAAGGGAAGCCCTGGACTGGACTCTGCAGGGAAGCAGGGATGGGGCTCCCTCTACTCTGGCAGAGTGCTTTGCAGCTGGCAATGGGGGAGAGTTGGCTCTTGATGTCCCTGCCTGCTGCTGCTAGGCATCAGGGGTTGCAGCCATGGGGGGGAGTGTGTGAGGGTCCCTCCACCCCCCCCCACCCTGTCCAGCTAAGCCCCTCAGGGGAGAGGAGGGGGAGGGGGAAGTGTTAGTATTCCCCCGGCATGGAACAGAGCCTCCCCTCCCAACCCTGCAGGACAAGCAACCCAGCACGGCCCTGTTATGGTGACAGAGATAGAGAGAAGGGTTAATTCTTCCCTCCTCTCTCCCATGCCAGGTTCTACCAGCTCCAGGGGCCACCAATGCAGACCCCTCCCCTCTACTCCCCAGCTGACAGGCTGACCCCAGCTGCAGAGGGGAAGGACAGAAGAATTAACCCCCTCCCTGCCCACTTTGCCTTAATGGAGTCATGCTAAGCAATGCCTCTGCTAGCACTGGTCCCTGCTCAGCTAAAAAGCAGAGGCGGAGGGGGCAGCCCTGCAGCTGGAACAGAGAGCCCTACCCAGCCCAGAGAGCATGCTGGGATGCTGGGGTCTCCGGTTTATCTTAAGCCAGCAAGGGGCCTGGGACAGACATTGCATAAACCAGCTTGACCCAAATCAGTTAAGTCCGATACTACATTCAACCAGGTTTATCACAAACTGGTTCCAGCCATTTTCAAACTAGTTTATGTGCACTGAACATCTGTTCTGTTACACATTTAAACCAGTTTCTGATCACCTAAACAAGTTTATGTGTAATGTCAGTCCCTAGTCAAAGACCTTGCGGCCAGGGACTGTTTAGGTGTATACAGTTCCCACCCCAACCAGGATGTGATCAGTTGGGACCTGCAGGCATTCTTGTTGCACTCCTGTAACACAGTGCCAACAACAGCACAGTATTATGGTACATTTATTCAAAGACTTTGAGAGAGAACCTAGGAGAGGAATCATTGCTGAGCAGAAGCTCAGTTGAGAAAAAAAGTCAACTCTGACAGACAACACAGAAGAGGCTAATATGTTAAAGAGCTGTTCTGCTTTAGTCTTCAAAGGAAAGGAGACTATTAAGAGGGTGTGTAATGCAGTAATAGTTAGCTGGAAAAGGGAAGAGTCAGAATGCGGAAGGAACACTGGCGCCTACATAACCTAAATGTATTCAGATAAGCAGGGCCCCATGAAATTCACCCTAGAGGCTTAAAGGAACTAACAGAAGTGATAAAGGAACTGTTGGCAATTATTTCTAAGAACTCATGGAGGATGGATGAGTGGAAAAGGGTAAATATCCTATTTCTCAGAAGGGCAAAAGGGGAATTGAGGGAATTACAAATCAGTTTAAGTTTACTTTCAATACCTGATAAAATGAAAGAACAATTTATAAAGCAGAGAGTGGAAGTACCCTGAGAAAAATAAAAAGATACATAGAAGGCAAAGCAGCTCGTATCAGAAACAAAACATGCTAACATAATTTAGCCACACATTTTTTTAACATAACCTCAATTTTGAGACTCTGTCTTTTGACACATATAGCCTGGTTTTCCCTGGTCTTGAGCATGCATCTTCTATTTGTTATTATAGGGCTGCTGAAATTCAGTGACTAGGAAAATCCTGCATCAAACTGGGCCAAAAATAAACAGACACATTTGAAAATGTTGGATTTCTTTTGAAGTGATAATGGATAGCTGGATTGCAAACAATTTACAGTCATGGTGTAAATCACAGAAGTCTTCAGCAGGTTTTAGCCAAGGGAAATCTTTAGCCAGACTCAAGATTCTGTGAATGAAAATTTTTCTTTTTTTCCCCCCTCAGGGAAGGATACTTCTAGCCCCAGTGATTGTGAAAGAAACCTTCCAAATATAAGCCAAGTATAAGATGATGCAGAATGAGGAATACCTAGTACAGAAGAAAAGATATAGGACTAGTTAAAAAAAGCACAAGGCATTAATAGTTCAATGTTCAGTTGGAAGGAAATGTTAAGTGGAGTCCCGTTGCATCCCATGGGGTCAATATTAATCAATAGTTTCATTAACAACTTGGAGAAGAGAATGGAGAGTATTTTAATCAGATCTGCACATTATACTAGGATGGGAGGCTGGCAAATAATTTGCAGGATAGGAATAAAATACAACATGAGCTTGATAAATTACAGAAATGGTGTGAAATCAATAAAAAGAGATTCAATTAGGACAAATGTAAAGTGTTTCCATGTAGGAAAGAATAAGCAAAAGGACAGATACAGAATGGAGGTATTCTGGCCAGGCAGTAATACCACAGAAGGGGCTGGGGGATGATCAGTTGAATAGAAGTCAATACCATAATGCTGTTGCAACCAAGCAAGGTAATTATTCCACTCTTCACAGCATTAGTTAGGCCTCTGTTTGCGGCACTGTGTTTAGATTTGGGCATCACATTATAATGAAGACAGACAAGTTGGAAACAGTTCAAAGAACAACAGGAATGCTAGAAGGTTTGGAAAATACAAACCTATGCAGAAAGGTTAAAGGAACCTGGAATGTGAGACCTCATCCTCCTCTCATCCACACTAGGATAAGAAAGGGGGAAGTCTGTGTACTTACAGAGTGTAGCTACATCACAGTAAAACTGCATTAAGGCAGGGGGGAATCAGGCTATTCTTGTCTAGAGAAAAACAGATTAAGGAAAGACATACTACATAATGGAATGATACAGATGTGTAAAGGTACATTCAGAAAAATAACAGAGATTAATTATGCTCATTCTACCCTTGCTGAAATAGGAGCAATGGGCCTAAGCTGAAGCATGGAACGTGCTGGGGGGTGGGGGACGACACTGTCTGTGTTTTAGAACAGGTCAGGGAATGAAACAAGGCAGGAGAATGGAGCCTTGATCTCATCTGGGGTTTCTTGGTCCTTCTATAACACAAACAACAACAGCAAGGTAACCAAGGACAATGTAAAGCCACCATGGTTAGAATTACAAGACTGTATTCCAAGGCCATTTTACAAGTAACCAGAGCCATACTTCACTCTTATAAAGCACCTCAAAGGAAATAGAGTAACAGTGTGCCTTAGTACAGAGAGGAAAAGCAGAGGCACAAAGAGCATAACCCCACAAAGTTAGAGGCACATGGGGAGTATGTGCCAAAAATCAGGAATAGAACCCAGATCTGGCTCCCAGGCCTTGTGCTACCAACTGCCTCCCCCAGAGTCAAGGGCTAGGGACAGACATTCAAAAAACCTGAGCCTTAATTGATTCAATCTTTGAAGGTTAGTCTAATCTGCCTAAGCTAAACCAGTTTGTAACCGTGAAGACATCCCCTCTGGACTGAAAAAGCAGGCACATGCCTGCAGTGGCTCAGGCTAGAAGCCAGGGTACGCTAGAGTAGCCCTCCCTTCCCTTCTTCAGGATTGAGCTGAGTGGGGTGTGGCCAGGCCCCAGCAGGATGCTCTGATTAGGGAGGGATTTCCCCAACCCCATACCCCCACCAGCCCAGCAGGGAATTGATAACACCCCTAACTCAGTGTTTATCACCCCATTAAGAAAACAACAGATGGACATTACCAGCCACCTGCTGATTCTGCCTTTGTCCCAACTCTCACAGCATGGACTGTAGCCAGCATGTGGTCTGCTAGCTAATGCTATGTGTCTGTGTAAGGCAAAGGGGATGGTGGAATCCCTGCTTAGAGGGGAGGGGGGAGCAGAAGCCATGCAGATGCCTGCAGTCTCTGCTGGAGCTGCAGCCAGGGAGCAGAGGGGAGGGGCCAGCTCTGCTGTAGAGCAGAGAGCCCAGCCCAGAGAGTATGTCAGGATGCTGTGGGAGCCTGGTTTAATTTAAACCAGGAAGGGGTCTGGGACAGACATTGCATAAACTAGTTTTACCCAAATCAGTCAAGTCTGATACTACATGCAACCAGGTTTATCTCAAACCGGTTTCAGCCATTTTCAGACTGGTTTATGTGCACTGAATATCTATTCTGTTACAGGTTTAAACCAGTTTCTGATCACTTAAACTGGTTTATGTGTAATGCCTGTCCCTACCCAAGGAGTTCAACTCTGTTTACATTCAGTCAACTGATTAAAATCTGGGCCTGTTGTATTTAAAGGATATATTGGGGATGGGGTGGGATTCACTGTTCTCAAACCCAAGGGTCCCCTTCATCCCCTTGGGGAGCAGGAGCGAGGGGAGCAGGGTGCACGTAGGCCACCCACATGTGTGCCTGCTTACCTCGGCGGAGGCAGCAGCAGCAGCGGAGGAGACCAGCGGCGGGGGCA
>NW_017729029.1:17257710-17260023 GCF_001723915.1 Gavialis gangeticus | reverse complement strand
GGTCCCTTCCGACCCTTAATCTATGAATCTATGAATCCCCAAAGGAGTCTCCCAGCATTGCTTGCTGAAATAGCATACAGCAGCCTTAGGAAAACACTGACTGGACAGCAGCCAGAGCAGAGCTCAATGTGCAAGAATAGAGATGAAGGTCTGTGGCTCTGCAGCACATTACAGACGCCAGCCAAAAGCCCAATCACACCATCTGCCAAATTAATATTCTTATTTTTAATATCCCATTTAAAAGGAACCTTTCTGGGGAAAGAGAGAAACCCTCACCAATTTCATTTCAATGTTTTATAAGGAGTCTTAACAACCATCAGGCCAGGTTCTTGCCCCCTACTCCCCTGCAGCTATTCTCCCTCTACAGGTCCTGGTCTGAATACATGAAAATACACCACTGAACACAATGTTCCTGCTGCTGCTATACCACCACTTGTAGAGAACAGATTAGGGAAACCAAGGAGGAAGAAACTGAAATGACTTGTTTGTGTCAGAACAGTTTTCATATCCCATATTCTCTTCGCAGGTCCTATCATCAGTGGCAAATGTGCCTCTTCCCATAAGTTACGTAGTAGGAGCAACACAGTAGATTGCACTCACTTGTCCTACCCCTAAAAAACATGGAAGAAAATGGGAGGCAAATTTAGAAAATTCCAGAGAGGGAAAGAAATGAAAAAGTATACCCCAGGTGGATCTAATTGCAGAAACAAGTTTAGTTGCTCTGCTGCTAGCAAGAGAATGCAAATGAGGGGCAGATGTTCAAAACAGCAGCAGCAGAAGCAGCATTAGCAACTGCTCCAAGTTTATGCATCACAAAGTTGGGCCTATCCCTGGCTCTTTGCCAGGCTCAGGGTCCCCCTTCCAAGAATGTCACCTCCTGAGGCTCTTCCACAGCAGCTCCTGGGCAGAACAGCAGCACTGCCACTGCTACTGATGCTAATGGAATTAAACATTAATGTGCTAAACAGAATGGAGAGCAAGGGGGGGGCTAGCATTTCTCTATGTAACAGACATGATCAAGGTTAACAGTTGCCAATTTTTATTTGCTCCACTATGTCAAAATCTATGTCCTTATTATCTAGTATATTAGACCCTTCAAGACTATTATTTCCCCTGCAGTGGCCAGCACAATGCTTTGAAAGATGAACCCTCCCACATCTCTGAGGATTGGTTTATATACTACATGGTTGTGCTGACAGAACTCTGGTAAGTATATTTCCATTCAGAGCTCTTCTGTGGTCACGCTGTGACCAAAAGAAGGATTCTGCCATCACCTGACAAAAGGCATGTGCTGGTTGCCAGTCCCTTCAGTAGCTGGTACTTTTCCAGGGTGCATTTTGCCCCTGCTGGCACAGCTATTGGAGAATCACCAGAAGCTTTGTGGGCATGAACTGACAGCTTTCCTGTGGAGGCTGCTGTATGACAGGAATAGTTCTGGTGGCAGAGGCAGCCTAACACTTGGTAAGACCTAACTAAATGGCTCTCCATCTGGCATCCATGGATCCCGAATCAGTTCAGGAAGTTGTCGAGGGCTTTGCAAAAAGAGGTGAGTTGAGTACCTGAGTAGCAGGTCCATTTGAGATGCAGTATCATCCTATACCAGGCAAGGAGGACAGAGTCCCGTAAATCTGATTATACAGTACCAGTCTCGATACAAACTGGGACATCCTTATGTCTTATACTCTGAAATAAGAACTTTGAATTCCTTTGCTTGCCCTTCATGTACTGCTTTTTGTTGCTTCTCCCCACCCCACTTTTCTATCTGGTATAACACTTTTTGACAGTTTTTATTATCATCTACTTAACACTATAAGCCTCTTAGGACAGGGACCTTCTCCTCCTACTTGCCTATAAAGCAGCAGGCATACATATTGCACTCTATAAATAATTAATAGTAATAATTAGCAAGCATAACTATTAGGAACAAAGGACTATCAAACCAGATCAAACCATTAGTCCATTAAATTCAGCATCTGCTCTAAGATTCAGAGCTAACACAGTGAAGGACCAACTGCCCAGAACTTCCACTGGCTTCACTGGAAATTGTGGCCACTCAGTCAACAAAGCTGTGTCAATTCACACCACCAGCAAAGTTGGCCCTTTGAATATGTCACAATTCAATTCAAATTTAGTAATCTTTTCTCAGACTGTGAATATTTTAGTCCTTCATCATGCCCTACAGCTGTCCAATCCTAGGTCTACCAAAGTCAATGGGAATCTTTCAGGATTGTACACTATCTTGAGCCTTATCTTCTCCTGGCTTAAATCAATTTGTGTTCCCAGGCTCCAGTTAACACCATCTTACAGTCTAGC
>NW_017729029.1:17237687-17252710 GCF_001723915.1 Gavialis gangeticus | reverse complement strand
GAGCCTTATCTTCTCCTGGCTTAAATCAATTTGTGTTCCCAGGCTCCAGTTAACACCATCTTACAGTCTAGCCTAACTTATTTGGTGAAAATTGAAGATGTCTTTGCTTTGTCATTGTACCTAGAAATGGAATTCTAGGTACAATAGCTCCAATAATGCCAATAATACTTCCTTCTTGTATAGCATTTTCCACAAGTAGGTCTCAAAGCAATTTACAAAGGAAGTCAGTATCATTATCCTCTTTTTGCAGCAAGGGAAAGAGAGGCACAGGGAAGAGAAGAGACTTACCCAAGGTCTCACAGCAGGCAGGTGGCAGAACCAGGAATAGAAGCCAGCCTTTCTGCTATAGTCCTATTTCCCAGGTTTAAATTATTGCTACTCTAAGATTAAAAGAATGGAGAATGCCTCATTCACCCCCTCCAGGGGACAGTTACTCACCTTCATAGATTTCTTACATTTACATACTAGGCCACAAAAGCAAAATAAATTCCCTCTCCTCCCACATGCTTCAGAGTAAATGCTTCAACTTCAGTTCAGAGCCACATGTACAATGTGAGTAACTTATCCAAAGAAAATGCACCTGAGAATTTTAGGCTGCAAGTTTGCAGGGATTTGTTGAGGCATTCCCTGTTTCTACTGTCCAGAGAGAATATTTCCTAACAAGAAATCTTACCTTCTCCAGGAAAGCTTTTTCCATTTATTTGTGTCCCCAGGCCCCAAATTTAGCAAAGCGCTGAAGCATGTATTTAACTTTTAATCAAACACATTAGTTGCCCCATTGAAGTCAATGGAACTTTTCAGGTGCTTAATACTAAGAATGTGCAGAAAGTGTTTGCTAAACTGAGGACCCAGGGAGGTAATGGCTGATGAAGGCAGAGAAGAAATACTCAATAAATGAACCAGAACCATCAGTAAATGAATCCCAATTGGGCAAACTTATTTTTATCTCCTGTCTCTGCTTCATTCGATAAAGAAATGTTGGCCATGGATGAGGAGCTTGTGCTGCTGCTTTTAAACTCTGCTTCCCAACAATAAGACCCTCAGGGAATGATCATGCTGTTTCTTTAATCCCCACTCGTCTTTATGTTCTTCATGAAGCCTCCCTCCCACCCACTTACAAAACCCTCCAGCCCATGCTTACTTGTACTTTAAACGTATGCTTGTTTGCATAGCCCAGGGGCTGAGTTAAAGCTGGAGCACTGTATAATTCTTGGAATAAAGTATACCTGCTTTGCACTGAGGATGCAGGATAAGCGACTCAAGCTCCATTAATCCCTCAGTACCTTTTATATTTCCCTGAAAGCAACAAAGTTCTCCTCTAACTGACACAAGTAACCAGGAACAAATGACAGCACAATAAAATCACCAGATCTGTCCCAGACACACATAGGCAGTTGCAGAAACAGTGAGGATGCAGTAATGTGGGAAAAGTTTTGTCACGGGGAAAGCCTGGGGTAGCTCAGATGCACGGACCATCATCCAACTCAATTGCCTATCCGTAAAGTCTGTTAAAAAAAAAAAAAGCTGTCGTATCCAAAGCTGACTGAAGCCCCATGGTAGACAGAACCCACGTGCCATGTTGAAGGACAGAGAACACAGCATCACCACCTGGGCTAAGTAGACAGCCAAAAAGCCCAAGGCTGAATTGATTGAGTTTTTGCAGGTTAGTCTAAACTGAGATTAAACTGAGATTAAACTGAGAAACAACTGAACAGACGTTCACTTTTGATTCAGGAAGCTCAGCCACATACCTGCAGTGGCTCAGGCCAGAAGCTGGGGGGCACTAGAGCACAGCTCTCTGGCAGGTAGCCAGTATGGGTTGCATGTTTGCTTCCTCTTCCTGCTGCCCCTGAGGTCTCTTGGATTTGCAGTCCAGAATTACAGCAGCATGACTCTGCAGAGTTACTCATCACTTCCTCTTTCTACTTCCAGATGCCTCTGGCATTTGTAGTCCACAGTCATAGTCAGCAGTAAGTTTTTAGCATGGCAGGGCAGCGCTGTACTTGGGGAAAGGAAAGTTTAACCCCCATCCCTGGCCCCAGACTCCAGCCAGAGTTTACCTGGAGGGGCAGCAGTCTCTGTCTCCCCTACCACCACCAACCTTCTCTGCTGGAGCAGACTGCACAGCACAGCACAGCACAACCCAGCCCAGGGCTGGAAAGCATGCTGGGATGCTGGAGGACTGTGAATTAACTTGAACCAGGAAGGGATCTGGGACAGAAGTCCTATAAACCAGTTTGACATAAATCAGTTAAGTCTGATAGTACATTCAACCAGGTTTATCTTAAACCAGTTTCAGTCATTTTGAAACTGGTTTACATGTACTGAGCTTACATTCTGTTACAGGTTTAAACCAGTTTCCAGTTACTTAAACCGGTTTATGTGCAACTTCTGTCCCTTGCCCTGGTAACTCATAAACCAGCTTACACCTTCAGAAACTGGTTTAAACCTGTAACAGAACAGAAGCTCAGTGCACAGAAACCAATTTCAGAATGGCTAAAACTGGCTTCAGATAAACCTGGTTGACTGTAGTATCAGACTTAACTGATTTAGGTCAAACTAGTTTATGAAAATTCTGTCCCAGACCCCTTTCTGGTTCAAGTCAAATCAGAGTCCTCCAGCATAGGCTGTGTGTTCACTTCCTCTTCCTGCTGCCCCCGAGGTCTCTGGGATTTTCAGTTGAAACCCACAGGAGAAGAACTCTGCAGGGCGGCTTATCACTTCCTCTTCCTGCTTCCAGGTGCCTCTGGGTTTGTAACCCATGATAACAGCCAGCAAGAGTCCACAGGGCTGTTGCCTTCTGTTCAATACATGCTCACTTCAGAAAAAGGACTATTCTTGTTCAAGCTTTTATGAATTCAGTGCCACTACCTTTTTCCCCACCCGCCCCCTCCTCAGCCTGGCAGGCACTGCTCCCTCCCCCTGCCACCTAGGCAGACCCTCAAGTTAGCTCTGGGCTGGGACCTGGCCATGCCCCCTCCACTCAGGCAGGGAGCGGGGAAAACCCTTGGAGCTGCCAGGCTGTCAGGTGTATTCTAGCACCCCCTGCCTTCTGGCTTGAGCCACTGAAGGCATGTGTCTGCATTTCCTGAATCAAAAGTGAATGCCTGTTCACTTGCGAATCAGTTCAATCTCTGCAACTTAGACTAACCTGAAAAGACTGAACTGATTCAGCCTCGGGCTTTTTGACTATCTGTACTTAGCCCTGGTGTCCAAGAGGGAGTGCAGCATCCTGCAGGAAACTTTCTCTGTGGTTTGCAGAACTGTCCCACCAAGCGTGTGCTGCTTCTGCTGCTACATCCCACTGGCTGCCTATAATAATGCTGGGTCACAGGTCTCTGCTAGGATGGGGAGTGCAGGGCCAGCAGGGGTAAGGCTGGGGAAAGAAGGGCAGGCTGGGAGAGGAGGTGATATGGTGTAGAGTATGGTCAGAGACATCAGGCTGCAGGGGTGAGTAGGGGCAACCCTATTTAAACCCACTGCTGCAGTCAAACAGGATTGTCAACCACAGAAAATATTTTTACTGCAAACTATTTTTGACTACCAAACTTTGTTTACTTTTTCAGCATGGGTGGTGCTAAACCCCTAAACTTGAACCCAGCCCTTCTAACTGGAGCCTGGCAGTACAGCAGGTCCTGGCAGAAGAGTTACATTTACATTACAGAAAACATATATTAGTAAAAATGTGCATCAGGAAAAGAGAATGCTTACTTATCAGTAAGAAGCTTGCAGGTTGTCAGAAAAAAAATCCTTGAATTCGCAAACCTGCTTGGAGAGGTAGCCTCCAGTAAAAACTTGTATGCACATTACACAGGGACACATAACTGCCATGCTGCAGGGTCTCAACTCCTGAACTTCAGCTATAATGGTCTTCTTATTTTGTTGATGATACTTTGAGAAATATGTCCCAGGAAGTAGTTTTTATAAACTTCCTTGAAGTACCATTTACTCAAATTTTCAATGAGAATTTTGTATCTATGAATTGTTTAAATGGTAGGGCTGTGCAAAATTTCACCGGCTGTTTTGTTCTGCTGCTGTTTTGACTTGTTTTGAACTCGAAACAGCAAAATCAAAATGAAACAGAGGGCTTTGAAACAGGCTCAAGTTTTAAAACTCAATCTGAGCTTCCCTGCAGGGAAACAGAAAGTAAGGAGACAGAGGGGGAAGAACCGTTCTCACATTGACTGTGTGGCTGGCCAGTAACTGTGATCCTTCCCTTAGGTCCCTTCCAGTCCCAGTGCTCTGGGGGAGGGATAGAAAAACAGTGTAAAAGGCAGCATCATTTGAACTGCCCTGCTTTCTGCCTTGGTGTCAGTCATACTGTGTGTTCCAGCAGCTCAGCGTCAGACAACGAAGGCTATAGCAGTGATCTTCTGAAGGATTTCCTACTTGCTAGCCTAGCCTTGCTCCTCCTAAACCTGGCACCAGCAGGAGCATGCCCGAAGGGAAGTCCCCCTCTCACTCCAAAGCCCCTGTCTCCCAAAAGCAAAGGCAGGCCACCCTGGAACAGTGGGGGAAAGGCGGACAGAAATTGGGGCATGTTGCAAGGGCGAGCAAGATCATCCAAGGCATTGCTGTTGATGGCCAGCCATTCTCCCCAATTGAGCAGCCAGGGTTCAGGTCGCTCATAGCACTCATGCCCCTATCCTACCAACTGCCCGCACACACCACCTTCAGCAGGATGGTGGTGCCCTCCCTGTATGAGGCATGCAGGAAGAACTTGAGGGAGGAGCTGTGCAAGGCAGGTCCGCAGGTGGCCTTACACTTCACCTTGGACATCTGGAGCAGCCAGGGTGGCAATCACACCTACCTCTCACTCACAGGACACTGGTGTGACCGGTCAGGCCATCAGTGGGCTCTCCTTCAAGCCGAGGTAACGTATAAGTCCCACACAGCAACAGAGATCATGAGGGGCCATGAACTGCTTAGTACAGGGGTGGCTTGCTGGGCCAGACAAGTTCGCCCGTGGGTCTATGGTCACCAACAATGGGGCCAATATGGTCAAGGCAGTCTATGATGCTAACTTCATCTGACAGGTCCCAGAAGACTGGAAAAGGGCCAATGTGGTCCCTATTTTCAAGAAGGGGAGGAAGGAGGACCCGGGTAATTATAGGCCGATTAGCCTCACCTCTATTCTTGGCAAGACCTTAGAGAACATCATAAAGGATCACATTTGTGGGGGGGCCAGTGGGTAATACAATGTTAAGGGGCAACCAGCATTGGTTTATAGCAGGCAGATCCTGCCTGACTAACCTGGTCTCTTGTTATGAACAGGTCACAAAGTGCTTAGATGCAGGGGTGGAGATAGATGTCATTTACTTGGACATTAAAAAGGCTTTCGACACAATGTCACACCCAATTCTTACAAGAAAACTGAGTAGCTGTGATGTGGATTTTTTCATAGTAAGGTTGGTGAAAAACTGGCTTATGGGACGCACCCAGAGAGTGGTGGTGGATGGGGGCACTTTCGTGCTGGAGAGATGTGGGCAGTGTTGATCCCCAGGGCTCTGTCCTTGGACCAGTGCTGTTCAATATCTTCATCAGTGATTTGGATGAGGGGGTTGAAAGCACTCTGTAAAAATCCACAGACGACACCTAACTATGGGGCACAGTAAATACACTGGAGGGCAGGGAGTGAATCCAGGCAGATTTGGATAGACTGGGGAAGTGGGTGAATCAGAATAGGATGCAATTTAACACGGATAAGTACAAGGTGCTGCACCTGGGGAGAAAGAATCTCCAATGCACCTATAGACTGGGAAGTACCATTCTGAGTACCATGGCAGTGGAAAGGGATCTCAGAGTCTTGGTTGACACAAAAATGTATACGAGTCACCAATGTGACAAGGTAATAAGTAAGGCTAACCACATGATTTCTTGCATTAGTAGGTACATCACAAGCAGGTCTAGGGGGGCGATATTTCCTTTCTATGTGACACTGGTCAGGCTGCAGCTGGAGTACTGCATCCAGTTTTGGGCACCACACTTTAAGAGGGATGTGGATAACCTTGAGAGGGTTCAGAAAAGGGCTACTCCTATGGTTGAGGGCCTGCAGGCAAGATCCTATGAAGACAGACTGAGGAACCTGAATCTCTTCAGCCTCTGAAACAGAAGGCTGAGAGGTGATCTTGTGGCTGTCTACAAACTCATCATGGGGGGTCAACAGGGAATAGAACATACTAGGGCGCCCCTCAGGGTTACTAGAAATAATGGCCACAAACTAAAGGAGAATTTGTGGCTAAGAGGAATGGGGTCTGATTGATTGTAATAAGGGACAGTCCAAATGAAGTGCTTGGACTTACCTGGGGCTTGTCCCTCACCCCCTGACATCCCTATTTCCATTTTCACTGACTGGCTTTCTTGCCTGCTTTGTATCCTTGAAAGCTGGAAGGCTTTGGGGCCTCAGCAGGGATGGCCATCCCCGCAGTTTTCACCCCCCTCTGCCCTAACACAGACACAGTCACACAAGCACCCATGTCACGAGTTTTGCCTGTCAGCAGCCTGAGGTGCAGTTTCCCAGAAACCCCTGCACCTATCTCCTTGAAACTTGGCACACTTTGTGGCCTGAGTAGGGGCTACCATCCCTGCAGTTTTCACCCTCCTGTGCCATCACACCTACAAGTGACAAGTTTTGCTTTCAAGACTTTGAGGTGCAGTTTCCCAGAAACCCCTATACCTATCTCCTTGGAGCTTAGCAGACTTCATGGCTCCAGAAGGGGCTACCATCTCTGCAGGTCTCATCCAAATCAGGCAAGAAATGATAAAGTTATAGGCTGTTTTGTGCCTGTTCATTATAGCCTATGGCCAAATGTCAAAAGAGTGTCAAAACAGTGAAATGAAACAGAACAGTGGTTTCAAATCAAACCAAAATTCAAAATGAAACACTATTCCATCGCAACATCAAAACAGAAGTCAAAATGGAATGGTGTCGTTTTGCACAGCCCTAATAAGCGGTTTCTAATTTTTTTTCTAATTTCTTATTTAGCCTAAATAAAACTCTTGGCCTGTAGGTTGTTCGCAAAAGCTGAGAGTATTTGCCATTTAAACTGTAAAAGCTAGTTTTAATCGCACGCGTTGGTCACAAAGTCAGCTTCTGTTCCCTGATTGGCTGGTTTCTATTCTCTGTTTCCCTGGTTTCCATTGTCAACAGTTGTAAGAGCTCAAAATTCATCTTCCAAATATACCCTTAAAATTCACTTTTCTCTGCAAGTAAACTCCTGCAAAATATTCATGAGATGCAAAATGGGCATGAATGCAGACAAAATAATTCATTTGCTACTCAAGTGAATATTCACTGAAAAATTGATAGTTAATTCTAACTCCTGGGAAAGCAAAATTGTTTGCAGTTGCATTTGTTTGCTCTCTATTACTTTTTAAATACATTATTGGTGGCAATTTGATTTTTATTAATTATTTGTCCCACAGTAGCACCTAAGGCTGATCTCATATGGCTCATGTATTGTGCATGAGCTACAAGCAATGAGATTACCAGTCTCTGAAAAGGCATTATTTGGGGTCTGCATCATTTATTGCAATTTGTCTCATGAACAATGTTATTGGAGTAGCACAAAAAGAAACCATAATATTAGAGTCCAACGGTCATTGCTACCTCTTTTACAAGACTGCAACATCATTTAAAAAAAACTGCTTAAACCTGTGCTTAACACCATCTTTAACAGAGACTGTGTGTGAACACATGCTTAAAAAGTTAAAACATAATTAACTA
Organism: Gavialis gangeticus; assembly: GCF_001723915.1. Classification (NCBI taxonomy): domain Eukaryota; kingdom Metazoa; phylum Chordata; order Crocodylia; family Gavialidae; genus Gavialis; species Gavialis gangeticus. The sequence continues at coordinate 17,244,984 of NW_017729029.1, read as the reverse complement.
ACACTGTACATAAGGATGCTTTCCTAAATGAGGGCCCAACCTATTACTATAATACAGGGAGAGATGCATGTGTGCGTTTGAGACCAGGAGAGAGCAAGGAAGAGAGAGGGAGAGATTTGAAAAGGCTATAGAAGAACAGTTACAGTACTCATGAAAGAAGAGAACTTCTAACACGCAAGCTGTGTTTCTCACTAGCTATTCCCAATCCTACCCCTATAAATAACTCATTTTTAATGCAGTTTCCTTAACCATTTTATCTTACTCACAGGGGGCTTTGAGAAAATTTCCCCAAAGGGACACAATAGATAGCAAGAAACTATCACAGTTCTGGCAGGCGCATCAGTGGGTAGATGTTTTAAGTTCATGGCATTCCTAAAGGGGCAGTGAAAATACTTCTAAAGTAGAAGAATTCCATCAGGTTTTACTTTAAATGAGAGGAATGCTGCCCATTTCTTTTGCCTTTTGCAGATCTGACTGAAGGTAGCAAAGCTTTTTCTTTCTCCAAAATACCTGTGTGGCGGAGCAACAGCTACGCTTCCTATATCCCCTGTATTCTAATTTCATTTCCAGGTCTCAAAAGACATCTAGAAAGCCATTCACTGTTGCTCAGAAGAGGAAAATAGGAATATAGACAGGGAAGTGACTTAAATAATGAGCTAAGTATCCAGATAGAAAGAGACAGGCTGATACTAACATTACATGTTCTGTTGAGATGGATCTGACATTGCCCCAAATAAAATGATGTTTTAGGGCATGACTCGGTGCCCAGTAGTCTGTGTAAGGCTTTCCACTGACATCAATCAGTCCCTTATAAGCTGTTTCTATGCCCCTGCAGACAAACATTCTTCTGATCCCTTTTGAGGCAGATGCTTCTCCAGCCCATTACCTGGAAAACTGCAGCTTTTCCATTTTCACATTCAACTACTTCATTTGCCTGATATGCCAAATCTGCTTGGGATGGCAAGGCCTGATACCCAACAAACACTAACAAAACATGACAGGCAACTCTCTGCACTCTGCCACGGCAGGACAAGCCAGGGAGGAAATTTAAAGTGACCTCTTCCAAGGAAACCCAATGCACAGGAGAAGAGAAATTAACTGTTTCTTTTATTAGGGGTAAAAAATCCCAGATACAAACTGGGTTTTCACTCTCCCATGCCAAATACTGGACAGCGCTTACAGCTGAAGCAAAAGAGAAAAACCCATGTGTCTGGCCTTCCTAATCTCGAACATAAGAACAATCCATGCTAAGGAGATTAAAACAGGTGATTGCAAATGAGAAGATGACATTTCTAATACCTCTTCATATGTGGAATGTACTCCATATAAAGATTCTGCGTATACTGTTATTTTATAAAAAAAAAATATATATATATATATATATATATCACACACACACACACACACACACACACACACACTACAATTTATAAAATAAAAGCTCCTTGAGGTGCAACACGGATCATTATGTGCTTAATTGCATCATCACTGATGATGCAGTTAATTTCTTTTTCAAATAGCACCTATTCCGATTTATTCTCAATTCCTGTATTCTAGCTACGTTCTGTGGCAAAGTAGGATTCTCTCAGGCCAGCCATTGCCAGCCTCCCACCTGCCTATGGGCATGCCACCTGCCTGTCTCACCCACCACGACTTGCTGGAAAATTAATGAGTAGATGTTGATTAAGCGGGGGCTGCCCATTTCTTGCCCCAATGCCAGGGGACACTATCTGCAGCTCCGATCCTCCCCTACACCACAGCCCAAGCCTCGCAGATGGCATCCAGAAGTTACAAGCACACCAGCCCCACACTAGGCTTCAGAATCCTCCTCATAGGACTCTCCTTTGGTCCTCCCACTCTGGCAGCCTATGCCACCTTCATCCAGGCTGCCAAGCTCCATGTAGCTGGCTCCCCTCTTGGGCATGGTCCCTACTCAAGACCTTCAGACATACACAGGCAGGGTCCCAGGTCCATGACTCTGGGTTCCCTTCGCAGTGGGTACCTGACCCTTTTGACCTTCTCGGTCCCGGCCCCAGCATGGGCCAGTCAAGGGAGCACTCCACCTCCAGCCTCACTAGCCCACACTGTCTCCGGGTCCCCCTTCTTGAACATGGGGAACTGGGGTACCTCACACCACGACTGGTGCCCCAGAGTCTCACAGGGGAATCTCCCCCCCCCCCCCCCCGGCGCAGCAGGTCATGGTGCTATTCTGGATGTTACTTTCGACCCACTCTCTGCCTCGCAGCTGTGGAGGACTTATCAGGGTCAGGACTCACCTCTCTTGCTCTGGGTCTGAGCCCCCCGTTCACTCAGCCCCTGGCCCAAATCTCAGCCTCAGGCGTCCGGAGACTTACCTGGGCCTGATCCCTTTGCTTGGGGCTCCACATCACCCCCCTCACTGGGACTTCAGATCTCTACCTACTAGGGGCTACCCCCCACAGAGCCTCCATTACTCTGCCCCTCCCTTGGGGCTAGCACACCGCCCCTCACTGGGGCTACAGATCTCAGCCCCCCTCACTGGGGCTTTCCAACTCTGCCCCTCCCTTGGGGCTAGCACACTGCCCCTCACTGGGACTACCAGTCTCAGCCCCCTTCACTGGGGCTCTGGGAGGGAGAGGGGTTTGCTCCCTGGTGGGCTCAGGTGGCCATAGCTGTGCCTGGCCCCAACTCTCCCTCTCAGGGTCTTGCACCCCCACAGGGCTCAGGCGGCCTCGGCCGTACCTGGCCCCCACTCTCTTCCTCAGGGCTTGCACCCCTGCAACTACCTCTGATGGAATACAAACCCACCTGGTTGTGAGGGCTAGGGTTAAGGCACCCCTACCCACCTTTCACAAGGGTGATAACTGGCCTGGCATTTCCTGGGAGCTCCCACACCACTGACAGCCCCACCAGGCCACCCACTCCTGGCAGGGTGCACTTTTAGGTCATGCCCAGAACCAGGAGCCTCCTAACCATCCTCTGCAGCTCCTCCCTTACCTCCAAATGATACCTGCAGCCAGGCAATATCATTGCCTCACCTCCAGCAGCAAAACTGCCCTGTTTATATGGCCAGCCCTAGGTCCAAAATGGCTGCCCTCATCAGGCACCTGGTGGCTGCCAGCATCAGGCCCTTAAAGTAGCAGGCACCTACGGTGCCCTGCCACACATTCCATACAGCATCTTTCTTCTGGGAGAGCAGTGAATATTTATGGAAGCCCCCAGCCATTGCATTAATTTACTTACAGAGCATGATCTGAAGACTGAAGACTACCCTGAACTCCAAGAGAATATTAGCTGAGCCCCATATATATCAAACAGCAGATACAGTGCAAAAACAGCCATGTTGTTCCCATCTGTTACACTGAATGTGAGGTTTTCAAACTAAAAAGAGAATTATAAAATAACATTCATTAGGCTCCAATCCTGCAAAGGCTTACACACTTGCTTAACTTCACACTCCACAGGCTCTGTTAATGACTCTAATAGAGCTCTCTATAAAAATAGGCACATGCATGAGACTTTCAGGAGCAGCATGTTTGCTGTAGATCACCACTGTGCTGAGAGCATTTCTCTGACCTTATTTTTCTAGAGTTGGTCATGCTGTTTTAAATAAGAATAAAAACTGCCTCAAACCTTCATTCAACATAACATGAACTTTTCTGGAGCTTCAAATTCAGATCATTTGCCCATTCATTTTATCAAGGTAAACAGAGAAAGTCAAAGGGAGGGAGACCTGCCCTAGGTCCCACTCTGCCAAAGCAGAATTGCTTTCTACAGCATATTTACAAGTTCTGATACTCCTTTGAGGTTCTAGCTGGGAAGAAAAGTTCCCTGTACCACAGGCTTCTGTAATATTCCCATATGGAGCAGAAGCAGAAAATTTGGAAATCTCACAGGACAAAGTCTCTCCTCATAAGATTTATGACTCAATTTGGCAAAATGAAGCAGTTCTGATGCACATGGAAATTTGTGGATGCCTATTCAAATGAGTCTTTTGAGCCTTTTTAACTCCATACTCCAAGAGCTTTCAGTGCCATTGCCATTTCTTCTCTAGAGCCTTCTTCCAGCCTGGCTCCTCAGTATCTTGAATATTCTGCAGACCATCCAGTTCTAGAGAAAAGATCAGTGTCAGGAAAGGACAATGACTATACAGACTGAAAGCACAGACAAAAGACTCTTGACACAAAAATTACCCCAGGCACAAAGAAAACACCAACAATGATCACACTCAACAAAACCATTCAGAAATTTCACAGTAAAAAAGGAAGAAAGAAGATTTCAAAAGTCACTTTAATTTCACCACACAACTCTGTGCATGAGTGATAGTGTGAGGAAAACTAGGACTACGGAGTACATAGCAGGTCACTAGGATTTCTCCCATTATATTTCTTATAGCAGTTTGGTACATGCACATACATGAGTGCTCTGCCTTTTTGTGTTGTTTGGAAACAGTGAGAGTGAATAGGATTCTCTCTCTCCCCTCTCTAAAGGCTACAATAATGAGCCAAAGAATATGTTTCCACTCTTCTGAGAGAGAAAGCTTTTAGAGATGCTGCTAAATGCCTAGCTCAGAGATGTTTCTGAAAGTAGTGACTGTACCCTCATCCTTCATGAAGTCACAATTCAGCAACTGAAGAAAGACAGAAGGAAAGCTGGCATTCAGGAACAACAGAGACAGAATTATGAATTAAATTCTACTGATCACAGGCATTAGCAGTTCTGCTTCATATAAAAACCCCACATTTCATTTCTGGCAGATAGATTCAAGAATAGGCAATGCATCTACAGAAATAACCAACCTGTCTCTCAAACCTCGTACTATGCGCACTGGATGTAACAGTGAAACTAAGAAAGTAAGAGAGAAATAGCTTCTGGAGCAGCAGTGAAAAACAAAGTATTTAAGGTGAAGCTGATACAGGTACATAGCTACTAGGACTATGCAAAATGCCTGCGTTTCATTTTGGTTTTGGATTTGGCATTTCAGAGGGACAGTGTTTTGTTTTGGTGTTTCACAGGGCCGTCCAAAATGGCTGCATTTCACTTTGATTTGGATTTGGCATTTCAGAGGAACAGCGATTCATTTTGTTTCGAATCACTGTCCTACTTCATTTTGGCTGAAACTTTTGGAATTTCAGTAATGTTTCAGCCATAGGCTATAATACAGAGTCACAAAACTACCTATAACATTATCATTTCTTGCCTGATTCAGATGAAATTTGCAGAGCTGCTAGACCCTTCCTAGGTCATGATGTCTGCCAAGTTTCAAGGGGATAGGTGCAGGGGTTTCTGGGAAACTGCACCTCAAGCTGTGTGTATGTTAAGGTGTGCCCTCACTGGCCCTGAAGCCTCTACATGACACGGTAGTGTGCCCCAATGAGGGCTCCTCCACCCCTACAGCCTGTCTGGTCCACCACTTTAAATAACAACATGCAATAATAACTTAAATAGCAGCACAATAGCACCAGCAGCATCTCAGGCAGCCAAACCGACACAGAGCCTTTCTTTCATTTCCTGCAGGAGCTTCTTCTCCAGCAGCTGCCAAAGAATTCTTTTGTCCAGCATTCTTCCAGTCAGCTGACTGGGGACAGGTGCTGGAGGTGTAGGTTGTAGCCATGTTGGTATAAGGACATGGGACTAGCAGCCAAGGTTCTTTGGGTCAGTCTGATATCTTTTATTAGACCAACTGAAGAGTTGGAGAAATTCTTCTTTACATGCTTTTGGATTTAAATACCCTTCATCGGGCTGAGGACGCATCTAGTTGATGTGTGTGCTCTTCCTGGATATAAGGAGTAGTAAAGAAGCCAGAGACTGGCATGCAATGCAGGCAAGGAAGCCAGTTAGTGAAAAAGTAAATTGAGGCATCAGGGACTGAGAGAGAGGCTGAGGTAGGGGGGAAGGGAGATGTAACAGGTAAAAGTGGAGGTACCTGCTACCTGGGGAGGCAGATATCCAGGCAGGTTGTAGTGTGTCATAAATCCAATGTCTGTATGGAGTCCACGAGTTTCTGCATCAAGGAGGGGCTCCTTCTTCCCCATAACCCCAGCCCATACTTCCAAGTTCGCCTTGGCATGGGAGCTCAGCAGGGACATGTTCTTTTCCTGCTGGCTGGTGATGAAGTGAGTGCTGCCTCCAGCTCTGAGAGCAGGGCATTAAATGGTTTTTAAAAAAGGAAAAAAGAAAATAGGTAAAGATGGAGTGAGGAGGGTGGCACTCACGCACCTGGAGTTTGGGGAACCCCAACAGCAGGTGGTTCACCTTGAGGAACACCAGCTACTCCAACAAACCAGGATCCAAGAAAATGTCATGAGGTGACACAACATCCCCCTCTCACTTGGAACACTAGTTGGTGGACAGGACAGATGTTCCCAGGCAACCGTGGCCAGATCCAGCCACATCTGGCTGTGGCTTGTGCGATAGGTCAAGGAGTCACAGTCTAGTGGCTCCACATCCTTGGCAAGATATGTAACCACCGAATCCTCGGTGCTACTTGCCCAAGCCTGGGGCCTAGTGCATCTGGACCCCAGCATGGAAGCCACACACATTGGCAGTGGCTTGCGTGGAGGAGACTGGCTGGTGCTGGGAGTGCTGACACGGGAAAGTGGATCCCCCTCTTCCACAGCCCCTCACCTCTGCCCTTCTGCCTCCCTGACTCTGTTCACCAGCACCTCTATCTGTGGCGGGCCAGTAGGAGGAGCTCCTGCATTGAGCCTCCCACCTCACTATGCCCATCCACTTTCCGGACTCCACGTGTCTCTCCAGGGGTACCTAAGCCCTGGCAGACCCCCTTTCGAGCCCCACAGCAGAGTCCAGGGGTAACGTGTGATGCCACCACCCTGAGAAGTGACTGTCTACGTCCTGTATCCTCAGGAAAACACAGGCCTAATAGTCCTATGGGTACTCAACCCAATACAAGAACTTGGGCTACCTCCCCAAGTCAGGGGCCAAAAAAAAAGATAGTTTCCCTTAGTCTGCAGATCCAAGGGGCCTCCTAGGCATAATTAAACCCACCCCTCAGTAAGTCTCCTACACCAGTCACAAAGGAGAAGTTTATTGCTCCTGACTGGATGAGGTAGAATAGGGTAAGAGGTAGAGCACTATCAAGGGCTTACCATTGAGCAAAACAGTCTGGCTGATGTAGCCATTTGATATGCAAATGCATCACTGTGAGCTGACTAGCTCTCTAGAAATACTTACAAGTATCATTCAGAAGATGGTAGAGATCTGGCTCAGAGATTTTCAGAGAGAGAGCGTTTCAGATGGATCAGACTCTCTCCGTGTCCTGATGCTTGTGCCATGCTGGAAAAATGGCTTCTACCCT
>NW_017729029.1:17232231-17232687 GCF_001723915.1 Gavialis gangeticus | reverse complement strand
GGGGGGAAGGGAGATGTAACAGGTAAAAGTGGAGGTACCTGCTACCTGGGGAGGCAGATATCCAGGCAGGTTGTAGTGTGTCATAAATCCAATGTCTGTATGGAGTCCACGAGTTTCTGCATCAAGGAGGGGCTCCTTCTTCCCCATAACCCCAGCCCATACTTCCAAGTTCGCCTTGGCATGGGAGCTCAGCAGGGACATGTTCTTTTCCTGCTGGCTGGTGATGAAGTGAGTGCTGCCTCCAGCTCTGAGAGCAGGGCATTAAATGGTTTTTAAAAAAGGAAAAAAGAAAATAGGTAAAGATGGAGTGAGGAGGGTGGCACTCACGCACCTGGAGTTTGGGGAACCCCAACAGCAGGTGGTTCACCTTGAGGAACACCAGCTACTCCAACAAACCAGGATCCAAGAAAATGTCATGAGGTGACACAACATCCCCCTCTCACTTGGAACACTAGT
>NW_017729029.1:17221806-17222121 GCF_001723915.1 Gavialis gangeticus | reverse complement strand
TCATGAGGTGACACAACATCCCCCTCTCACTTGGAACACTAGTTGGTGGACAGGACAGATGTTCCCAGGCAACCGTGGCCAGATCCAGCCACATCTGGCTGTGGCTTGTGCGATAGGTCAAGGAGTCACAGTCTAGTGGCTCCACATCCTTGGCAAGATATGTAACCACCGAATCCTCGGTGCTACTTGCCCAAGCCTGGGGCCTAGTGCATCTGGACCCCAGCATGGAAGCCACACACATTGGCAGTGGCTTGCGTGGAGGAGACTGGCTGGTGCTGGGAGTGCTGACACGGGAAAGTGGATCCCCCTCTTCCA
>NW_017729029.1:17219942-17220281 GCF_001723915.1 Gavialis gangeticus | reverse complement strand
AATGGATCCAGCCATTTTTTTATGCCCTCCTTCAGCCACTTCATCAGTACCTGCACCTCTGGTGAAAGTGGCTTGCCCCAGTCAGGAACACAGATCCCCTGAAACGTCACCATTTGGTTCTCAAACTCCTTGACTATGGGGATCACCTAACTAAGGAAGTGTTGAGGGTCTTGGTGGCCTCAAGAAAGTGCTTGAGGACCACCAAGATCTGAGAGATGGTATCCCACTCTGTTTTAAGGGGGCCGCTGGTCCCAGTCTCCCCAAGCAAGGCCATCTCACGGACGGCCTTCTGTTGCTCCACCAACCTCTTAAGCATCAGGTATGTGGAGTTACACCAAG
>NW_017729029.1:17206869-17214942 GCF_001723915.1 Gavialis gangeticus | reverse complement strand
GGCGGGCCAGTAGGAGGAGCTCCTGCATTGAGCCTCCCACCTCACTATGCCCATCCACTTTCCGGACTCCACGTGTCTCTCCAGGGGTACCTAAGCCCTGGCAGACCCCCTTTCGAGCCCCACAGCAGAGTCCAGGGGTAACGTGTGATGCCACCACCCTGAGAAGTGACTGTCTACGTCCTGTATCCTCAGGAAAACACAGGCCTAATAGTCCTATGGGTACTCAACCCAATACAAGAACTTGGGCTACCTCCCCAAGTCAGGGGCCAAAAAAAAAGATAGTTTCCCTTAGTCTGCAGATCCAAGGGGCCTCCTAGGCATAATTAAACCCACCCCTCAATAAGTCTCCTACACCAGTCACAAAGGAGAAGTTTATTGCTCCTGACTGGATGAGGTAGAATAGGGTAAGAGGTAGAGCACTATCAAGGGCTTACCATTGAGCAAAACAGTCTGGCTGATGTAGCCATTTGATATGCAAATGCATCACTGTGAGCTGACTAGCTCTCTAGAAATACTTACAAGTATCATTCAGAAGATGGTAGAGATCTGGCTCAGAGATTTTCAGAGAGAGAGCGTTTCAGATGGATCAGACTCTCTCCGTGTCCTGATGCTTGTGCCATGCTGGAAAAATGGCTTCTACCCTTCTTCTTCTTGGACCAGGCCCTTATATAGCCTTTCTGACCTCAGCAGCCCAGGCCAATACAAGCCAGCAGTGTTGGCAACTAGCCAACCAATTTAAAAAGCATCACTGGTTAACTGGGCAGAAGAACAGGGGCTTTTCCCTCCCCCCACTCAGGTGACCAGAGGGACCACACCCTAGGCACCAGGCTTTTGTCACATAGGCAGGGAGGAAAATCCCTCCTCCCTTCGGAATTCGACCCCAGTGTCCCAAGCTGACAGGGACAGGTTCCTGGAGAGAGATACAGATGGTGGCATTTCTGCCACAATCCAGTGATTGAGGGTTTTGGTGCTGCCAGTACACATGCTCCCCTTCACTATTCAGTTGCACATACCTGCCAGCATATGGACTGTACCAGACCACAATGGATCCAGCCATTTTTTTATGCCCTCCTTCAGCCACTTCATCAGTACCTGCACCTCTGGTGAAAGTGGCTTGCCCCAGTCAGGAACACAGATCCCCTGAAACGTCACCATTTGGTTCTCAAACTCCTTGACTATGGGGATCACCTAACTAAGGAAGTGTTGAGGGTCTTGGTGGCCTCAAGAAAGTGCTTGAGGACCACCAAGATCTGAGAGATGGTATCCCACTCTGTTTTAAGGGGGCCGCTGGTCCCAGTCTCCCCAAGCAAGGCCATCTCACGGACGGCCTTCTGTTGCTCCACCAACCTCTTAAGCATCAGGTATGTGGAGTTACACCAAGTCTCCACATCCTGGATGATTTTGTGCTGCAGGATGCTCAGCTCTGCCTGTTTGTCCTGCAGCATCTTGCCCCCCCTTGATCTCCGGTGGAAGTAGCCCACCATCTTCCTGCATTTTGAAATGAGCTCGCTGGTGGTGCTGGTGCCATCACTGGCAGCCTTGTCCCCCTCCAAGGCATCCCTGACAGTAAGGTGCAACTTGCGTGGCACACAGCGGATGCCAAGAAAGTTGGCATCACGGACTGCCTTGACCATGCTGACCCCGTTGTTGGTGACCATAAACCCATGGGTGACCTTGCCCTGCCCAATGAGCCATCCCTTCACCATATGGTTCAAGGCCTCCATGATCTCCATTGCTGTGTGGGACTCATCCATCATCTTGGCTTGAAGGAGAGCTCACCAATGGCCTGACTGATGGCACCAGTGCTCTGTGAGGGAGAGGTAGGCATGATCTCCACTCTGGCTGCTCCAGATGTCTGAGGTGAAGTGTAAGGCCATGTGCAGACTTGCCTTGTACAGATCCTCCCTCAATGACACCCTGCATGCCTCATATTCCATGAGCCGCCTGAACCCTGGCCGCTCAACTAGGGAGAAGGCCTGGCCATCCAGAGCAAGCATCTCCCCCATGCTCTGGGTGATCTCTCTCACCTTTGCAACGTGCCTCCCTTTCTGTCCACCTTTACCCCACTGTTCCAGGGTGGCCTGCCTCTGCTCCGGGGGAACGGGGGCTTTGGAGCGAGAGGGGACTTCTTTTTTGGCATGTTCCCACTGATGCCAGGTTGAGGAGGAGCAAGGGCAAGGGGGGGGTGCCTGTGGAGATGCATCAGCATACCCGTGGTGCTGTAGTGTTTCTCCTCCTTGCCCCGGCTGGTCTTACATCGGCAGTGCAGACGATAGCACACTTGGGATCATCTACCACCTCAAAATGATCCCACACAACACTACCCCCTCACTTCTGGGGTGTGGGTGTGGATCCTGCCTGTCCCTGATACCCCTCCTCAGCAGGCAGAGGCACAACAATAAGAGGAGCGGACTCATCTGAGCCACTTGCCTCCACAACATCTACCTCAACCTCCTCCGAAGTGCCTTCCAGGGAAGAAAACTTGGCTCTAGGGGAACTTTGAGGGGTGTGAAGCACAAACTCAGATTCCCCCTCAGCACCCATAATTATTTTTGCTAGGGCGCTCAGGTCCCCTGCTTCCAGATCCAGCTCCTCCTCTGGCACTGGAAGGCTCAGGCTGGGAACTGAAATGTGGGTGGAGGAGACTGTCAATGATATGCTGGTGCTGCTTATCATGCTGGTGGTGCTGGCGGGTATTATTATGGCTGGTGTTATTGGAGGGGGTGCAGATGCAGCCACTGGTCCCACCTCCTTGTTGCCACTAGTGCCAGAAGAAGCTTTATGCCTGCTAGTGCTAGGGAAGAGGCTGCATCTAAGTTTGGGAGTGGTGAACTTACAGCTCTCCCTCTGCCCCCTCTCCCTCCCCAGCCAGAAGACTTGGTACCTGTGTTTCCAGCATGCTTCATATTTCATGTGCTGGTCACAAATCTGTGTGTGACTGTGTGTGTGTAATAAAATTAAAACTATGTGTATTGAGTGCTTTCCAGGCAAAGCCCTGCTTTCTTTTTGCTTCAGGGTGTGGGGGGAGAAATAAGAACAAATAACAGGATTTTGGGGAAGCGTAGGCAAGGGTAAATAAATAGGAAAGGATTGGTAAATAAAATGGCTACAACTTGGTAGCAAGGCACTACCAAGCTGCAAGCTTACAGAGTTATGCTGCAGTGCTCTCAGTCTCTGCTGCTCCTGCTGAGACAGACGCAGCTGCAAAATGGCAGGCTCAGTTCACAAACACAGCCTTTTAAGCTGCTTCACTGTTCCTCCCCCAGAGCACTGGGATTGGAAGGGACCTCAGGGACAGATCATTGTCACTGGCCAGCTACAGATGTCAATATTAGAGCAGTCCTTTCCCCCCACCCTCCATCCCTTCCCTCTTTCCCTGCAAGCCCGCCTCCGAAACAGCTCTGAAACATCCAAAACATTCTAAACATTTCAGAAACATCCAAATCATTTTGGATGGCCTGTTTCACTTTGGAGCTGTTTTGGAGCCCTGCATTTCATTTTGGATTCAGTGTTTCAACCATCAAAATGTCTGAATCTAAAACTAAATGAAACGGCCGCCAAAATTTCGCATAGCCCTAACAGCTACCAAACTACCCTGCCTTGCTGACTGACTTGAAGGAGTCCTTATGTTCCTGAATGCTACAGCTGGTCAGATGGATCATGAAAGTAATGGACTTAGATTAAATTATAAGAAGACATTCACTGGTTAAAGGTGCTTTATGTTTTGGGGGGTCCATGTGAGATTTCCACTGGCTTCATTTTCAGAAAGTGCTGAGCATCCTAGCACATATTCTGATTGAAGTTGTGGTGCTCAATATCTCTGAAAATGAAGACTAAGTTTTCTTAAGTTAAGCATCCATAGTGAGTGGACTGCTTTGAAAATGTCAGTGTAAATATAAGCATTGAAGAAAAACTAATAATGGAAGGAAACTGAGAGCCACTTTCATGTCCACCCCTGTCTGATGACAAAGCATTGAAGCAGCATGGTTGACAATTTGGGAGAAATCTGTCTCACCTGCTTATCAAGTGGAACAAAGCCACATTGCCAGTGATGACAAGACTGAAAAGGACATGGATGGTGTAGGAGGAGAGAAAGGCCCTAGAATGGAAGGTGAGCAGTAACTACAACTCAGATGCCAGAGAGCACCACCACAAGCCAGGAAATAAATTGTAGGAAAAGCCATAGATAAAAGGAGGATACAACCTCACACAGTTAGATCTGCCACAAATTCAAGGCCTGTCACAAAACTATCAGCATGAAGAAATAAATGTTCCTGGAGTCCCTCACCCACTCCTCCTTTAAGCAGGCAGTGATTACACTATGGACATTTCCATGAGCAGTGTATGATCCTTATTTTTTTTCTTGCACAATGACCTTTAAAACTACCGGCTAAGCTATTTGCACTTGCCTAGCCAAGAGTTTCAACAGACAGCAGGAAGATGAGCATTAACCTTAATAGCTAAATCACTGCAAGCCACTCTGAAGATGGAACACTCCCTCAAGTAGGCAGTAGACCATTTTTTATTTGATTATTATTTATTTAAATAGCAACAAACACCTGCTAAGATTAAAAAATTATATGTCTGCCAGTAGTCTCTTGGTTTTTAGGGGGTTCAGATTCAATACCTTTACTCAGGCTAAATAGCACACAACTCTGCCTGAAGTCCTATTGAAATAAATGGATCTAATAAAGCAACAAAGTGTCACTCACTGAGAGAGCCTGGCCCCTATTAACACCACCACTGTTTGTATTAGAATAGTTCCTTAAAGGCCCAGCTAACATTAGGCCTCATAGGCAGCAGAAGGGGGGTGGCTAGCAGGGCTTAGCCCCGCCAAACATGGGGCAGCGGTAGGGCTGCAAGGAACCTCAGCCAAGTTCCCTTCTGGCAGCTGCAGCAGGGGTAGGATGGGGGAGGGGTACACACTGCCCAGTCAGTGGCACAGGACTGAGCTGTGAGCAGCTCATCCAAGAGGCATGGCTCCTGCTGCTGCATGCACCCCAGGAGGCATGGGGGACACCGCCCCCAGTCTGCATGGGGCAAGGTGGCCTGCCACTGCAGGCTAGGGCCAGGACTGCACTGGGCTCTTCCCAGCAGGAGGGGGGCATGCTACACTGGGGCCAGGGGGCAGTGGCACTGGGAGGGAGGCTACAGGTTGGGGGGTTGGCTCCAGCCACCCCAAGATTCACCATAGCCCCCCTTACCCTACTCCCAGCACCACCGCTACCCACCCCCAACATAGCACACCCATCCCCCCCACTGGTAAGAGCCCAGTGCCGCCTCAGCCCCAGCCCACAGCAGCTGCCCTGCCCCACGCAGATTGGGGGCATGCACCCCCCCATGCCTCCTGGGATGCATGCAGCAGCAGGAGCCGCCTCCCCCTCCCCACATGAGCTGCACCTCCATCCCATGCCCTGTCCCATCCCGGTGGAGCGGGCCTGGCAGGGCTGGTGCGGGGGTCCTGGGTGCTCCGGCCCCTCCAACCCAGTGGTGCAGCCAAGGCTGGCCCCGCTCTGGGGCTCGCCGCACAGCACGGGGCCAGTGCTGGGAGGCAGCTGGGGCTGGGGCCAATGCCAGGCTGGGCAGCAGTGGGTTCATTGGTGCCAGCACTGGGCAACAGCCCCAGGCCTGGCTCTGCTCCACCCCCTTGCAATCCCTGCCCAGTCCCAGCCCCAGCCCCTCTCCCCGCAGACTTTCCCACCTGCGGGGCATGCACACACTCAACCCCCACCCCCAAATTTTCTTTTCTCCCTCTGCTTAAGTTAGGTCTCCAAGTATGCTTGGTACTGTACAAGCACACAGTAAGAAACAGTTCGAGTTTCAAAGAGTTTAGCAGCCATTAGACAAGGAGGAAGGAAGAGGTATTTGGTACCTTTGGATGGAAAATTAAGGTACAGATTAAGTGACTTGGCCAAGAATATGTAGGGATTTGTGGCAAAGCTAAAACTTGACTCCAAATCTCAAATCACATATTGTTGGACTTGATATCAGAATCACAGTGAAATTCCTGGCTTGTGATATGCCAGCAGAGAGACAGGATGATCACTGTAGTCCCTCTGATCTTAAAGTCTATGAAGCTATAAACCTCCTAAATCATAAGTCAATGCCCTAACCTCTAGATCCCTCTTCCAATCAGACAAGCCTTCCTCTGCTTTTTTTTCTTTATTACAAACACATAAATATTACTCTTCTCCACCCAATATCACCTGTTTGGATCAAACTACATTTTAGGCAAATTAACTCCTTTTCCAAGAAAAAAATAACCCTAAATGGCAAATATCAGTCTATAAAAAGCTTTCAGCATGGAGCATAAAAATAATGGAAACCAGTTCATCCACCTCTAATAAAACAGCTCTATAACAGGGGATATACAGTATACAATATAACTAGGGAATCAGTTATAATTCTTCGCTGTCCTGAAACATCAATAAACTTCGCTACACAACCCTGACCATCAAAACAGGTCATATATGCTCTTACATGGGGCCTAGTCAGTCTCCAGTTAAAGGCACACAAACCCCAAAGTATTGCAAACAAAAGGGGAAGGGGAGAAATGAGTTCCTGGGCCCCATATTTGACTTTGGCAGAACTCCATGCAAGTGGATCCACATGCTATTAAGTGCAGAAGTGGAAACTAAAAGGGAAAACACTGAGAATTGGGTATCAAGGCCCCAAGACTGCAATACGATCCATGTAGATGAAATCCCAGTGGATCCAAACAACACCATGGCAGTATAAATGTACAAATTAATTAACTTTCTGAGGCTCAGACCATGGTGTTTAATGCTGAAGCACCTGTATCAGGGCAGTGTATAACAATCCAAATCAAGTGAGGACTCTGTGGAGTGAAAAATGGATCCATTTTTCCTTTATTATTAAGTAAAAACAATGCTTCGAACTTTCAAAATTAGAATCATATTTTAAATGAAGAGTAATGCAGGCATCAACACATAAAGAAATGTATATGTTTTAAAGCAATGTTTACTATTTCAGGACAAATGCCAAAAATCTGGAATTTTGGAGAGAATGGAACAGCCTGTCAAAAGTGGCAATCTTTGTGCACCAAATTTACCAAAAAAATGACAATTTGAAAAGCTGCACAGATTATCACTAGGGGTACACCAGTAAAGGTTTGGGTTTTTTTGGCTGACACCGATAGCTGATTATTAACAAGCCACATTAGCCAATACCAATCTGATAGCCGATATGTAGCCCAGCAGCTGGTAAGTCTGTGGGGGGAGAAGGGGAGGGGGGAGGGAAGGAGTATTTGCTGGGGGGACCAGATTGAGGCCTCCACAATGAGGGAAGGAGTGGAGCTGGTGCAGGAACCAGCAGGGCTTGGGGGTGGCAGGTTGTGGGTGGGGAGTGAGGGGCACTGCCCTCCCACAGTGAGGGAGAGAATGAAGCTGGGGCAGGGGCAAGCACTGCCCAAACTGGGGTGGGATGCGGGACAGAGGGTCATTGGGGTGTGGCAGCCCTCCCTCACCCCACACACAAATCCAGGGGGCACATGCCCCCTTGCCTTCACCAGAGGGGCACTCAGAAGCAGGGAGTTGCCTCCCCTCCCCACCAACCCTGGATGACCTGCCCACAGCTTCATCCCACACCCTGCCTCACCCCAGCTGGGCAATGCCTGTCCCTGCCCCATTCCCCCCCTCACCATGGGGGCCTCAATCTGCAACCCCCACTTCCGTTTCCTCCCCCACACCCTTTCCCCCCACAGACTTACTGACCAGATGCTGTTCTCCAAGCTGCTGGGCTGCATTCCTGGCCATGTGTATGCTGCAGCTGCATACATGCATGCAGAATTTATTGGTGACATTATCAGCTACACTGGCCAAAAAAGCCCATTGCCGATAATATCAATTTTCCTTTTATCAGTGTCTATTTGATATGGACCAATATATCAGCACACCTCTAATTATCACACCTTCACATGGCACTGGTAGAATTATGAGGGCCCCAAAGATGTGGGTACTGCATGATCAGGGCCTCAGGAGAGACTTTCATTATGTCTAATGACCAGGGATCCTGGTTTTCTGTGTTTAAAAATTGCAAATTCTCTGATAAAAA
>NW_017729029.1:17202466-17205973 GCF_001723915.1 Gavialis gangeticus | reverse complement strand
ACCTAATTGATTTGTGTGTTTGTATATGTGCAATTGTGTTACACCCTCCTGTCTAACAATGCAATATTGAGATCCTGAGAGTTGGCCTGATCCCACAGGGCAATACAGCTACCAGGGCTATGGGAGCTGAGCCTGCAGCCCCCTGCCCTCCCAGCACCACACAAGCCCCAGCTGCTGCCTCCAGGAGGCAGTAGCTGCTGTGGCCAGAGTGGAGCAAGGGCCCTGGCTCAGCCAAAGTGGAGCACACTGTGGGGGGGGTGGGAGGTGGAGAACATGAGCTGCCCACTGTAGGCTCAGGGCTCCCCACCCTGCTTCCTTCAGGGGCCTCTGCAGCCCAGCAGGTGGAACCCAGCATGAGAAAGCACAGACGGGTGGGTAGGCTTGGTGCTGCCATTGGGAGCCCCATGCTGGCTCCCCTGCTATGGTGAAGTACCCCCTGCCTGATGGCAGCAGCGGGGGACACAGCTATGTGTTGCTGCCACTGCTGCCAGGTGGGCATGGGGCACCTCACCATGGCGAAGTGGTCGGCATGGGGCTTCCAATGGTGGCACCAAGCCTGCCCGCCCCTCTCTGGTCTCCCACACTGGGTCCCACCAACTGAGTCACAAAGTCCCCCAAGGGGAGGGAGCTCCAAGCCCATAATAGGCAGCCTGTATTCACCCCCACCCTGCACACAAATCCAGGGGCACATGCCCCTGTTACCCCGTCTTTGGGAGCGCATGTAGTGTAGGGAACGAGCCACCACTTTCCTGTCCACCCCCCCCCCCGATGAGCCACCTGTGGCTCTGTCCCACTTTCCCAGCCAGGCCCCACATTTCTGCCGGAGCCCCATGCATGGCCCGGCTGGGCAGCGCCTCCAGGCCCAGCCCTACTCTACTCCCTCCCTCACCATGCAGACTTTAATCTGCCCTCCCCTCAATAGACTTAAAGAGTGAACAGCACTGTCCAAGGACTGAAACTTGAGAAACTCCACTGCCCAGATTTTTCCAGGTCAAAAATGATTCCATCCATCACCACCCTCTGGATGCATCCCATAAGCCAATTCTCCACCCAACTGACCTTATAATAATCTACATCACAACTGCTTAATTTATTTGTAAGAATGGGATGCAACACTGTATCAAAGGCCCTTTTAAAATCCAAGTAGATGACATCTACCTCAACTCCTGCATCTAAGAATTTTGTGACCCTGTCGTAAAAAGAAATAAGGCTAGTCAGGCAGGATCTACCTGCTATGAAGCCATGCTGATTACCCTTCAGCATTATTTTTCCTACTGGACTCCCGCAAATGTGATCCTTAATAATTTTTTCAAAGGTTTTTCCAAGGATCGACATGAGGCTAACCAGCCTATAGATACCCAGGATCATCCTTTCTCCCCTTCTTGAAAATATTGGCCCTTTTCCAGTCCTCTGGGACTCATTCTGAGTGCCATGAGTGCTCAAACAACTGCACCAGTGGTTCTTCTATGACACTGGCCAATTCCTTCAGGACCCTTGGATGAAGATCATCACAGCCTGCTGACTTAAATACATCCAGCCCTTCCATATTACCCTTCACCAGGTCAGCACTAACTGTTGGCAGGTTGGAATCCCTCTTGTGCCTGTCTATAGCCCCTTTGGGAGATGTATTGTTATCCATGTTCAGGAATAGATGCAAAGAACTCATTTAGAAGCTCAGCTTTGTCCCTCCTATCTGTAGAGGTCCTATGTTACCATGTGCCTTCTTTTTGCTCCCTATGTACCTAAAGAAGGACTTTTCATCGTCTTTATTTTTTGTTCCCAGCCTGAGTTCCATTTCAGCTTTGGCCTTGCTAACTGATTCCCTGCAAATGAGAGCCAAGAAGGTATACTCCTCCTTGGTGGCTACCCCCTGCTTCCACAGTCTGTATGCCTCTCTTTCCCCCCCTAGGCTCTCCTGGATTTCCTGTTCAGCCAAGAGCGTTTCTTGGCTCTTTTGCCTCCCTTTATGTACATTGGGATGGTCCCCTTTTGTGACTGAAGGATCATTCCTTTGAGGAACACACACCCTTCCTGGACTCCCATCTTACCAATGCTCTTGCCCTTCAGCGCCTCACTTACTAATCTCCTGAGCTCATTGAAGTTACCCTTTCTGAAACCTAGCACTTCTGCCCTGCTAGTTCTCTTTCCCACCTTTTGCCGGATAGTAAATTCTAACAATTGGTGGTCACTATCCCCTAGGTTACCCTGTATCTGCAGATCACCCACCAGGTACCAAGTACTATGTCCAGTAAGGCCCTTCCCCTAGTGGGACATATACTTCCTGCATTAGGTGAAGGTCCTGTGTGCTGGTTAGGAACCTATGTGAACAGGCAGAACTATCTGATTGTTCTTCCCAGCAGATGTCAAGGTAGTTTAGGTCACGAATAACAACCATGTCCCTTGAGTGTACCACCTCTGAGAGCTGCCTTGAGAATTCCAGGTCTAACTCATCCTCCTGGTGTGGCTGTATGTAATAGACCCCCACTACCAAGTCCCTTGTTTGATCCTTCCTTTATACATACGAACAGTTCGTTAATTTCACTGGGACAATTCACTAAAAATTAGGTGTGTGCCTCATTTTTTTCAGGCAGGGCTCTAAACAATATTCCTTTGCCCACTGTCCAATAACTTGTTTTACTAAATAATTGTCCATAAATTAAGTTGTGTCCTTTCTGAGACCATGCTCCCTGTCTGCTGCTTATTCACAGAAATGGGACTCTTGCAGCCCATCTGCTTTATGCCTCCAGAACTAGTGCTGCTTCCAGGCTGCTCCAAAGTTCAATCACCTTCTTTCCCAAAGCCCCAACCTTGTGGGCATGCTGGATTCAAAATCCCCACTTCAGGAAACTGTGACAGCAGAAGCAAACAGAAAAACGTGCTTTATAAAGGGTCCAGAAGACAATAACTCTTTTATTTTTACGTACTTTACTACCATAACGAAAATAAACAGAAGTAAACCAAATCAAAAACACCTATACATATTTCCTTGCCTCAGTTTTGCCACTGTTGACTGTTCTTTATATAAAAATCAGAGTCCAGGATGGCTTTTCCTCCAAATTATATAACATATGTTTCTTCTGTTAATCCAGATGCTGTCTTCTTTGGTTGGTCCTATAGTAAAACCAAACCCCTCTACTATATTATGAGTATACTTTGATGTTTCTCTCCACTGATTAAGTGTCTTGCAAATCACATTAAGTGCCCTCAAATCTCTCATAGGCAGGTAAGGTTCTTTGGGTAGATGTGATATCTTTTATTAGACCAACTGAGTAGTTGGAAAAAAGTTCTTTGCAAGCTTTCGGGCACAACTGCCCTTCACCAGGCATAGGAAGTCTCTGCTGTTCTGAGACTGTAAGGAATGAAAGCAGTGCGACAGAATGTCAGTGAGAATGTAAACAGGTGGAAATTAGGAAAACAAAAGGTAGAGCAGGGAAATGGGTGGGAAGAACAAGGAGAAAAAAACCCAAAGGTTTCATAGTTTCGTAGTTTCTAGGGTCGGAAGGGACC
>NW_017729029.1:17198851-17200609 GCF_001723915.1 Gavialis gangeticus | reverse complement strand
ATCAGATGTCAGGCAGGTTGTAATGTGTCATAAATCCAGTGTCTATATAGGGTCCATGATTTTTTGTATCCAGTAGATTTATGATAAGCCTGCAACCAAAAACCCAGATCTCTCAGGATCTCTGGCATTCAAGGCCTAATATAAACACCTAATCCCTTTATTCTGCTTATGGGATGTTCTGCTTTGTTCCACTGTAGCAAAACCTTCTCAGACAAACTTGTTTAGACTTGTCTCCCTAAGCTTCAACTATCCTTGCCCGAAAGTGCTCCCACGTGAATGGGAGACATCAAGGTTTAATAACCCTCCAGTTTCCCTTGCCTAAGAGCTGCATGACACAGGCCAGAGGACAATTTAACCTCTTCAAATTTTATATACAGCTTGTGGTTTTATTTAATTCCTTTATATTAGCAATAACAACCAACAATATTTAAATATTGTATATACTATTTAAAAATAATGACTGGTCTTATCTTAAAGCAATTGACTGCAGCAGGCTCAAATGAAAGCTGCTTTGATTGGACCACAGGTCATATGAAATAGTTCTGTTCTGGATAACCAGCATGCTCAGAAGCAGACATCTAATATAAACCTATTTGCAAATCCAAAAGTCAGTCCAAATTCACCTACAGTTTGACTCTCATCATCACCAAGACTGCATGCCCCTCTCTGGCAGTGAATAAGGACTTCAATGTGTGAATTACATTTAGATCTACATTAAAGAAGCTTTAGTGTAAATGAAAAGCCCCTACATCTCTCTGCTGAAGTGAATATTCTTGCCATAGTCACCAACAGAAACACAGCTGAAATAAATTCCTGTAAAATATGTTATTTGGGAAATTTGACATTATTCAGCCAGCTCAGCTAATTAAGCCTCAAAACATTGCTATAATGTCAATGGTCACCAGCATATTTATGTCAATGGAAAGGCCTGGATTGACCCCACTGGGCTTTAAATCAGACCCTAAATCAAGAGGAGTTCACCCACTGCACAAATGAAAACTCTCTAGTGGACAACATTATGCAACAGTAAGCAGCAGCTTTGTAAAGGATACAAGAATGAATCATATGATTTACATTCACCGGAATTCTATGAGGACACCTAGGTACCGCTCCCTTATTTCCTCTAATGACCACAAGTGATCAGGACTCCGGTTTAAAATCTCATTTAAAATAGACACTTCCAAGAGTGCAACAACCAGTAACACCATAGGAAGAGTACCCCTACTAAGGCTAGAAACATGTCATCAAATGAAGTGCATCAGCTGTACCAGGACACACACAGCTGATCTGCTTCATTGGGTGAAACACACATCATCTGTTGCTCTTGAGGAAAAATGGATAACGTGTTCCCTGCTTTTAGAGGGTTTTCCAGAGATTGCCAGGGACGCATTTCTCCAAGCAGGGAACCCCAGCTTTCCCTATGTCCAGAAACACACCCTAGAGATCCCAGGACTGTGTCTCTGGCAACAGGGATGGGAGGGGAGGAACCAGGATGCTCTAGTACAGTATGTAGTCCCAGGTGAGGTCACAAATCAGCTGATTAAAATGTTTATGGAGGCACAAAGGTCACCTCTATGTCTACTCTAAGACACTAGCCCTTCTCTTGCAATGTGTACCTTGGAGGTCTCCCACTAAAGCAATGACCTACTTTTGTTTCCAAGGCTGGAATGGATCAAATTGTGTATACACTGTATGCATATAATACAGCACATAACCTTGTGTTAAATTGCATTATCACGCACCTATGCCTGCCATCAG
>NW_017729029.1:17192331-17193851 GCF_001723915.1 Gavialis gangeticus | reverse complement strand
TATGTCTACTCTAAGACACTAGCCCTTCTCTTGCAATGTGTACCTTGGAGGTCTCCCACTAAAGCAATGACCTACTTTTGTTTCCAAGGCTGGAATGGATCAAATTGTGTATACACTGTATGCATATAATACAGCACATAACCTTGTGTTAAATTGCATTATCACGCACCTATGCCTGCCATCAGCTTATCTCACTAATCCACCTACACCAGTGCTATTTCTAACATTGCAAACCACTTAGCAGCAACAAACAGCAGCATTTGATGGGTGCACAAACATATATATAATAAGGATCATGTGGAGGTTTGTTTCATCACCAGTACCAGAGGCCTAATACACTACTGAAGTCAACAGATTACTTGGACCAGGAATTAACTTGGTCTCTGATCTTTCTTTTTGTTTAAAGTCTTTGTTCAGACTACTCTTTCCATGCTCTACTAGTGGGAGTAGAGCTCACTTTGGCTAGATGGGGATAAAAAAGTAATTCCATTCCATCTCCCTTTCAGATCCAAACACACTTATCGTGTCAACACAGTTTCAGCTGGATCCCCAAGGTTTAATCAAAAGTAGTAAACCTTAAAGGTGATACAAAAGAAAGTGAGCATTGCCTGTCTTTACTGAAGCTTGAGATTCTTTACAAATAGGAAATGGACTTCAATTAAAGGTAAAGATGGAAAGGTGTGAATAAGTCTCCTGGTGCCTTGTACAATGAAAAGGCAAGAGATGATCCAAACCCAGCCAGGAGATATATCTACTTACATGATTTCAATGGGTTGTTCATTGCATACCAAGCACCTTATTCATTTAACTCAAGACTAGCACACTGCATTACATTACACCTAAGACGGCAGGTATCACCAAGTGATATAGTGTAATACTATTGGAGATATAACATGCAATGTTTTTATTAGAAAAAGCATTGTAATGAGTAACATAAGGAGATAAGAGTTAAGGTGGATCAGAGCATCTTCATTTTGACATTTCCTATTCTTTGCATTCTTAGTGGTACAATCCTGATATGCTTTTGTACTGCAATGTAAACTTTTGTGCTAGAATTTGACTACAGCTTGCAATTCCATGAAGGCTTGCACAGAGCACTATTTTTAAAAAACGCTATACATTAGATTTTTCCCCTCTCATTTTTCTTGATGTACAGTGCTGTCTAAATCAGTTTAAGATCAGGTCTGTACATCATCTCTGGAAATGAATACAAATACCTCTTATTCTGAGGTAAATTAAACAATCAGAAGATACAGTGGGCTCTAGCATTTTTAATATGAAGAAATGCAAAGCACACAGCTTTCTAATACATTAAAAAAACTCCCACAGCACTGATTTCCACACAAACACACAGTCCCTTCAATTATAGCTGGGCTTTTACCCAACAGAGGTTTCTAGTGCTCATTTACATGAAGAGGTCAGTACCTCTTCACCTTCAGATGAGAGGAGAAACTGGACAATACAGATCAATTCCTGTTACCCTGAACACATACATGTGGTCTGACTACATCAACCATAAA
>NW_017729029.1:17182301-17187331 GCF_001723915.1 Gavialis gangeticus | reverse complement strand
ACCCTAATCCTAATTTATTAAACATGAGGCCATCTTTAATTACTTCTTCTTTATTTATTTCTATATATGTTTTACTTATTTTTATTTTATACTTTAGTAGCTGGCTGACTGTCTTTCACCACCCATCCCCCATCCCTATTTCCTTTCCATCTCCCATTTAATTACTCACCCCATCCCATTAACTCTCCACCCAGCTTCATGTTCCTTCCCCTCCCCCGGCAGTCCAACCCCTATGCTTGTGAAATTTTAAACAAATGCCCCTCTGCTTCAGCATTTGCATGCTTTAAATGAGAGCCACACATTGAAGTTCTGCGCCTTGGGCCACATTACATTACACAGCAGCCCTAAATATCGTTCAGGAAAACAACATCTTGGTAAGAAAGGCTTAAGGGAAGCAATGGCAGATTTTTTTCTCCTGCTTCTAAGCCAGAGGTCACCAAACTTTGGACACTCAGCACCATATTATCATCTTGCCAGAAGCCTGAGGCCTGAACCTCATTTGCATCTAAATTTACATAAAATCTTAATAAAAAATGCCCAGAACCCTAATATTTGTTGGCAGTCATTTCTGTCTTGATAAATAGAAATTGCTTGCTGGAACTCACCAGCCATAAAAACCTGCTGTTGATCAGCCATAAAAACCTGCTGTTGCCCTCATGTAGCCATTACAAAGAAAGGGTGGCTACTGGCTACATTTTATTACTCTGGGGCAGGCCATCAGGGAACTCTGTTTAAAACATGAGAGACAAAGCAGCTCACAGAAGTTGAATAAAAATAAAAC
Organism: Gavialis gangeticus; assembly: GCF_001723915.1. Classification (NCBI taxonomy): domain Eukaryota; kingdom Metazoa; phylum Chordata; order Crocodylia; family Gavialidae; genus Gavialis; species Gavialis gangeticus. Next base: position 17,186,550 of record NW_017729029.1, on the reverse strand, counting down.
TACCAGAGGCAGTGCAGTGAACAAGCGGGCTAAGGCAGCATCTGCTGAATGAGGGAAGAGGGGCACTGTGCTTCTCCATTATCTGTTTCTGATTAACTGTGTCCCAGGAGACAAAGTAATGGGAAATACGTGCCGGCAGCTTGGGACACAGCAGGTGAGGGGCGGAATGAAGAGCCCACGTGGCTCATCAGCTGGCTTTTTGTTCAGTTACGGCCGGCCGATGACGTCAGTGTCAGATGCCAGCCGGCAGAGATAAAAATGTTGGCCAGTGCTGTGGAGGGGGCGGACAGCACGGGTGAGGAGCTGCAGCCACCGCCGGCAGCGAGAGGGACTCTCCCTGTGGGATCCACGGAGCCTGGCAAGCCGGGGTGGACACTGACGGCACGAGATAGAGCACCCTGACAGGACAGGAGCCCACACAGGACAACGAGAGAGCAGCAGGCACGCTGACCGGAGACATAGCTGGAGCAGCACCCGGAAGCAGCGCTGACCACAGGTGGGAATGCCGGAACAACAGGGCATGGAGGAAGCCATGCCATGGGGAGAAGACCTCGGGAGAGCCCTGCAGGGGTTTACAGTCAGGACGGGCATTGCCGCCAGTCCCAGACGGAGTGACGGGCAGATGAGAGTGGTGCTGGAGGTGATGGGTCTGGAGTGGACCAAAAACCCCCAGGGAGAGTCCTGGGAAGGATAGTAAGAGGGCAGGGAGTGGCCTGTTATTCAGTATTTTGTTGTTATGTTTATTTAGTTACCCTGGACAAAGGGGCATAGGGGAAGGGGGCATGTACCCCGGGGAAGCAAGGCTGAAGAGAAGCCTCGGAAGGTTTACCTTTTTTTTTGTACATTTTTCCCCTGAGGAAAGGGGTGAAGGTGAGGAGGGCCGATGGGCAGGCCCCTACGGGCGAACATGGCTACGGGCCACAAGCACCTAGAGGCAAAGTCGGAAGGCGTTACCCCACAGAGGGGATGAGGCCAGTGGACGGGTGACACACTGAAGGAGGCATGAGGCCAGGGTGTAGGGGTGGCAGAGCCCCGTGAATGGCTGCCGGGCAAACCACGGGCCACCAAGTACACTCAACGACCAACCCCGCCTACTGAAGGAACAACAAGTCGTGGCAGGAGGGAACGGGGTTGGCAGCCCGGGGGGAAGACATCGACTTGGGCGACGACACGAGTCCGTAAGGCGCTCGACGTCTAACAACAGAGCGAAAGCCGCCTGAGAGTGGCTATTCAAAGCCCAGCAGTCACAAACTGCAATTAATTTTAATTGGATTATAACAAGAGCAAGAAGGCACAGTAACAACAACAACAACAAGCTCTGCAGATCAAGACAGCTTGTAGAGTGCACCCGCATCTACCACCTACTTTCAGCACCACTTCTTACATGGCTCAGCCTCCATCTTTTCCTGGTTGCCAGATGCCGAGACTTCTGAACTGCACCATGCTGTATGTTTGACACTGCAATGGTACAATTATCACAAAGTCACTTCCATTTTTAAAATATTGCAGACCTCAGAGGGTTGATTGTTCATTTGAACTTTTCTTCAGCTCTGTCAATCTCCTCATGTGATAGAGAGTAGAACAGGGGCAGGCAATTATTTCAGCTGAAAAGCCACTTCATGAGTTTTGGTGAGCTATTGAGGGCCACATGGGTAGCTCCACCCCTTAACAGTTGCCCCACCCACTGTTCACCATCTTGGGACCAGAAGTCCTGCCCCAACCCCTGGCCTTTGCCACCAGAAGTCCCTCCCTTTGCCTAGAAGGTACTCCTTTTGGGAGAGAAAGGGAGCTGCCATCTAGGAACAAGAAAAAAAACAAATCATATACTAAAAAAATTAAACATCTACTATAATGTATTTTAATTTTATTTATTTTAAATATTTTTCCCAATGTATGTGTGTTTGCATAGTGTATATAGAGGCAATTGCATCATAGCAAAAAACACAGTTTTGTATATTGTGTGTAGGGGGAAAAGGGGTGTATGTGGGGAGGTGTGGGATGTGTAATTGGGGGAGTGTGTGGATGGGTGTTTGTGGGGCGGGAAGACTGAGTGTATGTGTGGGTGTGGGCCCATCCCATCTCCTCCTGGCAGCATGCGGTTCCCAGCTGTGAGGCCAGGAACCACACAATGTGGCACAGAGCCAGCCCCGCCCATCCCAGCAGCACACAGTTCCCTGCTGCATGGCTGAGACCCATGCGGTGTGGCATGGAACCAGCCCAGCCTGGCCCAGTAGTGTGCTAGAGTGCCAGGAGTCACAGGAAGTCCCACGCCATCAGGCTGGGATAGCTGCATGCTTCCACATGGTGCTCCTGGCACTCTAGCCAGGAGCAGCACATTGAGGTACAGAGCCAGAGTCCCATTAGCCCCACAAAGTGGGGCAATCACCAGTGGTTCCCCCCCACACACCTGTTCTTACCTGAATTTCAACTCTTGAATGAGGGAGGGCTAGGGAACAGCCACAATGGCACCAGGGCAGAAGCTGCTGCTAGCCAGAAGCTGCCAGTCTCCAGAAGCTTCTGTGGGGTGGAGGCAGGGTGATTGGGGTTGGGTGGTTTACTTGCATTGCAACCAGAGCCCAAGCTGCTTGCTGCTGCAGCCAATGCCTCATGCCACCAGCACCTTGTTGGCTTTCAGACAGGCAGCCACCAGCAGGTAATAATTGCCTAAATTTTAGAGGGGCCCCACAGGCCAGATAGAATGGCCTGGTGGGCTAGATCCAGCCCACAGGCCATATTTTACCCGCCCCTAGAGTAGATAGTTGTAAACACTCCTAGGTCAGGGCACTGGGGCTACAACATCCAAATGAAAAGGGCTAAAAATCACAGACAGCACAGGGAAACTCTAAATACACAGCTGACAAAACAGCTTTGACCACCCTAAAGATAGCAGTCAGGATCTAGTCTGTTCTCCTGTCTCCTCTAGCACTAAAGGAGGGCTCACTTCCCCCAGGACCCCAAGCAAGCATCTTGATACCAGTAGAGGCTGCCATACCCAAAGCTTGGGTGGGGGAAGGGGCAATGGAACCCCCCCACCTAATTGGTCTAGCTCCCCCTAAGACCCCAGGAGGGGTAGCCAGGCCAGGCCTATGAGGCAGAAGTGCTCTGTTTCCTTTCTCCTGCCTGCCCCAGCTCCAGGTAGGGCAGTCACAAGGCTGCTGCTGTCAAGGTACTGGTATGGGGGTCAAGGGAAAAGGGAACCCCCCCTGTCATGCAAGCCAGATCCAGTTCCCCTCAAGACCCCAGCAGGGGTAGCTGGGGGGCACATGCAACAGAGGAGGATCCCTTCACCAATTCCCCGCACCCCACGCAAGTATCTTGACAGTGGCAGAGGCTGCTGCACTTGAAGCTGGGGCAGGGGAGGACAGAGCCTCCCCACTGCACAGCCCCATTCTCCCCCAGCTACCCCTGCTGGGGTCTTGGCAGGAACTGGGCTGGGCCCATGAGGCAGGAGGCTCTGTTTCTTTCTCCTTTCTGTGACAGGCATGGCGGCAGAGCTGAGCTAGTGTTCACCTGTGCAAAACTGTATGGGATATGGTGGAATCACCCAAAATTAACCCTCACAGGTGCTCTCTGCCTTAAAGCATCCCTGTCTGATACTACATCAGACAAGGGTTAAATTTTCACATGACTGGCCTTTTTAAAAGTGCTCTGCAGCTATGAACATTTGTTGTGTTATGGCTAACAGAGCACTTTCTGGGGCCTCATCGCGCAAAAAGTGAAATGTCTGTATACACCGAAAGATGAGGACATAAATGGAAAGTGGGACAAAATGCAACATGGATTTACAGGCAGTCCTCACACTTACGGTGGGTTACATTCCTGGAAAAGGCACTGTAAGTCGATGCAAGTTGAATCTGATTTTCCCATAGAAACAATGTTATAATAGGGGGCCTGACCAAGGGCCTGATGCCCAACTTTTTACAGAAATGACCATAAACGCCATATTTAAATCAACTATTTAATCAACTCTGTCTTCCTCAGTAAGGACCAGAACTGCCACCTCCCTGCTGGGCCCCCTTTGGGCCCCGGGGGAGGCTCACGTGGGCCTAGAGTGAGTGAGGATTTAGTTAGGGAGCTTCTGGAGGGGCTGGACATTTTTAAGTCAGCCGGCCCGGATGTTCTTCACCCTAGAGTCCTGAAGGAACTCGCTGGGGTCATTGCAAGTCCCCTGGCATGGCTTTATGAACACTCGTGGTGCTCTGGAGAGGTGCCGGAGGACTGGAAGAGGGCCAACATGGTTCCCATCTAC
>NW_017729029.1:17178843-17181684 GCF_001723915.1 Gavialis gangeticus | reverse complement strand
CGGACTAGATGATCTGCTCAGGTCCCTTCCGACCCTAGAAACTATGAAACTATAAATGATATATGCTGTACAGTACAAAGTTTTCTAAAGTGTACTGTATATAAATCGATTAAACGGGGTAATGCCATAACTAATCACATAAAGGAAGGAACACCTTCATCAGGGTCATGGAATTCAGAAGGGCTTCTTTTTCTTTTATCAGCCATTTTTAAGGACTGAATATATAAAAAAGCTTAACATGCACTAAGAATCCAAAGAATACAAGAAACTTATGCGCTAGAGCACATCAGGAAGCAGACTGACTGGGTGATGTATGTACGTTTGTGCACTGCCATCATGCCGTAAGTGCAAGGATGCAGCACTGTAAGTAATAACATGGGTGTAAATGGCAGAGTGCCACAAGTACAAATTGCCCTAAGTCAAAACACCATAAGAAAAGGACTGCCTGTATTTCAGAATGATCATGATAGACTAATTTAATATGCTCCTATGACAAGAAAACAGCCTCCTGGGATAAGGGTAATGCAGTGGATTTAATTTATCTAGATTTAAGCAAAGCTTTTGATTCTGTGCCTCACGGGACACAAGATCAAATGGCTACAAACTGGCTACTTTAGATTGGAAAAGAAAAGTAGATTTCTAATTATCACAGTGAAGTTTTGGAACAAGCAAAGTAGCAGAGGCAAAGAACTTGAATTGCTTTAAGACTCAACTTGGTAAGTTTATGAAACCAAGTGTGATAGGACATGGAATTCTGGCTCAATAATTAGCATGCAGGATACATGGAAACATGTACTGGTATTTACAGTCCCCAAGCTGGGATACAGGAATAACTCTCCTGCAGTCTGGTAATTCCATGCATCCCAGCCTTTGATAGTAGTCAGCCAGTAGGAGCCAGGAAAGATTTAATTCCTCACATGAATACTATTTTTTTTGTCAGGGACAACAGGTGGAGGCACCACCGTTCTCTGAAACATTGGGATGTTAATTACAGCTTAGCCTGGATTTCTTACTAGGATGCAATTATGTTCCTGTCACTACTTAAAGGGTCTTGCTCTTCCACTCAGGGTCATACCAATCATCAAATCTGAAGTCCGAATGGAATTTTCCCCCGCATATGACAGGAACAGATGACAAGGAGTTTTGCCATCTTCTATGGCATGGGCCATAATCATTTTTCCTAGAGTCCTCTGAGCATATATTAACCAATGACTTCCCCATTATTGTAATAAAAGGTCAATGTCAGTAACATCAACTGTGCAACTATGATTTTCACCAGCTGGGAACTTGGCCCCAAAAAGCAAACTGATATTAGGGCATAATTATGCTGATAAATTGACAATAGGAAAGATACACTTGAGTTTAGCCCAAGTATATATGCTCACCAAAAAGTTAGCACTCTACATTAGTCAATAAGAGCAGTCATTTCTTAGCATTAGATAGCTGTTTTCCAAAAGCATAGAGGACACATATCTTTTTGTCATTGTCACCTTTTGCTCTCCTCCCACTGTTGGTTTGTTGCCTCCATCTTTCTCACCTTCTGCTTAGATTGTAAAGTCTTGAGGGCAGGGATTGTCTTTTAATTCAGTGTTTGTCTAGAACTTTGTACCGTGTAACCGTGCTCCTTAACCATAATCCCTAAGGCTACCACAATGCCTTCGGCTAATGTTAAATAATTATGATCATGTTAGCTTCCATAGCTCTAACCTGACCTCAGGGCTCAGTACCTCTCAGGATCTGGCCCTGAAGTTTATTTAAACTGTACATGTTAAAAGCCATCCTGGTTTCCCCTTTTGCTGAGATGACCCCAAGTTGAAATATCAAAACTGAGTGAAATGGAGCAGGAGGATTTATTTTTAAAAAATGACAAACAGATTTTGCAAGGCAGATAAGCTTCAAGCCATAATAAGCATCACCAACAAAGCTCTTATTTGTATCCCACAAGCAAGTAAAATGGTTTCTCTCACCATAACATATGAATTCCAATGGGCATTTGGGAAGGTTTTGTATATTCAGTACAAGAATTAGAGATGTTTTAATCAAGCAGTGAGCTATAATCAAGTGTTGGATAGTCAGAGAGGAATGGTTGCACTCATACAAACTAATGGTCTGTCTGCAATGTTGACCATGGTGGAACAAACACCCCTCATGCCAAGGTGCAGATAACACTGCAGCACTGTCTCCTGAGGCATGACAAGCAAGGCAAGATCCAGACCTGCACAGAAACAAACTCATGCCCAAAACCAGAAAGAAAGATACCAGTAATCCTGTTAATTTTATCCCAACTAGAAAAAATGCAGTGTTGTACTTAAACACACAAATGCCTAATCCTTTATTGAATCTCACTAAGCCACTTGCTTCAATAATATCTAATGGTAGCAGGCACCACGTGTTAATTATACAGTGCATAAGAATAGGTTCCTTTTTCTAATTTTATAAACACATTTTCTTTAAAATGAGTGCCCTCTTGTTCAGCTGATGGAGGCAGAGGCTCCCACTGCACAGTCACTTTTTACTCACCTCTAACACACTTCCGATCAAAAGAAACACTCTTAGGGTCTGATCCAATCCCTAGTGATGTCTATGGAAGAATCCTATTGACGTTAATGTGCACTAGAGCCCTTAATCCAGTGGCTCTCAACCTTTTTTGACTCGAGGCACTCCGGGATAGACTGAAGACCCCCTTGGAAGATGTCAGCTCTTAGTTTACACCCATTTTTTTTCATAGTTTCATAGTTGGTAGGGTCAGAAGGGACCTGAGCAGATCATCAAGTCCGACCCCCTGCCATGGCAGGAAAGAGTACTGGGGTCAAATGACCCCGGCAAGGTGTTCATCTAGCC
>NW_017729029.1:17170235-17173843 GCF_001723915.1 Gavialis gangeticus | reverse complement strand
TAGCCTCTCCTAGTAGGGTCTGCCCTGCTGTCCCCTGATCATGCGAGTGGCCCTCCTCTGGACCCTCTCCATGCTGTCCACATCCCTCTTGAAGTGCAGCACCCAGAACTGGACGTAGTACTCCAACTGCAGCCTGACTAGTGTTGCATAGAGGGAGAGGATCACCTCCTTGGACCTGCTCATGATGCATCTATGGATGCATGACAAGGTGTGGTTGGCCTTCCTAACTGCATCCCCACACTGTCAGCCCATGTTCATTTTGGCATCAATAATGACTCCAAGATCTTTTTCTGCCTCTGTACTGATGAGAAGGGAGTTCCCCAGCCTGTAGGTATGCTGCTGGTTCTTCCTCCCCAGGTGCAGCTCCTTGCACTCGTCAGTGTTGAAACCCATCCTGTTCTCATCCGCCCACTCCTGTTACCTGTCTAGGTCCAATTGCAGCCTATTCCTCCCGTCCAGCGTGCCCATGTTCCCCCACATCTTAGTGTCATCAGCAAATTTGAACAGGGTGCTTTTTACCCCCTCGTCCAAGTCGTCAATGAAGATGTCGAACAGTGCGGGCCCGAGGACCGAGCCCTGCAGAACCCCACTGCCCACATCCCTCCAAGTCGAAAATGACCCATCCACCACCACTCTCTGGGTGCGGCCCTCCAGCCAATTAGTGACCCATCTGACTGTGTAGGAGTCGATGCCACAGTCCCATAGTTTTTTAATGAGAACAGGGTGAGAGACAGTGAATACAGCAGAAATGCTAAAAAGGAAAGCTTCCCAGCTCCAGGCTCCAGAGAGCAATGTATTTTACAGCAGCAAGACTAGCTTTACTGCCAGAAGGCTAGAAACTATTTTTTCAATAAAAGCTGCGACCCCAAAGAACAGAATGAATTGTGTATGACAACCAGTGCAGAATGCAACAGCTGCCCTGTGCTGGACTGGACACCATGGACACATAACTGCTCTGATCACATCTCTCTGCTGACTTCCTTTTGGTTGAGATGGCACAACTTCGGGGGGTTGGTGATCATTTGTAGTGCCCAGGTTCCATCTAGCTATTTCCACAGCCCCATTATCAGAGAACAAAAGCACCTGACTGATGTTAACAAATTCATCTTCTAAACATCCTTGTGAGGAAGGAAGGCATTTACATCTCAGCTTACAAGGGAGGGGCTGAATGTCCAGTTCAGGAAAATACAACTGCTGCCCTGAATAAAGGTGGCTTTGAATGCATGCTTAAGGCTTGCCTGAATTAAGGGGAGAAAAAAAAAAAGACTTGATGAAGGTGGCTCAGGAAATCAGAAGCATAAGCAAGAATGAAAGCCTGTTCTCCTCTGTCCTATAGCCCCATTTTTCCTCATAGGTATATGAGGAATTCATCCCCTTCCCCTCTAGGTTATTACGGAGATGGGGGCTGAGATTCTTCAGCACTGTGGATAGGGAAATTCTCTCTTTACAAGCTACTAGAACCTTTGTTCATGACCATCAGGGCCCAGTTAAGCAAATAATGTATTTCCTACACACAACCTCTTTTTCCAAAAAACAGCTTCTGGAAACTGAAGTGTGCATTATATGTGATAAATACAGTGAGAGCAATGTCTGCCACTTACCAGGCAAAAGCAGACGTAAATCTGCACAGAATCCACAGCAAACAGAGCAACAAGCAGGCTCAGCTCTACAGCAGCTGCTGGTCAGTTACTTTCTGCAGAGAAAGATTTTTTTATTCTTCATTCTGCTTTTCCAAAACAAAGTGTGTATCTTATTCTGAGATTTGTTGTATTCAAGAAGATATGCTATTTAATTGGACTGGATTTTGCTACTCCTGCTTTTTACCTTATCACATGTAGAATCTAATGGCACTTTTACATATGCTGTGGAGATGGGAAGGGCAGTGAGAGCTGCTTCAAGAGCTCCTGTAATTAAAGTGCTGCAGCATCTCATGTATCAGCATCCCCATGCTTCAAAATGGTGGTGGGGGTGCTTGAACTAAAGTTCATTCAACGAGCTCTAGTTCAAGTACCCCCACTGGCATTTTAAAGCACAGGGTTGCTGATACACAAGACACGGGAGGCTGCTGGAGCGTGGTCATTGCCATGGTCCAGCAGACTCAATTAATCAAGTCTGCTTCAACACACTGTAAATACAGTGCATCAAAGCAGCCTCCATGCTCATGTACAAACACCCAAAAGTCGTTTGTTTGCCTTTGTTAAGTCAAACCCTGGTTGCATTATTTTCCCCTTCACTGTAACCTCTATTCCTCCTAATTCCATCCCACTATTTTCTACTAATTCGGTCCTCCCCACTAACTCCCCCACCAACATCACCTCCCTTTCTTCCCTCACCATTTGACCTCATCTTCCCCCCTTTCTCTCAGTCTGTTCATTTAGTCATTTGCCTGCCAGATCTCAGGTCTAAGGTGTGTAATTAAGGGATGGGGAGGGAGGCTTGCAAAGTAAGCCTGGTTCTGTTGAAGGACTGGCAAAGCAGGAACAAGACGAAGAAAACACACAACTGTCCTGTGCAAATGACTGAAAGTAGGGACAACAAGAACATGTCTACAACTAGCTCTAGGCTGTTTTTGAGGCTGCTGCTATGAAATAAGCTGCCCCCACCTGCTCCTGCTCCACATGTTCCAAATATCAAAAGGCAGCTGTGAGGATGTTCAAGATGCATCCCATACCTCTTAACAGGGAGTAACATAAAGCCACTGTAGACACACTCCCAAACGTGCTGAGCATTGAAAGAGAAAAACCAGGAAACTACCCCAGCAACTGATTAGCTTGGGAGATGCCTACAGATGTAGGCCTTGGGCTTGAACCCAAATGTATCTCCCCCACCAGCACTGCCGATGTGTAGGGAGTGCACACGCACCCCCTGGGATTAGCTATGCCCCCCGAGATTGGCTGCTGCTGATGGTCACTACTTGCCACCCCCTCCCCCGCCACTGAGATCACTACAGCTGCCTGCAGACTGTTCCTGCTTGGCCAGCTCTCACCACCAACATCACTGTGGCCACCTGCTGGCAGTCCCTGCTTGGCCCTCACTGCCGACATCATGGCGGCCACCTGCGGGCAATCCCTGCTTGCCCCCACCACCAACACCACCACTGCTGCCTGTGGGCAGTCTCTGTGCCCCCCCCAGCCTCAGGAGGCACGAGACATTCATGCCCACCAGCACCCTGCATCATTACTTCTCCATCTGTTCACAGCATTAGTTGACACAAGTAGGCCTTACATATACAGGAGGGTCAGCCACATCTAGGTTTGTATGGCAACCTTTATGCCCTCCTGTAGCTATATGAGGCAGCCATAAACTGGTCAGAAATGCACAAGCCTCAAAATCTCCACTAGCACAATCCCATCAGCTTCATTAGGGTTACACCAACAGAGAACCTGAGCCACATGGGAAGGAGTGGCTGGTTTCATAGATTCATAGATGTTCGGGTTGGCAGGGACCTTAGCAGATCATCGAGTCCGACCCCCTGCCCTGGTGCAGATGACCCCAGCCATGTGCATATCTAGCCTCCTCTTAAAGACCTCCAAGGTAAGGGAGAGTACCACCTCCCTTGGAAGCCTTTTCCAGATTCTGGCAACCCTAACCATGAAGAAGTTCTTTCT
>NW_017729029.1:17160423-17165235 GCF_001723915.1 Gavialis gangeticus | reverse complement strand
AATGAATTTGGTTGTAGCCACAAAATCACCTCTCAGCCTTCTCTTGTGGAGGCTGAAGAGATCCAGGTCCCTCAATCTCTCATCGTAGGGCTTTGCCTGCAGGCCCCTAACCATACGAGTGGCCCTCCTCTGAACCCTCTTGAGGTTGTCCACATCCTTCTTGAAGTGTGGCGCCCAAAACTGGACACAGTACTCCAACTGCAGTCTGACCAATGCCGCATAGAGGGGAAGTAACACCTCCCTGGACCTGTTTGTCATGCACCTGCTAATTCATGATAAAATGCGGTTAGCTTTACTGACCGCTTTGTCATATTGACGACTCATGTTCATCTTGGTGTCAACAATTGCTTTGAGATCCCTTTCCGCTGCTGTGCTGCTGAGACAGTCCTCCCCTAGCCTGTAAGCATGCTGGTGATTCCTTCTTCCTAGGTGCAGCACCTTACACTTGTCCTTGTTGAACTGCATCATATTCTGTTCCACCCACTTTTCCAACCTGTCCAGATCTGCCTGGATTTGTTCCCTACCATCTTTGTTCATCTCCAATCTGGTTGCCTTTAGAATGAAATAGGACAATTGCAGTGTCCCAGGGGGACACAAACGTAGGCACTAGAGCACCCTCCCATGGCGGGACCCAAGGCAGGGCTGACCCGCCTGAAGAAAGCCCTGAGAAGACGGCACACTTACTATTCACAGGAGAAGTGAAGCCGTGCCAAGAAGGGCCGCCGGCACAGTTCATCAGCTGCTTTGTTGCTGGCTGGGAACAGCACAAGTGGATGACGTCAGCAAAAACCGCTGCCCGGCTGATTCAAAAGCCGGTGGCAGGGAAATAGAAGTGGAGGCAGCAACACTAGAGCCAGAAAGTGAAGCTGCTCCCTGGGCTGCATCTTGGCAGTGTTGGCAGCTCAGCAGGGGGCCAGACAAGGACCCACAGGAGGGGTCCCGGCTCCATTAAAGGAATTACCCATCTGGCTCAACAGGGTAGCCGGGCCAAGGAGGATGGCATCAAGGGATCCCAAGGACCACAGATGCCAGATCCATGAGCGGACTAGGCTGAGGCCTGTACCCCAACTATTCAGAGGGAGAGCAGATGCAGAGATGAGGACAGTCCCACACCCCACAGTCATCCAGGGTACAGGGGCATCGAGGGAAGGGCAAGGAAGAAAGAGAGCAGACAAGAACATCAAAGGGACAGGCTGGCGACCCATCATCCGGCAGCCCTGAGGGCTGGCGTATGGCTGGGGTGTTGGGAAGGTGGCGCCCCAAGAATGCCCGCAAAGGGCAGCACCCAGTCTGCGAGAATCCACAAGGGGGAGCCCCACCACTGAAGAAAAGAAGATCAAGTCATGTCAGGCAAGTGTCAGGGCCTCCCTCGGGGGTGAACGCGACTCAATGCACAGGTCCCGGGGACACAACCCGCATCCAGAACCAGGTGTGTGTTCTAAGGTCGCTAGAGAGTGCCTATACGAGACCAGGCAGGTACACAGAGTCAGAGAATCCAAGCAGTGACTAGTATAAGTGGACTTGAGCATGGAACCAGAATGGCAGCTTTTATGAGCTTTACACACAAAAAAATATGCCTTTATAAAAGCTTAACAGCAAGCAGGCATAAGACCCTGAGAAACAGGGAGGCTGTTAATGGTCTTTTGAAAGTAATTCCTTTCAACCATAAAACCAAGACTTGATGAAAAAGATAAGCCAGGGGATGTGGCTGCTTGATAGAGTATTAAATGCTTCAAGTGGCAGCCATAGAAGCTCACAAGTCAGCAGGAATTCGGGGAATTAGCAACACCTTCAGCTGACATGGGGAGCTGCTGCACAAAATGCTGCACAAGGAAGTTTTGATATAAAATTAATTAATGGGTGACCTAAGGACTGGAAACAGCTTCACCGATGGATCTGAGGCTCCTGCCCAAGTACTGTGCTACTACAGCAGTCTTGGAAGGGGAGGAGGACAGGAAGTACTAAAAAGCCCAGCACCTAACTCCTCTGTAACTGCAGTGAACCAGGCAGTGGAGACTGCCATGGTGACAGAAGTGTAGAAAAGATGGGGGAAGGCTCCCTGGTGTGTCAGGTATTCATCTCATCAACAGGCACTTACAGACTGTAAATCCTTAGAAGAATAATTATTTTGTTCCATGCTTGTACCACACCTAGTGTAATATGGCCCTGGTCCATGACAAGGTTCTGAGGTGCTACAATCATAATACAGTGGTAATAACAACAATAATAATAGAGAGAAGATCATGACTTTAGGGAAGCCCTAACTCAAAGGCCACCATTCCCAGAATGGAACATTTCTGCTGCTGCTGCTGCTGGCATATAACACCCAGTACATCTGCCCAGTGTTTTTGAGGAAGAAGGCAGGAAGATCCTTGGCTTGACTTATTTTTTGCTGCTCCCCCACCCACCGACCTGTTCTCTGGGAAAAAAGCAGATACCCCCTGGGGGGAGGTGGAGGGGGAAGAGGGGGTTGCATGAACACTTTATACTCCCCAGCAGCTCTCTGCCCAGAAGTGCTGTCTAAATCAGTCTCCCCTAGAAAGCATTTACTTTATATTGTTATAATATTTTTTCCATTCCTATAATCTGACAGATGAAAGAAATGCTTCCTCTCTAACACTAACTACCATATATGCAGTGTGTTCCCACCAGCATAACCAATGTGAAAATGCTCTTAGTCACAGGTAATTTAATGGACCAATCATTAAAACATAACTTATGACAAATGATTTTTCAAAATTCAAATGTTACCTGGCAAAACTAATATTCTAGTTCATTGCAATCCCTACTAGGAGGATGCTATTTGGTTGCACAGTCTGTTATATTCCAGAACATGAAAGGTCAGGCTTAAATGGGATTTTTCAATGTAAAAGTCACCTACATGAATGACACACAGTACCACCAAAAGGCATTTCTAAAGCAGAAACCAGGATTACTGATGCGCCATTTACTTCTGTTTATCTCCCAAATAAAGAGGAGGAAAATATTTCACTCTCATGAAAGTTGATCTTAAGAACTTCTTTAAAGCTTTGCCCTCTGCCAGGGAAGTCTGGTTAATCCAAGAAGGAGCAAGCCACCTCTGAGTGTTAGGGGCAGACTTAGACAATGAAAACTGAAGCTGGACTTAGATTTGAAATATCCCAAAATCTAGGATGGCCAGAGGTTTGATTCCATTTCTGTCTTCTCAATGCCTTCCATTGCTTTATCTTTTTCCTTTGTTTCAGTAACCCTTTAGGTAAAAATGTACACATGTTCCTGATCCAGCACACCAGAACCAACCCCACCCCTAACTACTATACACTTTGACCCAGCCCCTGACCCAGATCCTCATCCATCTCCAAACAGCATGAGTTCAGGTCCCTTTCTAGGCAAGAAACAGGGATACATTGCTTGCTGGGAAAAAAAATCCTGATCATTCTGAAATGGCCCTGAGAATGAATGCATTACGGACACAAATCTTGACCCAAATACATCTGAGAAGCAAGATCCAGGCAGGTTCCTGCTGTGAGCTATTGCTTCTGCACTATAATGGGCTGCTGTATCAAAGAACCTGTGTAACATTCTAATGCAGTACTCAGTGCTGCACCAAGAGGCCAGTCATGTAGAACGAAATAATGAAACATGTCAAGTCCAATTGTATAATACCGCAGAAGGAAAAGTAAACTCAAAGGTTAATGAACTGCCCCAACACATTTTTGTTCTTGGTTCTTTTCTCCATTCAATAGGGGGTCTCATCCCTTTTGCGAACAGCCTCCTTGAAGTTTAATTGCAATCTTTCCACCATGCAGTTTAGATTTCTTTCCACCCTTGAGATTTTTGCTGCAGGACTAAAGAAATGTTGAATGCAGTCTCTTGTTATAGTTAAAAAGAGGATCAAGATACAAGAGTCAGGCTAAGGGGAGAAGGGTTTTGAAGGAAAGAGAGATGAGAAGGCTCCCATGTACTTTCAGGACCCTGTGTCCTGTCCTGGTTTATTGCAGAAGATCCAGAAGAAAGGGAAAGCCCTTTTGAATATGGGGAAGCAGCAAAAAGGAGCAACACAGGGAGCAGCAGGCATGGAAGAAGCACCATTATCCTACAGACGGCTACAGCTAGAGTAAGATGGAATAAGACAGCTGGGGAAAAAATTATTTGGAAATAAAAGGAACATTAAAAACAAAGGTTTAAAGTGTGTGTGTGTGTGGTGGGGAGGCATATTTTTCTCCAAAAGGCCAGCCATTTGGGGAATGAGCAGGGTTAAAGAGCCTCATTCATCTTCCCTTTTACAACTCTGCTGACTCAGAACCTGGTCAAACAAGTTTAATCTTTTTAGCAACAACAAAGAGAAGCAGGAAGAGAATGAAAAGAAGCCAACTCCGAGTACATAAGAGAGAGAGAAAGAGAAAGCACAGAGAGAAAGAGAAAGTGAAAAAACAAAAACTTTCCTTTTATAGCTTTCAATGGCTGGCTTGACCACTGAAATCTAGTTTTATGAATTTGCAAAAACAAATGTAAAAGAAGTCCCAATTCCAGGAAAATATTAATTATTATCCAGATCCTCGTCGTGAATGATGGATTTAAAATAACAAAGGAGCGTTTACATGGCCTGCACCACCAGCCA
This sequence comes from Gavialis gangeticus, assembly GCF_001723915.1. Classification (NCBI taxonomy): domain Eukaryota; kingdom Metazoa; phylum Chordata; order Crocodylia; family Gavialidae; genus Gavialis; species Gavialis gangeticus. The sequence goes on along the minus strand of NW_017729029.1, from coordinate 17,160,635 downwards.
CCACCTCCAGAACCTCCCCTACTCGCCTCCACCTCCTCCCCTGAACAGCGGGGCTTCCCCCCACCTCCCTGCCTCCGCTCTCCTCCCTACTTCCCTCTGTCCCACCACCTCTCCCTCCCTGCTGGCTGTTGGGTGCCTGTACACTTGACTCTGCCTGCCTCCGCCTCCTGCCCGCCTCTGCTTTCTCCACTGAGCAGCGGGGCTTCCCCCAA
>NW_017729029.1:17158457-17160291 GCF_001723915.1 Gavialis gangeticus | reverse complement strand
TTCCCCCCCCCCCCGCTGGCTGTTGGATGGGTGCACACACCCCTCTGCCCCTGCCCACCTCTGCCTCCTCCCCACCTGGGCCTGAGCAACCAATTGCTGCCCGCCCTCTCGGCAGTGCATGCACAGTTAACCAAAAGCATTACAGACAGACAGACAAATCCCTTTATTATATTAGAATTATTACAGCAGAAGAACCTAGATTTGCCAACTGAGATCAGAGCTGCTCTGTGCTAGGTGCTCTGCACAGACAGACCCTGGCTGAAGACCTTCCATGAGCACTAAGAAATGGTGAAAGATGAAACAGCAATCAAAAGACATGAGCATGAACAACACGTGTCCCCGGAGGCTGGGGGGCCACGGTGACCACCCATGGGCGGTGGCCGTGGCAGCGTTGGGGGCATGGCAGCAGCGAGCGTGGACTGCCCACAGGTGGACGTGGTGATGTCAGGGGTGAGGGTGGGCCAAGTGGGGACTCCCTGCAGGTGGCCATGGTGGTGTTGGTGGCTGAGTGCGGACCACTTGCACGCAGCCGCAGCAGTGTTGGCGGTGAGGGGGGGCCAAGTGGGGACCACCTGCAGGCAGCCGCACCAGTGTTGGCAGCAAGCGGGAGTGGTGAGCAGCAGGAGGCGAGCGGGCACTGCCCACAGCCGTCGTCCACACTGTCAGTGACGGCAAGCAGTGAGTGGGTACTGCCCGCAGCCGGCGGTGGCCGCATCATTAATGGGGGGGGCCATGACTGCCCACGGAAGCTGGCAGCAGCTTCAGCAGCAGCCAATCTTAGGGGGTGCACATGCCCCCCTGTATTCCCCCTACGTCTCCTATAGACATGAGGTGTGTGACCTTGAACAAACCAGCCAGTAAGAACTGGGAATAGAGCTCAGACCTCCCAACCTGCAGTGCAGTACCCTGCCCATTGCATATTGTGTTGCCTCTCTAGATATCAGCCACCTATGCTGCTACACAAGGCCTCATCCTTTCAGGGTCCCAACCTGTTTGCATTTACAAAGTCTTCTGCTCCCTGTTACTCTCCCTACCGGTACACATCTTGCAACACAAACCAGGGGTTGTGATCCACTTGTACCTTCAGCTAAAACTACCCCAATTACTCTAGACCAGGAAGAATTCCTTAGAGATGTACAGAAACACCCTTTGTCACTTCTGGAGAACACTAGCATGTGAATATTGCTGTCAAACTCTAATCTAAGAGCTGGTCTTCTCATTACCGGCACAGTCCTATAAGAAGAGTGGCTATCATTTACTATAAAAGTACTTGAGGAATAAAATGTACTGTACAGAATAATCCTACACTGACAGGAGGATGAACAATAGGTCTTTTCTATCCTTAATTTCTATGATTCCTGATCATGCTGAGTGTGATGTCTCCTCATTTATAATGTAGGAGTTAAGGCTGGGGCAACAATTATTTTCAGGATCCTATAATCTCAACTGTAAAATTTCACCCCAGGCTGCAAATGAAAGAGCTAAATCCTTCACTTTGGCATGAGCTACATAAAGACCCAAAGCAGTTCTACTGCAAGTGAGTTACACCAATATAAATGCACATTAGACTCCCTTCTTAAGACTTTTTTTCCTTTCTGATCTGAATACAAAAATAAGCTCTGAACTGAAATATGAATTGAAATATGAATTTTTCATCTTCTATTTCTGGTCCAGTATGTAACAACAGACCTCCCATACTTCAGACAAAAAACATCTATTTTCACCCACCTCCTGCGCTCTGAAGAGATGTTTACCAAAAATATACCCCTCCAGTATCATCAGCAACAGATTGTGCCACCCTGTGATGCATAAACTGGTAAAAAAAAAAAAAAAA
>NW_017729029.1:17152238-17158348 GCF_001723915.1 Gavialis gangeticus | reverse complement strand
CCCTGTGATGCATAAACTGGTAAAAAAAAAAAAAAAAGGCTTGAGCCCACAATATCCAAAATCCATAAATGGCTGCTGAATGTCTGATGATCAGCTCTAGAAAATGAATAAATACACAAAACCTAACCTGGCAGCAGCATACGGTATCAATACAACTGTAGAATATGGAACCCCAAACTATTAAAGGGCTCTAGTACAACAGCATTGCATAAACTAAAGAGATGATGCACACTAATCAGCACAACTTAACAGCAGCACTCATACTATTTCTTGCAGCCAGTTTGCACTTCTTCAACAAAATTTGAACATATTGAGATACGCAATTCCATCAAAGCCTAGCTTTTTAGGAAGACACATTGGCCACATCCAGACAAGCATGGACATTTGTTTTCCAGAGGACAAGTAGCAGTGGCATACCTTGTGCCGCTGCAACTTGTCCCCATAGAATGCCCATGCCATGTGCACTCTGGTGTGGGGCAGATAACCCCAGGTGGGGTAGGGGAGGCTGACGCCAACAACTGTGATGACCCCAGCAGCCTTACCTGGGGGTCCTGGGAGAGCTGCAGTCATGGCATTCCTACAGCTAAGAGCCTGGCTGGCAGCTGGAGTGTGGCTCCAGCTGGCCAGACTCCAGTTTTGGGCAGTGCACACTGCCACCATGTGCACCACCCTGCTTTTAACTTGCATTTTTGGCACCTATATAATGGCCACTTCCAGATGAGTTTGTGGCACCATGTACCACATGTCCATGTTTGTCTGGGCGCAGCCATTGATTTCAGTTGAGTTGTTGACAGGGAGGCTTCTAAGCTCTAAGGTGCACTCTAGTCACTGCAAAGATACCATATTTCACCAAGCAGCCCTAGCTCCATGTATGCTTGCTCCAAAACAGGAAGCAATATAATTATATTAGTGCCATGCTGTGAATAGGCTAATAAATTCTGCCTCTTGAAGCCACATCACGCAAAGTTACATAGCTTCTTGTTCGAGAGCCAGCATACACAGAGCTGGTGCAAAGTTTCACCACGTGACACTGCATATAGACATCTTCTCAGAGACAGGGCAGAACTGAAACCTGACTTTTCAATCCAATGCCAGGTATTTTAATCTTTTTTTTGCAAAAACAGTCTTCAGACATTTCCTCCCTTTGAAAACAGAACAAAGGCAAATTCTGAAACCTTGAAAGCTGTCAAAGAATGGAAATGCCTTTCTAGATGGCTCTAATGGTAATCATTTACACCTATGGCCCAATTCTCCCAATCTTTGTAGTCCTCTAGATCAGAAGAAACACCAGATATCCCTTTGGCGTGAGCAAGAGTAGAATCAGCTGCCAGGGGTGCAAAATTTACTAATTAATCAGCTCTTCCATAGAGATGTAGAATAGCATGGTAGATCTTAGGACAGCTGCAAATAAGCTGGGCATTCATAGAGGATGAGTCAACCAGCATTTTCTCCTTAGTCCTACCATCCCCCCACAGGACAGCTCCATCTGGAGTTATCGTGCCAGTGGCTCCTCTTCATGCCTAGCTCTGACAGTAGAGAGCAAGAACCTGCATAAATTAGGGCTGACAGCATTTGCTCCTTTAGCCCTGCCATTGGAAAGTGCTTCAGCTTCAAGGTTCAGGGAAATATTTTCATGGTTGGATTCTTTTTTTGTTTTTTGTTTTTTTATTTTTTGATGGGAGCATTCTCCCGCAGTGTTTACAACTTTGACACTGCAACCATCTGTTAATGAATGAGAAAATGACACAGATTCAAAACCTGAGTGACACTGATCAATCTATTATCATTGTCCAAGCTGAATGCAGGACAGGGGACATAAAGGAGGTAACAGGTGACCGATCTGAGGTTTTTCCTCTGGTAGTAATATTTTAAGGTGTTGTAACAGGTTGAAGAATAATTCATTAAAAAGTAATTAGTATCTATTTGTGATAATACCCATGTTGTTCATCCTTCGCAAGTGAAGATGACTACATCCAGTGGGCGGGATGGGGAAGGAGAAGAGAGAAAGAAAGCGGGAAAGAAAAGGGAGGGAGAAAAAAGAAAGGAAGAAAGAGAGCAAAAAGGAGAACAAAGAGAGAAAAGAGAGAGGAGGGGGGTGGAGGCTAGATCACGTGGGTACACAGGTGATTTATAAGCCCAATCTTTGCCCTGAACAATCTGCTGCAGCAGGGGCAGGAGACTGACAAGGACTGGACACGAGAGGTCCTTGTTTTCCTGGCCATGTGCTTCCTCACTGCCTCTGCAATGTGCCACTGCTTGAAAGCCAGTGCTTCACTCTGGACCGATGACCTCCAAGATGAAAGGTCATGTGCGATTTGCTCCCATGACTATGGGTCGATGCTAAAACTCTTTAGGGACATCTTTAGGATGTCCTTGTAGCTCTTATTTGGTGCATCATGAAAGCATACTTCATTTGACAGCTACCATAGAAGATTCGCTCTGGCAGGCAAATGTCGGGCACTCTTGAAAGGTGGCCGGCCCATCTTAGCTGCGCCAGTTTCAGTAGGGTGTGGATACTGGGGAGAGCTGATCTTCTGAGCACCTCAGTGTCCAGAATCTTGTTCTGCCACTTGATCTTTAGTATCTTTTGCAGGCAGCACAGGTGAAAGTAGTTTAGTTTCTTGGCATGATGCTGGTAGAAGGTACAGGTTTTGCAGGCATAAAGGAGGGTTGGGAGAATGATGGCCCCGTAAACCTTCAGTTTCATCAACATTCCAATGCCTCTGCAGTCCCAAACCAACTTATGAAGTCTACCAAAGGACAAACAGGCTTTTGCTAGCCTTGCATTGACTTCATCATCAATGTGAACAGCACAGGAGAGTGTGCTGCCTAGATAGGCAACCTTGTTGACCACAGACAGCTGTTGGCCTTAACTGAGATGTGCGATTCCTCTGGTGTTGTGCCAGGCACAGGTTGAGACATCACTTCAGTCTTCTTTGTGTTGATAGTGAGTCCGAAGTTGTCGCAGGCTGACAAGAATAGGTCCATGGACTGCTGCAAGCCAGCCTGTGAGCCTGAGTATAATGCAGAGTCGTTAGCGAAGAGGAGGTCGTGAAGCATGGCTGTCTGGACTTTGGAGCTTGCTCAGAGCCTGTGCAGGTTAAAGATGTGTCTGTCAAAATGGTACCTGATCCCCATACCAAGGTCATCTTGGAAAGCATCCAACAGCATGGCAGCAAATACCATGCTGAAGAGGGTAGGTGCGAGCACACACTCTGGCTTGACACCATTCGTGACCAGAAAGGGGTCAGAGCATTCACCATTTACAAGAACGCATGCCATCGTGGAACCGTCAAACCATATTGATGAATTTTCTGGGGCATCCGTGCTTCTTCATGATTTCCCACAGGCCTTCACAGTTCACTGTGTCAAAGCCTTTCGTTAGTTTGAAAAACATGAGGAGAAGGTCAATGTTCTGTTCCTGGCACTTTTCTTGAAGCTGCCGGGCCACAAACACCATGTTGGTGGTTCCACATCCTTTGCTAAAGCGCATACACAAACACCAAGGCTGGTTTGATGAAAATGATGAGGAAATACAACGGCTGCTGGAAGAGAAACATCTCCACAGAGTCTACCTCTATGATAAGTCCGTGTCAGCACAACACGCCTACAGCTCGATATGGAAGACCATTTATCACAAGCTGCGAGAGATGCAGGATACATGGTTAAAGAACAAAGCAGATGAGATCCAGCACTATGCTGACTGCAACTACACAAAGAAGTTCTTCGATGCCCAGGCTGTCTACAGTCCGCTGGTCCTCGGATCCTCCCCTCTGCTGTCCACTGACGGGACCACACTGCTAACTGACAAGGCCCAGATAATACCCATAATTCAGGCAAAAAAGCAGAGCTGATCTCTTCCCCGAAGAAGTTCACCAAAGCCCTGATTCAGGATGGCACTTAAGCACTTGATTAAATTTCCCTCTCAGGCTTAAGTAATGTTTTGAATTGGGATGGACTTCAGCAGGTGATTCAGATTTTTTTCTTAAATCAGGAACAGACTAAAGCTGTGTAGACAGAGGTCAGGGAAGCAAAACAAAAACGTTTTTCTACTGGACACACCAAGATCCACTATGAAGCACATAGCAGAGATGGGAGTTAGAGAAGCAGAGAGGCATAGCAGAGGAGTTCGTGGAGGTGAACTCTGTAGAAGGTCATGTGGAAGGAGAAGCAGAGGATGTCCTTTGGATAAATATTTTGAGCTCAGTTCTCCTCTAGTTTACAGAAGTTTGACATGGATTACAGTGACGTTACTCATGATTTAAACTGATGTGAGAGGAAATTCAAGCTCATGATTTTAAACTTGACAACAGCAATTGTACCCATGTATAGAATAAAAAAAATCCTCTTTGCTTGGTACAGATCTGCTGCTAGGCTTTATAAAGTGTGGCATGTGATGCAGATTGCTACAAGTATACATTTTTAAATACCAGATTATATGCGCACATAAAATTACTGTAGCCTAGAGCTGATCCATTGCTCTATGACATTTCATGTTGGGTTGCATCAGTCATGCCATGTTGCACTGCATCACCTAATGTAATGTGACATGACTGATGAAACCAGGCCTCATGCTTCAACACCAGGGAAGTCTGATATCCACTGTTAGAAATTATGCAGAGCAGGTGGTACACAGCTGAGAAGCCTCCATGGAGCATTAAACCAAGGGTGGAATCAATACAAAAGAAGGCCAGGTTGGGTCACTTGCCACTGGAAAGTTGCTTGCTCTATGTTCCACACCCAACCATTTTGGACACCTCTCCTCAAAATCTGCTCGGCCTATGAACTGCTTCCCCTTGGCTTGCCTGTTCCAGCTGCAAAATTCTCAGCACCTCCTTCAACCTATAACATAGCCTCTCTCCTCCATCCTTCTTCAAGAGTAAATGGAACCAGCTGTATCTGGGCCAAACAGAGCCAGAGTGGTTCTTTGTGAAATGGTCTGTACTGTGGCAGATAATGGAGTTTAGGTTGTTCCAACTCCTAGTCATGAGTCCCTGAAGGATTTTGGTTTTAGGAGGTTTTTCCTCCTAGGCAGGACCTACACAGCTGGAGAATTCTTAGACTTCTTGAGAAGCCAAAACCAGAAGTGTAAGTTTAAGTTCTGAATCTCTACTTGGGTTAGGGTTCTGAAGTTTGGATTGATTCTACCTGTAGGGAAGAAATATCAATGACTGTCTTGTAAACATTAGGATTGCCCACTCTGGTGCTAGAGCATCTGACATAAAGATACTTTGCAATTTAATACAACCAGACCAGACAAGGGAATATTCCCACAGACAACTGGAAAAGGTGAGGTAAAAAGTTTGGCAAAATTCCACTGAAATGATTCTGTAAGGGCTATAAGTATTTTGTTTCCTGATGCAAAAGTTCAAAGAATATTCCGAAGTCAAGTTCCAGAACAACTCTCAGAATAAAAGAGAAGAAATCAACCTGTGAATCTGCGAACATGTTTATAACTCTAACCATCTTGTGCTTGCATCATTCTCTATTGTATCATCTAGATTTCCACTGCCATCTTTGGGCACAGATGCTCAGTTGGCTTAATTCTTTAAATTTCTGTATAGTCAATCAACACTTGTGATATTCACAGATTTGCACGTTAAACAAAATAAGCTAAACATAGATGATGCTGTTGAAATCAGTATATAAAGACTTTTCCAGACAAGCGAAAACAACGCCAAGGATCACTGTTAATACTAGCAGAAGTGGGAAGAACAAAGAGAGCCAAATTGGCATTTAGTACTTGGAACAAATGCTACCCCTGAAAGAGCACACATGATAACATTCCAGAGAACAGTGAGATAGAATACTTATAATGAGTGAGTGTAAGACAATACTAAGTAATGATTTAGTCATATGCTGCCCCTCACACATTTTTACAAATGATTATTCCCTAACTAAATGCTTAATAGAAGAAATGCTGCCTGAACACAAGCTGTCTAATTATCTGCTCATGCTACTCTAGCTATTCCACAAAAATCCAGTGATATTAAAATGTAAAGACTGGGTGATGTGGGGTAGGGGGATGGGACACAGGTATCCTACAAAACATGCAGTTTATCTATACAACATTTTTAAAAACACCTAAATGATTGCAACTAAATGGGGGG
>NW_017729029.1:17150243-17152088 GCF_001723915.1 Gavialis gangeticus | reverse complement strand
TGGAAAGAAAGGGGGGGGGGGGGGGGACACTTGATCTAGAGTTCTCTTGAGAACTACCAGAGGCTACACACACCCAGGACACGGTCATCACGGGTGACTTCAATTACCCAGACATCGCTTAGGAGGAACACTTGGCTAAGTCAGATCGGTCGCGTAGCTCCCTGACCTGTATTGAAGAGCTCTAATTGACTATGAAGTGCAAGGGCCAACCAGACGTAATGCTCTCCTAGATTTGGTCTTGGCCAAAGGAGACTATCAGGCGAGTGACTTGAATATAAAGGGTAGCATGGGTGACAGTGACCAGTCATCACGTTCACTGTCCATCACAAGGCAGGCAAATAAACTAGCAGGGTTGAAGTTTTGGACTTCAAAAAATCAAATTACAACCAGCACAGGGCAATAGTAGGGGAAGTGATGTGGGATCAGGGACTGAACGTGAATGAAGTACATGAAGAGTGTTCGTTCCTCAAGGACATGATCCTTGAAGCACAAAAGAAGACCATTCCCGTGCAGAAGAAATGTAGCAGAAGGGCTGGCAAGCCCTCTTAACTTAATAGGGAAATAATGGTCCTCTTAAAAAAGAAAAAAGAGGCATACAGACAATGGAATCTTTACGAGCACTCATGGTGCTCTGGCGTGGTGCCAGAGAGCTGGAAAAGGGCCAATGCGGTCCCCATTTTCAAAAAAGGGAGGAAAGAGGACCCAGGAAAATATAGGTCCGTTAGTCTTACCTTGGTCCTGGGGAAGCTCTTGGAGAAAATTATCCAAGCACATATCTGCAAGGGACCAGCAGGGGAGATTATACTCAGAGGCAATCAACATGGGTTCACTAGAGGCAGGTCCTGTCAGATCAACCTGGTGGCCTTCTATGACCAGGTCACAAAAGCCTTGGATGCAGGTGTCGCAGTGGATGTAGTCTTTCTGGACTTCAGGAAGGCCTTCGACACTGTCTCTCACCTCATCCTCATCAAAAAATTAGGTGACTGTGGTAGAAATGCCTACACAGTCAGATGGGCCACTAACTGTCTGGAGGGCTGCACCCAGAGAGTGGTGGTGGATGGGTCATTTTCGACCTGGAGAGATGTGAGCAGTGGGTTTCCCCAGGGCTCGGTCCTGGGGCCCGTACTGTTCAATATCTTCATCAGTGACTTGGATTAGGGGGTGAAAAGCACCTTGTTCAAATTCACAGATGACACTAAGATGTGGGGAGAAGTGAGCATGCTAGAATAGAGGGACAGACTACAACTAGATCTGGACAGGTTACAGAGGCGGGCAGATGAGAACAGGATGGGTTTCAATATGGACAAGTGCAAGGTGTTCCACCTGGGGAGGAAGAACCAGCAGGGGAACTCCCTACAGGCTGGGGAACTCCCTTCTTGTCAGCACAGAGGCAAAAAAGGATCTTGGAGGCACTACTGATTCCAAGATGAACATGGGCTACCAATGTGGGGATGCAGTCAGGAAAGCTAACCGCACTTTGTCATGCATCCACAGATGCATCTCAAGCAGGTCCAAGGAGGTGATTCTCCCCCTCTATGCAACATTGGTCAGGCCACAGTTGGAGTACTGCATCCAGTTCTGGGCAGAGCACTTCAGGAGGAATGTGGATAGCACTGAGAGGGTCCAAAGGAGGGCCACTCACATGCTCAGGGGACAGCAGGGTAGACCCTATGAGGAGAGACTACGGGACCTGAACCTGTGCAGCCTCCACAAAAGAAGGCTGAGAGGGGATCTGGTGGCCACCTATAAACTTGCCAGGGGGGACCAGTAAGCAATGGGAGAGTCCCTGTTCCCCCGAGCACTACCTGGAGTAATAAGGAACAACGGCCATAAGTTGACTGAGAG
>NW_017729029.1:17149100-17150216 GCF_001723915.1 Gavialis gangeticus | reverse complement strand
GATATCAGGAGGCGCTACTTCACTGTCAGGGCGGCTAGGATCTGGAGCCAACTTCCAAGGGAAGTGGTGCTGGCTCCTACCCTGGGGGTTTTCAAAAGGAGGCTAGACAACCACCTAGCCAGGGTCATTTGACCCCAGCATCCTTTCCTGCCCATGGCAGGGGGTCGGACTTGATGATCTGCTTAGGTCCCTTCCTACCCTACCAACTATGAAACTATGGAAACTTGGGACAGTCCTCAAGGAGGACTATACAACAGTGGCCCACACTTGTAGGAAGAAGATTGGAAAAGCTAAGGCGGCGAGTAAATTTACTTTAGGAACAAGAATCAAGGACAATAAGAAGTCCTTCTTTAGGTATGTAGAGAACAAAAGGAAAACAAATGGAAACATGGGGCCACTTCTCAACACCTCAAGACAGCTGTTTACCGACACTCAGGAAAAAACTGAACTCCTGAGTCACTACTTTGCTTCAATATTTCACTGGACCAAGTGGAAAATCATGCGAGATAAGGTTAAGAGGGGGCATGGTGGAACTGACCGCCTCTCTACTGTTGACGCTGAGATGATGCATGATCAGTTAGAAAAGTCAGACATTTATAAGTCACCAGAACTGGATACACTTCACCTGGAAGTGCTGAAGGAGCTGGCCAAGGTCATTGTGTGACTTCTGGCGAAACTCTTCTAAAACTTGTGGCACTCAGAGGAGGTCCATGAAGACTGGAAGAGGGCCAATGTTGTGCCCATTTTCAAGAAGATGAGAGAGGACCCAGGCAACTATAAGCCAATTAGCCTTATTTCAATTCAAGGAAAATCCTGGAAAAATTCATCAAGGAGTCTATGTACTACACTTGCAGAAGGTAGGATTCTAAATGACAGCCAACATGGTTTCATCGTGGGCAGGTCTTGTTTTACCAATCTCATCTCCTTCTATGACCAGGTATCTCACCACCTGGGTAAGAGAAAGAAGGTCTATATTATATACATAGACTTCCAAAGGGCCTTTGGTCTGTTATCTCATGATGCTCTCATGGTAAAATTGGAGGACTGTGGGCTTAACTGCTCTACGGTTAGGTAACTAGGAAACTGGCTGTGAGGTAGGACCCAGAGAGTTCTTAT
>NW_017729029.1:17144826-17148209 GCF_001723915.1 Gavialis gangeticus | reverse complement strand
ACTGGATGGTCACCTTGCTGGGGTCACCTAACCCCAGTTGTCTTTCCTGCTTAGTGCAGAGCGGCTGGACCCGATGATCCTGTGAGGTCCCTCCCAGCCCCTTACATTCTGTGAATCTGTAAACCAAGGTATTTACATGGCTAAATCAGTTATTCCTAAGTATTTCAGAACTGAAGCCCTATTGACTTCCACTGAGGCTTAGGTGCCTTAGGACTTAGACAGTCTAGTCACTTTAACGCTTTTGAAAATGTCATTCAAATGCTGCAAAACGTAGAACTGTTCCAGGGGAATCACAATCACCCTCAAAAGAGAAAGAGTTATCCATATCTAAGATCCACATTCCTAAACTTAAGAAATGCATAATTGTTTTATTCAATATTTTTTAGTGCTAGCTTGAGGGTCTCTCTCACTCATGTACTTTTTTGATGGTTTCTCAGGCATGTATAGTTTCTTTGTCCTTTGTGATATACACTGAAAAGTAAATGGACAGTGGTAAAGTTTCTCTAGCCAGTGTAAATAAAGTTCATTTATAAAGGTCTTGAACCAATTAATTTTCCCAAGGGATCACTACAAAATTATTTACCTCAAGTGTCTTTATAATTGTAATACATTAAAACAATTCATATCATCTGAACAGAGGGCTATAGTATAAAGTGTGTACAAGCATGGATATTTGTTCAAGACTTTTTAATGGATTTTATTTAGACAAGGTACATTCTTAATGGGAAAGACGAACAGATAGATACAGTCTGGTCTTGAACAGTGGGGAATGGTTCAAGAAACAACCCGTTCAGTGGAGAGTTCATTTGGATAGCTATGAAATGGAATAGGCTAAGGGAACTATTGTTGCCAGCTGGATAAGCTCCAGGATATATATCATAAGGCTACTAGTCACCAAGGCCAGTGGGAACACCTCAAAAAAATTAGAAGGATCTCTTCTCAAAACTCAAAAAGACAGGATTGAAAATTGCAGTGGCAACAAAGAAACAATGTAGCTAAAGCCCCAGCCCTTCAGAAGATAGGCTGCTACAAAAGCAACCAGGAAGCTGCTAAGATCTTGTCATCTAATGTGGATTTGGGTATTAAGGGAAAATCTTAAATTCATAATTTTATACAACATTTTAAAAATATCTATTTTCACTTTTAGACATTGGATTTCCTTCTCTGACCTTCTTCCAGAGTCATTTTTTCTAGCTCCTGGCTTGCCCCAGTAATTTCGCCTTGCACTGTTGGTAACAGTACATTGCTTTGCAAACCTCATTTAGAGTATTACTCTCTATTGATTCTTTGTATCCATTCACAAAAGGTACCTATTGCAAAATATTCCAGAGCTATGGGAAAAATAAAGCAACACATAGTTCCTGGAAAAATGTAAAAAATGAGCCATCCAGAAACATACAGGAGCAACAGAAACCTCATCAGCAAAACGAATCAATTTCCAACTTCTCTCATTATCAATAAGAGCTGGATCAGAACCATAAGGAGAGGAAGGCAGGGGGAAGCAGCACAGGTATTATAATACAAGACCAAGAAAAAAATCATCAGCATCAAAGCATAGAATTTACTACTTATCCCAAACAAATAATTCCAGTGACTGGTAGAAATAGTAGGTTCTATATGGACTAAACAACACGAAGGATGTGACACCATCTAGTCAGTGTGCCAAGGATGTGACAAGTGTGCCAAGGAGACCATCTAGCCAAGGACAGAGTGAGAGCCAAGTACTTCAAACAGCTCTTGCTGAACCAAATCTCCCTACTTCAGTTTTCCTAAAGAAACAAGCATAACAGTAATTACCTACCTTGCTTACATACCTGACAGCTGTGTCACAAGAGTTAATAAGACAGTATTTGTACAGATAGAAAATATCATGAAAATACTGAGCAGACTTCCTGAGGCTTAGTACTATCTTGAACTGGTACTGCCCCAGGCATCCTGAGACACTGCTATTCTTTTTTCATCTGTTTTACTTCAAGCCTTTCTTGTGAGGGATACTTCTGGTATACACTGAAATTTTCCAAGTGGCTAATGATTCTGGAGTCCCAATGAGACAGCCTTGAAAGGTGCCTGATTCCCATAGGTTAGGTGCTCAGCACTTCCCGAAAATTATACTTCAAAGATGTGTCAAGTTGGGCACCCATAAATACTAATGGCTGAACATCTTGGCCAGCAGAATTAACCTTCATGAGTGTTGTGCAGAAAATTCCAGCTGAAGTGAATGGGACTGTCCCTTATACTGAGAGGAGATTACCATAAAGCAGTACAGAAGTGCTTACCTACTGTCCTGCCCCCTTTCAGTCACAGTCCAGGTATTCAAAGTTGAAAGTTCACCTTCTGCATGTACTTAATCCCTCCCTGAATACTCTGCCGTTAGCTAATCAACTCACAGCAATGGGTCTTCCTTCCCTTTTGTCTGTTTCATCCAGGATCTCACTGTTTCTTCCAATCTTATTCCATGCACATAAAACATGAAAGAGGAAGCAAAGAAAAATATATTGTTGTCTTCATGCACCAAGAAAAAATATATACAAATATGCAGCACAGTTTAATTCAGGGCTTTATTTGCATGAATTTGATATTCATAATGCACCTATTTTTGTTTTAGTGTTCGCCATGAATATAACTGAATAATTGCTTCTGATTATAGACAAAAAAGAAAAAGAATGTTAACACTGGAACAAACAAACACTGACTGTGTGGTAAAAAGAATACCCTAAAGGATTTAATTCCCTAAATGAAAGGGTTTGGGGGGGCAGAGTATTTCTACTGTTGAATTCAATTGAATTGATTTCAGTTACTGTCTGTGGTTGTAGTTTCCTACAAATAATTTACAGTGGAAATGTAGTTTTTGCTGTACAAATGGTTGTGGACTGAGTGTAAAATTGGAAGCTTTTCTTCTCCTAGTGAAACATAGGAATAAATTCATGTCTTGTCTCCTGTGTAGTGCATTACTGACTCTCGTTATTTCTACCAGTGGCTTCTATCCAACCGAGCTGGATGGTTTCTAAAATAGAATAAAATCCAGGAGAAAGAAGAAAGGTCAAAAGTGAACAGTGAGGCTCTAATTGATAAGGGGCTTGCCATGCCCTGTGGGAGTCATTAAACATGGTCTAGGAAAAAACCACATACCTCTCTGCTCCCTGCACAACCCAGCCCAGCAAAACATGTTGCACCCACGATCATTTCTGCACATCCCAGCGTTGGAAATACAATGCCTTTTTACTGTCCTTACATATCCAAATATGATGAACAATATACACTTCATCTGTAACTGCCCTTGCACACTCCAACACAGTGAAATACACAGCATCTTTCTTCCCCTATCATAACCCACAATACACTGCACTTTTTTGATCATTTTCCTCTCTTCCCTCTAGGTCTGT
>NW_017729029.1:17130620-17144815 GCF_001723915.1 Gavialis gangeticus | reverse complement strand
CTTCCCCTATCATAACCCACAATACACTGCACTTTTTCTCTCAGTTCCAGGACCCCTGAAAGTTTCTTTATTTGTTGTAACTGGCAGCCACCGCTCCTCCCTCCCTACTTCTGACCGACTCTTGAGTATTGTTCCACATCAGCCATGCCCACTTCCAGCCATCAGACCTCTCTCCCTCAGAGCAGCATTGAAAATCATCCCAGTCTGCAATGAGAAAAAATGGACTTCTCTCCATCAGGACAGATTAAAACTAGATTCATTCTGCTGGGCCATCCTCTTACAGCACACCAGAACATGCCAAAAGGAGTAAGTGGAGTAACATGTCACTTCCTGAAATATGCAACTGTGTGTAGGAAGGGAGTAGGGAAAAGGCGGGCGAACTGTTATAATGATGATGCGAGGGTGTGAGTACACATGCACAAGGTCACTTGATGTCTAATAGACAAGGCTGGAAGTCAAAAGCCTAGAGCTGATTCTCCAGCCTCAGCAGATAAATAAACTCCTCAAAGAAAGAATCTGGTCTCGGGGTTCCATTTCTACCTCTCCCATTCACTCTGTGGGCTCTTGGGTATGACCCTAATTGCCCCCATTTAAATAAGTAGTCCCTAATCATGGGTGTCCACTTGGAGACATCTACAGGCTGATTTTCAGAGAAGCTGAACAGCTGCAGCTCCAAAACCCCTGACACCTTGGTAATCAGAGGTCTCTTATAGAAGGAGATCCTGACCGTCTCAGGTCATCACTGCCCCACTGAGAAAAGAAAATTGACAACACTTGATGACCTTCAGAGAGGATTTTGTGACCTATGGATGCAACAACAGTGCACTCAGCTTTCATAAGAGCTGAGACCTAGATATTTCAAGGGCTCAGTGCCAACCCAGTCAGGACAATGGCACCTAAATAAGATTGTCAAATGGAACCTCAATACAACAACACTGACTTTCAGCAGAGGATTCTGCCCAGTGGGTCTCATCCTGGCATGTATGGCCAACTTTGCTGAAAAAAAATAACGCTCTCTGTGCTTTGTTGAATAGCTGCCCCCCAAGAGCACAAGATATTTATTGTTAACATTTACTTTATTATACAGTATTGCAGGCAGCTCAGACAGATTGTATCCCCTGGCAGTTTTATGCAACTTTTTTTTCCATATTCATTAGAAGGAAAATAAAGTGCTTGCAAAGTCTAGGAAGTCCCCAACTGCAGTTAAATCCAGAGCATTTCAGGGACTGCACCTTCAGGAAGGCATAAAGATAATTTACATTCTGACCCAGATTCCTGCCCCAAATGTATATGCCTGGATATGAAATGACATTTGTTTCATTTGTTCAAGGTTTTTTTCCCCTGCAACCCTACAAACCTAAAAATCTACCAGAGGAAAAAAAACAGAAAAAAAGAACAGATTAATTTCCTGATGCAGCACATGTATAATTTTGAGCAGGTGAATAGTCCCAGCAAGGTCACTGGGACTCTGTGTTTGTGTAGTTATGCACATGTTTAAGGGTTTCACTAAAAAGTAGCCTAGGCCTGTTAACCAAGCCCTTAGTCCATAAATAGCTAACATCTCATTTCATAATTACAGATCAATTTTTTTAGGGTGTCCTAGGGATGGTATTTGTAACTAGCTCAGGATCTCTGTTCCATTCAGTCCTTAGTACAGGACTCTTGGGCAACTTGGCTATCACTGTGAGAAGAGTCCTCTTCTCTGTACCTCTAGTTTGGAACTATCTTCCTGCATTACTGTGCTGTATCTCACTATCTCCTTTCACATCTCCTCAGAACACCCAGATTTACTCTCTTGCCTATAAATTAGGTAGGAAAACAGCAAATTCCGAACTAGAAAAAAGTCAATGATCAGAGGGTTGTTCTAGTCTAGTACCCCATCTCTAACAGAGGGCAGCACCAGCTGTTTCCAAGGGAGAAATCTGGCACTAGCCAGTGATGGGATAACCAGGAAAAGCAGCTCCTTTGCAGCTCATAGCTGGACACATGCATATTACAAAGACACAAAAGAGACCTAATACTTCACCATACTATATGAATATTAAAAAGATTAAAGCAACAGAAAAAAAACCTTCATGAACTGTGAAAAGGACGCCAAAGAGACTTCTCTCAAGTGCAGCACCTTGTTCTGACACTGACAGTCATTCGCTGTAGAGAGGTGGATGAGTGGGAGCAAAGACAGAGGCTAGCAAAAACACTGCATAGCATCTTTAAATATGTACGTGATAGGCTGAGGACTGCCCCTCAGCCACTTACATGCCCAGCAGATCACTGCAAATAGTCATCTCTTGTAGATAACAGAAATCTACTATTCAGTTGAATATAATCATGTAACAAATGTCTGACCTGCTGATTTCATCTAGTTAAGAGACATATGTCCTGTAAGTTCTCCTGAAGAGTATCACTCTTTAAAAGCTCAGTATTTCTCTTCCCAGAGAGGTGCACAAGCAGTAGCTACTTTATCTCAGTGGAGGTATTTGGATACTATATGAAACTCTAATAAAGCCATTAAAGAAAATTTGGTGGCTTCTGATCCCAAATGCTAACTTGTCCTAACAAACAGCAGAGCCCTCCCAGAAATATAGTAGCCACCATAGAGAGAGGGGGACAGAGAGTGAGAGCTGTGTTAGTCTATAAAGGTACAAAACTTTCTTGCCTTCTGCCACAAGTAGAGGCAGCATTTGATGACAGTTATCCCAACACTATCACCAGCAGGCATTGGGGGAGTCACTGTTCCCCCGAGCACCGCCAGGAGTGACCAGGAATAACAGTCACAAGCTGGCAGAGGGTAGATTTAGGCTAGATATCAGGAGGCGCTACTTCATGAGAAGTGGTGCTGGCTCCTACCTTGGGGGTCTTTAAGAGGAGGCTAGATGAACACCTTGCTGGGGTCATTTGACCCCAGTACTCTTTCCTGCCATGGCAGGGGGTTGGACTCCATGATCTGCTCAGGTCCCATCTGACCGTAGAAACTATGAAGCTTGTATTGTAACATTTTCATGGCCACCAACAGTTGAACTACAGCTGTAATATGCTGTCCAGGTGTGCCCGTCACCTGCTACTGGTTCATAGTCACACAGCAGCTTGTTTGTTACCACTGAAGGAGCCTGATCCCCTAGCCTAGCCCAAGTAGTAGTGTCTCAGCCTTTCAGATCCGAAGGCTCACAGATTCAGTCCTAGAAGACAACCCATCTCAGCTCATGGTTACATAGAACAAATGCATGCCCTCCAGGCTAAGAACACAGCTTCCCATTATTCTTTAGCTCTTCAGAGTCAACCAAGATTTTCACCTGTTTTCTCCTCAACATTTTAATTAACAGCCCTCATTTTCTTTGTGGCTCCTGTGTTCCCATGCTTTCCTGAGGTGATGTGAAGATAAAGTTTCATAGTTTCTGACATCTCAAACCTTCAGAGGAGGGAATAATTCATATCAGATAGCAAAGAACCATAACAAAAATGGAAGGTTGGGAAGGAAAAGGAACATGTTGATGTCATGTTTTCAAAACAGTCAAGCAACCAGCAGGGTCCCTGGCTATAAAAATACCCATTTGAAAAGAACTTACCTCGTATGAGAGGAAATGTTTGTGAAAAGGAGAATTACCCACAATCTGCATAGGATCTTCTAGATCAGAAATGCTGCAAATCTGGGTAACTCATCCTGGTCACTGCATGGGTTCATTGTGTGGGGATACAATAGGCAGCCTATACCTTCCAGACTGAGGTTACAATAAGACAACAGGATGAAAGCACTGTTGGGTTATGTTCATAAATTTACATGCATGTTATGATCGTGTAAGTTTTATGCCTGGCAGTATACAAAGGAAAGTACATCTGACAGGTGTACAAACTGAAAATATGGAGAGAGAGATCATGTCTACATGTCAGAACTCAGCAAACTAGTGGGACCTCTCAAAGATGGAGTTCAACTGTGTCTTGATAGTTCCTCATATACTTTCAGTAGGGCTTGCTGATAACCAGGCAGACACAAGAGGCTTGATTCATCACTGCTCTGTACCCTTTGAAGTCATTGGCACCTGTACAAAGCAAAATTCTGCCTTTCTGATATTCAAATGGGAACGGGAAAGTCTATGGATAATCAGGCCCATTGTTAAAGGCGGAAAATTTTATTAACTGAACAGAGGAGTGACCATATACTCCTGTACCACTCTCTGCTGGGCAAACTCAGAACTGCTCAATTGGGTGTCATTTACCTTATCTGAATAGAGAGTCTTCTTTCACTTGGGCTAAGTTCAGACAGTCAAAAGCCCAAAGCTAAATCAGTTCAGTCTTTGAAGGTTAGTCTATGCTGCAGAGATTAAACTGAGAAACAACTGGATAGACATTCGGTTTTTATTCAGGATCTGCAGCCACATACCTGCGTGGCTCAAGCCAGAAGATGGTGGGGGGAGGGGCACTAGAGCACAGCTCTCTGGCACATAGCCAGCATGGGCTATGTGTTTGCTTCCTCTTCCTGCTGCCCCTGAGGTCTCTGGGATTTTCAGTCCACAATCACTTCAGCCAGACTCTGCAGTGTTGCTCATCACCTCCTCTTCCTGTTTCCAGGTGCCTCTGGCATTTGTAGTCCACAGTCACAGCTAGCAGTAAGTTTTTAACAGGGCAGGGCAGGGAAGCTCTTTACTCAGGGAAAGAAAGTTTAACCCTCCTCCCTGGCCCCAGATGCCAGCCAGAGTTTGCCTTGGGGAAAGAGGGGGCAGTCCCTGCCTCCTCCCCCCAACAACCCTTCTCTGCTGGAGTGGACAGCACAGCCCAGCCCAGGGCTGAAAAGTATGCTGGGATGCTGGGGGACTGTGATTTAATTTGAACCAGGAAGGGATCTGGGACAGACATTTCATAACAAATCAGTTTGGCAATGTTTGACACAAATCAGTTAACTCTGATACTACATTCAACCAGGTTTATCTTAAGCCAGTTTCAGCCATTTTGAAACTGGTTTATGTGCACTGAACTTCTGTTCTGTTACAAGCTTAAACTAGTTTCTGATTACTTAAACCAGTTTATGTGCAACGTCTGTCCCTAGTCTTGAAGAGCAAAAGGCATTTTTGGAGCAGGAGGCCATGATGATGATGATGATGATGAGTGGAACTGCAGCTCCTGCCCCTAAAAGTTACAGTCAAAGTGCACAAAGAGTAAGAGGGGAAAGAGTCACAGAGAGATAGAGGCCAGGCTAGGGCCCGATGCAGCAGACCACACTGTCTATATCACTGCTGCTTTCAGAGTTCTGAATAAAAACTCTTGAGGTCTTAGGAGGCCACGGGTTTGTTACTAAACCCTGCATTTCTGCAGTGCCCTCTCCAGGGATCTCCACCTTCTTTACATGCATACATTATGCCTCACAAAAAGCTTATAAGATATGTACCATTTCCCAGCTCACAGATGGGGAGGACTGTGGCACAAGTTAAAACAGTACTTGGTCCTATATAGATAATAGTGAGAAACACCGTATACTAGTTTCCGTTAGACCTGTAGGTAACATCTTCAGCAAGCAGGCTTTGCAGCATACAACCCAGGCACTGATTGCTTCTTGGGTTTTTTTGTTCACACTAATGCACAGGAGTTACCATCAGCACTAAAACCCATGCTGGTACATGGTGTACATTACACTAGCAGGCATCTCCCTTGAGCTCACTCTCTAATAGATGGTGGCTCCTGTAGCGAGAAGAATAAGCTGGGCAGCAGGGATCTTGGAGCAATCACTAGTTACAGACAGCTCTTTAGCCATTAAGCTACCACAACTTCTGGAGCCCCTTCCCAGAAACTCATCTCTCTCCCTCTCTCTTATAAATACGCAGCTTCCATGCCTTATAACATATTCCCTCCTCCCTGATGTTTTATGGTTCCTACATTGTCGTATTACATTATATTAATAATTCTTAGCAGTTGTATAGCCTTTTGTTTTTTTAAAGCCCTTGAACGGCAGCTAATTAGTCCTCCTTACCCATTTCCAGTCTATTCCTATGTGTAAAGTAGATGGAAACTGTTCTCATGTTACATTGGGGAAAATGGTGGAGCTTAACTCAAAAGTCATGCACAGACTCAGAGCCACTTCATTTTTTACATTATACAAGCCAAATATTTTTTTTTGCCTACCTGTGTTCAGTACAAGGAACAAGTTTCTCTATCTACATAAAAATAACACACAGAAATAAATAAGCATCCATTCAAGTTCATAGACTGTGAATACATTTAAAGGAATATGTTGCTCCCAGCTATTCTGAGCACTGAGAGCCCATGCCCACTAACTTGTTTATGCAGATGCCTCCAGGTCAAGGGCTCATTCATTGTTTCTCACCTGGTGCATCCAGAAATACCAGCCCCCTCAGGCTAAATCACAGAGCTAAATTAACTATGTTAATCATCTCTGCACATTTCTCCTACCTAAGCCAGGGCAGCACAGCCCTTGTAGCACACAGAAACAGATATCTGAAGCAAAGACTGTGCTCCCTGTTTCCAAAGCAGTCTAAATGCAGCAGGGCTTGGGAGGCAGCATTATCTAATGCAGGGGCCTGGGAGTCAGGATTCCTGGGTCTGCTACCAATGTTGCTATGTAACCTTAAGGTCGTGTCTAGTCTAAAAAGTTGCACAGATTTAATTATGCCAGTACAGTGAATGCAATTATATCACTAACACCATAAAGAAGGGCAATAACCTGTACTCGTGTACATTTTTACTCGTGTACATCTTTACTACAATAGCCACACACTAGGGAACAACATAAAACAAGATTGCTCTGTCTGTACTGCTTCCAGACCAAAGGTAGGGTAGCCACTTCCATGCAGCACTGCAGGAAAGCTAATTAACATCAGGGCAAACTAGTAGGCTTTGTCAGCTTTTAACACCACTATTGTAGACTAGAGGGATGGGGAAAGTGAGCCATCTTTTAGGCCCAGACAAGGCTAAAGAACTTCCCTCCTACCGGGGGTGGCAACACAGATCTAGTCTACAATATCTGAGGCCATGGAATCAGATAGGCATGGAGGCTGAAGGGAAGAGTTAACTTCTTCCAAAGCTAAAAGCCCTTCTTTTCAAGTCAGGTGTCTTACAGCCTCCTGTCAGGGGGGCAGTGAGTAAGGAGCAGTCCATTGTATCTGAGGGTGTTTCTGCCTGGCATGGTACATTTGCAGTCCAGACACAGCCATTGTTATGCTCATATGGGCTAGGGACAGACATTCAAAAAGCCAGAGCCTGACTGATTCAATCTTTCCAGAACTGAATCCTTTACTGAATTGATTCAATCTTAGTCTAACCTGCCTAGATTGAACCAGTTTGCAGGCGACCAGGCATTCCTTCTGGACTAAGGAAATGCAGGCACATGCCTGCAGTCACTCAAGCCAGGAGTCAGAGGGTGCAAGAGCATGCCCTTAGCTGCAGGGAAGTTGTGCTGGGCAGGGGAGTTGGGGGGTGGGGGGGAACTTGTGGCCAGCCCCAGCAGTAGCCTGAAGTGAACTAGCCAGGGAGGAGGTATAATTCCCCCCTCCCGGTCCCACGGGCACAGACCCAAGCCAGCATCCGCAGAAGCAGAGGCATGGCTAGATGCTGGCTGGCATGGCCCCCTGAGGTAGAGGTGGCAGGGAGGAAGTTTATTCCCCCATCTGCCCCCAGGGGACTGCAGCCAGGGTCCAGCAGCCCCAAATGCTGACACTGATCGCTCCCAGCATGGGGCGAGTGGCAGAATAGGACCCCTCCCTGCCCCCTCCTCCAGATGCCAGAGGAAGGGGGGAAATAAACCCCCTCCCTGCCTTCTTGCCTAAAGGGATCATGCCCCAGTGCCTGCCGCTGGAGCGGCAAGGGGAGAGTAACCATGATGGGGGCAGCAGCCCCTCTCATGGTTTCCCGGAGCATGAGTTGCTTCCCAGCGGGGGTGGTCAAAGCTGCCGGATACTGTGCAGGGAGAGTGGTAGCACTACGGAAGGCTTGTGGGGCTATGGCCACCCCTCCAAGCCCTGGTGCTACCACTCACCTTGTGCAATCTGCAGCAGCTCTCACTGCCCTGCCCACAGTGCAGCCCTGCCACCTCTCCCTCCCCACCGCCAGAAAGATGCATGCTCTGGGAAACCATGAGGAGTTTTCCTGTAGGGATTATTTTCCCCCTCCCTCCAGCATCTGGAGGAGGGGCAAGGAGGGAGCTTATTCTGTCACTTGCCCCATGCAGGGAGCAATCGACAGTGGCAGTCGGGGCTGGCAGACCCTGGCTGCAGTCCCCCTGGGGCAGAGGGGGGAATAGACCCCCTCCCTGCCCCCCCTGCCTCAGGGGCTATGCTGGCTGGTGTCTGGCCATGCCCCCCACCCCTGCCACTATGGCAGTGAGGGGGAAGCACCAGGCAGACCCTGGCTTGAGTCCATGGGACAGGGAGGGGGCAATTAAACCCCTTCCCTAGTCAGTTCACTTCAGGCTACTGCTGGGGCTGGCCACACCCCCACCACCACAGCAGCAAGCAGAGAAGTGCTTGACAGGTCCATGCTGGTGAGAGACAGGGGACAGAGGGGGGACCTCTTCCCTGCCCCCTTTGCCTTAGGAGGAGCTAGCATCTGGCCATGCCCCCATCCATTCACATCCCACCCCCCATGCTCCGGCTAGGGAGCAGGGGGACAGGGCTCCTCTGGAGCAGACAGCCCAGCCCAGGGCTGCAGAGCATGCTAGGATGCTGGGAGACTCTGGTTTAACTTAAACCAGGAAGGGGTCTGGGACAGAAGTTTCATAAACCGGTTTGATCTCAATCTGTTAAGTCTGATACTACATTCAAACAGGTTTATCTCAAACTGGTTTCAGCCATTATGAAACTGGTTTATGTTCACTGAACTTATGTTCTGTTACAGGTTTAAAACAGTTTCTGCTCACTTAAACTGGTTTATGTGTAACTTCCATCCCTAGCCATGTAGACCAAGCTTAAGTCACTTCTAAGCCTCTGTTTCTCCGTTTACCCTCCTGTGACAGGCCTGTACAAGCAGTCCTCAACTCACATTGTTTCACAGTGTATACAGTGATTCACACTTGCGGTGCTCCGCCATTTACAACCATGTTATTACAGGCAAACCTCGTTTTATTGCGCTTCACTTTATTGCGCTTCACAGATATTGTGTTTTTTACAAATTGAGGCAAGACCCTCCACCAGCAAAAAGATTATGACTCGCTGAAGGCTCAGATGATGGTTAGCATTTTTTTAGCAATAAAGTATTTTTTAATTAAGGTATGTACATTGTTTTTTTAGACATAATGCTATTGCACACTTAATAGACTACAGTATAGTGTAAACATAACTTTTGTATACACTGGGAAACCAAAAAATTTGTGTGACTCAGTTTATTGCGATATTCGCTTTATTGCGGTGGTCTGGAACCGAACCCGCAATATCTCCGAGGTATGCCTGTACTTACAACGCTGGATCCTCACACTTACGACATGACGGCAACTCAGGCGGCGCACAAATGTCATGTTGTCATGCAGTAAGTGCAAGGATCCAGCGCCATAAGTAATAACATGGTTGTAAATGGCAGTGCACCACAAGTGCGTATTGCCATAAGTAGCCCTAAGTCTCCCCTAAAAAGCTCATTCCATGCCCCTGGTGAAGGTGTTCCTTCACCTTCTGATTATATAAAATTAAATAGTTGATTTAAATATAGTGTTTATGGACATTTCTATAAAAAGTTGGGCATCAGGCCTTTGGTCTGGAATGTAACATCCTATTATAACATTGTTTCTATGGGAAAATCATATTCGACTTGCATCATTTTGACTCACAGTGCCTTTTCCAGGAATGTAACCCGCCGTAAGTGTGAGGACTGCCTGTATTGTTACACTCTAGAGCAGGGGTGCTCAACCCCTAGCCCATGGGACAAATTCAGCCCTTGGTGCTGGGGCATCTGGCCCACAAGGCTCCCCATGGGTCTGGAAATTTGGCAGCAGGAGAGTGGGGACACCCATTCTCTGCTGCTAAATTTCTGGAGGTCTGGGAGCCCCATGGCACAGAAACATGACCATGTGTACTGGACTGGTAGTACAAGGCAGCCTGGGGCCTGATCCCAGCGTGTCAGTTGAGTGGGGGTGGCACGGAGCCCAATACCAGCATGTGGGGGCCTGATCCTGGCACACAGGAACCACACAGAGTCAAAGGGCCCTAGGGCCCAATCCTGGCACGTAGGGGAGCCGATTCAGCCTAATCCATTCATCTGGCCAATGGGGCTAGAAGACTGACCACCACTTCTCTAAAGAGAAACTATGGATGTTGCTCAGTGCCTGTCAATCACTTTGCTGAAAGCTACTAAAGAAGAACAAAGTATTAAGGATCTGCCCCCAACAGCATCTACAGCAGTTCCCCAATGTTTCATTCCTTCTTTGGACTCAAAGGAAGAGGCTAGGAGGGTCAGCATTCCCTTCAATGCAGAAGAGCTGCATTCAAGGGAATGTGACAAAAGGTGCAAAGGGAGCACATAGGGCATGTTCCTGTTACAGGGTTTTCTAGCAACATCAGGCAATCTTGTCCTTTTATCCACTGTGACCCTTAGCATAGCAGCAGTGTCAGCACTTGCACTATTTAACACCACAGACAGGGAGCTGCCTGGACACTTACCCAACTAGAAACCACAATGGGCAAAGTCCTGGTGTTAGGAACTAATTTTACACTGGTTTAAGTGAAAGCAGGATCATGCACCCACTTGCTGTCACACAGCAGTTTGCTTGTTCAAGCACGGTGGAAGTAATGACTTATTCATCATCACCACTTGTCTCCAAGGTTGATATTGTCATTCCCATTTTACAGACATGAGTTAAGACCACTGGAAAACATCCAGCCCCAGGAAATAAGCCACAGAGTGGCCAGCAGAACATGCACATTTAAGTCTCCCAGAGCCAACACAAAGAAACCAAACTGATCTTGAGATCACTACAGCATCAAGATGTTTTATTTCAGTATATGGATGACCACGTTCACTTTATCCTTTATACCTTCTGCAGTCAAAGAGGCTAGTGCAAAATGCTGCTATTCTGATTTGGCTGCACTCTTCTGACTTTGCACTGATGCATGTAAATGCCTGAATCAGCTGTAGAACAAGGGTGAATCAGGCACAGAATGAGTTGCAAAGAGGCATGAATCAGTTGAGCCAGAATGTACCACTAAGAATGGAAAGAATGGCTCTAACTGCTCTAGAGGATTAGAGCAGAAAATTACCACCATTGCTAACAGCCACACAGCTGCAATGGTGGGAATTTGTTTGCAAAAATTCCCAAGTGTCAGGAAGGCTCCACAAAGCAGCAGGAAGGTTGAACTAGCCCAGCTGAAGCCACAGGCCCTTTCCTTATGCCAAGATAACACATAATTATCACACACTTGTTTTCTGTTCCAAAACTGTTAGCAAATTATCCTTTGCAGTGCTATTTTGTGGACTCAGGCAGTTTGCATTTGCTACAACTCTAACCCCATTCAAACCTGAGAGTGTTTGCACAAAGAAGGACAAGCACAGGCTTGCATTTCCATGGCACAAGGAGCTGCTCTCAAAAGGAGCAGCTTTGCAGGAAGGGTGTCAGAGGGTGACCAGACATTCTATTTTTCCTGGGACAGTTCTGTTTTAAACAGTTCTCCCCAATGTCCTGTTGGCTTGGTCAAATGAATGCTTTTGTCCTTTTTGCCAAAACCTCTGTTTCTACAAATGGGACAGAAGCAGTGATTTCTAGCTACAGGCTACACCCCCCTCCCTCCCCCTGCTCTCCAACACACTCAGCTGAAACTAGAGTTTGGAGATGGAGAACGGGAGGGAATGGGGGAAGCACAGCATCCCATTTTGAGAGCTGGAAAGTATAGTCACTGTAGGATGAGCCCAAAGGATCTCATGTAAAAAATACAGGTTTTTTCTAGGTTCTTTATCACCTGAGATTGGGTCTCCACATCTCTGAAAACCAAAGTACACTAAGTATTCAGTATTCTATGACACCTGCTGCCCAAGTTACCATGTCCTGAAATGCCACACCTTCTAATGAACGCCTTTCCAGACTCAAGAACCCAGGAAATGGGGCCCATGTCCAACTCTGGGTTTGCCAACACCACCTCCAGCCTATGCTAGGAAACACTGCCATGAAACACAGTGAATCCACTCAACTTCAAACCACAGGTAACACATCCTTCCTCAGAGCAGCACAGCATAGGGCATATGCTAATAACCATACCCAAGACAGGAAGACTCATTGATATATGTTCAGTGCCACTCAAAGGCAGCTTTACTATCTCCTTTTTTCAGCTTAGCCTGGAGAACTTGCATCATGCTTAATTGTGGTGTTCCTTACCTCAAACCAAAGGCAATGTAGACATGCCTCTGAGGGGGGAAAAAAGGAGCAAGCAGTCTTCACAGTAGCCTGTCAGCGTTAGAGTCGGGGCCACACCGAATTCATAGCTTCAAGGCTTCCCCTGCTTGCTTACATATAGTTAAAAACATAACTAATTAATTACAAGGAAGTTGATCTGATGTTGTTTGGTTGTTTAAAGCAGATAAGCACCGAAGTGCCAGGCTTCATCAGGTTCCCATGTAAATCCACATGATTAATTCAGCACCCTGTTAGGTTGGGATCACAAAATAACGTAGGATGAGCATGCCTTGCCCAAAAAAGCAGTGCCAGCAGTGAAGCAGAGAGGAGTTTCATCAGCATTCAGCACAGGCACAGAGGGGAAAACCATCACAGACAGAACTACAAAAAACTCTTCAGAGAGAGTTGTGAACTCATGCTCTCATGCATGCTGCCATTGCCCCACCCCAAGTCAAAACTAGCAACTTCAACTGCTCTGCAGTTGGGATCAGTAATTGCTCCAGGGGAGCTGTGTGTAGCCAGGCACACATGAGTCAGATTGCTGTATATGTCAGATTCTGGGGAAAGGCTGTGGACAACCAAGGGAAGAATCAGCCTCAGGTATTCTGCAGAAAAGGTTACTCCCATTGAAAGAGGCATTAATTAATCAATACAATAATAAAATAATAATGATGTGGGTGGCTGACAGGCAAGAAATTAATACACTAGACACTACATACAATGTGTCAAGGACTGTGAGGGTATCAGGAGTGACACCAGTGGGTGCCAATGAAACACCTCCACACAGAGACCTTACCCAGCACCCCTTATATGAGGGTTCAGATGAAGGCAATTCAAAGCAAAGGCCTTCATTAACATCTGTCAGTGTAGCCAGGGCACCTCCATTCCACCTTTCCCACCCTCCAGTGTTGGCTGAGCAACCCCCAGAACTGAGCTTCCTCCGCTCTTTCCCCCCACCCTTCTTATTCTGAAGACAGCACTGGGGCTTGGAGGGGGGAGGAGAGAGAGGCTGCAAAGACATTGCCACTCTAAACTGCATCTCAGCTCCCAATCCCCGGCTGGGAAATGTCTGTCGGATCCTGCGGATAGTTGTAAGTCATGGCATTTCCCGTGAAGTGCCATGACTTACATTGGGGAGCTACACTTCTGTCAGCACCCAATTATACCCATCAATAAAGAGCAGTTTCATTGTTCATAAAATGCCACTATTTCGTGCACTAAGGGTTCAAAACCCACTACACTACTAGGCATCTTTTCATTGATTTTCATAGATTGTAAGGACAGAAGAAGTCGTTAGGCTCATGGTCTTTATGGAGTAGGCCACTGGAATTCACAGAATTACTTCTGTATTGAGCCTAACCACTTGTTCAACTAAAGGAGGGCTGTCCAACTTGTGTGTGACAGGGGGCTGCACACCACATGCCCCCAACCCCCATTCCACTGCACAGGCAGAACAGCCCCCCCACTGCACAGGAGCCCACAGGATGTGCGCTAACCCCTCACAGGCTGGATGTAGCTCATGGACTGTCAGTTGGACAGCCCTGGACTAAAGGATGCATCCCAAAAATTCATCTAGTCATAGAATCATAGAAGTAGGGCCGGAAGAGACCTTGTAGATCTTCAAGTCCAACCCCCTGCCTGGGCAGGAGAAAAACTGGGGTCAAATGACTCCAGCCAGGTAGGCATCAAGTCTCTTCTTAAAGACCCCCAGGGTAGGAGCCAGCACCCCCTTCCACCGGTTGTACGCCATCTTTTTGGCAATCAGGCAATCCTGGATGCCCTTGGTGAGCCAGCGGGACTTTCGGGCACTCTTGCTCCCCTTGCTTCTTGTTCGGATGGTCACCCCTTGGGCCCTGAGTATCGTCTCCTTAAGGAACGACCACTC
>NW_017729029.1:17129295-17129730 GCF_001723915.1 Gavialis gangeticus | reverse complement strand
AGTTCCTCCTGTTTATTCCCCATACTATGAGCATCGGTATATAGGCATTTAAGGCCTTGCCTAGCTGCATGTGCCACCCCCTGATTTGGGAGACTGTTTGGACCCCTGTTTCTTACCTGGGCACCCCTTGCATTTGTTACCTGTCTTGCTAGGGTGGCATCTCCTCATCTTCCTGCAGCCCCCTCCCCCGGCGAGGCTAGTTTAAAACTGGCCATACGAGATCAGCCAACCTGGAAGAGAAGACACTTTTGCCTTTAGGAGGGAGGTGAAGCCCATCCCACCCCAGCAAGCCCCCCGCCCGAGAGCATGAGTCATTATCTAGGAACCCAAGGCCTGTCTGGCGGCACCAACTGCATAAGCGCCGGTTGACCTCACCAATGCAGGCCTCATGTCACCGTCCCTGCCTACTCACCTGAAGAAGAGAGGAGAATACCA
>NW_017729029.1:17128030-17128932 GCF_001723915.1 Gavialis gangeticus | reverse complement strand
CCACTGAGCCCCTCCACAGACAGGGGGGCAAGAGGCCACCGACCCCGCCATGAGCTCCATCTGGGTGGAGGCCTCAGAAGAGCCCATGGCAGACGGCAGCACCAGGGCAGGGCCCCTGAGAGCCGCGCTCCGTGTCTGCAGAGCTGCGCCTACTGCTTATGTTCGCTGGAGGTACCACTTTTGGCAGCCACCTCATACCCGCCTTACGTGAACGCCGGCACGCCCTTACAGAGCACGCCTGTTTGCGCGCACTGTTTGCGCATGGCTCGGGAGCGCGGCTCCCTGTCGGGTGAGCTAAGAGGGCTCCAGAGGGCTTCCCCTCCAGATCCGCCTCAGCTGCGCTGTACCCTCTGCCCCACTTACCTTAGGGGGAATCAGCTGTTGCTGCCCCTGCTGCTGTCTCCTTCGCAGC
This sequence comes from Gavialis gangeticus, assembly GCF_001723915.1. Classification (NCBI taxonomy): domain Eukaryota; kingdom Metazoa; phylum Chordata; order Crocodylia; family Gavialidae; genus Gavialis; species Gavialis gangeticus. Next base: position 17,128,520 of record NW_017729029.1, on the reverse strand, counting down.
ATGATAGGAAGACTTCAGGCACTGAGGAAACCACTACTTCTCTGTGACAAATCACCATCGCTGTTAACATTTTGTGCCTTACTTCTTATTTGAATTAAGGCACATTTTTAAAAAACTGTGGAAGTTTGAACTTTCATAGGTTCAGAATGAGCCCCTGCATCAGGACACTTGTGGGGAAAAAAATCTTATATAATCATCTGGAGCAGCATTAAAAATGGACCCACCTGAAGGAATAGGAAGGGCTGCCCTGCAGAGGGACAGAGTACAAAGAGACTGAGGTGGTCCTAGTAGGGATACCGTTTACCGTGAGGGCGAGTGAAGCTGTTTTGGAGGTAGCCCTCTTGGAAGTGGGCGGGGGGGTGATGCAACTCCAGCAGGGTTTGAATGAGAGACTTCAGCAAAACCCAGGAACAGCCCTGGCCTGAGACTGGCTGAGGGTCTTGGTTAAAAGAGGGGAGCAGTTTTCCTGGGGAGAGAACAAAGGAGAGGG
>NW_017729029.1:17122351-17123030 GCF_001723915.1 Gavialis gangeticus | reverse complement strand
CGGGGGGGTGATGCAACTCCAGCAGGGTTTGAATGAGAGACTTCAGCAAAACCCAGGAACAGCCCTAGCCTGAGACTGGCTGAGGGTCTTGGTTAAAAGAGGGGAGCAGTTTTCCTGGGGAGAGAACAAAGGAGAGGGGGAGGGGGTGAGACACGGGCTGGAGACCAGGGAAAGGATCCCCCCATGGCCTCCTTCCGAGAGCCCCTGGCAGCCCTGCAGAAGTAGCAGGGAGAGGCAGCAGGGAAGAGTGCTGCACTGTGTCCGTGCTCCCCCCCTTCCCCTCTGAGCCCTGCAGGGCAGGACAAGAGGAGTTGCCTGTGAGGAGACTCCAATCCTGGGAAGACCCTCCTGCAAGCCCCTGTGTGGCTGGGTGAGCACAGCCAGGTAGGAGGACGCAGGGCTGGGGAAGAGGCTACAGACTGCCCTGATTTTTTCCCTGTGAGTGAGAAGGCTGCATTTGCCAGGTGCTGTGAGGCTGTGCTGTGCACGGGAAATGGTTACAACCTGCAGCCCAGACACTGCTCCCTGTTGAGCCAGGGCAGGGGTCTGGACAGAAATAATCTCTCTTGCAGGGAGTGCAGGGGAGGAGCTACCACCTGCTGCACCAAGGCCCCTGGAGCTCCTGCGAGGGAAGCCAGCACCAGGGACCACCCACAGATCCTGTGCAGGGGCACAGACA
>NW_017729029.1:17112704-17122085 GCF_001723915.1 Gavialis gangeticus | reverse complement strand
GTAAATAATTAAATCCTGTAAATAGTTTTATAACTGTCTGTGAGGTTGTTTGATTGTAAGGGGAGGCTTTCCACTCAGGGACCCTGCAGCAGCTACCCAGGGAGTTGGGCGCGGGCACTTGTTACCAGGTACCCCAGGATCCAACTATTCAGGTGAAGGCATGGGTAGTGTTGCACCCAGTGTTACACATCTAACTGAAGACCGTACCATAATGCATCCACAGGGGGCTGTGCTACATGCAGATTGGAAAGGCAACTTTAACTTTGTCAGCTCCTGAATTCTGTGCACATGACCTTGCAACCCTAACTATATTTTAATGTTGCTCTTTGTGCATGAATTTTATGTAGTTGTTGACATGCCTGAACAAATTTACATGTGATGCTGTCACAACACTTGGGCATGTGGAAGTAGATGGCAAGTTAGCTAAAGAAATCCACCCCAGAATCACATTAGATTAAATCTTAGCACTATTGAGAAGCTCCAGCCCATCAAAAAAACTTTATATAAACCAATTGGTGGAGGAATTATTGCAGTCATGGAGGAAATTGATTAACTTGCCCCCTACTACATAAGAATAGTGACTAGAGCAGACATCAGCGATGATCTGATATTTAGGGGAATGGTAACCCAATGAGACTAGACAGAGAAAGAGGAGCAGAAGTGAGATGGACAAAGGGCAAAAATTAGTGAGCAAGCCCCTGAAAAGTTTCAATCCATTTTCTTCCTTGCTGAATTCCTCGCTTCAATTATTGCTTACATTTCTGAGCACAGAACTTTTGCTACTCACTAATTAACCCATACTGACAAGCCAGCGTCCCTGAGAGATGCCACAGACAGCAATACAATCTTGCAGAGCTGAAAGGCATAGGAGTTGAGTAGAGCAGTTACGCTTGCAAGGCTTCACAGTAAAACTAAAGGAACATATGGAACCTGTGGGATTTCACAGGAAACATTAGCACTGTCAAAAAGGTCACCCATTTCTGTGAAAGTTCCAAAATTCAAACAAATAGCACTTGCAAGCCAATTAACTGCAAACAACAGATTTGGAGGTTATTTATATAACATCTTTCAAATCTAACCATACTTCAGCACCATCTAACACAAAATCATAGAAAAATAAGCCTGGAAGGGACCTTGGGGGGTCATCCAGTCCAACCTCTGCTGGAAGCAAAATTATCCCTGTTTAAAACATCCCAGATAAGTGTTTGTGTCACCTGCAGTTAAAAAATTTCAGTGATGGAGATGCCAGAGCCCCTCTAGCTAATCTGTTCCCGTAGTTAACCACCTTCCCAGTTAAAAAGTTCTTCCTAATATCTAACCTAAATCTCCCTTGTTGCAATTAAGCTTTTTGCTTAAATTGCTTCTTGTCCTGTCCCCTTTGGTCAAAGAGAACAATTGATTGCCACCCCCTTTAAAAAGTCTTTTTTTCTATTTGAAGAATGTTATCCAATCCCTTCTCAGTCTTCTCTTCTCTGAACTAAATAATCCCAATTCCTCCAACACAGAACTTCAAGTTAGGCCTAGTCAGTGCCAAACAGAGGATAACAATAACTTCCCACAACTCACATGCAACACTCCTATTAATAAATTAGCTGCTTGAACTAAATATTTATCATATTTCATATGAATTTTCATTTCTACCCAGGAGAACTTTTACAGTTTTTTATCTGATGCCTGATAAAGAGTGTTTGTGACCAAAAGCTTGGAATCAGTGGTGATGCATAGGGGGTTCACATGCACCCCCTGACCGGCCACACTCACCGCTTAGGCGATGGGCAGGTGGGAGTGCCAACGCCCCGCACCTGCAAGCTCTGGCTGTGGAGTGGAGCACTGTTGTGCTCCCAGAAGCAACTGCAGCCACTTCTGGAAGCAACTGCAGTCACTTCTGGAAGCGACTGCAGCAATTGGCCACGAGGGACCCCCCCAGTCAGCAGGATTGGGTGCAGGGGGACCCTCACCCAAGTTGCTGACTGGCAGCACCAGTTGCAATTGAAGAATTTTTTTGCATAAATCTTGTTGGTCTAATGAAAGGTATCCGAGCCCTGACTGGTCATATTTCAAGCACTTCCTCCATGTACTTAATGCATTCCTAATTAGGTGTCAATGGTTAAGCAATGCTGTGGAATGTAGCATCAAAGTGAAAAACACAGATAAACAGGGGTCCAGGTTTTCCATTTCCCATAGAAAATGTGGATTTCTCATTTTAACAGAGAAACCCATGGATTTTACCGTTTTACAATGAGCCCTCTGCAGGCTGGCAGAGTTGCAGCCTGCAAGCGACTGGGGGGAACAGGAAGAGGGCAGTCAGGCAGGGGGCGCCATGTGCACATATGTAAACATAGCCCCAGGAAGCCTGGAGAGCAGCTCCCACTGGTAAATTGGGGGGAATGAGATCCCCATAGGGAGGACACGAGTTGGGCAGGGCTGTGGCTGGGGCTAGGACTGTTGTCCAGCTGGGTACTGTGTGGGGCTTAGGGCCTGGGGCCACAAAGCGCAGCTGCAGGGCCCCAATGGAAAGCAGAGAGCATGTCGGGGCTGCAGGCAGCTCCTCCAGGGAAGGGAGCTCCCCACGGCTGCTGCACTCTGGCAGAGGAAGGGGGCACAGTCCCTCCAGATCTGTGTGCAGATGGAGGCAGGCTCAAGCTCCCACCCTGCTGCCCTCCCCCGGGACCTCTGCAGCCCAGCAGGTGTGACCAGGCGCTGCAGGGCACAGCGTGGCTGCTTGTAGCTGCAAGCTCCGTGCTCCCTGGTGATGCGTCCCCCACACGCAACCCCGCGCTGCAGCCCCTGCTTGTGCAGGGGGCATGTCACCAAGGCAGCACTGAGCTTGCAGTGGCCAGCAGGTTTCCTGCGCGGCCGCATTGTGCCCTGCAGCACTGGGTCGCACACACTGGGCTGTGGAGGCCCTGGGGGAGGGCAGGCAGGGTTGAAGCCTGAGCCTGCACGCCATGCCCACTCCGTGCACAGATCTGGGGGGCATGGATTCCCCTGACCCCCCAGAAACATGTGCAGCAGCGGGAATCTGCGCCCCCGCCCAAGCCTGCAGCAGGCAGCAAGTGGGGAGTCGGGCTCTGCTCCGTTGCAACAGCCACCGCCTCCTGCCAGGGGCAGGGAACTGCAGACCCAGGACCCTGGCTCCATAACCCTGGCAGCTGGGCCCCCCCCCCACCCGGGCTGAGGGAGCAAGGGGCTGTGGGAGGCCTTTAATTTTAATGATGGATTGAGAAATCAGAAAGTTTACAATTTTTTATCAAGGAAAACCAGGATCCCTGCTGATAAGTCACACCAATCCAGTAATCAATGGAAATTAATATTTTCAACTGATTCTCAGACCAGACAGTGTCCATCCTGGTCCCCAGAGTTCCCCCGATTGGCGTAAGGGACAAATTTCAGGCAATTGGATTCAACTTTCTCCAGGAAGAAGGTGCCAAAATCCAAACTTTGGTATGGAGCACCATGTTGTAATTAGCCTCTCTCAATAATGGTTCTGGATTAATCCTACTCAAACCACCTGCAGAACATGGTTCTAGGATCCCAACACCATGGCCTCCATAATATTTTGAATTCCACTGCTAGGGCCTACCTTGTGTTGTTATGAGTCAGACTAGCATCCAAAAATCAAATCTCTTCTGAACTCCAAGATAAAAAGGGTAAGCTTTAAAAAAATTAGATACAGATCAAGACCCATCTCTGATTAAAACATGCTGCCTCCTGGCCCATACTGCACATTGGAGCACATGGCACTATTGGATTAATCACTGCTGCGTGGGAGAGGTTCACACACATCAGCCCAGCATGGTGTCAACACCAGGCTTTGTCATCTTCCAGATCCTTCTTAGATATATATAATACTTTACCATGACAGATCCTGAAAGGAAAACTTTTTTCCAACCATAGTCTAGCCACAGCCTCAAATGAGCACATGATGATTAGGGATCCTGGTTTTCTGTTTAAAAAAAAAAAAAAAAATCACAAATTCTCTGATGGGAAAACCCCAAATCCACATTTTTCCATAATTAAAATGAAATGCTAATATACATAGGTATTGATTTAACACAATGTTTTATTGATATAGTTACAATTTTGAAGCAGTTTCGAAGCCTACCAGTGCCTCAATCATTATAATAAATGAAATTCTAAATTTTCTTTTGGCTTTTTTTTTTTTAATCATGGAAAAATCAGGGCTCCCCCTGCCCCCTTCACTCATAATAGTACAGAGAATGGTACAGATCTTGGGCTTTGAGGCCTACGGGCCAGGGTGGTAGCTTGTCTCCAGATGTCAGGAGGTGGAATACCTGAGAGGACTGGTAAGAAGTGAACTGGAGTTCCCATAAGGCACCTGGTGATGGCCTTCATGATGCTTTTAAGGGTGGGGTCCACTAACTTGGTGTAAATACTCTGGCCCCATACTGGTGCACAGTACTCAGTATGTAAGTGGCAAAGCAGAGGTGTGAAGTGTCTGGAAACTTGCACCCAGGTGATGCCAACAAGGTGAAGGATGAGAGCTCCTTTGCTATAAACTTCACCCTGGGCCCCTTCCAGATCCTGGCGGTAAGTAAGGGTTCAATCCACCTCAAATCCTAGATAGGTGACTGTGCGATAATGTTCAACTTTCTAGATGCAAACAAATAAAATGGATGAATTATGTTGGTAACAAAAGGAATCAAACCATCTCCTCTGGATAAACTCAAGCATAAGAACTAAATAAAAAACATGCACTTCTCTTGTTCTGGCTGAAAATCCAAAGCTTCCTGGACAATACAAGGTTGTTTGGGAAGAAATAAAAAGACTGAGAGCTGGGTAAAATGTGGCCAAAAAATCTCAGGGAACACAATAAAAAAACTGAGCATTTGCTTTGATCAGGCTTCCAATCCTCTTCATCATATTAATGTCATATATTAATTAATAATATTCTGCACTTCTAGGTGCCTTTCATCCAATAATCAAGACACCCCTAACAGTATTCATTCCTCAGTCTCCTAAAAATCAATGTAAGTAACTGTCTCATCTCTCTCCTACAGGTGATTAAACCGAAACAGAAGATAAGGTAAAATGTTGCCTGAGACTACCTGAAGTTTGCAAGAGACCTCAGTCTTGCTGTTTGAGAATGACCAAGGTCTTACCTAAGGAAAGTAGCTAGGAGAGCATGCCTGATACAGAAGCCAGGCAACAATGAAATCCCTGAGCTCTACCCTGATGATTCACACTAAAAACTCTGTTCTCAGAAATATGCTTATGCAACTCAGGTTTAGAAACATATCAGGGGTTTGAGTGTTCGTCCCAAACCAGCCAACATAGTTCATATTTCTCATATTTACAAAAAACTGCTCCTCACTATCTACAAATGAAAAACAACACTTCTGGCTCCCTGTAATGTACCACCAACTCACTATGTGCTCTTAATCTCCTGGCGCCTCCTTTCCTCATCTGTAAAATAGGGATATTGACACATCTACTCCTTTGTAAGCTGATCTGAGACCAAAGCATGAAAAAATGAGAAATGAACCCCAGACCAATGTGTCACTTTTAGCAGCGCATCACCAGCTATTGCATAAATTGCAGATTCTTTGTTAACAACTTACCATTAATATTTATTACTGTACGTTTACAGTCATACAGATCTTTATTTAAAATGTCTTGTGCTCTGTCAGCATTAAAAGTATAACAAAGCATATGACAGGCTCCTCGACTGTAACACAATGTGATATCTCCTGTTTTAGAGAATAAGCCTATATTCAGAATGAATATCTGCTCTAAGCATGGAGGTAGGTACAAAACCAGTAAGGCTGTTCACAGATGGAATCAGGGAAGTGTCTTCTGTTCAAGTTACAGAGCTGTGGAGACCAAACTCCCCCATCTCACTACATTACTTGCTGGATAATTCAGACCGAGGCTATTTTGAATCCATGCTGTTTGAACCATTTAACCAAAAGCAAGTGAACAAAAACAACTGTTCCATTCAGCTTTAGCATCAAGTTTAGATCGGATGCTGAAAATATGCTGCTGGAATAATGATGTTGCTTTCAATTCATTGTGTGTGTGTGTAAAAATCACAGTTCATCCACTGTGGAGAGGTTTGCACTGCCTAAACCTCTGATGTTACCTACAGAAAAAGGTAATAGCTGTCTAAAAGTAATCGAAAGGAATAAACCTTGACAATAGGAAGAGATTGTTTAAGGGGGTCCCAGTAATGGAGCGAATATAATAGCAATAGAGAATAATGAAGCAAAAGGATGATTTAGGTTGAATGTTAAGAAAAACTTCCTGATGGTAAGAACAGTTAAACTCCAATCTTGTGGACACTTGTGTACAGGTTTATTTTTGCACAGGGTGAGTAATCCAATCAAGGTTGTTAAGACTTCACTGATGCCAACCCTTATTTTTATGCCCTGTAAACAATACCACTGAAGTTTTTACAGAATCAGAGCACTGATGTGCAAAATGGTCTTTTTATGAAGGGAATCCCATTGCTGGGAACATTTAGTTTTGGACTTGGACCAACCAATAGAATTTCTACCAGTACGAAATAATCCTTCATTGGCTTGGATAAGCTGCTGAAGTGACCTAAGAAGAGTTTACCATCTCTGACTTATTTGAGTCTGTTACAAGACTCACAAGGTCATCTTCTGCTCCATCCTTCTGTTAATGGAGGATTATTCTCAACCATGAATAGCATCTACCATTTTGTCCAGGTCACTTTTAAATGAAAAGCCTTGCAAAATTTCCCTTTACCAGACACCATTATCTGCCCAATTCTAATGTGCTTTTTTTGTCAATAGTTTTGTCAGAATAATGAAATCCTGACTGTGCTAAATTGCTAAAAAAGATCTAAAAGTCGAATCTTATTCCAATATGACATGAAAGCACCAGCATAAAAATAGGATTGTATTAGTGATTCTCTATCATATTGTATTAACACCCTGTTTTACTTAGAAAGGCAGGTGCTGAATTATCTGAGGATTATTCCAGCCAGAACTTTTACTTTATGGGGGGGTTTCAACAGCAAAACTCTGTGCTAAAGTCAGCAGGAAATACACACACACAAAAAAAATCCAGTGCAGCACTGAGAACATCAGTGTAGTAGTCCATGTCATTGCTAGTTTGCTGAGGAGTTAGAAGGGTGAGAGATTACAGTTTGATTTCAGTTGCCAAGAGCAGCTTTTTATCATTTTGGCATTGGATTGAATGTGTGCCCACTATATTTATCAGTTCTGTGGTCCAAACTTTGGACTGGGAGCCAGGTTGGGGTTAATTCTCAGCATTGCCAGAGGCTTCCTTTGTAAGCCAGGCCAAGTTACATAAATCACTGCTGTGATACAGATTCTTAGTCTGTAAAATGAGGAATCACAATCCTTCCTTTCTCTCATTCTTTGTCTCTTGTCTACCTAGATTTTGATGCTCTTTAGAGCATGGACTCTATCTTGGGGGCACATATATACAACCTAGAACAATGGGGCCCTGATCTCAGCTAGGATTCATAGGTGTTATATCATAATACATAATAGCACTAACAAATATTATAACACTGTGATACCATCTAGTCTTTCTGCCACTATTCCTCCTATTGCTGTGTCCTTTTGTAGGCACAGCTGAGTTCTGTCCAAGGATCATTTTCTTTGGAGTCAAGCAGAAGAGTGGACACATGGGTGTATGGAAGCTACATGGTACACTGCTTCTTAGGGCAAGTGGTTCACCTCCCAGTTCGCCAGAGAAGAACAAAAATGTGTGGGTTAAGAGGTAAGGTTAAGCATGTATGCACACATCATGAAACAGTGAAAGGGGTGAAATGGCTAATGCCAAAAAGGAACAAACAAAAGCCATGGGAGCTGGTTTATGGATTTAAGCAAAGAAGCATGGGTAAATTTTGTGCATGAAGCTCAGCTCCTCGGTAAAAGCCTAAATCTTCACGAAAGGGTAGTTTAATCTGTGTATAACGATTCCATTGACTAATTCTGTAATGGTGGAATACACCATTTGAATTTTTGACCTTAGCACAATTATCCTATACCAGGATACCTTGCCATATTGTGTGAATCTTTAGTTTGTAGGGAAGACTCCAAAGTAGGTCACTTAGCACATACAACAAAAAGTTCCCTGAGTTTGAATACAATTTCAACCAAAAACAATAAATCAACTCCATGTTCACTAGAAATTAAGCTCCAGTTCTCCCAGAGGTTCGTGAACCTCAGCAAATCTGACCTTTCCTTTCTGGTTTGCAATGAAACTCAAGCCAAGCCAGTTTCACATTGTTTGGACTCTCTTGATGAGAGTTTTCACAGCTCTTATTGCTGCTCCTGACATGTTCTGCAATCATGCCCTCACTGAAATTTATATGGGTTTATTCTCCTCACATGCTCCTGCCTTGCCCTTTTTTTTTTTTTGTTTTTAAATAGCTGACAGAAAATATATCAAGTAGAAAACCAGTGGGAAGTCACAGCTATTGTATCAATGGTTTATTTCTTTACCTGTTGAGAAGTCCTTTTGTGATCCCATTGAAGAAGAACATGCATGCAGTGCCTTTTAATCGCCAGCATGGCATCTCTTGAATGAAAAGAGAGGCGGCAGGAATGTAGATGCAATGTTAAGATGTAAAAATCTGCCATATGGTAAAGATTATTTTTGCTACGGTCCAGTCAAGATGTTGACACTTTGGGTATGAAAGGCAACACGTATTTTTCTCTTGGTGGTTTCTGTTAAAATTAAATGTTTTATAATCAGGCAGAAAACTAATAACAAACCAGCTTCTCCCTCTATGGGAGGACAGTAACAAATATGGAGTATTGCAAAAGCTGAGTTCAAAATTACTATTCCCAATGATGTTATAAATTTAGAGAGAAGATTTGCTTAGAGACCTTGGATGAAATACTAAAAGGTGCTGCTGGCAGTGGTAGATTCCAAAGGGAAAAAAAAAAGCAAAAAGTAACATTTAAAAACAGCCTGGCCTGTCAACATTTTCGTTAACATGTAATACCTTAAGGACATAAAACTTACAGCTCCAGTTTTCAAGGCACAAACTGATTCCTTTTTCAAATCATAAGAAAGTAAATGGGTAATAAGGATTCCAGCCATCACTGCACTTTTAAGCCAAAACAGTAAGATATGTTTTTTCAATAGCTTTGAAAAAGGGCAAACAAACAAAAAACCACACCTCTCATTGCTATCACTTCACATTGGCTGAAGGATAAAACCAAGGGGGTTTCCTTGAGAACTGGGAAACTGTCCAAGGTTGTGGTTCAAGTAGAGCATCGGAGATTTGCTGATACCTTTTTAATTAAAAGCTAGCAATTCAGCAGAAACCATCCATGGCTAGAGCCTGTGACTCCAGTTGGGAATCAAAGACAATTAGGGCTGTGTGAAATTTCGCCAGCCATTTCATTTTGA
>NW_017729029.1:17107321-17107704 GCF_001723915.1 Gavialis gangeticus | reverse complement strand
CCATGGCTAGAGCCTGTGACTCCAGTTGGGAATCAAAGACAATTAGGGCTGTGTGAAATTTCGCCAGCCATTTCATTTTGACACTGTTTCAACCAATTTCGAGGTTGAAACAGCAAAATCGGAAAGAAACAAAGGCCGTCAAAATAGCCTCGAAACAAAACAAGCCTAGTCAAAATGTTTCAGCCATAGGCTGGGGCTGGGAAGTCAGTTCAGCTGGGCTGCCTTCCCATCCCCAGTGCAAGATCCGGCAGGGGATGGAAAGTCAGCCCAGCTGGGTTAATTTGCCATCCCCTGCACTAGATCCCCATCCCTGACGCTAGGATCATGCCGGGGGTAGTGAGATCTAGTGCCATCTGTAGCACTAGATCGTGGGGGGGGGGGGG
>NW_017729029.1:17102666-17107155 GCF_001723915.1 Gavialis gangeticus | reverse complement strand
GGGGGGGGGGGGGAAGGCAGCCTAGTTGGGCTGCTTTCCCACCCCCCACATGATCTAGCACTGCAGATGGTGAAGCAGCCCAGGTGGGCTGCCTTCCATACCAGTGCAATCTAGCGCTGGGGATGGGAAGTCAGCCCAACTGTTAAACTGGGCTGACTTCCCAGCCCCAGTGAAACCTGTTTTGATGGATCGCAACAGAACAGCTGTTTCTACTTGAAATGAAATTTGATACGAAACGCTGTTCTGTCAAGCCATTGAAACTCAAGGCTAAATGGAACAGTGCCGTTTTGCACAGCCCTAGTAACAGTAAGTATTGCTGCTGATTACCATGGAGCCCTTAGATACACTAGGGTAATTTGGTGTACTAACTGCCTAGTGAAGAGACTCACAAGCAACCATCAGGCCATTTGGATTAAATATGCTTTGAGCAAAACAAGCCCCCTTCACCCTTTCAGACTCTGCTGGTGCAGCCCCAGAATGAATGGGAATCATGGAACTAATAATTACCAAGATCCTCCCAGTGCAGTCCTCCACTGCATAGTTGACCTGTCTTACCTACTTTAAGAAGAAGCCATATTTGCAAGGTAGCATTTTACTGGTGAAGAGAGCACTACACGCATTCTGGAATTCATCTGCATGCTAATCTGGCCAGTAGCAACATAGCAGTTTCCTATGGCCAGTCCAATCCTAACAGATTTCTCAAAGTAAGTCTTCCTGACTGCATACTACCTGTCAGCCAAAATTAGACATATGAGCATTGGCAACCATAGGGCTGATATAGAAAAGCAAACATAACTGTACTTAACAAGAATCAGAACTTCACAATCTATGATCAGTACAAGTACTTTGCCAAGCAGGGTGCCCTTTGGTCCAACAAGCAGTGCTGAAGAAAGATTAATGAGTAAAGCATCCAGTCTTGCAAAGAAAAGGACAATGATTTCTGGGGTCAGGTGAAAAACTTACCAATATATAGAGGAGGTGGACTAACCACTCACCAGTCACCTTCCACAAAACCTGATGTGTGGCTGAAGAGAAGTTAGTTGGTTTTTTAAATGTTCCCCTTGCACCAACAGCCATCCAGCTGGGGCTAGCACAAGCAGAAAACTGGTGAGTTGTACCTGGTGCTCAGAGTGGTCAAAATGTGCTGGGGTCACCCACCCTGGGGACATGAGGGGGTATTGGTTTGAAGCCAGCACCACCCCCAGCAGAGTTCCAGAGGGTTGAAAGTTTGCTCATGGAAGAAAGGAGTGGGAAGGCTAGGAATAGTGCATCCTGGGATGCTGGAGGAATGACAAATCAAAGGTGACCCTCACTTGAACTGGCATAACTTTAAAATATTTAAAGGGTACGTAGCACAGGTTAACACCCTTTAATGCATTCATTCTGGTGTGCAATAACCACACCCCACAACAGAACCATCACCATTCCTGGATCTTACACCTGTACCTCCAGAAATACTCTCTCTCTCATCCCATGCACCAAATGCCCTGATGGAAAATATGTAGGAGAAACCAAACAATAACTGTGCCCCAGAATGATAGATTTTTGGTGTGCATTCAGAGATAAAAATACCCAACTACCTGTGGGGGAACACTTCACATAAGACAACCACTCCCTCTCCGATCTCTCAGTTCTAATCCTCAAACAGAACTTACAAAACACCTTTCATAGACGAGCCTGCAAACTTCACTTCATAAATCTACGGGTTCCAAAAATCATGGATTCCATATAGACATTGGATTTATGACACTTTACAACCTGCCTGACATCTGATTCACCAGATACCTGCCAGACCTGACCTCTTACACTTTTCTTCCCCCCCACACCTTCCTCCTCTCCCCTTCTTTTCTGCCCTTTGTCTTCCTAATTTCCAGCTATTTACTTTTTCACAGTCAGCCTCTTTTCTACCTTGCATTATTACTACTGTAGTATAGAGTCTCCCTTACTCAACTTTGGGTTTATTTTTCCCCCTCCCTTCCCTGCCCTATCTTTTGTTTTCCCAATTTCCACCTATTTACATTCTCACTGACATCCTGTCACACTTTTAGCTTCTTTCAATTCCTTGGTCTCAGAACAGCAGAGACTTCTTATGCCTGAAGAAGGGTGATTGCGTCCAGAAACTTGCCAAGAGCGTTTTTTCCAACTACTCAGTTGGTCTAATAAAAGATATCCCATCTACTCAAAGAACCTTGCCTGTTGTTAGATCAGGAAGCAGGAGCTATTAGTTTGGTGAACTGGGGCCTTTTCTGCAACACTGCAGGACACTAACCATGGGGCTGGCTCTATTCTCTTCCTGTTGCTCATCCACCATACACGGCTGAGACTCACAGAATGGGGCACACTACTAGGACCTAAACTGCATTGCAGTGTTGCATTGTGCCTACATAGCAGACATCCATTACTTGGATTTATATTGAAACTCTGGCATTATCTCTAAAATGGATGCAAGACAGATCTTTGTTATAAAAACCCGAACTGCTGATTTCATTGAGCTGCATAGCAGGATGCCTATTATATTTTAAAAGATTTGAGCTTGTGCTGCCTTTATGTAAAACTGGTAAATTCAGATGGGCCAGAATCTTAAAACACCTTTGGCGGCTCCTTCTGTCATGTTGATCTATTGTTATAATGCCACTCTGCTATCACAACAATGGCTTTGCCTCAAAAAAAACAAAAAAAAAACCAAAAAAAAAAACCTGCTTAAGTCTGTTCCTCTAACCAATTAAATTCTAAGAGCACTGCAACACCAATCTGGATCAACCTAAAATAAGCTTTGTGTATCAAATATTTAATACCCCAAAAATCTCTTCTTGAGGCTATATCCAGAAGCATAATCCCCTGCCTGCCCTGTCATCTCCACAGACAGGTTGGGGTAAATATATTCTTGTCCTAATATACCTCACTTCTTACATATCAAGATGCTTGCCAGTGGTTAATGCAAGTAAACAGCAGCTGCAATGACTTATTTAAAGAGCAGATCAAGAAATCTCAACCCACTTTGGAAATTTCAAAAGACGCTGAATGCTACCAATATCCTTCAATAAAGTTAGTTTCTGATGTGGCATCTACCTCAGGGAAACTCCACCCAATTGCCTCCAGGCAGCAATCTGCAGCCTTCAAGCAGGAGTTATGATTCTGTTGGAACTTTGTGGTGGGGGCTCTGCAAGAAGACCCGTCAGTACCAACTTACAGAGCAGACAACTTTTCCACTGAGGAAAGTCTTCACAATGCAAGGGAAGGTTTTAGACTTTCCTCTCCAACCTTCCAAGAAGCCTTTATGACCCATGAACATTAACTGGAGCAAACAACCATGGCAAGTTAACATACAGAGGTGGGCAATGCCTTATCACAATCCTAAATGGTCTACTTTAAACTAAAAATAAAATTCTTTAAAAAGGCTCAAAAAAAGGCTAATTGCATAAACCTGCCAATCTGTAGCACGTGGAAAATGTGAAAGACAGGTGGAGAAAGCAACTGGCTGTTGGTTAATAGTCTCAACTCAACATAAGTAAAAGTTTTTTGTTTGTTTGTTTGTTTTTAAATAAAACAGTAGCACCCAACTCAACAGGTTCCTCTTCCAAAGGCAACTTGTCTCCACATAATACAGTCAGAAGATGGCTCCCCTCAAGGCTTAACTCCTGAAAGCCGATTCTGTGTTAGCCTGCTACTGGACACTGCTGAAATGGACAAAAGTGACAAGCCTGGAGATAGCAAATGCTGTTCCCAAATTCTGCCTTGATGGCAGCAAAGAACAAATATGCAGAGCAGCGGTGGGGTGGAGATCTCTCGAAGCATTGGGTATATGGAAGAATGAGACTTGTGGAGCCTACTCAGCAGATAGTTACCCAAATCCACCAGTTTCTTTTCCCTTGACTGAAGCAAAGCACTCAAGAACTTTGCTTCTAAAGAAGAGCAGCAGAGACTGGTGTTCGCAGAGCATGACCTCCACCCACTTAGAGCCCCCCATTTGACTCTTAGAAACTGCCTCTTTTCCACCAGGCTCCTTCTCCCGCTGGGGGAAGGTCCCTGGATTTCAAGTCTCTCAAAAGGTGATCTTTTGTGGTTTCCACTGGCTAGTTTCTGAAGAGATAGACTCTTGTTGCTATGGTAATAGGAAGCAAAAATCAATGCTTCAAGTACAAGGCTCTGGGAGGAGTGTTGTTCTGAAGTCACTGATTTGTTATCATGAATCCCAGGTGATTCTGCGGGGAGAGAACAGCAGGATTAACTCACAAGTGGGGAAGCCCCAGGCCAGGTGTTACTGGCTATACATTATTAGTTTTATTACTATTATTAGTGGAGATAACTGAAAGAACTTGAACATCACCATCTACCTCGGAGCTAGGCCCTTGGAAAAACATCTGTGTAGTAAAACAGGTATTAGAGAAATTCCAGTTGAGCCCATATACTTCAAAGCATTTATTTTTTTCAGTAAGTAGAATGTGTCATCAAAATAGCCCAATGCCTTGGCTCCAAATGGCCATTTCCC
>NW_017729029.1:17098845-17102465 GCF_001723915.1 Gavialis gangeticus | reverse complement strand
AACCCCCATCCCTTGGCCCCAAAAGGCCCTTTCCCCCCCCCCCCCCCCCCCCCCAGGTGAGGTTTACAATGTGGAGGGCAAATGGTTACTTATAAATCAGATTTCTTTCAGGTTGATGTGATAAGGGTAACATTCTGGTCAGGCACCATTCCTTACCAAGCAGCTACCCCAGAGCCTGGGGAAGAAAGGGTCATGGGACCCAGTGGAAAAAAATCCTATGAAGAGTTCTAAAGTGTATTTGTAACTTGGAGATAATGTATGGGCTGTGTTCCAGCTGAGGATGCTTACAAGTAGCCTTCACAGACTGCAGTTATTTATACAGCACCATGGATGGACACGGCATTTTATAATAGATAAAATGTGCTGAACAAATAATAGTCCATGCCCTAAAAAGATTACAGTCTCCATGTATTATTTTCAGCTTATTTCAATGCAACTATCCATTGCCCTAGGGGAAAATCAATCAGTGCATACCAAAGACATCCCCAGTGCATCAATAAAATCCCTCCCAGCAAAAAGGACTACAGAATCTCCTGTCTTAGCCCATACAGTTAGAGCTATAGCAGAAAAAGCACAAGGAAAAAGATAGACCTTGCTCTGTTTCCTGGAGGGGACAAACTCAGGCACTGCTAGACTGATAGGAGAAGCAAAGTCCAGAGCTAAGGCCCTCTCTCCTAAATGCTTTCTTCCAGCCCCTCACATTTAACCCAGGATCCAGGGGTTCCAGGTGCCATCAGCTGAAGCTCCTGCTGTGATTTCAGTTGCCAGGGAAGGATTAAGTCATCTTGTTCCCACTTACTGCATCACAGGCCACACATACCCCAAGCTGATTCATGAGGACAAAGACTGGGAAGAGGGAATGTAGGATGTGAATATCATGGCCAGAAGACTGTAATACTGTGCATCCCACTGATCACCATACAGATCATCTGATAGGACAGTATATTCTCCTTCAAAGTCATAGATTTCAGGGTCAGAAGGGACTTATTAGATCATCGAGTCCAGCCCCTGCCCTGGGCAGGAAAGAGTGCTGGGGTCTGATGACCCCAGCCAGGTGTTTGTCCAATCTCCTCTTAAATACCTCCAAGGAAGGGGATAGCACCACCTCCCTTGGAAGCATATTCGATATTTTGGCAACCCTCATTGTAAATAATTTTTTCCTGATGTCCAATCTAAATTTGCTCTCCTTCAGTTTGTGGCCATTGCTTGTAGTTACCCTGATGGGTGCCCTGGTAAACATCATATCCCCTATTTCCTGCTGTCCCCCTCTCCTCCCACCCCCTCCACCTCCCTGACAAGTTTATAGACAGCCACAAGATCACCTCTCAGACTTCTCCTGCAGAGGCTAAAGAGATTCAAGTCCTTCAAATCAGTCCTCGTAGGGTTTTCCTGTAGGCCTTTACCCAGATGGGTGGCCCTCCTCTGAACCCTTTCCAGGTTATCCACATCCCTCCTGAAGTGCGGCACCCAAAACTGGACGCAGTACTCCAGCTACGGCCTAACCAATGCCACATAGAGGGGAAGTATCACCTCCCTAGACCTGTTCATGATGCACCTACTTATGCAAGAAAGAGTGCAGTTAGCTTTACTTATTTACTTCATCACATTGGCAACTCATGTTCATCTTGGAGTTGACTATGACTCCGAGCTCCTGCTCCGCTGTTGTGCTACTCAGTATGGTACCTCCCAGGCTATAGGAGTGTTGATGATTCTTTCTCCCCAGGTGCAACACATGGCACTACCTCTATTTCTTCATCCAAGCATTTTGTGACCCAGGCATAAAAAGAAGCCAGGTTAATCAGGCAGGATCTGCCTGCTATGAACCCATCTGGTCTTAGCTGATAAGACCAGATGACTTCATAGCATGATTTCTCAAGTCTTCCATCTTCATGAGACAAGTATATCAAAAGACATGAAAAAGATACCATAGCTAATGTTTCCTCCCTCAGTGACATTCAAGGCCCAGGGCACTGAGTCATTGTACACTCCTGTTAACACCTTGCTTGTTATGGTAGCTGTGAGATCCTGGACTAATCCAAAAGAATCACCATCCACAAAGATATTAAAGCTTAGCTGCCCACAACTTTCAGACATGCTAACTGCAATGCCCCTGGTGAGAAACACTCTGTCAGAACAGCTAAAGATTCCATGGGGCATTAAAACAAGCTCTATGATAGTCCTCATCCCAAACTAACTCTGTCTCAAGACTTGCATACCATTAGATCAAGTTGTAGACCGGGAGGCTGCCTACCTTGAACCAAGCACAGTAACATCACTTCTTGCAAGTGGGTTCAGATGAGATAAGGAAAGAAATCAAGGTCCAAGTGGAGCTTTGTCAAACTTTGAAGGTCAGGGAACAAGCTTGAACCTGATGTAAAAGAACAGAAGATCCAGAAGGTCAGAAGATAAAGTCAAAGCTGCAAGAGAGAAAGGAGATATTAGGAGCATTTCAAGCATTTAAGTATTATATAATACTGTCTGTAAATGGCATTTGTTGGTACATAATGAATATGGCTGATGAATGAGATTTTGCAGATTCTTTAGACACAGGTGGGGTCAGGGGTCGGCAACATTTTTGGGCAGAGTGCCAAAAATATCCACAACCTCAACTTGTAAGATGTTGGTGTGCCAGGGGTGGATGGTGGGGTAGCTACGAGGGGCCCAATCCCTGTTGTGGCGGCACAGCCCCAGTCCCTTCCCTGCTGTTCACCCCAAGGTGCATGTGCCAAGCAAAATACCTTTGTGCGCCCTGGCACTTGCTCTGGAACTTGTGCTGGGGGTTGCCTACCGCCAGCTCAGATGCTATTGGATGTTTTGGACTGAGAGAAATCTACCTTTAGACCAGGAGATTCTACAACTTAATGTAGCATGTGTATGTGTGGGTCAGCACAGATGTAGTGCAGGGGTATTCAACCCTCTTTACAAGTGGGTCAAACCCCGAAAATCAGAAAAGAATTAAGGGCCACATAGAAAAACACTGCTGGAACTTAGCATGCACAGTAAACTCTCCAAGCTTGGCAGTCAGTCACTAAATTCAGTGGCGGTGATAAAAAGGAGGATGAGCAGTAGCAATATTCACCCACTGGAGATGTGCAAAAGCAGTGGCTCCAGTCAGAGCCCATGCTCACATGGTAGTGAGCTCAGAAAGCTCAGTAGCTCTTTGGCCTAGTTGTAGAAAAGACTGACTGAGCTCAGAGTGGGAGCCACACCAACCTCAGACAGGGACATCTAGCATGGTGCTAGATCAGCAGTGCTCAATCTTGTTGCCCAGAGGTACCCAGTCCTCCTGCAGGCTGGATCCAGCCAATGAGTCCAATCTAGTGTAGAGGGCAGGCAGGGAAAGCCCAGCCCAGATCCAGCAGTGCAGGAGAGGGGCAGTCTGGGGCTTGGAAATTTAGTGGTGGGGGAAGGGGTAACAACATTAATTGCCACTCCTCCCTTCTGCTAAATTTCTGACTAAGGAAACCTGGTGAGCTGGATGCCATGGCTCCATGGGCTGGATTTGGTCCACAGGCTGGGTTTAAGCACCCATGTCAAACACTAGGACATTCACACAGGTTTCGCAGGTCACAGCTGGTGTAGGATAGTTTCATAGTTTGTAGGGTCGGAAGGGACCTGAG
>NW_017729029.1:17087413-17096336 GCF_001723915.1 Gavialis gangeticus | reverse complement strand
TGACTGGCCACTAAATTCTTATAAAAGGTTTGTGAGCCACCACCCAGGTGTGGTGAGGTGGTGTGTGCGCGTTTTGGAGGAGAGACTGTGCTTGATCCTATAAGCAGAGGCTGCCTTTGCAGGGACTGTCTCACAGGGAGAGAACGATCCTGCGAGCCGAGACTGCGGACGGCAGGGACTGTGAGGCGCAAGCAGAGGCTGCGGAGGGCGGGTGGAGCGACTCGTCTTTTCGATCTCAGTTACAGGACTGTTTGGCTTCGATTTTGACTTCAGCTTACTTCATTCTGGCTTCTCATCTCCGACCTCAGCTTACGGACTGTCTTTCGGACTGGCGTCACGACCCCGTTCCTCGGTTCACTACGTTACAGTTTTTGTTGTTTGTTATCCCGTTCATGAGCTGTTGACCAGCCTTGGGACTAGCTAGTAGGCAGCCGCACCTATCCCTCAGGGGGTAGAAAGCAAGGGCTCGCTAGTGAATCCTGTGGCCCAACAGACCCCTTTGTTGTTCGTTATACTGTAACTGAAGAAATATCTGAGCCTCGGCTTCCCAAGCTTGAGTAAATAAATCATCTTTGTTTAAACTTCCTGTACAGCTCACACTCCACCGCCGCTAATCCCACCTGTTCGTATTCCAATTGCCACCCCGGCCCACCGTGACCTTGGGGCCCGATTCACTCGGTGTTCGGTTACCCCGACAGGGATTACCTCCCTTTGGGCTTGGAGGATTGTCTCCTTAAGGAGCGACCACTCCTCTTGGACACCCGGATCCCCTCCCTTCTGGGACCTCAGTGCTTCCCCGACTATTCTCCTTAGCTCATTGAAGTCCATCCTCCTGAAATCTAGGAGTGCTGCCTTGCTGCAGGCCTCTGCCACCTTGCGCTAGATGGTGAATTCCAGCAGGCAATGATCACTGTCACCCAGGTGGTTGAGCACCTGCAGCCCCCTCACCAGGTCATCGCCGGTGGCCAACACCAGGTCCAACAAGGCATCTCCCCTGGTGAGGCCGTGCACCTCCTGGGTTAGATGGAGGTCCTGCATTCTGACTAGGAACTTACATGAGCGGTCAGACCTGGCTGACTGCTCTTCCCAGCAGATGTCTGGAAAGTTCAGGTCACCCATGATGACCACGTCCTTTGACCTAACTACCTCCATGAGCTGACTCAAGAATTCCTGGTCTAGCTCTTCCCCTTGGTTGGGTGGTCTGTAGTAGACCCCCACCATTAAATCTCTTGCCCCTTGACTGCCTTGTATTCTAACCCAGAGCACTTCAGTGTGCCCCTCCTCTGACTCTGTGCTAATGGACGAGGATGTGTATTCCTCCTTAATGCAGAGTGCCATGCCCCCACCTTTCCTCCCTGCCCTGTCCCTCCTGTACAGCATGTCTAGCCTTACAGCAGATCTGTATGGGTATTGAAATTTAGGGTTGAATAAGGACTATCCTGAAGAACTGCAAGATGATGTAAGCTACTCTTTCCCATTTATAGCTGACCTTGCAGCCCACACTGAAACCATCTTCGTTGTGTTTCCTATTCCTGGAGCAGAACCCTTCCAGGAATTGCTGTATAAATTGCTTGCTTCTTCATCTGGGCTCAGCTGTAATAACAGGCAATAGAGGCAGGAAGTGAGAACAGAAGGGCTGGATGTCAGGAATGGGAAGTTATTGGTAGCAAACTTCTCCTCAAAACCTGTAGTACACAGGGAAGTCCTAAACAAGAGTGCAGAAAAGGACAAATTGGAAGGGAAGCAGGGTTAACGTGAAGTTCAACAGCACTTCCAGGGTCAAGGTGTATTGCTGCGTTTGATCAAACGTGGGGGTTTCTGCATAGATGGTGGGTGCGAGGAAAACCGTGACTAGCAGTACAAGCACCTGCTCTTTAGCAGCAAGCTAGCAAGTGATCTCCTACATGGAAGTCCACACTTTAATAAGTTCCCTGTACAACATATTCCTTTTGGGAACCAGTAAAAAAGAACACTGCACTTAATGGGAGTTTTGCCACAGACTTCAATAGGGCCCGTGTTATATCCAATAAGCTTAACTTGGCTCCAAAGAAAGGCGTTTATAATACCAATTTTATGAGGAAATCAAGCTGATGAACAGTAGTCCTTGTATTGTGTGAGGATGAGCACCATAAGTGGGAGCTTCAATATTTCCATTTCTAAGGGGGAGGGAGGGGAAGGAGAAGTTGGGTGTGTGTCTGGGTGTTTCTTTTAAATCCTTCTACACATAAGTGCCTTGCCAGACAAAACAACTCCACCAGGCTGGGCTGGTCCCTTCAAGGGGCATAGCAGAATGAGGGTGGGTTAACAATGACTGTGACCCAGGCTGTAATGTGTAAGGCAGAGAACAGAAAGGATCTGGGAAGAGCTATTTAGTATTTAATCCTAGATGGCAGCACCAGTCTACAACCTGAAGTTAAGCCAGGCTTTTTTTTAATTTATTTTGCTGATGAAAAGCCCTCTGCCTCAAAATAAGCACTTCCAGTCCCATGCATGTACTTCAACCCCTTAGCCCAAGGGTGCTCAACCCCCTACTTGCCAGCCAAATCCAGCTCTCAGAGCCCCCTACAGGTCCAAAAATTTGGTGGCAGAAGAGCAGTGGTACTCTTGTGGCCAAGTTTCCAGATCCATGGGTCCTATATAGCCTGGCCCTGCAACAGGCTTGTTGGCTACTGCTCGCATCACCACTTGCATCTAACATTGCAATTGTTGACCAAGCCTAATTTGATGGGGAGATGCTTGGGAAACCTGTCACAAGCACATAGGCAGAGGGAGAAAAAACAACAACAACAACAACAACAACAACAACAACAACAACAACAACACTTTTTTTTGGCGGAGTGAGGGGCACGGGTTGGAAGGGAGCCAAGCATAGGATTGGAGCCAGGGGCTGCTGTGCCCATGCAGCTGCTCCTTCCCCAGAGTCATTACCCAGTGTTGTCAGCCCATGCTAACGAATCTGCACACCTCCCCACCCCCACACTGGCTCCAGCTGTCTCCCCATAATGCCCGGGAGGAGCTGCAGGTGGAAGTGGGGCCAACCTCTGCTGCACCACCAGGCTGGAGAAGACTGAGCCCCCTGGACCCCTGCGCCAGCCCCGAGTCATCTCCAGGAAAAGCCCGGCACAACCCCTGCCCCAGGTCACAGTGGCAGCCTGCCCTGCCTCATGGAGATCTGGGGGCATGTGCCCCCCTATGGTGTAGCAGCAGAAGCCGTGCCCCCAGACAAGCCACTCACGACTCAGTCCCATGCTCTGCCAATTGTGCAGTGCCTGCCCCTCCCCTAGCTGCACCCCATTCCCTCCCTCCCCACCCCTGCTATAGACACCAGAAGCCCTTGGCCAGGGTTCCTTGCAGCCCTACCACTGCCCCATGTTTGGGGGGGGAGCGGGGGTGCTAAGCCCTGTTAGCCCCCCTCCTTCTGCCACCTATGCACATGCAAGAAGATTACTCCCAATGCAGCCATGATCTAAAGGGCAGAAAAACCACAAGCAAAACAAGGCCAATTGCGCAAAGCACCAGGAATGCCAGGTGCACAGTGAAGAGGTAAAGGGGAGGAGACCAAACAACAGGTTGGGTTAGTCACAAGCAAAAGGACAGGGGAGCAACCAATAGGCTGGGAAAGCCAGAGCAAGTCACAGTGCAGGGGAAGGAGTGGACATTGAGAAGTATGAAGAGAGGCTGAGGGAACTGGACTTATTTAGTCTGGAGAAAAGACGACTTAGGGGGGCAGTTACAAAAAAAGCCATCAAGGAAAGCCTTCAAACTATCTGAAGGATGGCTCCAAAGGGGACAGAACTAGACCCTTCTCAGTGGTGGCAGATGGCAGAACAAGGAACAATGGTCAAGATGCAACAAGGGAAGTTTAGGTTAGATATTGGTGGAGTGAGAGGGGAGGTACAAACTATCATAAGGAGGGTAGTACAGCACTGGACCAGGTTACCCAGAGAGATTGTGGAACCTTCATCCCAAGATGTTTTTAAGACCCCAGGTAGACAAAACCTTGGCTGGAATGATATAGGAAGGGATGGTCCCACTTTGGACAGGGGTTGGAATACCTGGCCTCCCAAGGTCCCTCCCAATCCCAATTTTCTGGTTCTGTAAGTAAGAGTGCACAGGCAGCTGCCAGGACAGAAGAGGAAGACATCTGACTAAGCATTAGGCCAAACTGAGATGAGGAAAAGGGTAAATTTGTGGCTGCGGTGAGGGAGAAGGGTCATATATGCAGCACAGCAGGAGGCAGAGAGGCTGAGTGCCAGCCGTAGAGAAGGAAAGCAGGGCAGGTATGTAGTGACAGTGAGGCGAAGGGACCCATGTGTAGGCAAAAGGGGAGCAAGGGGATGGATAGCACCTACAAGAGAAGGACAAGCCCTGAATGCAGCCAGAGTGAGAGGCAAGGGTCAGGAGAGCAGGCAGGTATGCAGTAGACCTAAATGTACAAGGAAGAAGGACCAATGTTATGGTCACATGGCCCTAGAAAGTGGATTCATGTGCCAGAGATAGGCTTCAAATTTCATTTTTAGTAGGCCTCAGTTTTGTGACTGATAAAAAGCTGGCAAGGAAGGCAGAGGTATACTATGGTATCTTCTGTGTTGCCAGGCAACCCCCCATCCCTCCTGCCCTGGAAGCTGGAAACACTGGTGCTGTGTTCATTTCTCGGAGGTTTTATTATCGTAATTCCTTTTCATTTTGGCCTTGGAAGACAATTCATCATTTTCAGCCCATGTAGAATGGCCCCTGCCAAGGCTATGGTTTTGATCGCACTATTCCTGTGCTTTCAGAGGCTGCATTGGCTTCCCATAAAGTGCCAGACTGAGTTTAAAATTCTTCTACTGACTTCCAAGGCTTTGTAAGGAATTGGTCTGCTGTATGACTTTGACCTTCTCCTGCCATATGTCTTAGCTTGCCCCTCAGGATCCAGAGGAAGGGTTTATAAAGTCGTACCAAGCACTCAGCAGAAATATGCTGGAACTCATGCTTTTCTGCAATCAGCACTCTGTTGCAAAATATTCCCTTGTCCCTAAGAGATCCGAGCCCACTCTGCAATTGTTTAACAGCCATCTCGAGACATTTTTCTTGGGAAAAGCTTTTAAGCTTGATCGGTGATGGAATTAATGTTGTTTGCTGTGCATCTCTCTCCATCTTTTTTTTTTTTAAATCTGTATTAATGGAAAGCACCAGGAGAGGATTTTCCACAACAGTGTTGTAAAAATGCAGGTTAAAATGACTGATTGTGCTGCAGCCTCATTCATGAGCTATTGAATACATTCCTGGGGAACGAGCCCCCTCCCCCAGCCCACCTGCAGTCATTTCACAACATACACCCTGCATCTACCCGGCAGATGTGAACAGCTGTCACATTCCAGTCCCCCTTCTCCTCTAGTCCACTTGTGGAGACTTACCTGTATAAAATTAAATAGGGATGTACATGCAACAGAAGGGGAATATGCAGGGTTGTGTTCCTTAACTGTGCAGCTCACTGTTTGTCTGATGGCTATTTCAGGACCTCTGTAAACTGAACTGGTGGTCTTGGACCAACTCCTATCAATTAGTTTAAAATGCTGCTGTTTGAGAAGGGTGTTGAGACTCAGAACTTGTATCTATTTAAGTACATAGAAAATCAGAAGAAAGCAAATGCACTCACACAAGAGTTACCTGGTTACATTTGTTTGGTTTAATGCCCTAAATTTACAGGGACAAGTTACACCAGTGATTTTCAGCCAGGAAGTCCTGGCACCCTGGAGTGCTTTGAGATCCTTTCAAAGGTGCCACACAATGTTAGTAGTACTGTTAGGTGTACAAACAGGTCACAAGACGAACACAGAGATTTCAAATGGGGATCCAGTATCACACGTATTCTGTTGCAAAGAACTCAAAGGCCACAACAGGTCAGAAACACTACTCTATTTTCCTGCAGTCAAAAACCAAGTGAAAGCTCAGAGCTGGCATTCCACCTCCTCCACCCACCCTGATCACGCCCACACCAAGGGATGCCTTGAGTCTAAGATTGAGAACCACTGATCCCTACCACCTTAAGCCAAGTTTAAACCAATCTACATGCAAAGCTTACATCCATGTCCATTAAATGAATTTGAAATCATACCTTTGGCCCAACAGCTACAATAACATGCAAAGAACAGACTGCAAGACAACAAGAATACAAGCAGACTCCACTGTGTGGCAGCAGGCCTCCTACTAGTCACACCCACTGCATAAGTGACTTTACAAGGCTAAGTATGCAGGGAGCCAAAACTCAGCCACATGCCTGGAGCAAACCGCATCACAGCACCTGTATGCAAATGAGCAGGTTCAGAGTTGGAAAGCATGAGAAAACTCCACTCTAGTTCATCATGGGGTAGAGGGAGGGGGAGGGGACAGAGGAAGAATGCTTTGAAGGGCCATGGCACCAGGTGTCAGTTTTTGGGTTGTTTTTTTTTTAAACATTCCATAAATGATCTAGATTGGGGTGTCAGAAGCAGACTGGCTAAGTTCACAGACGATACCAAACTACAGGGAAACGTCACATTAGAGGATAGGCTGGTAATTCCGGCCAACCTGGACAGGCTCGCAGGGTGGGCGGATCAAAACCTGATGACATTCAACACAGAGAAATGGAAGGTGCACAACCTTGAGACAAAACCCACATCACACTTGCAGGCTCCACAGTGCTACACTCACTAGCACCATGACCAAAAGAGACTTGGGGGTCTTGATTGACTACAAGATGATCAATGCAATGTTGCAGCCAGCAAAGCAAATAAAACTCTGCCTTGCATCTACCAATGCATCTCGAGCAAGACCCAGGATGTCATTTTCCTGCTGTACTCAGCCTTGGTGGGGCTGCAGCTGAAGTACTGCATCCAATTCTGGGTTCCAGTTTAGAAAGGATGTGGAGAAGCTTGAGAGAGTCCAGAGGAGAGCCACACACATGATCAGAGATCAAAAGAACAGGAGATGCTAAGAGGCATGGGACTCTTCAGCCTGGAGAAGCAAAGGCTCAGGGGTGATTTGGTGGCAGCCTGTAAGTACATATTATAAGAGCCTTGATCCGTCTGTGTTCATAACACTTATTCACACTTTGATTGGCCAACTTAGCAGCCACTCAGAGTGCTCTACACAGACGGAGCCAGACAGCTGAGCGCCGCCATGATAGTGGGGACTGAGGAGCTAGAGGGGAGGGGGTGAGGCCAGAGGAGCCGACTTCGCCTCCCTCCCCTGCTCCTTGGAGGCAGAGGAAGATGGCGGGGACAGGAGAACCACCATAACAGAAGGGATGGAGCAGGGGACCAAGGCCAGGTCTGCTTCTTGGAGCCAGGGGCTGGCACTGCCCCCCCCCCAGGCAGTCAGGGAGGGGAGTGGGAAGGGAACGGGGGGGGGGGGGGTTACCAGTGGTTGCACCCTGCCACAGCTGCAGCAACTGCTGCTGCGGGCCTCGGCCCAAAGCAGTGGCGAGGGGGGAGGTTGGTCAGGGAGTGGACACAGGGCTCTGTCCCCGCCCACCCATCATTCTTGATGGTCACTTTGCTAGTAAGTACATAAGGGGTGTGCATCAGGAACTGGGAGAATGCTTGTTCCCCAGGGCTCCGCAAAGGAAGACAAAGTCCAACAGTCACAAACTGCTGGAAGACCATTTCAGACTGGACATAAGGAAAAGCTTATTTACTGTCCGAGTCCCCAGAGTCTGGAATAGTCTCCCCCCAGAAGTGGTGCAAGCACCTACTCTGGACACCTTTAAGAAAACATTTGGATGCTTATCTTGCTGGGGTGATCCAGCCCCAGCTGACTTCCTGCCCCTTGGGCAGGGGGCTGGACCTGATGATCTTGCATGGTCCCTTCCAGCCCTGATGTCTATGAAATCTATGAAGCCATATCACAGCTTTCTTTACATTAAGCCTCTCATATCCATAGCCACAAGATACAAAGGACAGTCAGGCCACATACATGGTTACCCTGGTTTTACATCCACAGCCAAGTTTACATAGCTCCCAGAGCCCATCTCTCAAAATCTGAATACTTAATGAATTGTGGAGACTGAATTTCTCCCTTATGGGTGGGAGTGGGCAGTGGTAATGCATAGGGGGTGTCACCCCCTGACAGCCAGTGCTCCCCACTTAGGTGGCGGGCAGGGGCAGGCAGGAGCACCAGTGCTCCTCCACCCCCCACAAGTGCCGGCCAGGGAGTGGAGGTGCCTCTGGGCGTCACCCATGGGAGTGGGCATGTCAGCTGAAGCAATGCAAGAATGTAGGCACTTTGCAGCCCTGAGCTGGGCTGTGCTTGCCTGCTCCAGAGAACAGGGCTGGCCCCACCCCTCTGCTCCCTGGTTGGAGCAGTGTGGGCTGGCTGACAATGTGGGGTGGGGCAGAACACTGCCCTACTCAGGCAAACCCCGGGTCTGGGGCCTGGGGTCAGGGAGTGCTGCACTCACAGTGTTAAACACCCCTTCCCCAGTTAAAACTTGCAGTCAGCAGTGACTGTGAACTACAAATCCCAGAGGGATCTGAAAGCAGGAACAGGAAGTGAAGAGCAATCCTGCAGAATCCTTCTGCTTTAATTCTGGTTCAGACTGGACATAAGGAAAAGCTTATTTACTGTCCGAGTCCCCAGCAGGAAGAAGTGAACATACAGGCAGAGAGCCATGCTCTAGTGCCCCCCAACTTCTGGCCTGAGCCACTGCAGGCATGTGGTTCATAGATTCATAGATTAAGGGTCGGAAGGGACCTAGTAGATCTTCTAGCCCGACCCCCCGCCAGGGCGGGAGAACAACAAAAAACCCCAAAAAGAGAAATGGGACTCAAACGAGTCCAGCCAGGTAGGCATCCAGCCTCTTCTTAAAGACCCCCAGGGTAGGGGCCAGCACCACTTCCCTTGGAAGTTGGTTCCAGCTCCTAGCCGCCCTAACCGTGAAGTAGTTTTTGCGGATGTCCAA
>NW_017729029.1:17067316-17086722 GCF_001723915.1 Gavialis gangeticus | reverse complement strand
GCTTCCGGACACTCCTGCCCCCCTTGCTTCTTGTCGGGATGGACACCCCTTGGGCCGTGAGTATCGTTTCCTTAAGGAACGACCACTCGTCCTGGACACTGAGTTCCTCTGCCCTCAAGGACCCCAGTGCCTCTCCCACTAATCTCCTCATCTCAACAAAGTTGGCCCTCCTGAAGTCTAGGGCTACCGCCTTGCTGCGGGCCCTTGACACCCTACGCTGGATGGTTGTATTTCCTGAATCAAAGATAAGTGTCTGTTCGCTTCTGTTTCAGTTTAATTTGTGCAGTTTAGACTAACCTGCAAATACTGAATCAATTCAGCCTCAGACTTTTTGACTGACTATACAGTCTCCATGATACTATATACATACAGTTAGTACCCCAAACCTAGTCCATAGTAGGGACTTCTAGATACCAAAGGGTTCCTACTGTTTTAGAAAGTTACCGTAGAGGATACAAAATTCCACTTCTTTGCTGGCATGGTGTTCACTAATCAGCCTCTTAACAGGTTATTAGGTTCCAACGCATTAGAAGCCATTGATGTGCATCACTACAGAGAAGGCTGTCCCTAAAGATTTTGTGGAGACCTTTGTTAAAATACGCTCCTCATCTGCAGTTGGGCTTTCCATCTCCTCAATTCTCACATAATCCGAGACACCAGAGCTCAGAAACATATATTGGGGCACACACCCTCAACCTAGCTGATACAGATAAGGGTACAGGCCCTCTACCCAGAGGTCCCCAGTTCCTTAAGGACTGGTTATTTCATCACTAGGATGTGGTGTTGGCAATGTAGATGGGAGAGAGGAGATTTCTGTGAGGGCATTTCTCCATCTGCTTTGTATTTAGCCCCTAGCACAACTACAGGATCACTGATACTATACATATATCAGGTATAGAAACATTGCACTGGGGCTCCCTAGCTTTCTCAAACCCCCTGAAGCCTTTATTTCACTGCTGGGGAACACCATGAGTGTAGGTTCAGGTTCTCTCTCCCACGCCTCTTGACTTCTTTTCTTGTGACATATATAGAGCAGCTTCATTTCATTCAGACAATACATATTTATTTTTACGCTGTGATTTTAGGGCTTTGATTCCTTCAATTTGTTTGTTCTTTCTTTTGTGGGCTTAATAGAGAAACTACATGATAATTCATAGCCAGCTAATCCAATTTGCCTATGTCTAGATATTCCAGCTTAATTTCAAATGTCATATAAACATAATATTCAAAAGGAATGAGAGTGAGATCTGTCTCTTTGAACCAGCTCTGACCCTTGCCTGGGTAAAGAACTGGCTGTATTTTTGCTAATTTATTCGTTCTCTATTCTGAGTTAATTTAGTGCTGAGGTCAGCCCAGGAAACAGAGTTAGAAGAAATCATCCCAGCATAGGGATGAAGCAGTAGCAGCTTTGCCCCCTCCCCTGTGCTGGAGCTGACAAAGGCCATGTCAGTCCCTGAAGCAGATGAGAAGAGTCCAAGAGTGGTCCTGCCTTGTACCCCTTCCTGCCTTCTTCCAAGACCCTATAGGTGTGACAGAAGCAGGGGGACACCCGGCCATGCTTCCTGGCCCATTTCCACCATGGATCATCCTCAAAAACAGGAATTTCAGTGTGGGACCTGCCAAGGTAGCATTGTTCCAACTAAAGGGACCTGCTGCATCAGGATTTCCTTTGGCAGGTGTGCCACTATGCTCCTGGGTATCTACATAAATGATGCTAGACAACTGTGCCTTCAAGAGATCACCTAGTCCCTTTTCAGGAGAGAAGGGAGGCCCATCTCCACAGCCCTTTAAATCCTGGCCCAGTTGTGATAGGAATAGCCGATATTTGCAGCCACCTGCTGAGACTATCCACTAGATGGGGTCTCACGGGCCACTATGGACACTTTTACACATGCCCTGGGGGTGGGAGAGGTGGCATTTTAATTGAAGCAGATCTCAGAGCCACCCTAAAGCACTGTTGCATCTCCTGTATCAGTATCCCTGCACTTGAAAATGGCAGCGAATGTACCTAAACTAAAGCTTGGTCGACCAAGCTTTAGGTCAAGCACCCTCACTGCCATTTTTAAGTACAGTGACAGTGATACATGAGACTCAGGAGGCTGGTGAAGCATGGCAATTGCCATGCCCCAGCTGACTTGATTAAAGAGTCTACTCTAACACACTGGTTTTTCAGCACATTGGAGCAGCCTCAGCGCTCGTGTATAGGTGCCCTAAAAAGCCACCAGACAGTAGCAGTTTCCTGCAGCCTGGACAGCCTCAAAGGTGACAGGCTTCAACCCATTAGCAGTCCCTTTTGTATTTTTGCCAGTGACAAGACACTGCTTATAGTTTTGATATATTCCAGATTGCATTTGCAAGTTTGAAAGAAATATAAAGATCTCACAGTAAATATCAAATGTATCCCTTTACCAGTCAGAAAGTCACAGCTGCATTCCATGCATGGGGCATAGATCATATTGCCATTAAAAATTGCAAGTTAAATACCTACCTGATGAAAACCAGCAGAACTGCACAGACATCAGTGGAGATGGGTTGGTTTATGAAGGCTGAGAATTGGGTCCCTCACGCTATCTGTGGAAGGAAGGAGGCCTTGAAAGAAATAAAATTTAGCACGTTAGTCTGGGCCAGCATCATTTCTGAACGGGCACTTTCGAAAAGCCACCCCTTTCTTATTCACTCATTGCTGTAAGTCATCCTCCTCACCTCATCAGCCATTATCCATTTCTGGATCTGTTATTTATGCAAACTTTAACACAAACGTTATTGTCTAAACCTGCAGGAACTGTAGGTGATGGGAGCAGTTTGGGGTGTTCTAGAAGAAACAAAAATTGCAGAAAGCTGGGTAGGAGTACAAAGAGGGGGAGATATTGGAGAACTGGTGGTTCAGACTTCTCTCACCTGGCTGCAACCAAAAGCCTTACAGCACATGGAATGACCCTATTAGGGTTAGGAGAGTTTTCTCCAATCAAAGCCTAAACAAATTCTCACAGGGGTCCATTCCAGCCATTTCAGTGAGGCCAAAGGGAGATGGACTAAGACCATGCAGTAAAATTTATCCCTGCATACAAGGTCTATACCCCACTTAAACCCTAAATCTAGAGAGGCATAGGCATTGGTCTGGGGCTCCACAGAGCCTTGAATCACACCATTAAGGACAAATCTGCAATGCCTACACTGAGGTTACAAGGCCTATTTTCCTAGAGCACTTTACACAGTTGAGTAGAGACCCCTGCTCCTCAGTGCCACTGAAAAACTCCATTCATGTTTTTTGAGTCCACTAATACCCTTCAGTCTGTTAATAGAAGGCATTTAAATAAAAACAAACAAGCTCTTCTCCCAAACTGGTCAGCCACGGGCTTCTACAGAACCCTTCCTCAGTCAAAGTGGTGGACTCTGAGTTTCTCCCTTACTGCCTGGTAACCAAACACCAGCAGCCACACGGAACAAAGCAATCAGCATCTGCATACCCTATGCTTAAACTCCCAATCCCTCCTACATTCCCCCGAGCTCCCAGCTTTTGCCCAGAATGCCAGCTCCTTGAGATCTTCTATTCACTCCTCCCTTGGTTCAATGAGTAACAGGCAGACATCCCAATACTCCTCTCCTACCTTTGAGCTTTTTCCTTCTTTCTTCCCCAGCAGCTCTTCATATCCTGGTGAGGCTCCAACAACACACTCAGGCAAAACAGGAAACAAACCCCCTCTGCTCCTCACCTGGCCCTAAGCCTTTATGGAGACCAGGTGTCTTCTATCCACCTAAAACGGAAAACAATTACCCAGACACAGTTGAAGTGGGTTTATAAAAATAAAAGGGCCTGCTTCTTGTGAAAAGGGCCTGCTGACCTCCTGACACGAGGTTTTAGGTGTTTTAAATAGGAACTCTTTTGAAATCTGCCTGTCAGTGAAAAGGAAGAGGAAATTGAAAGAGTCACCAGTGATGTTCAAATGCCATGTGGTAGCCTGTTCTGTACAGAGATATGCCTGGTAGTCCAAATTTAGTATGTTTGTTCTTTCCAGACATACCTGAAGGGGTAAGCAGCTCACATGTGCTTCATGTACTCCTCTCTCCACATCACAGAATGCACTGTCCCCATGGGTGCTGCAGAGACACCAAACACTACAAGGAATTTGAGAAAGCAAACCCATGAAGGGAGTGCCAACATCCAAGTACAGTAGTCTAAAGGTAAAAGCATGGTTAAAGCCACTCAGTGCTCAACCTGACTTCTGGGCAGTCACGTACACAGGGAAAAGGAGCCACTGAGCAGGAGCCAACTCCTGAACTATGTGGAACGCTCTGTCAGGCATCAGGGTGACACATTTCCATAAACCCAAGATAATCTCCGTTCCCAGCTGCATGGCAGCTATTGCTGCAGCAAAGAAGCCATTATTATGTATGTTGTTTAGACCATATTCAAACTGATTTACTTTGTAAGAACCCCCAAGAGCCTCCTAACCTGAATATTTGGGTATCTGCTAGCCATCCCTCACCCCAAGACTGGGGAATAGAGAGGCCT
This sequence comes from Gavialis gangeticus, assembly GCF_001723915.1. NCBI lineage: Eukaryota > Metazoa > Chordata > Crocodylia > Gavialidae > Gavialis > Gavialis gangeticus. The sequence goes on along the minus strand of NW_017729029.1, from coordinate 17,082,209 downwards.
TGCACTCTGCCTAGACAGTCAAGTGAGCAATGTCAGGCCAAATGTTGTGTGAGCTATGGAGTCTTCTAATGCAGAGATGGCCAACCTGTGGCACAACAGCTAATCAGGGAGGGGGATAGGCAGCACAGCAGAAGGCAAAGGAGGAGATCAGGCAGTGAGCACAGAGCAGGAAGCAGAAGGCCAAAACGGAGATCAGGAAAGGAGCACAGGGTAGGGAACCTACCTACCATCCCACTCCCACTTCAATTACAGCTTGGTAAGTGTCATTGGGTCTAGAGCTCCTCACTCTGTCCAAAGTTCCAGAATGCTCCTGTTCACAGCCCACCAGCCAGGCCTTGAATTACAGGAAACTTTTTGTCTGTGGAGCAACGATGAGATCTTCATTGACACTGCCTCTAAATCACCCAGGAGTTCCTCTCTCTTCTCACACCCACAAGAGCAGTAAAAACTATTTCTAAGTCTTCTCGACCTTACCCAGTCCAGTGTAGGGAGTGAAGTTCTTTGTCTGGTGGATCACACAGGAGTTGTTACTGAAGCAGGACAGACTGTCAAGGACACCCTCTTCACCTGATCATGTCCCTTTAAAGGGTAGGATTTCATCATTTATTAAAATGAAATAATCTGAAAAAATTCCCCTGTGTAGCTATAGCAACAATATTCACCAGCTTTCTTACTGTAGTGTTTCCTGGGGGCAGGGTTAAGCCACATGGCAGTACAACCCTCCATATCCTATCTATGCTAGTGTTCCTACCATAGGTATTCATGTTGGAGCTGCATCAGTGGAAAGCCTATTGCAAGAAAATTTCCATCAGAAAAAAATAGTCTAGTCTATAATTAGCCCAAAGGGGAGAAGGTAGACTACATTGCAAAAGATTCATACAACAATCTCCACATGATGTAAACCGCATATTAAAAGTAACGTGCCCATATAAGGGCTTATGTGGTACACAAGTCACTGCACCATGATGAATTACCTAAAGTCAAGAGGTCTGGGTTTTTTATGGACTTTTTCTATGGGGCGTCTATTATGGCAGTCCAACTACACTCAGGGCTGGCACAGATTTACACAGCCCTAACAGATGTGTGGGGCTAGATTTCCAAGGGTTCAGCTCCTACAAGTGAAACCAGTTTTGCCGAGGAGCTTCGTTCCCATTTAGGTTCCTAAGTAAATCTGACTTTAAGATCTGTCTTCCATTTTTGTGTTAAACTCTTCATTTGGTGTCTCCTTATCCCCATGTCTCTACTATACACCCATGTCACCCTGCCACCCAGATTGAAGCAGAAAGACATCTTCTCTGCTAATTGCCTGTACAGCATGTGGCACAGCAGGCCCTGATCCTCCAGTGGAGTTCCTAGGCTCTGTCATGATACAAAGTGACTTAAGAACAAATAAAAGTGCTTGGCCCCATTCTCTCTCTTGGTGACACTAATGGAATGGTCTGTGACAGTTCAATGTGCTGAGCTGTTTTGAAAGCCTGGGACTCTTGTGGAACAGACTGACTCAGATGCTTTTCTGGCCATGAAAGTCTACTTGCCAGCTTTCAAAAGGAAATGAACAGCCTACAGAATTTAATGTTAAAAATTAATTTGCTAAAAATCAATCCATAAGGTAAAAGCCTATAAATGCATGGCTGAAATTGACTCCCTACGCATGGGTAAAGTCTTTGATGTGGGTTTTAAGTGGTGCAGAGGGCAAAGTACAGAACTTCCAAAATGGGGCAATTTTAGCCCCAATGAATGTTTTTTAATTAAAAGCCCACTCAGGCCTGAAACCCTGCACTCCTCCTTCCCCTTACTGCTCTAGATTAAAGGCAGTCAGAGTTTTGAGTGCACAGAGAATATCAGATCCAGGCTGTATGGATTTCTTTGGAAAATTCAATTGCCAAGCATAGGTATTTTCTACCACATGGTGCAGCATGGAGCAATTTCCTTCTTATGACCCAAGTGTTACATCTAAGAACACAGCTGTTTTTTAAAAGGAAAAGCCTGCAGGAGCTATTACTATTGTACCATGATCATACTTTTCTAACCTGTAACATTAGCCGTTGCTTCAAAGTTAAAGACAGCAAATACAAATCCTTTTTTAAACTATTATTTCTATCACCACCACCATCTACTCTGCTTTCTCACTTATTTCTAAAGAAACTCCTCAAATGGGCCCCAACAGACAGCTCTTTTTTCGTTGTTTTCAATTGTTCACTAGAATTCCAACATCAAGTGTCATTACATTGAGCCACAGATGAAGTTAACAAAAAATGGCCAGGAACAACCCTCTCATGAGTAAAATTTACCCCCTCCTTTTCAAAAGCACTCAGGCACTACACTGACCAGCATGGCCTCAGAACCAACAAGAAATAGAAATAAGCCATCAATTAAGGGCTGAGGAAGTTCCAAATCCACTTTTGTAGGTTCTCCAAAGAGACCTCTCCCAAAGCCAGGGAAGGTCAGACTTGACTTCCGTAATATTTCTACGATAGAAAAAAAGTAGAGGAAAATTTTCAGGACTTCCTTACAAATATCAGAAATTAGAAAAGGGCACAACCTACTTTTTTTTCCTTCCTTTGAAAATCACCTCTAAGCTATCCCCAGGGCAGGGGGCATAAATGGAGTTTAAAAGAAAGAAACACTTGATCCATATGTGCTGGGATGAATTTCTCCTTCAGCCATCCTCTTCCAGATCTGATATTTCAGCACCTCACACTGAGTTCATTTCTTAAAAGCTGAGTCACTGTCTCTAAATACTACAGTATCTATTTTAACACCAGTTGGAATTCCACTGGTTTAAGATGAGACCGTGTGAATACCTAGATTCGCTTTGGTTTCTGTAAGACAGACAACCCGAGTCAGCCATAAGCAAACCCACTTAGCCATAGTTAACCAAACACTTATTTTCCATTTTATTCAATAATTGCCTTTAATACTAAAATGCATTAGATTCTCAAAGCAGAGGAAAAAAAAATCACATTTAAGTGGAAAACAAAATTCTCATCAGATGAAAGAAACATTGTGGCAGGTACACCATTTTGAAACAGAATTGTAATAATTTAATAAAGCTGCTTTATCTTCATAAAATAGACAGAACGGTGATTCTTTTTTCATTTTTGTTTACAATGATTCAATCACTGTGAAAATGTACATAACATACAGATCAGCATATACAACAGTTTATTCTTCGTATAATCAGCAACAGAGACACCATGATGAAACGTACTGTACTAAAGTCCCACTGAAATCCTGCCCTCCTTGGGCAGATGAACAGTAATGGTGTCATCAGGATGGTTCTCCTGGCTACAGAAGCTCGTAGCTGTAAGACTCAGACATTCTGCAACTAATACCTTAGCATTTAAATAGCAAGGAGGTATTTGTTGCTGAAAACTAGCTCGCACTAGGTCAGCTCTTTGTCATTAAAGACTATATCCCACCTCGTACCAGCTGAACATCAGCTGATATCAGTATAAGATTAAATTTCACCAGTGCTTAGACTGGAGTTAGCTGGGTTTTGTCTGCTAAGGTTAACTGCAACTCACAAGTTGGATAAGATTACCTGTAGCTGCAAAAGCAGCTGTAGCAACAAGATCATCAATTTTCCCCAATGACAGACAAATGTGTTTCCATTTGTAATTAGTTTTTTCCCCCTAGAGTAATTTCAACATATTAATCAAACAGTGTGTTCTTTACAAAAGCAACTTGTTTCCTGTTTAAAAAAAGTAATTCACTTCTGCACAATGTGTGATCCACAGGCCATCTCCAGCTTTGCAAGAAGACAGAGACAACTTCATCAAGACAATGCATTAAGCGCTCATAGATTATGGGGGTTTTTTCAACTGACAGTCTTCCCTCCCCTGCCCCTCATAGTCCCCCATCGTATGTTCTAGCATAAAAACAAAACCACCGCTGTAATGGGTGTCAATGTAAGGAAGAGGAAAATTCCACTTCTGAAATAATTTTCTAAACTTATTTCATGGAGTAGGTAAATGTTACATTTCCAACAGAGCATGTCATGTATTCACTCACACAGTACCTTTGAGGTCTGATCTCCAGATGTGCTGAGTACACAATACAACATTGGTTTCATTTGGAGTTGGGGATCATTGGTACCTCTGAAAATCAGGCCTTCCTTACACTTGGTATAAAATACTAAAACTTTCTTATTGCCTGTGTTAATAGGCAAAGCAAGTTTGCCACAAAGAAATATTTGGGGGGTAAGGGGGACAATTATATTAAAATTATTTTCCTAAGTCAAATTGGATGACAGTTGAAGTTACCAAGGGATGTGTTAGTTACAACTTCTCCACAAAAAAAAAAAAAAGTGATTCTGGGGCAGCCGTATCTAAATGTGGCTATAGCTTAACTAACAAAATTTAACAGAGCTCAGCCAGAAAATCTGGACTGATATGGAATAACAAAGAAGAAAAACGGACAATATAAAATACCAAGAAAAGAGGTACGACTCATGTGGATGACAAATCTTTACCTGTTAACAATGTGTCTTGGAGCTGCCTTCTGCTCACTCTACATACCTAGCTGCAGCACAGGCCAGGATGGAAAAGACTGCTGTTTAAATGATTGTCTTGGAGGCATCAGGGCTTACTGACCTCTTTAATGCTCTCTTTTAATACAGAATGATTTCATGTTTTCTGGGCTGAGCTTTTATTCAGAGTGGCAAGGAACATTTCCTCTGGGTGAATTAGAGAAATGCTTTCTTTTTCTTTTCAGTTAGCATCTATTTTCACCCAAACACCACACTGGTGGTAGCAGCATAATAGAGGCCCATGTTTAGCAGAAATTAACAGCTGGCCTCTCCCATGCATTTTACACCCACCAATCAAGTTGACAGTACAGCCACTACCTATTAGGTTTTTAGATGGGGAGAAGGAGGGGGAATAGGATGGTCCAATTTGCACAAATCTGCAGCACAGTGTTCAGGGCCAGGAAAATCTGTGCTAATTGGCTGTCCTCCCCTCTCCCTCACCCTGATTGATAGTTTCTCCCAGGTCTGTAAAGGATAGCGTAAAAGCCCTGCTGTAAAATTATCTGGCTTTGGGATTGTAAGTCCTAGTGTAGCCTTCATGGAAGCCAGTGGGAGAGTTCAGTGAAGCTGGATCAAGGCCTTGGTCAGCCAAAGCAAGAATAATGATACTGGTCAGTGTTGGATGTCAGCCAGCACTCTGCTCCAGGCTCTCTCATGCCAGGGAGCCAGATTAAATGGAAGCAAGGCCAGGCAAGTATACATAGCACATACATCTCTACCTGTTGTATACCTGGAGATGTAGGAGAAGTTAAGGAACACAGGCTGTATGAAACTGTTAGGTTCACTAATTTGTTACAGGAACAACAGGCTTCATGGGCTTTGTAACAAAATTCTAGTCATGAAACTCATGGGTTTGTAAAGAACTCCTCCCATTCTTCAAGAGTCATTAAGAATTTCAAGGAAACTTCAACTCATCTTATTAGCTGGCCAAATCAAAACAGTTTGGGAGACATCCTCATGCCAAAAGTTGCAGGATTGCCATTTTGAGAGCTATATGAACAAGGAAAGTGCGTGTTGGAGGGGTGATACCATAGAATGAGGTTCGGTTACTGCTGCCACACATGCACACAAAAATGCTTCTATCAAAAATTATATACCAGGCCAACCAGAATTAGCTTCTGCAGCTAACTAATCAGGGACACCAAGGAACCTCCTGTGGCTCAGTAAAGAGACTTTAAATGCCTATGGATAAAGCCATCAGAAGGTAACATCAGAACAAACAAAACACCCAGCCTAGTAATTATAGGCAATCTCTATAAAACCCCACACCACCCTGTTTCCTCTATTGCTCATATAATCATATACAGCTATTTCCAAAAAATTATATATTCAATGACAGCAGTACAGTACTCAGATATGAAACAAAACTAGAATGAAAAGAATGTACTATTTAAAAGAAAATGAATCAAACTTCTCAGTGAAGGAAACAGAAGGAAGGAAACATGGTTCTGTTTTAGAGGGATACATGCAGTCACAACAGCTCATAGGATTCAGCTTGCATGAGGTAGTAATTAACACCAGAAAAGAAAGCTCTAGTAAATTACATTAGAAGTTACTTTTTATAGGGTATTTTCAAAATGTACTGGTAATGTAACAACTGGGAACCCATTTTAGGAAGCTCAAACTTAACCATATTTATTTGATTCATCTTCTCTAAAGAAAAGATATGACTTGAGCTTATTTGTTTTTTAGGACAATAAAAATTGGAGCCTGTTTTCCTGTTGACGTTTTTAATTTAAATAAATCAAAGTAATGAATATATTATCAAAACATGTGACACCTAAAAAGATTGTTTCTCTAGAAACCATTATTTCCAGTTTATTGGCAGTGTCTTTATTGTTTCCCTCCTCATAGTTAACTTTTAATCTCTACAGAATATTATTTTGGGTAGAAAAATCTGTCATATGAAGAGTTAAGAATACTGCACTAACCCCTACCAACCCACCCACTCAAAACCTATTTGAAGAATTACCCATTACAAGGAAGTAGAGAATATACAATTCTGTGAAAATCCTCATGCCTTTCCATTCTATAAAATCAAGTTAAAGTCAAGTAGATGGAATGGACTTGGTCTTTTCAAAATCAATTGTATATATGCAAATTCATAACCACACAAAATATATACTTAGTGATGAGAAAAAATTATGAATCACTTTAATTTTCTCTCCATGTGGAAGGCACATTCATTTGATTAGTAGTGTTGTTATATTTCACCTGTCTGTTCCTAAAAGTATATCTGCTATTGCTTACTCTATACCGATTTATGATGCAGGGAAAAAGAAATAACAACTCTAAAATCCATCCCATGATGAGATACATACATACATACACACATACTCATTTAGCATAATCATGACTGGAAAATGTTCAATCATGACGTGTGTGTCTAACAGAGATGCTAATTTAGATCTGTTAAATAATTCCATTGCTTTGACTTTGAGATGATTAGAGACAGGGAATATCTCAATTTAGGGACTCCTGAAGTAACTTTTCCATGTGGTGGCTTGAAATTACAATAAAGAAATAGATATCATAAAATGTTCAGCACAGTGCATCTGACAACTGGAAAACCAGGCAGACTATCTCCAAAATGACTTTCTGCAATGATGTTCTGTAGCCCTGGGAATGACAGTGTAGGATGCAAGGGGTGATGGGAAAGGGGGACAAACACTTGCTACATTGGCTCTGAAATTTGCAGTTTCCCCAAGTTTTAAGTATAACGTTTGTGGTATTTTGTTCAGTTTTGTTTTAACTCAAAAGCCTTTTGCCATCACTAGACATATACTAATTTGCAATATCAAATACGAGAATAGTACAGATAAGCATGTGACAGCAAAAGGATTCTTAATGCAGGGGTGTCCACAGCAAAGTAGCAACATTTTAAAAGTACAAACAACTTTGTTGGATGAATATTAAAAGTCACTGAATTGCTATTTTAACAGTTATACACAAGAAATGCCCATGTCAGAGTGATTAGTAAAGATGACTGGAGAAGTTTTCAATTCAATCCTTTACAAAGAATGGTAATTTATATTAGAGTTTTGAGATATAAAAATATATAAATTCAAAATACTTAATACATAACACTTCTTACAACTGAACTGAACTTATCTTTGCCCCACCCCAGCCATGAAAAAGAAAAATGAGCTAATTTGCTTAAACTGAACACCCCTGCTGCCTGTAGAAACAAGTGGGATTGTCACATTAACAATAGCTTCATTTATAAACAATACATTTAGGGAAAGCTTTTAAATACAGCAAGTTGTGAACCATTGGTCAGAAATTAAAAACAGTATGCGTTTGTAGTGGTGTCATCTCTCCTTGCTATATGGTGCTGTTTAGAGTACTATGTCTTTTAGTCTCTTCACTCCTGGAGAGTCCTTTTCTCTACATTCTTGCAGAAGTGGGTTAATTTCATGCATTACATTTTCACTGTCTGCCCCCCTAGGCTCTGCCTCCATAGGCCGAGAAGGGCCATTGTTTACAAATTGCTCCAGGTCGTGGTTTACTGGGCAGTGCATTATGTTATAGGACACTGAAGGTTTGCTAGACAAGGGGCTCTTCAGATGGAGGGGTGATGTAACGGGGCTCATGGCTTCGCAGCCATTCCCTGCCTCACGGACTGCACCATTTACCTTTGGGCTGCAGACAGGCAGATCCACTGTTCTTTTGCCTTTCAGGTTGACAACCCGCTCCTCAGTGAGGGGTTCGCTCCCTTCTTTGCCAAATGTTGCAAAAGTTCTTTTTGTACTACAGTCTTCATAAGGTTCTGTATCCACAGTGGTAGCTTCTATAGAGAGTGCAATGACGTTCCTTCCACGCTCAGGGGATTTTGCACGACTGGGGACAGAGTTCCGGGGCATCCAGCATCTGTCTGAGTGACCAAGGATCCTGCACTCTTCCCTACAGTGAAATCCTTCATTCTGATCTGCATGAAGAAAATACAATGGCTTATAAAATTGATAACGTTCTTTCTGGAAGTTAACCCTATAGCTCTTACTCACGGGGTACTGTATTGACACCAACACTGTCAATAGCTACCATGGTGATGGCCATAGTGTTTTTTTCTCTGTGCAGCCATATCACAGTTGTCACCATCACATGCAGCAGAAAATCAATACTGACTTGTTTTGTAGGATCAGGCCTTTATCTAATATTTCTACATAAATGTGAATGTTTTTACAACAAACAGCAGACATTTTTAAAGTGACATTTTTAAGGAGAATTTTTATTGCCACTTTTTTATTATTATTTTAACAGGCTGAAGTTCAATTTCCAACAAGTTGTGTGTCATTTGCTTTTCTGCTGCTGCTGCTGACAGAACTAAAACCTAAAGGAAAACAAGTTTTGATAAGAAATAAATTAAAACAGGTTTGTCCCGTCCTGTGTCAAGCTGCTCAGAGTCAGCATTTTTTGTCCACAGTAACCAATGCTAAAAGCCATCATGCTTTTCACTTGGTTCGACATGACAGCTGGGGTTGGGGTGGGGGCTTTTTTTAGTTGTTTGTTCAGTTTATTTTTACACATTGCTTAATTCCTTTTTGCCTCCCACTCAATCTTGGAGACTTTGTAAACACCCAGCACCAGTAACTCCACTGAAGATTCAATTTGTCACTTCCAGCACTTGATCTTCCTTCGGATAGGAATAATGAAGATCCTTTTCCTGCCATCTGCTCCTGAACATAAAACTGCCCCTAGCAACATTTTCTATTTTTAATATATATGGGATAATATATTGTGCTTCTCTAGGACTTCTCTCTACAGATCTCAAAGCTCTTTATCAGCTCTGAGTCACATCTGCAACCTCTGTGCAAACCCCAGATAAGACAGGACTGACAGAGGGTCTACATCCAACCCAGAACCAGGTACAGCCACTGAGCTGTTACAACCACAGCCTACTCTGCTGGAATGTGCTAAATGGAGCTACATAACCTACAAAACCAGCCATTCTATGATGCATAGAGGGTGTAGATTTCCCAAGTAACCATCCTGTAGCCAGTCACGTTGCATAACAGACATGCAGTGGTTCTGTATCATTTACGGATTTCTAAATTTGCACTAAGGGATAATTAGCTGCACAATTCTCTGTGGGCTTGGAAAATATTCTGTTTTACAGATGGGGAAACTGAGGCAGAGACCAGTTAAGTGACTTATCTATGGTCACAGTGTAATTCAGTAACAGCTGGAAGTATGGGTTTTGACTTCCACTATCTTGGCCTGAGCACGAAGCATTATTTCATACCAACAATGCCCCAATTCTTTCAGTATGTACTAGTGATCCTAGCATTTCTTCCATTTGATCAGAACTTATACCTGCAGACAATTTAACAAACCCTTCAAAGCAAACCCCTTTCAGGATAAAAAATATGTAGTTCATTTTTATTGTAACCTATATATCAGCCAAGTTTTTTAAAAAAAACAGTGTCATAAGAGTTAATGCTAATAATAATGCATTTGGGTCCTTGTCGGTTTGATATATTGAACCCCATGAAGATGCACACTCAGCTTTGGTTTGTTTCCTGTCCATATGAAAGCAGTTCATTTTGATGCTCTGTACATCTGTGTATATAACCTCAGCTTTTCAGATACATTTGTATTTCCACCACATTCTAGCACAAGGGCAGCTGATAAAAATTCTCAGCACATAACACAATGCACCAAAATATGAGCAGCTTAACACTTCTGGAGAATCTACAAGGAAAAAGCAAATCACAAAAAAATAAAAGAAATAAAAGAAAAAGAAACCAATTCATTAAAAATCTATGTAAAAAAATGTTCACTGCCCCTTACATCCCAGCAGCTACCCTGTTGTACAAAAGGTGATGCTCAGGGAATGTGTAGGAGGTCTGGGCCTCAGTAGCCTTCTTGCTAACACTCTCAGAAAATGATGCTCTAAGCTTTACATGCAGAACAACCTGCATCCGGATGTAAAAGCCAATGTTCTTATACTTTAATTTGTTACTTTCAGTGACTAAAGCAAAATAAAGGGTTGCTCAGAACATAGTGCCATCTGCCTTTTTATCCACACCTTAATATCAGAAGTGTGCTAGAGAAATCCAAGGTTGTGTAGTCTAGCTGCCAGAGGTGACTGGAGGGGGTTCAGAAGTACCTTGGGTTCTAACCTCTGATGAGATGCTGATTTGTTGTGCTGTGTGACCTTGACTATGTCACTAGAACTCGTATGTTCCTCAGTCCATTGTAAAAAGTATGTAAAAGCAGTCTCTCATGGAATACCAGATGCTTTATTTCAACCAAACCTTGCTATGTAAATTCCTGAGAAAAACAAATTTGCTGGTCCATAGCTGATGATCCCACTAGTATTTTACACTGATGAAATCTACAGTGTCCTTCAGAAATGTGTCATCTTCCAAAGAAAAAGCTCAGCTGCACCCCTTAAAAGCAAAATGCTGTTGCATTTAGCTCTGACTGATTCATTCCAGCCCCTCTATATATCTGACTGTTAAAACACATAAAACTTTGTCATTGATTACTGTGGGTCAAGTGGAGATAGATGGCTCAGAAATAGCAAAAGAATCTTCATTTTGATTGCAGCTTTAATAAAGACTTCTGGCCTGCTAAGCTCATCTTCTTTCTATTATGCATTTACAAAACATTTTCCTGTGGCTGTTAGGAGGTGAAAGTTTAGCTATTTGTTCTGGACAAATAGTCACATATTTGTTTTCATGTCATGTCCTGACCTAGCAGAATAACTGATAAGAACTCAGAAATACTGACAGAAGAATAGCTGGGGAGTGTTACACAGATTTATACTTTATATATATAAAAAAGAACCTTCTGAAAGATATGGGACTGACAGACTGAGGCCTAAATCCCCCATCTATTCACAGAACAACTCTGCCCTGCATCTCTTGTTTCCAACAACATGCATCAACTTTGCTCTGGAAAGACTCTCTTCCAAAGTAAAAAGATGGCTTAAACTCTGCATCACATGCATTTCACTCACTAGGATAACTACCAGCCAGGTGCCAGTTCTTGTAGCATTGTTATAATGGGCATGCACAACCTCTAGAAAACTGACTGAAACACATGCATTCATTGTGCTAAGTCTGTTAGCCAGCAGGCAGCAATGCTACTCCAAGCTTCATTAGATGGTAACAGTGACTTCTCTCTTTAGATGCGGGCTGAATTGGGCCCTCCAGCTACAAGCAGATGTTCCATTGTTCTGAGAAAAAACATTTTATCCCAGGACAAAGTGTGATCATTCAGATGTTCGTGTCTGTTGTCCTAGAACAAATCCTAAAAAGATTCACAGGATCAGTTTGTCCTGAGACATCACAAAGTACTTCTGAATGGCTGTCCCAGGATTGCATCATTGAATCAATGGCAGAAAAGTGACAGTGAATTCAGCTATTCAGTAAACCCTGACTGTAAGGACGATGTGTGTTCATACCAACACTGGGATTCTTGTGTTCTGGGACAAATAAAGACACAACTTGTACCAGGAAAAATGCAACATTTGTTCCTAGCCTCAAATACAGAGGTGTAAATACCAGGTCTGTGCCCAAAGCAGTAGTGGCTGGGCCAGCTGTGGCATTAATGGGGCCAGCAGCTGCTATTCTTGCACCCCTTTAAGGGGGTGGCCAGGGCTGCAGCCCCAGTCTCTCACCCCTCGTTATGCTACTGCTCAGATACCACATGTATCATCATGGTAGGGATGACCAGACAGGTTTAGCTTAGTAAGATAAAGGAGAAGAGCTCCTTGTCCCAGTATGGTGACCTGCAGATATTCACGCCTTCTCCTCTGCTAATATCTGTATCTTAGCTCTGTTATAAATGTCAGGTGTAACAGAAGCAAGAACAGGGATTGCCTTTCTCCCTCCAGCACTCGTGTGAAAAAGGCAAACACAACCAAGCTTTGTGTACTCCAGTTGCACTAAAGGGGAGAGTGACTAGGAGGGCAGTCCCAGAGCAACTGTGTATGATGTGTGGCAGCAGCTCCAACCCTCCAATGCACCAGCCAGCAGTCACAGGAGAACACTGCCAGGGGCAGAGCACCACAGGGACATAAACTGCAAACAAACTGGTTCAAATCTGTAACACAACAGAAGTTCAGTGCACATAAACTGCTTTCAAAATGGCCAAAACCGGATTAAGATAAGCCTGGTTGGCAGCAGTACCAGACTTAACTGATTTGGGTTAAATCAATTTATTGAACTTCTGTCCCAGATCCCTTCTAGATTCAAATTAACTCTCAGTACCCCAGCATCCCAGGATACTTTGCCTCTCCCCTGCAAACCTCTCCTTGCAGGGCAGGTGGGATAGCCACGACCCAGACTGTCTGTTCCAGCTGAGCAAGGAGGTGTGCTCTAGCACATCCTGGTTTCTGGCCTCGGCCACTACAAGCATGTGGCTGCATCTCTGGAATAAAAAGTGAATGTCTGTTCACTTGCTTATTGGATCAATCTATACAGCTTAGACAAACCTGCGAAGATTGAATCCATTCAGCCTCAAACTTTTTGACTGACTGTACTTAACTTGATAGAGCAAGTGCTGCAACTCCCACTCACAAGTGTACAGCCATGAGCATAACCCCCTCATCCCCTGTCCTGAGGCATTCTGGGTGCTCCTGCTCTGTGGAAGCACAAAGCCCCAGACAGTGCTACTCTTTCTACTCCTTCCCCAGAGAGCTCCAGCTTGCCCGGTCATAACAGCACTCACAGTATTTATTCACATTCACATACTGTCTGTTTATCGCAGTATTTTTTCAACAATTGAAAATGAGACAAAATTCTTTACAGCTCCAGACCCACCCGAGCCAATACAGTTGTTACTGCCTGTACAAAAAATGTGCCTAATGTGAGAAGCAAAGCAAAGGTAATAATAATCACATAGTGTACACAAGGCATACACAAAGGGTAGGCAGCCAACAGGGGCCTTCCTGGAATCAGTGAATGAAAACTTTGGGGCCAGTCTGACAGAGTGTGGAAGATGATCACCACTAACTGAAGGAGGCAGAGGCAGGAGAAGGGAAAGGCAGGGGAGCAGATGAGAGTCATAAAGGCTAGGGACAAACATTCAAAAAGCCTGAGCCTGAATTGATTCAATCTTTGCAGGTTAGTCTAGCCTGGCTAGGCTGAATCACAGATTCATAGATTAAGGGTCGGAAGGGACCCAGTAGATCTTCCAGCCCGACCCCCCACCAGGGCGGGAGAACAACAAAAAACCCCAAAAGAGAAACGGGACTCAAATGAGTCCAGCCAGGTAGGCATCCAGCCTCTTCTTAAAGACCCCCAGGGTAGGGGCCAGCACCACCTCCCTTGGAAGTTGGTTCCAGCTCCTAGCCGCCCTAACTGTGAAGTAGTTTTTGCGGATGTCCAATCTATACCTCCTCTCCATCAACTTGTGCCCATTACTCCTTGTTATGCCAGCGGGCGCTAGGGGAAACAGCGTCTCCCCCAAACCCTTCTGGTCCCCCCTAGTGAGTTTATAGACGGTCACCAGGTCCCCCCTCAGCCTTCTCTTGTGGAGGCTGAATAGGTTCAGGTCCCGCAGTCTCTCACTGTAGGGTCTGCCCTGTTGTCCCTGGATCATGCGGGTGGCCCTCCTCTGGACCCTCTCCATGTTGTCCACATCCCTCTTGAAATGGGGCGCACAGAACTGGACACAATACTCCAGCTGTGGCCTGACCAGTGTCGCGTAGAGGGGGAGGATCACCTCCTTGGCTCTACTCGAGATGCACCTGTGGATGCACGACAAGGTCCGGTTAGCCCTGCCAACCATGACCTCGCATTGTCGGCCCATGTTCATCTTGGAGTCAATAATGACTCCAAGATCTCTTTCTGCCTCCGTGCTCTCGAGTAGGGAGTTCTGTAACCATACTGATATCCCAGATATGCAGGCAGAAATGCAGGCACATGGCTGCAGTGGCTCAGTCTAGAACCCAAGGGCTCTAAAGCAGTCCTCCCTTCCCTTCTACAATACTGAGTTGAGGGGGGCGTGGCCAAGCCCCCACAGGATGCTCTGATTAGGGAGGGATTTCCCCCCTTTGATAACAGAGCATTTATCAGATGTGTTATCAGCATTTATCATCAGAAAACAACAGCCTCTCTCATTAGTTCAAGCTCTTCTTAAACAACTTGTTCCATAGAAGGAATGGAGGGACATTAGCAGCTGACCTGTTGATTAGCTCCAAAAAGCCCTAAGCAAACACATTCCCGTCTCCCATACCACGGACCATAGCCAGCATGTTGTGTGCCCTCTAAGGCTGAGATGTGTCTGTGTAAGGCAGAGGGGACTAAGAAATCCCTGCTTAGCAGGGAGTGGGGAAGGGACGGGGGAAGAACAAGGGGCAGCCAGGCAGACACCTGCAGTCTCTGCCAGAGCTGCAACCAGGGAGCAGAG
>NW_017729029.1:17066031-17067045 GCF_001723915.1 Gavialis gangeticus | reverse complement strand
GCCACAGGGCTTAGTGCAGCAGCAGGACAAACAATGTAGTTCTGTTGCCCCATTTCCTTTCTGGGCCCACTACAAGGGGGGCCCTGTTAAAGTCAGTGCCCAAACCTAAATACAAATACTGCCACATTTGCTTGGGCTGTTGTAGAAGTCAAATGCACTGGTCTAGCAAATATTGAGTGGAATGAGCCAGGTAAGTCTCTACCAAAATGGAACATGGCTGGGAAGTGATCACTGCAACTATCTGCTTTTAAAACATATAAAATAATGGCTAGATTTAGATTTTCTAAAGAGCTCAGCCTGTTGTGTGTAAATAAGGAGGGAGTTCCTTGGAAAATCTGGCCCTAACATGCTGAGCACAAGGAAATATACATTCTTAGTGTGTAGGAGGGATCAGCCCATAAGGCTATTGTATAAAGGGCTATGATCATCCAGTCTTGCATGCAAGAAGTATGAAAGGACATCACATGAAGGTAGGACTCTACACAGTGGGTTCTCCAAGTCTCCCCCCTTCCTGGATCTTATGCACAAACTTAACTGAGAACAAAATATCTTGGAACAAGATTGTACTTAAAACAATTCAGCATTATGTCTTAGCCCCTAAAGCCTATACCAAGATTCTTTCAGACACGGCTTCAAATCCCTCTCTCTCAGGGGTGACACATAAGGGGTGCACATGCACCCCCTGCATGTGGCAGTGCAACCCCTGCAAAAAAGCGCCACCACAGTCAGTTGTCATTTGCCACCCCACTGCCGGCACTGACAGCAGCATCTGTGAGCAGTCCACGATTGCCCTTGGCTGCCGCCAACACTGCTGGTAGCGCCTGCCGGTGGTCGCCAACCCCTGGTCGGTGCTTGCCACCCTCCCCCTCCCCGCCCCCACTGCCAACAGAGTTGGCGGCATCTGCGGGAGCTCCCCACTCACCATCGTTGAGCTCACGCCACCACTGGCACAGCTGTAGCCCTCCCACCCAGCAGGGGCATGTGGCAGAAAGCCACCTTGGTTTCTCCCCAAA
Source organism: Gavialis gangeticus (assembly GCF_001723915.1). Lineage (NCBI taxonomy): Eukaryota > Metazoa > Chordata > Crocodylia > Gavialidae > Gavialis > Gavialis gangeticus. The sequence continues at coordinate 17,066,032 of NW_017729029.1, read as the reverse complement.
A
>NW_017729029.1:17065475-17065894 GCF_001723915.1 Gavialis gangeticus | reverse complement strand
TGTGTTCCTGAGGTGGGATCTCTGCACCCGCCACAGGGCATGCACCATTCATGCTTTCTCTCTCTCTCAAAAACAGACCCATAGTCTTTTATCTGGTGTATATTACTTCCTGTGACAGAAAATACTGCTGGACCCATTACCCTACCTTATCAGGGAGGTGTAAAAGCACAGCATGCAATTGCCTGCAAAAATTTCTGTGCATGTTCCTGATCACAATTTTGCAACAACCAAAGTGGAGTATGTGGTGGGCCAGTAGGGGACGCTCCTGCGTTGAGCCACCCACCTCACTGCGCCCAACCACCTTCCAGGCTACGATTGCCTCCCTAGGGGTGTCTCCCATTCAGCTGACCCCCTTCCTGGAGCACACTCGCTAGCCTGGGGGTAATGTAAGCTGCCACCACCCCGAGAAGGGACTCTCT
>NW_017729029.1:17051946-17065447 GCF_001723915.1 Gavialis gangeticus | reverse complement strand
ACCGGTCACAAAGGAGAACTTTATTGACCACAGGGGTAGGGTGAAAATAGGGTACAAGATAGAGCGATCTCATAGAAATCCCATAGAGCAAAACAGTCTGGCTGAGGTAGCCTTTTGACCACGCATCTGAGTTACTGCCAGCTATATATCTAATCAGACCTCGAGTAGCTTACTCACAAGCATCATCCAGAGGCTGTTGGAGATTCCCTCTGGAGGCAGGCCATTCCCAGCTCATGAGTTATGGGGGACAGAGCCAGTTTCAGATGGTAAAGCTTCTCTCTAAGTCTGAGTCCCCCGCATGGCTGCTGCCCCCTCCCCCTGGACAGTCTTAACTTATATAGCCCCTGTGACCTCATACACCTGGTCCAGTGGAGGCCAGCCAATTTGAAATACATCACTAGTTGCCAGGCAGACTCTAGCCCACCAGGTAGAAGCCCCTCACCCAGGTAGCTGATACCAGTCACACAGGCAGAGGGAGCAGGTTTCCCCCCTCCCTCAGGAATGTAGCCAGCTCAGGTTACCTAACGAGACAAGGTAAAGGTGCGTCTCCTCTGCTGGGTCCATCCTAATCAAATTGTCACAACACAGAGATTTTGAGGAGAAACAAAGGTGGCTTCCTGCCACAGAGTCAGCCCCTAAGGAATCCATCCCAAGTTTAAGCAGGACCAGCTGCCTGCAGAGCAGGATAAGGAGGAGTGTCTGGTCAGTTCCAACTATACTTTCAGCCCAGACAGATGTTTTCCAACAATGCTGTCAGTGTTGCACTTCAATAGCAAACCTTACAAAGTTAATATAATGGCCCCAGTGATCTGAAGCACCACAGCATTGGTGAAGACCAGGAATCCTGGTTTTTTCTATTTAAAAATATCAAATTCCCTGACTTTTTAAACCCATTTGGAAGCCTACCAGTGCCTCAATCATTATAATAAACTAAATTCTAAATACCTATACATTTTGGCATTTGATTTTCAATTATCTTGGAAAAATCAGAACTCCCTCTGCCCCCTTCATTCACCAGGACACTGGTCTAGCTGCAGCTGTCTCCCTCCCCAACACACTGCTTTATGATGCTGAGCAGCCTTAATAGGCCAGTACCCTACCCATGGCATTATCCCTCACTCCCAACCCACAGCACCTCGGCTCTGCTGGTGCCCCTCACTCCACACCCACAACCTCCTCACCCAACACTCTCCACCTGCAGCCCCCCAGCCCTGCTGGTGCCCCTCACTCAGAACCCACAGCCCCCTGGGCCCTGCCAGAGGGGGTCCCAGGTGCCAGAGCTACAAAGCCAGGGACCTGGGTCCGCAACCTCCTGCTCTCCTTAGCAGCTCCCGAACCCCAGCTACCACCCAGAAAAATCTGCATTTTCCTCCTTTAAAAAAGAAAATCTGTGTTTTCCCGCTTTAAATGAGAAAATCCGCATTTTACCATGTTTTAATGTGACAAACAGAAAACCCAGATCCCTGGTGAAGGCTAACCACAAAGGCAGTGGGCTACCACTTTTAAGACAGACTATGGAAAAGTAGCCACAACTAAACACAAGCAATTATTAAACAAACAGCCACTTCTGGATTCAATACGGTTCTCAAAGTGCAAAGTAAAGCCCATGTTGAGCTCCAGATTTCAAACCATCTCTGTTCCTACCTCAAGGGACTAATAATGAGCCCCAACCACACACATGTTGTGTCTGTATTGATTTTAGGGGTCTGAGCCAGGCAATCTTCAGATAGATAAGCAGGTGAGGAATGAAATAGCTACAGATAGGTCTGGTGGAAGAGAGAAACAAACCCGTGTTTCATCTGCATAAAAATGATAGAACCCATGTTGTAAACAGTTGGGAACAGGAGCCAGAAGAAGCATAAAAATACTGCAAAGCAGGAAGCCCAATGCAGAGCCCTGGGGAACTCCATAATTCACAAGGAAGACTGGAAGAGCATTGATCTAAAGCAACAAACTGCCACTGCAGAAGTGAAATTGTGTCAGAACAGTGCCTGTTAGGCCCACAGCATATACAACTGTCTCACAACCACAACTTGCTTAGCTTCTCAGCACTTACAAAAGCCTATTGTAAAAATGTTTTACCAGCCTCATGGATAAATCATGATGGAAAGGAAAAAAAATCTGTTACTCAAAAAAGAAAGCAAGCCACACTGAGATTTGGTCTCAGGACAGACTGAAATACTACCATTTATATAAACACAAAGTTCCCTGCCTTGGAAGTACTGACAGCCTTAGGGTCAGTCCCAAAACTCACTGAAGTCAATAGGAAGACACCCAGTGATTTCAAGGAGCTCTGAATCAGCTCTTTAGACAACCTGAGAAAGACAAGACCAAAAAAAGACAGTACAGGTTAAGAAGGGTATGGAGATAGCTGCAAGATACAGGGAGGGAGAATTCCTGGAGGCAGTAAAGGCCTGGAGTTCAGGACAAAAACAATGTTCCAAATGTAAGATGACACAGTGTGATGGTCAGAACCAGAGGGATTAATAAGCAATAAATACGTGCTTCTTGGAGGCATTTGGTATTTTGCCTAAACAGGTAATATTAGCTAATATAAAGCTTGTAAGTTCATAACCCGCAAACATAACTTGTCTGTCATAAGTTTAACCAAAATGATAAATTAACTGGATTCATGGAACTGACTGGGCCCCATAGGCAAAGCTGTAGCTGCAAGATCAGCTGACCTAATGGTTTTTTGCTCAGGGGTCAGCCTTGACGATAAAACAAGATCTAACCGCCTGGCACACCCAACACATTCCAGGAAAGCACATCCCAAGAAAGCATATTCAGAGAGACCTAAAAGGGGTTGGGCTTAGGCGGAGCAATGTCAATTTCAAACCTAAAGGTGCTGCATTGTAATTTGCTTATTGGATAAACCCAAGTCTAAGTAGTAACCTTTTATGATAATTTTTAACACCTTTTAATCCCATAGAGTAACAACTATAGGGCAAGATTGTGAGTGGCTCTAAAGCCAACAGATTAGCATAAGACTAGGTATAAAAAGTGCGTGCATCAGGTGACCAGCACAAAGGAAGGAACAGAACGTCATTGCTGTTCCACGCCTGGACCCCAGACTCCGGGTGTGAGTGAGGATTGGGTCCTGATCAAGGGACCTTCCCCGGTAATCCCTCTGACAGAGTTGATCGGGGACGCCTGACTTCACTGGAATCACTTGACACATACCTAGGCATCGAGGGACTATCAATAAGTTGCCAACTCATGTCTGTCTATCTGTTGTTTTGAACAGCCCAGCGGCTGACACCCTCGCAGTGCCCAGTTGGCCTGCGACAGAATTGATCCATCTATCTGTTGTTATTATTTACTATTAGCTCTTTAATACTGCATTATCTGCTTATCGCATTTATCTTTCTGTTAACTGTTGCGTGTGTGTAAGCTATAATAAATTTGCCTTTACTTCACTCCCAACTTTGCCTCCTCGATCCGAAATTCAACCAAACAGCCCAGTGGCTGATACCCTTACAGCGCCCAGTTGGCCTGTGATAGAATTGATACACTCACAGTACCCAGCTGGCCTGTGACACACAGGAAGGATGGAGTGAGGGCAAACATGGAGGAAGGCAGTGAAGGGAGCTACAAGTACAGAGAATATGGAGCAGAGATGTATTTGGCAGACGGGGGCAAGATTCAGCAGGGGCAGGAGGGATCTTGACTGATGAACTAGAAAACAGCAAGCAAGCAGAGAGAGCAGCCAGGGAGAGGAAGTGAAATGAACAAGAGAAAGGAAGGGGAGGAGGAAGGGGAGGGTGATGGCATTTGGGATCATGGGCATCAGTGGAAGAAAGGAGGCTGGAAAGAGCAGGCTATGCCCAAGGGCTAAAACAGTGGGAACAGAAAAGCATATAGGCACTGGAGAGACACAAAACCCTGCAGAATTCCTGCTGCATAACATGCTAGACTCCACCCCCCCCCATGTTTACAGACCTAGCAGAACTTAATACCTACCAAGGCCTCGCGAAGGGGGAGCTGCTGCATCTATAGCACATGCAGGGAAATATCAGGGCTTCTTATTATGCTCAGGCATTTTTACAGACTCATGAATTAATGACATGAGTGATACACTGCAGCCTCCACAGTGTGACAGGATTCAAACAGTCTGCAATCAATACCAAATCCTGGTAAACATGCCCCCCACTCAGCTCTCGCCTCATTTATGTTTGCTTATCCTTTCCTTTCCCTTCTTTTCTATTTCTTCCCCTCTCCTTTTCTTTATTTCAGGGGGGAAAAAAGAAACACTACTGCAGCCCTGATCCTGGGATACCAGACAGCCACAATGCAGCCCACAAGGTGGGCATGGGAGAGGTTAAGGAACATGTTGTTATACAGGCTTTATGTTCCCTGATCCCAGGGCTGATTCCTGGGTATAAAATAGGGCTAAAGACCATTCTAGCATGTGGGGAATTAGTCACACACTCAGACACCACAGCCAGGACCTCTTTCCTTCTTCTGCCCGAGCAGGATACTGAGAGGGGGTGGTGTAGAAGATATTAGGATGGCTCTACACAAGCCAAAAATCATTCCATACTGAAAGTACTATCCATTAGCCTGTTGCACAAGAACACTAGCTGGGCTGAAGTTCCAGTTTGTACATCTCCCAACTTCACAGCTACATCTGTGCAGAGGAGAACAGCCATTAGAGGCTTTACATAGGACCAAAGTGTCTGGCACTAGGTGTTGCTTCCATAGATATGGTTAACACAGAAGGATCTCTGAAATAACAAGCACCAAATGCCTTTAAAATCTCACAAACTGGAAGATACATGTGGGAAGAGGGCAGGATGCCCAGATTAGATTTCTACTGCTTGTGGTACAGATGTGTTAGCTGATGCTTGGGTGCTGCCAATTCCTTCTGTTCTCCTATTCATATGCTATGCACCTGAATTCACCCTAGCAAAGCGCAACATGAAAAAGGTATTAAAAGCTGGGCCATTCAGCTCTCAGAACAATTGAATTAATGTCAGTAGAATCTTCAGTGCTGGCCAAAGCGGTGAAGTTAAAACATACCGAGGTACAAGTGGTAGGGGATTCAATATTTCTGATAAATGGGAAGATGACATGAGCTATTATACGATCAAAGGTGTAATTTGGGCAATCACAATAGTCCCTGGAGTTTCCATTTTCAAACAGAAGCTCAGTTCACTCCAATCCATGTCAGAGAAGGTTTGCAACGGTGAATAAGTAGAGCTCATTTGTGTTATTACATGGGGAGCAGGGGAAAGGAGCAGGGAAGTCACTTGAAAACAAAAAATAAGAAGAGGTTCCCTAGGGTAATCAGGGACTAACTGAGCCTCGGACTTCATGTTTTGTCTGGCAGGTTTGTGGAGGGAAGTACAAAGGAGCAACTAAGGGCACTTAACATGCTAAATTGTTTCAACATGTGGCCGCTTGAGTGCACTTAGTGGCTAAGGACAGAACTTACACATAAACCAGTTTAAGTGATTAGAAACTGGTTTGAAATCTGTAACAGAACAGAAGTTCAGTGCACATAAACCAGTTTCAAAATCACCAAAACTTGTTTAAGATAAATCTGGCTGAATATAGTATCAGACTTAACTGATTTGGGTCAAACCGGTTTATGAAATTTCTGTCCCAGACCCCTTCCTGGTTCAAGTTCAATCACAGTCCCCCAGCAACCCAGTATGCTTTGCAGCCCTGAGCTGTGCTGTGCCCCACCCCTCTGCTCCCTAGCTGGAGCAATGAGGGCTGGCTGATAAAGGCATGCATGGGGCAAGCCCAGGTGGAGATACAGTCCAGTCTGGGGGAAGAGGGGGACACTGCTTCCTGCCCCACAGACAAAACCCAGCTGGGGTCTGGGGTCAGGAAGGGGGGATTAAACACCCCTTCCTCCACTCAAACTTACTGCTGGCCGCAACTGTGAACTACAAACCCCAGAGGGACCTGAAAGCAGGAAGAAGTGATGAGCAAACCTGCAGAATCCTTCTGCTGTAATTCTGGACTGCAAATCCCAGAGACCTCAGGGGCAGCAGGAAAAAGACATGAACACACGGCAAGAGAGCCATGCTCTAGCATCCCCTGGGGCTTCTGGCCTGAGCCATTTCAGGCATGTGGCTGCATTTATGTTTCAATTTAACCTGTGCATCTTATATTAACTTGCAAAGACTGAATCGATTCAGCTTCAGGCTTTTTGACTGTCTGTACCTACTCAGTAAGTGCTAAATTGAACCTGACACCACCCATAGAGAAGCCAGTTCTACAAATTCTTCAAGCATTTTGCATTTTTTCAATCCTGGAAACATGTAGCTAATTTGTGTGTTTAGCCCTGAATATTCATGTAAAATATTATGTCAATAAAGTTTGGCTGTTTTTTCCACACCATTAATTGTGCTTTTGAGCCACATGAGGCAATCTATGAAGAAGTCTGTGTGAGGAAGCCATATATGTGTTAACATTTATTAGTGTACCTGCTTTTTACTACCAATTAACATGAGTACCATCATACGAAAGTATGGCACTATCTTGATGTTTCAGTGTTTCTTCAGCGACTGTATGGTTATACTGTAATCATGATGACACTGCTTCTGGGTACAGCAAACAGCATGATCATTAAAAAATTCATTTCAAAATCTTCCTGGAAGCTAATAAATTTTACAGCAGTTTCAATCCTTTCTCATTGCAACAAAGAAAAGCTTAGTTCGAGACAAATTAAAAGTAAATTGATTGCCTTAGGGGAATCTATTCAAATATCACTTTTCCATGTTAGAAATCTTTTCCTAAAACAAGAAGAGGACAGTTTCTCTCTCATGCGTACTCTATGTGGAAAGGCAAATCATTAAATCCCTGTTTGCAAAACCCAGGGAAAAAACCAAACTTAAAATAAAATGAAAATGTGTCACTGGGGTGCAGGCCTAACATTTGCACTGGAATTTATGAATAATAAATATGAATAAATAGTAAACATGAAGGGATCAAACATTACTGTCAATGTTTACTCATGATTAGCCATCTTTTGCAGCCAGTGCACAACTGCCTTATTTTACACTTTTCTTTATAATTACTCGGGGTGTTTTTTCTATTCAACACCTTTATTTTCATTGAAACACAGTGTAAATACCAGGCAGAGCAGACATCCTGAATGGAAATAAGGGGCCTTGCCCATGCTGTGTGTATAAATACAAGGTTCTGAGCAATAAAGACATTTCTAAAAATCCTCATTGCATGCAAGCCCTTATAGCTGGTTCTGCCCATCCTGGCTTCTAAAAAAAATGAGAGGGAGCGCCTTTCCTCAAATGAAGGTTTCATCATGAGCTGACCTACATACCTCATTGACGGGCTGCCCATTCCTGCTTGTGAGTTGCATTCTGTTCTGCTATTGGGGCAATGCTCCTGTGTGCTTCCTTTTCCTCAAAAAAAGACTGAAAGGAGGCTTATACCAGTTCTCTGTACCATCATCTCCTTCAGTCAGATCTGCTGGGCCTTTGCAGCACCAAATACAATCACAAATGTGTTTGTTGTTTGTTGTTTTGTTTTTTTAAAGATAAATGAATAAATAAATACTGTGATGAAGGCAAATATTTTAAATATAACTTAGCAGTTCCTCTTAGTACAAGACAAAACAAACCCTGTAGCAATCTTCACTTTAAAACTGGTGTTCACTCATCCGTTTTCCCTTGTTAGTTTCAATGCTGGCCCTTCAGGAATGGTCTAGGACCCAGTACCACACAATTCCAACCCTGCAGAGCTGACATAGCCATGACAGCTCCTGCACTACAAAAACCATAGATTCTTATAACCAATTATTAGTAAACCAATACCCCATCCCCACTGGGTATTATGCAGCTCTAGCCCCCTCCCTTAAATCAGCACAGTCCTATTGACTTCAGCCAATCTACACCAACCTATGCCAGCTGAAGCTCTGGCCCTTGGTCTATTTTTTGGCAGAGGTGCTGGAGATCAGGGTGTTGCTGTTATTGGTTAGTAAACAGTGATCTACTGGTTTAAGTACAAATAAGCTCCAGCAAAATGATAAGCTCCAGTCTCCCACCATGGGGCATTATCTACTTATAAATTCTGCACCTCTCCTTTATCTGCACCTCCCCTTTACCTACTCACCTAGCATCATGTCAGGAAACAAGAGGTGTTGAATAACATTTTGTTTTTGTTTTGGTTTTTTTTTTTTTACCTATGGGCTTTTACAGATACCTCTGCCTGTATTAATAAGAAATCTCCAGCCTATGCACAAATATAATCTTGTCATGGCTTCCGTAGTAACATGTTCAGTGGATGCTAATAGATGAGGACAGTGACAAATGCTTTTTACTGCAATGAGGAACCTTTTTGTTCCTTTTCCTTTCCCACCACTTGGGGCTTATGCACGTTGAAAAATCTTATGCTTTTAACCCCACATCTTCTTTTCCAATATCAGAAGTCAGCAGTGTTTAGACAAGGCAATCACTCGTGAGGAATAATTTTAATGAAACAAGGGATCTGAATGAGGCTAATTTATTATGCAGCTCTTGATAGGAACCAACGTCTAAATGCAGCTCCTGAAAATAATTCTTATAATGTTCAACAGCCTAGTTATAAAGGGCCACATTCTTGGCTAGTGTAAATCAACACTGTTCTGTTGAAGTGCAATGAAGCTACACCAGTTTACACCACCCTGGAGATCAGGCCCTGTATCTTTTTTTCTTGGTCTATTTTACCATTAATAATGTCCTTCTCTTCTTGTTAACTGTACTTGTATAATGAATGAAGATTGACATGCACTGATACATCTAAGGTACCATTCTAACTATACATTAGGCAGCTAAGAATAGATTTGGTGCAGAGAGGTTGAGGGGGAAGGAACCGCTTCTTCAATAAAGCTACCTTTTAGGCTTTTTGAAGAAGGAGGATATTGTGGGAAGAAAGAAGATAAGCCAAGGGGAAGCTGCATTTTGGAAACACTCTGCAGTACAACAGAGTTAACCCCATAAGTTATAAGCAATAATTTAATGTAACATCGGTTTAACATTGGACATTATTTGGGAAATCGGGTCACACCATACCTTATTCACAAGAAAAATTTCACCCCTGTGCAGAGGACTAGCACAGTGCAACATTTCAAATCCAATTAAACCCTTTTTTGAGGTTTTAAAAGTTCCAAAGAGTTTGTACCAGGCCCAGAGTGGGACAGATTTCATCTCTGAAATTCAGCTATCTACATACAGATCAGGGTATTTTATAAAGGGCCCACCACTGAGGTAGGAGCCAACAGAACTCATTACAAGCATCTAGTGAGCATAACTGGACTCCAAGAGAGGAAAAACAAGCTCATCTCTCTAACTGTAATGGTTCTGTCATTCATATGCACAGTTCCTATTAATGCTAATGGGAAGGCACTGTTCTGCATTCACTGAGAGAAGAATACAACCCCTTGACTTCATTACAGAAATTCAAATTCATTAACAGTGGGTACAGAGGGATTGTCCTAAATACAATCCTTGTTATATATTTTCATGTTAATTCAACCATTCGAGTGTATTATACCCTGCAGAGGAGAAAACATTTCTAGTCTGTTAAAACACATTTCCTACAATTGGGAGCAAAACTTTGTCTCTATTTATGCCTTTGACATGAGCTGCCTTCAGCTTAATGGGAATTTGGTAGTAAAGCAAATTAATCCAAAGGTTACTCTTCTATCCTATTGTCAAGTCTTAAACAGACAAATTCAAATATTCTGTGTCTTGAGGTAAGGTAAGTCAATACATACCATGCATCCAAATTTGCACTGCAACAATGAATAAAATTATTACAATATCCTGCTGAAATAAAAAAAAAAGCTACTTAACTATTGAGATATAAATGCAACAAAACAAAAAACATAGTTGTGGAAGATGAGAAGAGGTTTCAAGCTTGATCTGCCTGACAACAAAGGGCCAAATTCTAGGCTGATGTAAATCAAAGCAGGTGTACTGGCTTTGATATAGCTATGCTGATTTAAACCAGTGGCAGTTGTTCCTCAGAAGATTTCATACTAGCCTTACCTTAGCCAGGGTGAAATGACCATTCATTCTCAGACTCCCTTTGTGTGAAACTGACACAGATGATGCTGCTGTTTCTTAGTCTTATTGTAAGGAAAGTAATGGATAATTTCAAATGAAACAGGTCTTTATGCTTGGGTGCGATTCCTAAAGACGCAAGGTCCTTTTGCAAAGTAACACCTGGACATTGTACCCTGCTTCCCTAACTGCCACTTGGGTTTTGCTTCCACAGGCTATTCATGGTAACTCCTTGTAAGCACTGATGTGTCCTATGCATTCTAAAACAGCTGCTGTGTCCTGTTCAGAGATGGCTGCATTTAAGTGGCGGTGGATCTGTTCAGTATGTATAAACACTGCAGGTGCTTCAAGTTCCTTTAGGATGAAAGCTGCTACAGCAACATAAGATTAGACTTTCTAAGATCTTATTAGAAACACTATGGACAAACATTTGCAAACTACTGTATTTTCAAAGGCAATATAAAAAGCAAGAAATGACAGCTTCAAGGGCAAGGTTGGAAGCCTCAAGCATATACATACTGCACCTGCCTCCACACCTTTGGATGAAGGAAAAGAGGTATCCCCCCATCCCAGGCATATGGCACAAGTAGCCCCCTCCAGCCTAGAGACTGAAGCTGAACCTTGGAAGGTAAGACAGAGGCTCTTGGAAACCATATGAATCCAAGTAGCTAAAAAACCTAAAATAAAAGGGCAGATCTTAGGTTGTGTATGGAGTTCTGATTTAATTCTTGTGATCTGCTAAAAAAAGGAACCAGTCCCAGAAAAAGAAAAAGAATCTGCCTGTGTTAGTGGGAGTACTACTGGGAAGACTTTCTATATCAAAGCAAACCAATGGAATTTATAAGCTACATTCCAGTCACCCCCTAAATATTCTTTAGGACAGGGACCACTTCCACAAGGGGCTCTGATACTGGCAGGCCTTTTTGTAATTTCATATTACAAGTGAAAAAGAAAAGGGATTCTGTGTCATGACAGTATTGGTATTTAATTTACTCTTATTACTGAGATTAAAAACAACATTATATGCTTAGCACTAAACACCTGCCATTCCTCAGATTTCTCAAGGACACAAGTAAACGTCATTATTATCCAAATAATCAAAAAATATTCACTGGAATATTCAACTGCCTGTCTACTGGAAACTCACAGCCTTAATCTAACACTGATCCTCTGTTGTCCTTCTTGTAAATATTGATGGGAAGCCAGCCAAAGCCTAGGGAAGTGAGCTTCATCCTGGTGGATGGGAATCTCTCATGTCAGATACAGTCAGCCTGACTAATGAGACCCACAGCTTGCCAAAACCTACAGCCTTGCTGTCTGCTCAGCTACTGAATACGCTTAGAAACCCAGTGGCACCAGCCCAGCCGTCTACAGATCCCAGTCAAGTATCAATAGCTTAAGTGTAAGTGATTGTTTATGAAGTATGAGTCAAATGTGTTTCCTTTTTCAGTTTTAGGACCTCCAGTATTGTTATTGCCCAAGTAATGTTTGCATGGAATTAATCATATGCATGCCCACAAGGCAAACCATTATGAGAAGCTCTTTGTACCTTTTAGAAATATGTAGCTCTGAACAGCAAAGAGATCTGGAAGAGTTCCCAGCAGAATAGGGTTTCCCATTACTGAGTAGTAGTTGGGGAATCCTCTGTTACAGCTGGTCCCTCACCTTCCCTTACCACAACACTGGACCAACATTTCTCCAGACAAGCTGACTGCCATTCCTTCCCTATTCTTTTGCTTTAACCTCCTGTTTTCCCCTAAAAACAAACAAACAATCTCAGTTTTTCATGCTAGAGGACCCTTTTTGTAGGGAATAACAATATTCAGTGTAAACACTCCAGCCCACATCCTCAATGGCATCCAGTAAGTCCCAGAGGCAGCTGAAGTTGTACAAGACTTTGATCCTCAGTTCAGTTCTAGGAATGCTGCTATACACTATGCCAGCTATATACTGTTCCAGTCCTGCTGATCACAACAGCAGAGGTGTACTCTGACCTTGCCCTCTTTCACTGGTAACACTGAGAATGAGAAAGGTGTGTTCTAGCTCTGTGCTAGCAAGATAAACCTGCTATGCAAGGGATAATGCTCATCTGGCTGACTGAACTGGCTTTATACCCTTTTGTCTCCAGGGCAAAGAAAACTGTCAGGGCTGGGAAACTGGCCCATTAAGTTAGGTAGACAATTAGTTTTAACAACTGAATATATGTCCTCATAAATTAATAGCATTGTTTCATATAAAAAAATACATGCAACAGTATGAGGTCAGCGGTCAACTCTGAGACCTCATTACAAATTTAGGGGAAGTTACATTACCCATGAGATACATCTCAAGCTCAATCCTAGTACTCTAGGTGGAGTGCCTGTCTGACGGCTCAAACATTCACAAAGGCTAAATTAATCCATGTCACACTATAAACCAAGGAGCCATGGCAAAGCAACTGAGCAAAGGAAATGGAAAATAGTCCCATGTTCATAATTTGTGTAAATATTCTGTGAGCTTTGTAGTTGTCTAACACACCACACTGATGGCAAAGGGTCCCCATGAGATATGCACTATACACTGGACTTAAATCAGACCCCAAATGGTGCTGCTTTCTTAAATCAGTGAAGCACAGGCAAACAATCTGCATTTAATCTGAAGGGAAGCAGGCAACAATTTGCATTTTCCTTTAAATGTAAAGGGAAGCAGGGAGCATTATAAGTTTGCACCATCCTGTCTACCACACTGTAATAACTTCTGCTTATTTCTTTTGATGGTGTCAACTGGCACAAAATTACTGAAATAAGTGGGATGACCCCAATTCAATGCTGGATCTGGATTGGGCCCTTTTTTCTTTCCTCTCTCAGACTTTTACTATAAAAGACATCAAATACTAGCCAATCAACAAATCTGTCTCTTGTCACCTCCTGAGAGACAGATGTATTTGTAATGGATTCCAACTAACCTGGTTTCCTAAACAGGAGTTCAACTACCTTAAAAAAATTCTGAAATTTCTGTAGGTTCCTCCTATCCCTACTTCCGATTCTTCCTCTCATGGCTTCAGATCCATCTGCATCTCACAAACACATGCACAGACATGCACAGAATTTCACTAACGCCATAAAACACATGCTTGATTACTGGTTGGCTGCCACCTTTTGCATTCCAGATTTTAGAACACATATTCTTAATGGCCAACATAATGGTCCTAATGAGATGCCTTACTAAAATTTCAAATACAGTAGATCATAAATATACAGCTCAGACTCTACTGATTGCCATTCAAAAGTTACATTTTCCAGTGGAGAGCTGCCTAGGTAAACATACAGTCTTTGACTCACTCAGCAACTAATGTTACCCCACTGAGCTGTTCAGGGTCCACAGGTGCACCCTTGCAGTAGATGCTAACAATTCTATAACATGCACCCTTGAAATGTGGCTGTGGTCATCAAGGTGACCTTCTTACTCAACATCTTTTTCCCTGTATGACTTCTAACTGGTTA
>NW_017729029.1:17044923-17046946 GCF_001723915.1 Gavialis gangeticus | reverse complement strand
AGCTGCTCAGGGTCCACAGGTGCACCCTTGCAGTAGATGCTAACAATTCTATAACATGCACCCTTGAAATGTGGCTGTGGTCATCAAGGTGACCTTCTTACTCAACATCTTTTTCCCTGTATGACTTCTAACTGGTTAGTCAAAAGCTGAAGTCCTTGCTCCTGTTAATCATCAAATCCAGTGCAGCTATGGGTGGATAAGATGGATTTTATTCCACTTTGGGTGGCATTCACAAAACCATCAGCTGAATTCCAGTAGAGCAACACTATCCCCGGTGATAGTATGAAAGTGGGCCAAAACCAAACAGAATTTTCAGATCCCAAGCAATCTGCAACACTGACTACTGGGAAGGGTGTTGGATGGGAAAATCTTTTTCACTTAGCAAGTCTGACCTATTCTCACAGAGCACTAATAAATATGGTACCTCCAGAAGACTATTTTTCTGAATCACATTGCTAACTAAACCCTTTAAATATCACCATAAACTTCGCCTAAATACGCAGCCTGCCCACCATCATATCCACAGTGCAGCACTTCTGTAAAGGAATGAAACAACACTGATGTGAACTGATATAATTGTGTACTTTCAAGTACACTTGGCTGAAGGGGGACAGCTGGCTTCATTATATTCAAATTTACCCTAGGCCTGTCCTACAATCCTCACTTAGTCGAGACTCCCAGTGAATCAACAAGAGTGTTAATACTGTTGCCTGAAGGGAAGATACAGCACTACTGCATGCCAGGAGCTACAGAACTAGAACACAGTTTGGGAAGCAATTTGCTGTTACTGCTGGTGAATGTTCTGAGACTGTATAAACTCCTTTGTGCAAGCTTCATTTTCAGCACCACTTCCAAGCAGGCAAACATGGTCCTGCAGTAATTCTGCTTGAGAATCTCTGTGGGGAACTTCCCTCCTGTTTCTTCCCTGTCTGTAGTGCAGATATGTAATACTCTTTGCCTCTGTGTACTCTCATAATTTCAAAAACACTTACACATGCAGCATGCATTAGAATTAAAAAACCATTAAACCTCGGAAAGGAGAAACTTTGACAGGATGCATAATATACTAAGTATAATTAATTAAATTGGATGAGGCACTGGGGGGCTGAAAGAAGAGAGGATGGAGACTGTTCTTGGAAATGGGATGGTAATGTACTAATGTTCTGTGTGCCATTTATTAAGAAACAGACCTGGGTGGATAAATGAGGCTTTGAGTAATTGTAGAAAATGGCACCAGCCAGTTGGGCACCTAAAATACAAGGGAACCGGGTCATAACAAGAAACATAGGCAATTAAAAGTATAGGAAATAATAATGAAGGCAGGAGGGGAAAATAAAGCAGTGAAGGACTATAAGCAGCAAGCAAGCTCTTTAAATACAAATGTACACAAAGGCAAGAGGATCTCTGCAACAGGCACCAAAAAGTTAATGACAAATGAGGTTAACAATATTTCACACAGCACCTTCTCATCCTTGTCCTCAGGAATCACAGAAGTAGCAGTATCACAGGAATAGGTATATATTCGCCACATTCAGAGAGGCAACGTAGTACCAGCTTAACAACTGCATCCACCAGATAATTCAAGTTATTAGAATTGTTAAAAGTTGACAAAGTACCAGGCCCAGATTAATTACACCCCCAGATTATAAAGGCAGGAGCACAGCAAATAAGAAAGCCTTTACCAACAATTTCTGAGAGCTCACCGAGTGCTGGGGTAGCAATAAGAAACTACAGGGTTGCTCATTTACTTGCCATCTTGAAAGTCAGATAAAAAAGAAGGTCCAGGAAATGAGACCTGTAAAACTGCTCTCATCAGTTGTCAGGTTGTGGGAGGGAAGATACTGGAAACAGTAATGACAGGATTGCTAAACGTTTGGAATATACATGCGATTCAGTGAGAGGAAGCCTTGTGAGCTCAGAATGGAAAGAGAAATTTTAGTTTGGGGGGGAATCTTCCTAACTGGTCTAAGAACAGCATTTCTTAACTGTTGGGTCACAACCCAAAAGTGGGTCACAAGAACAT
>NW_017729029.1:17037867-17039923 GCF_001723915.1 Gavialis gangeticus | reverse complement strand
AATTCAGTGAGAGGAAGCCTTGTGAGCTCAGAATGGAAAGAGAAATTTTAGTTTGGGGGGGAATCTTCCTAACTGGTCTAAGAACAGCATTTCTTAACTGTTGGGTCACAACCCAAAAGTGGGTCACAAGAACATATGAAAGGGTTGTGAACAAACTTTAGAAATGGATTCTCCTATAAGGAGAAAAATACGGGAAACCGCAGGTTTTCCCTTGCAGGTTGGCAGTTCCAGCCTGCAAGGGGCTGTTTGGGGTTCCCCCCTATGCCCCACACACACCCAGTCACTGCCCAACACATTGGCGAGCTGGGGCCTAGGGGCAGGAGGCACTGGGTCAGAAGTGAGGGGCACTGGGTCGGGACTGGCCAATGTTTACAAATGGGTCCTGGTACAAAAGAGATCGAGAACCACTGGTCTAGAACATGGTTACCTGAAAAACTGTTCATCTCTGAGCAACCCTTCATGGCAGTTAACAGAGGCTGAGATAAAATTTTCCTTCACCGACCCGCTCTACCTTACAAAGTATTCTGGAAAAAAAAAAAAAAAATCAATCATTTGTTTAAATATGTAGAATTTAAATCTGGTAAAACACATAAGATCATGTAATCTGACCCACTGTATGACATAGGACATAGAACTTCACGCGATGACTCTAGTGTACAGCCTCATTACCCTACGATGGAGTGCAGCACATCAGGAAAGCATCCAAACTTCATTTAAAGTGCTGGAGAATTTATTGCATCCCTTGAGAATCTGTTCCAATGGTTAAATATCATCAGTATTTTAAAATTTGTGCCTCATTTATATTTAGATTTTTTTCTGAGTTCAGCTTCTAGTACCTAGAGCAGGGATAGGCAACGTTTTTTAGCTGGAATGCCGAAAAACCCACAATGCCTACCTTGCAAAGTGCCAAAGTGCTGGCATACCAGAAAAACAAAAAGGCAGGGGGTACATGGCAGGATGCCCTGCTTGTGCCTCTTGCCCCCCACCCAAAGCCCCTCCGTGCCCCTCAGCTCTGCTCGTACCCCTGCTGCCCCTGGCCCCCCAGCCTGCTGCCCCTTGGCCCCCAGCCCAGGCTCCATGGCTATCAGCAGCTACCCAGAACCTGGACCAGCTACAGCCAGGAGGATTCAAATAGCTGCTGCCTCCCTGCCCCAGCTGTGACTCTAGCTGTCTCCCAGACCCAGCCTCTGGGGAACCAGCAGATACCTCAGGCTCCAGGGAGGCAGCAGATACCAGCGATACTCCCCACTGTGCTGCCCTCACACATGCTGCACTCCCAGCCTTGCTGCCCTCCCAAACGCAGCGTGTGCAACCCAGAGTGGCAGCACACAGGGGGACTGCACAGGAAAGCTGCCTTCTGCTGCAAGCTCCACACTGCCCAGGTCACACTTCCCCTGTGTGCATGGGAGCACCGTGGGCAGTACACCGGGTTGAGCCCCTCACTGTGGCCTGTCACGCCAGGTTTCACACGTTGCTCTGCAGAAGCAGCAGCAAGGGCAGCACAGTGGGGAGCACTGCTGGTATCTGCTGTCTCCCTGGAGCCCAGGGCTGGATTTGGGGCTAGGGCCAGGGCTGGGAGGCAGCCACTGTCTGTAGCCTCCCGGCTGTGGCTGGCCCAGGATCTGGGTAGCTGCTGATAGCCACGGAGCCCAGGCTGCTTGCAGCAGGCCTTCCATCCTCCCAGCTGGCTGCTAGGAGCAGCCCAGGCTCCGTAACTATCAGCAGCTACCACGAACGTGGGCCGGCTGCAGCTGGGAGGCTGCAAACAACTGCTGCCTCCCTGCCCCAGCCCTGGCTGTCTCCCGGCCCTGGGATCCAGGAAGCCAGCAGGTGCCGGCACCGCACCCATTGGGGCCAGGGCCGTGGGCAGCATGGGGCTGGGGCCAGGGCCCACTTGCAGCTTGGGACTGTGGGGCCAGGGCCACCCAGCAGCATGGGGCTGGAGCCGGGGCCCATGGGCAACAGGGGGCTGGGGCTGGGGCTGGAGCCTCACTGTGGGCAGCATGGGGCTGCAGCTGGAGCTGGGGCCAGGGCCTGCTGACAGCACGGGGCTGCA
>NW_017729029.1:17028975-17037521 GCF_001723915.1 Gavialis gangeticus | reverse complement strand
CTGCTGACAGCACGGGGCTGCAGCCAGGCTGTCACTAGTGCCGGGATGGGACCGGTGGCAGCACCGGGCTGAGGCCAGGGCTAGGGCTGTGCAGGGCTAGGGCCCATGGGGGTGGTGGTGCCAGGTGGCACTGGACCCACTGGCAGCTCGTGGCTGGGGTCTTCAGCAGCGCTGGGATGGGGCTGGGTCCCATGCAGGTCCACAGCCCCAGCCCTGGCCCCATCGTGACTGCCTGCCAACAGCCCCAACCTGGCAGTGGCACTGTGCTGGGGCCCATGGTGGTGGTGAGGGCTGGGGCCAGGCCTGCCGGCAGCTGGTACAGCTGCCACAGCTGGGGCCTGGGCCTGCGCAGGCCCCAGCTAGCTGCCAGGGCTGTCAGCAGCACTGGGGCCTGCACAGGCCCTTGCCCCATCCTGATGCTGCTGACAGCCGAGGCCCAGCAGCAGCACTGGGCTGGGCTGGGCGGTGGAGGTAAAGGTGATGGGCAGGGCCCAGCCCAGTGGCAGCACGTGGCTGGGGCTGGGCCTGCCAGCAGCACCAGGATGGGACCCTGGCCTCATCCCAATGGTGCTGATCACCCTGGCCCAGCAGCGGCAGTGAAGGTGCTGGCCAGGGCCAGGCCCGCCGGCAGCGTCAGGATGGAGCCAGGGCCCCAACCTCATCCCGGCACTGCTGATGGCCAATTGCCTACGGCCCTGGATCAGTGGCAGCAGTGGTGCTGGCCGGGCCTGCTGGCAGCATATGGCCGGGGCCATCTGTAGTGCCAAGATGGGGCCAGGGCCCGTGCAGGTCCACGGTCCCAGCCCTGGCCCCATCCCTGGTGCTGGCACTGGGCTGGGGCCCGCAGCGGCAATGGTGCCGGCTGGGGCAGGGCCCACTGGCAGCACGTGGCTGGCCCCAGGGCCCGCAGCAGCAGTGGTGCCGGCTGAGGCCTGCCAGCGACACACGGCCAGCAGCACGGGGTCGGGGCTAGGGGCTCTTGCCTGGCTGGGGTCCAGCGGTGGCAAGGGTCAGCAGCAGCACAGGGCTGTTCCCAGGCAGCCATGTGCTGCTCAATCTGGGAATGTCTCTTCCCGCCCTTTGGGGTGGGAAGCAGCCCACATGCCAATAAAAACCATGTTGCATGCCACATTTGGCATGCATGCCATAGGTTGCCAGCCCCTGACCTAGAGCTTGGTTATGCCTTGTCCACTAAGTATCTTCTTTCTCTGTGGACACTAAATGGTAGGACTGCGCAAGGCTTCGATCATTGATTCGATTCGGAGGAGATTCGGCCCGATTCAGCAGCTGAATCTCTGAATTCAAATTGAATCAGGAAACCCATTAATCTCTCCAAATTGAATCGGAAGCCTTCGATTTGATCGGAGAGATTCAACAATTCAGCCATAGACACAGCTTTATATGTTTTTTTTACGTACCTCGTGGTACCACGCACAGCTTGTGAACGCTGAGATGGTGGGGCAGATGGACTGTCCCATGGGAGCATGGGTGGTCCCCTAAGTGCTTGGCAGTGGACCCAGAAGTGGACCAGAAGTACTTCCGGTCCACTTCTGGGTCTGCCACGGAGCATGCGGGGGACCCCCCTAGCCCCCAACTCAGCAACTGATGCCTCCTGAGTCCGGGGGGCACCTGGGGTCCCCCTGCGGCCAACTGCCAAGAGCAGGGGTGCAGGGGGGGGTCCCCCACACACTGCGCAGTGGCCCCGGAAGTGGGATGCTCCATCTGCCCCACCACCTCAGCATTCATAAGCCATGCCTGGTACCTCGAGGTATGTAGAAAAAAATACATAAAGCTGTATCTATGGTCAAATTGCCGATTCTCTGAATCAGAATCAAATCTTCAGATTCAGCCGAATCAAATCAGGACAGTGATCCAAATCAGCTAATAGAATCACTGTCCCCTGAATCGGGCCAAATCCGAATCAAATACTGCCCCCTTCGCACAACCCTATTAAATGGACTTGGGCTATATTGTGCCAATGGGGACAGCAAACTTCAGAGTCAGAGTATCAGAGAACACTTTGTTTCCAACCTTCCTAAATTCAGATCTATGACCATCAACAGGAGCACTCTGGCTGATACCACGTATGAAATGATTCAAGGCTTATAGCTGTGATGTCCAGTGGTCAAATACAAATCCAGTCATGTCAGAGGGAAGACTCCCATTTTTTTTTAGTGGGCTTTGGATCAGATCCCATGTCTCCAAAGCAGTGAAGAACCAAATACACACTATTTCATAGAGCAAAGCCTTAATTTTACCCAGAAACTTCTGTTATGTGTTTCTTCTGCAGAAAACAGGGCACATTCAGATGAGATCCCTCCTCACTTACAGAACTTTTCTTCCGATTATTTCCCAGTCTGAAAGCCTTCAGGGCACAGTGGAAGGTACCTCTGTTCAGTGAGGCCTAAATGTTCCAATATCAATGTAACAAGATCTACCAGGTCATGAAGAAAGAGCTTAGACTGAAGTAGCAGAGGTAATTTGATTACTGTGCATATGTGGAATTGTTCAGTTTAATTTCATATTTGATATAATATTGTATATTAACATGAAGGTCCCAGATGCTACAGTGATAAATATAATAATCTGTGTATAAATACCCACATAAATGAATATGTTCCTACCTAAGGAGATGCAGATGGAAGATGAAATAAGGACAAAATTTCTTGATTTCAAACAAGCATTTGATGCAGCTTTCTACCACAACAAAGTGTTTTGCCAAACTGCTGAAGGGGACAGTTACTGGCACAGATCAAACATTTCTTGTGAGACAGGAAAGAGTGTCCATAAAATGATATAGCTCAAAATGGAAAAAAAGTCAGAAATGAAGTAGAACAAGCTTTAGTACAGGGGGCCCTCTTTGTTTACCTTTTCGTAAATGGGTTTTATGTTGGCATCCTGGTTACCTGTGTTAATGGCAACCTTGGAGGGCAACAAAACTTTGGAACAAGACAAATAAATTCAATTTCTCTGAATAATTTAGACAGGTGTGATAACATGCATCTCTTGGGATTCAAAGAGAAAAGCTGTATCATAAAGAGGATCTGTAAATCAATGAGTCTAAAGTATCTAAAACCATCAAAGAATCAGCTCAAAGAAGTGCATGTCAGAACAAATTCAGAACACAAGGGTATTACAAGATAAGTTTGTACAGCCTTGCATCTCCTCATAAGAAGGCTTCTGAGGTGCTTAGTTTAAGAAAACCAGTAAGATGGTTTGTGCCATGGAGATACACATGAAGCATCAAGAAGAGACACACCTTGCTTCACTTAAGATGTTCTGGGGAACTGTTAGTGTCACAAGTAACTCAGCAGGTAAACTCAAAGAATGAAAAGTAGAAAACAAATGAAAGTCCAATATATATTAAATGCCTGATACCAGAGACACACCTGGGTACTATCAAACATTCCCCAAAGCTATTTATACACTCCAGTAATTTACCTAGCACTTTAAGTAATACTTCAGACTCCCTAACCTTTTCTGATTTACTGATATATTAGGTTTCAGCTTTAGTCTTCTAGCCAAATTCTCCTTTTCCAAACTGGAGAAGTCCCTTTTATAGCTCCTTACAGATCTGTATCTGTTGACCTACAAGCAACTGATTTGAATTGAGAAATACACTTCTTTTCTATTATGAATCACAGTGCTCCTCCACTTGACTGGAATTGATTTGAGTATTGAAACAGTTAACTGCAGGGAGTGTTGAAGTGAGTGAACAGACAAGGTTGCACCCTCCATTCCAGGCATGCCTTTTATATCCATACAGGTGAAAAGCAGTGACACCAGCACAAATCAAAGCAGAAAAAAGTTCAGATTTTTAAGTTACTTCCCATCCTAATATAAACATTAGAGTAGTGTTATGCACTGCTATCAACAGATGAAGTTTGAAGTAGGATGCCTGGATCTTTTCAGAAATCTTCATGAAATCTCTACTTTCTGCAATTAGGCTTGAATTTTCAAAGGAGTCAGGAGGAGTCAACTGCCCAGCTCTTTTTTGGACTTGAATTGGATTTGAGAACTTAAATCCCTTAGGCTTATCTGAAAAATTCCAAACCATGACCTTTATTGCTATTATTTTACACATAACTGCAAATAAACCAATGTACCCTTTAAATTTCCAGCTGCAAAATCTAAATCACACAAAGGAGTTCTTCTGATTAGCAAGCATTTCACCAATTTGCATTTCACCAATTTACAGTCTTCCATACAGACAGGGCTTTTTCTTCCAAAGATGCTGAAGGCCCTCAACTTCCATTAATTGGAAACACAGGATTAAGCCAAAGGTCTACACTGTCATCCACTTTCGTATTTTGACTGTAACCCCATAACACTCACTCCCAGCATCTACAAACCTGCACCAAAATTGGGTCCCCATTATGCTAAGCAATATACAAATACCTGTGTGAGATACCTACATGCCAAACAAACAAAAAGAAAATGAAGGTGTACTAGGAGGGGATGTGACTTAGAATCATAAAAAAAATAAGGTTGGAAGGGGCCTTAGGAGGTCATCTAGTCCAACCACCTGCTCAAAGCAGGACCATCCTCAACTAGATCATCCCAGCCAAGGCTTTGTCTAGCCAGGTCTTAAAAACCTCCAAGGATGGAGATTCCACAACCTCTCTGGGTAGCCTGTTCCAGTGCTTCACCACCCTCCTAATGAAAAGGTTTTTCCTAATATCCAACCTAAATTTCCCTTGCTGCAATGTGAGAAGATTGCTCCTTGTTCTGTCATCTGCCACCACTGAGAGCAGTCTAGCTCCATCCTCTTTAGAATCACCCTTCAGGTAGTTAAAAGCTTCTATCAAATCCCTCCCTGAGTCTTCTCATCTCCAAACTAAATAAGCCCAGTTCCATCAGTTTATCCTCATACGTCCTGTGCCTGAGCTCCCTAACCATTTTTGTTACCCTCTGCTGGACTCTCTCCAACTTGTCCATGTCTGTAGTAGGGGGCCCAAAACTGGACACAATACTCCAGATGTGGCTTCACCAGTGCTGAATAGAAGGGAATAATTATTTCCCCTCGATCTGCTTGCAACACTCCTACTAATGCTCCTCCTACTTGACCAGTGTAAGCAGGACCAACCATAGGGGTGTGCAAGGCCTGGAGCAAATCAGCCTGTGTGGAGGGCCCATGGGATCCCTTTAACACCATGCAGGGCCCATGGGATCCCTGCAAAGGCCAGGCACAGGCTGCGGTCTCCCCCACACCTGGGGTGGGGGGGGAAGGTGTGTTGGCTTTTTCCACGGTGTAGGGTGGAACCGCCAGCACCAGGCAGGCCCGATGGGAGGGGCCAAGGCTGAAGCCGCTCTGCCCAGCTCTGCAGGACCCCTCAAAGTACAGGGCCTGGGGCAGTTGCTCCAATTCGCCAGACCCTAGGGATGGGTCTGAGTGTAAGACAAAGAAATCAGTGACAGATTTATTGATTCCCAGTCCACTGAACCAATAACCAAAATACCCACAGTATTCACACAGGTAGCAAGTGCAACAGAAAATATTCATGACCGACAGCAAGTAAAGATTGCAGAAGCATTTAGTAATTCTGTGACCTGTTTAAAAGTATCTATCATATAATCATATATGCTCTGTGTAGGATATAAAATCTAAGACTCCCAGTTCAATGCCAGCATGTTCCTTAAGACAGAGAAAAACGTTAAATTTCATTTGCTTTGTAGTGTCAATTATTTTGAGGTTCTGACTTATGAATTATTACATAAATCATTTACTAAAACAGCTTAAGTATAAGCTCATTGCTATAGTGACTTTAATAGCCAGCTTCTGGTAAACTGCAATATTTTAGACATACGTAATATTTCAGAAAACTATAAACTTGTATTAGTTTTAATCCAACACTGTGGTCTTCCCTAAAATATTTTTCATTGCATAAATGTTTTAGTTTTAAAGATAGCTAAACCAAGCAGTCTATGATTTGTCTTTACAACACCCACAGGGTTTACTGTACTGATCTGGCCATAGGTGGAAAGAAAAAGCAACTAATTTACACCAAACTGACCATGGCAATGTTTAGTGGACTGGGAAGTTGTTATGGCCATGGAGTCACTTCAGCTGCTGATGGCTGTTGTGATCAGACAACTCTTAGCTCTTGGGTATTCAACATTTTTTTCAAGGTAGCCACTAAGTAAGCTTGTGTGGTTATGACACTATAATAGGTGACTTTTTAAAGAGTTACTGTTGCTATCCTTATACCAAGCCTGTCCTGTTCTGTATCAGAATTATACACAGAACTTGTTAGTGCAATATTACGGTAAACCCAAAATTTCTCTATCTTGATAGTGACTGGCTTGTAAATAGAACCCTGTGTTCTTTAAGTAGCAGCATTAATATAAGTCATGTACTGAAAGTCAGGAGAAGCACAGGGTCACTGCCACTGTTCATGGTCATTATTCCTTTAATAAAGGGCCCTGTATTTTACAGCAGCAACAAAATTGATGTGGGTTGCCATGGTAAGTACACATTTTCTTATTTGGTGACATAATAGATAGCTTTGTATAATTCATTGATATCAAAGCGACTCCTCACCTGAAAAGCATGTCACTCACATAACTAAGTCACCTGTTATGGCAGTTTTAATTAAAATGAATTTTTACAATCTCTTCAATGAAACCCTTAGAGCTGCTGTACCACCAGAATGTGGAGATATCTGCAAATTATACAGGCTCCAATGACATCTTTTTTTGCTGTTTTAATTACAGTAACATTACAGCATTAATCATCTGAGCCTCCATTAAAAAGCAGCACAGTCATCCTCGATCATAATTAAAGGGCAAGGCCAGGCAAACAGGGGCTTTGCAGTTTATCATATTTCCTTTGAAAAACTTATTTCAACTTAAAGATCCACAAATGATAGTTTTGTTTGGCTCTAATTAGCGTCATGAAGGAAACACCAAAAGGTTAATAAGAGACAGCTAGTTTGTAATGCAAGTTTCCTGGTGCCAGCCCCAACAGTTCAGTCTGTTTTCAGACTCAGTAGCTATGTAGATTGATTACAGTCTGAGATCAGGAAGCGCTCACTTGCTGTGTTAGCAGAAGGTTACTTTTTATTCACACACCTACCCTACTGCTAAACAG
Organism: Gavialis gangeticus; assembly: GCF_001723915.1. Lineage (NCBI taxonomy): Eukaryota > Metazoa > Chordata > Crocodylia > Gavialidae > Gavialis > Gavialis gangeticus. The sequence goes on along the minus strand of NW_017729029.1, from coordinate 17,030,431 downwards.
GGGTGTGAGAAATGGGCCGTATTCAATTCAGATTCTTATTCAGCCCAAATCAAGGACAGTGCTTCAATTAGTTGATTCAGATCACTGTCCCCGATTTGATTCAACCAAATCTGAATCTGAAGATTCAATGCTGATTCAGAGAATCAACGATTTGGACATAGACACAGCTTTAAATGTTTTTTCTATATTCCTCGAGGTACCGGGCGCAGCTCATGAACAGTGTGATGGTGGGGCAATGAAGCATCCCACACAAGCATGGGGGGGCCCCCACATGCTCAGTGGCAAACCCAGAAGTGGACCGGAACTAGTTCCGGTCCACTTCTGAGTCCACCGACAAGCGCACAGGGGGGCCCCCCTGCACCCCTCCAGCTTGGGAACCCTGGGTGCCCCCCCAGACCCAGGAGGCACCAGTCACTGAGTCAGGGGGGTGCAGGGGAACCCCCAGCATGCTCCCCAATGGACCCAGAAGTGAACCGGAAGTACTTCTGGTCCACTTCCAGATCTGCTGCAGAATGCACTGGGACCTCCCCACACTTCTGTAGGATGCTCCATCCGCCCCACCATCACAGCATTCACAAGCCGCCTGGTACCTTGAGGTTTGTAGAAAAAACATTTAAAACTGTGTCTATGTCCAAATCTTCGAATCTTTCCGAATCTCTCCGGATTGATTTGGAGAAATTAAAAGGTCTCCTCATTTGATTCGGATCTGGAGATTCAGCCACTGAATCAGGCCAAATCTACGCCAAATTGAATCCGGGGCTGAAGCTTTTCACAGCCCTACTGCTAAATATGAAATTGATTATTTTAACCATTAGCAGGTTCAATTACTTTAACAGACCGAAGGAGTTAATACTGTTCTTAGAGGTGACTGGTAAAGGGGAGTGGTGAATGGGCATCTGCTCTTTGTAGCTCAGTTATGATGCAGAAAGAAGTCACAAAAATTTTTAAGTTAGTTATCTTGCAAATTTCAGAAGTACCAACAATTGTCTTTGTTGTTTTTGCCTTCAAAGGATGCATGAGAGAGCAAGAGAAATAGATTGGAGGCTTCCTCAGCTTCTACGTGAACTTTCACAAAGAGATCTTGCCTTCAAAATGTTTGCTCAGGATTTGAATTTTAAACAGTAAATATGTATTAACAAAACCAAAAGCAAACCAAAAAGTTTAAACCATCTGAAAAAAATGTATTTCCTCTCTCCATTAAGGTCCATTTCCTTTACAGCTCCCATTCATCATTTGCAAGTTCTCCAGAGAGTCATTCAGGGGAAAAAGAAAAGAGGCAGACCAGACCTAAATTTCTCACTTGAAAAACAAAAGGAAAAAAGGCTAATTAAGAGATCTCACAAACTTTCAGGGGGTAGTCATGCACACATCACGAAAGAGTGAAAAGGTAAAGCTGAATTTTCCTTTGGCAGTTGACTTTAAAAGAAGGACATTGCCAAAAGGTTCATACCTGGGA
>NW_017729029.1:17012166-17023975 GCF_001723915.1 Gavialis gangeticus | reverse complement strand
AACCATCTGAAAAAAATGTATTTCCTCTCTCCATTAAGGTCCATTTCCTTTACAGCTCCCATTCATCATTTGCAAGTTCTCCAGAGAGTCATTCAGGGGAAAAAGAAAAGAGGCAGACCAGACCTAAATTTCTCACTTGAAAAACAAAAGGAAAAAAGGCTAATTAAGAGATCTCACAAACTTTCAGGGGGTAGTCATGCACACATCACGAAAGAGTGAAAAGGTAAAGCTGAATTTTCCTTTGGCAGTTGACTTTAAAAGAAGGACATTGCCAAAAGGTTCATACCTGGGAGCTACTTTCCGCACTTACAGGGAGACAGGCATGATCTTCTATTAGAATGATATGTATGACCTCAGACTGCAATTGATTTACATCAAGGTAAGAGACATTCTAAGAGTTTTCTTTCTTACAAGGAGTTTGAAAGCCAAGAAAAAATGCCCCAAAAGTCAGGGACACACACCTGTTATGCAGAAAAAGGAGGTTACAATAATGTTACAATACTGTTTAGTATTACCTGTCTTGCCTTAAAAATCTGATTTCCTCTTATTTATTTCTGCAGCTATTATTTCCAAACTTCCACTGTTCCACCTAACTTCACCTTCCAGCCCAGGCTTTCCCAAATGCTATGAAACCTACTAACCTAAGAAAGTAATAAGGCCAAAGATTCACCACTGCCTGAAAATTTCTCTGTTATCTCTAAGATTCTCTAGTGCCTGCTAATTCCTTTCACTACTACTAAGATGATCTAAAAGCCCACCCAAACTTAATGGCACACTGGGCTAGTGCAATTAAGATGCATCGGTTTTTCTAACCAGCAGCACACCAGGAAACAATGTGGCTAATATCACATCTGGCCACCTCTGACTCCACAGTCCAAATGATCAGGTACCCATTTACAGCTGAGTCATCTGGAGGCAATCTTTAGCATAAGCTCTGAGCAGGATGTGAACTCCCACCCCCAGAACCACAGCAAGATTTCTGCTGTAGAACCTGGCCACAGAGCCCCTCACCACTTAGATGGGCTGTCTCTCAGTTTCATATATGGACTGAACAACCTAGTCCTGACACCCTGGCAGGTCAGGTAAGTGCCATCTCGTATTACCAACTCCCTGGTCTGCTCAGCAGCATAAAGCAGTAAAGAAGTAGTTAAGTACTTTCCACTCTAGAGAGTGGGGTGCTAAGGAGAACAGGCACTGGGTGGGGGGAGGCACAGATAATTTTCCAGTATATACAAAAATACCATTTATCATCATACCAACTATTCACAACACACTCCAGCCCCTTTCTGTACTGCTTCCATGAGACACATCAAAGGCTTTAACTAACCCTGGTTTAAATGCTCAACATGCAATCATTGAGAGGTACTGGAAAAATAAGAAAAACCAACACTTTCTCTTCTTATCTAAAATTCAGCTTGCTCACTTTTTTACCAAATCTTCCTTCTAGGTTTCATAATTCATTCAAAAGCTGGACAGCCCTCCTCAGTGCTAGCCAAAGAACTGCATTTATGGCTCTACCACTGAGCATATATCTAAGATGTTTCACTAAATGGTCTATGTAATTCATAAATCAAAACTCCTATAATAATTGATGCTACATACTAAAGAACAGTTACAGCTTTTATCTGTCTTAAGGGATATGCTGCCACTCAACTGGCAAGCTTAGATTTTATTTCTTATACAGCATATATGAATATATGATAGCAGATAGTTTTAAAACAGGTCACAGAATTATTAAAAACTTTCATGGTAATGTAGCTGCATCTTCACTTCCAAAGTCCTGGAATATATCATCAAGTATTTACATGGGTACAAGAGTAAAAATTACCACATGAACTTTTGCACTGTAAAAAGGAGTTCCTGGTATAAAGTTCATGGGTGGAAGCAGTGCCCTCAGAATCAACACATTATGACACCTATGTTTTCCTCCAGTTAATAACATTAGTCATGCTGCTTAATGTACAACTGGAAGGTAAGTCAGATACTATGGAGATGCGGATGGCATAAGAACCTGCACAGAATAGAATACAATAACCCCAACCCAGCAAACATTCATGCAAGTGAGTAACTTTATTCTCATGAACAGTCTTAGTGAAGAAAATGGACTTAATTCACACTTGTACTAGTCGCCTTTATACACCACTCTAGTAACATAAAAGGACATTAAAGTGGGGAAAAAATTGAATTCATATCCAAAGGCCACTTCACAATGCCACCAGAAATGAGAATCAGGATAAAATAAACTCCCCACATGAGCAAAGTTACTCAAGTGTGTAAACACCTAAAGGATCAAATCTATAAAGATGACATTTTATACCAATCTTTGCTGATGATCTGCTTCCAATAAAGTAAAAGTGGTGCTTTTAGAATCAGTTCTCTAAAGAGACACATCACTGACAAAGTGTTGATCAAAACCTCTCAACCTTGATTGTAAAGCTTTTCATTATATTATTGCTGTGGTGGTTATTTCTTCTACTAGCATTGTATGATGTATGTGTTTGTTATTTTCATATTTTTCCCTCAGATTCTATTTTTATCTAAAACAATGAATCATTGCTTCTTTTTGGCCAAGCATTACCTCCTACAGCAGATGCTAAAAATATTGACCACCACTGGGAATTAAGATAAGTTTGAAGTCTCTATTACTGCTAACGTTTTAAATAAATATTTGAAGCAGTCACTTACACTTTTGTTTCTGAATTAGCAAGTGTTTCTGAGGCTTACATTTTTAGAGTACAAGCATACTGCTGGCTCAAGGTAAGGTGAGAAAGGGTAACTGAAGAGATCTAAACATTTCTCTATACATCTATATACATACACACACAGAGAAAACTAATTAAAGTTTTGTACCTGATACGTTTGCAAGAGGACAAAGGCTTTAAAAAAAAAAGACTCAGTATGAGTAAAACCAACTACATGAATTACAAAACAGTATATCTAGCCTCAAAGATGCTAATCAGGTCCTGAGGGATCTAATCAACCTCTTTGTTGAAGTAAAGATAAAATTTTTTGACAGCAAATGCTATTCTGATAAAATGGAATTTTCAATTACTCTGTGAACATCTGGTCCTTGCTACCATTTATGGAGCAAAGCACCACAATGCTTTGCAATGTCAGAAAATATTCCACACCAAGTATTTCCCACTATGCTGACAGGCCAGCCGTAAGAATGTACATTAGGAAGTTTCAAGCGAAAAAAAGAACTTTCTGACACTACTGTTGTAATCTGGCATTGTTTGATTGAGGACTTCTCTGCACTGGTGTGTCAAACTCAAATGTGAATGATATCAGTGGAAATCACAATTTTCAGTAGTATTTGATTTTGATAAGAGGTTAATATCAGTACACTGGTAAAACTGGATAGATGCAATAGTGAATCAGGCCCAGGTAGTGTATGGCTTGCATTCTACAGTAATTTTCATGGTAAACTTATAACAGCAGTTAGAGTTAACAGGAATCAGATGCTTCAAACCTTGCTTTCACAAACAAACCTGCTGTGTGAAAGTTCAGTTGCTGAAATATTTAGTAAACAAATATGTTAAATAATAAACTCACTGTAATGCCCCACACCTCTAGAAATAAACAAATTATTAAAATGCAGTAGGTAAACTCAGTTGTGAAGGGCAGAGAAATGCGAGTGTGTGTGTTCCTATACGTTCCATTTGGTATCATTTAGCAGGGGAAGAAAAACAATTCAGCATGATAATGAACTCCAAATTAGAGCAATTAAAGCAATCTTTTTAACTGATGAATTTCTAATCAATAATTAGGATCATGAGGTAAAATGGGACTGGGCAGGATTCCGACTTCTAAAATAAGCTAAGTAGCAGATCTGCAGGCAATACTTCCAACCATGTGCTGCTGTTCACGTGAGCTAGACACCTGCAACCCTAAGATCTGCCATTCTATATAGGGCATACTTCACCAAGGGGAAGACTAAACCCTACAAGAAGACAGACAGGGGAAACCCTCTTGCCTGCTGGTGGAATTTTGCATATTCAGCACCACTCAACTTCAGAGCCCAAAACTGCACAATTAAAGGGAGACTGTCAAAGATGTCAGCTTACAAATTTCATTTTAGCAAGCAAGAGCAAACAAGAAGGGTTTAACATCCTCAGCTGGTGACCTGAATCCCCTGCAACAGCAAGAAACAGCCAGGCCCAAAGATGCTCTGATTCAGCACCACCCCCCAGCAGCCTCTACTTTCGTGGGAGTCCCCCTGGAACCCAAACAGTACTTAAAGTTGCTCTGTCCTGTGAAATCCTCCAGGATGGAAGGGAGTGATGGAAACTTTGCATAAGCACCTGCAGGTATTCATCCATCCAGCCTCAACTGTCTCCATAGGTGGAAAGCCTGGAAATCAGGCATCAGACCTGCCTTCTAAGATACATTTATCCTCTTGAGTTTTGTCTATAGATCTAGTAATAGGTCTTTATGAAGCTACCTTGCAGAGGAATGAAATCTACCCTCAGGTCGCAGACAACTTACTGGGCCCTTTAGCCACCATAGTTACTGGTCTTGCCTAGAGATTGTGGTAGGGATCTAATACTCCTTGCATTTAAGTTCAAAGCCAAAAGATTCATTGAGTATGAAAGCTGGGTCTTTATCTAACACACCGATCCAGGCTAGGATATTTGCAACCAGGCTGGATCTCAGCATCCTGTCACACAGAGGTACAGATCTTCTTCCCATCCAGAATGGCCACTCAGCCTGTACTTTCCTATTGCAAAGGGTAGCAACAGGAATCCATAGTAGAAGACTAGACCTACAGCTACCAGGGCATTCCTGCAGCTTAGGGACATGTGTCAGAACAGGAGAGATTTGTAAAAAGATAATTTTCTCTGTCTCTATTGAAGTCAATGAGAGTTTTGCTACTGATTTTAATGACAAGGCTCTAAGCAAATTCTCAGGGCCTAAGAACCCTGGTTAACAGAATTCAGGAGCCTGTCTCTCCAAGATCACTAAAAGGGGAGAAGATTAGATCTGATTCCCTCTCTTATTTTGTGTAGGAAATAAATAATCTCCACAGCTGAGGCATGCCTCTGCAACATCACACTAATTCTCCCACTGCAACTGAAAACCCAAGAAGAGAAACTACCCTGCACCTAGCAGCAGATTCTAAATGTTAACGTTCTTCTAGTTTAAGCACAATTTTCAGCATTTTGGCAGAAGCTCCTGGTTTTCATGAGCAGCTTCTATATCAAGATGCTACATAGACTGTAAGGGCCTGTACCAACCAGGGTCTATGAATCAGACTCTCAAGAATCAGTGGGGAAACACTGTTATTACTGTAACCTGACTACCTTGATTTTCTTCATCATTTTCTGCAGCCCACAATGAATAAATCACCTTAGGAAAATGTTTTTCTCCTGTGCCTTCTCCTTTAGCATCTGCTGCAATAATTGCTATGTTTGTGCTTGTGCTCTTGGTACCACTATTTTATAAACATGCTGATAACCTTCCTGGCAGGTTCCCTTTCATTCCTCTAGATAAAACAGACTTCTGATAAGCTGCTCTGCCTTTATTCCTCCCCAGCCTGCCCTCAGGCACGACATGTTCCAGTTGATGCTACATTCTTCACAGCCCTTTTGACCAGAAAAAGGGATTTCTTCAGTCACCTAGAATTTGGCTTCTCCCCTCTGTGCTCAGGTAAGCTTCTAGAGTCATATTTCTTGTCTGATTAAGAGATATGGTTAATGCAGCTGCACAAAATCAAGAGCCAAGCAGGATGCTTATGGCTCTAGGGCTACAAACAGACTTTGCCCTTGTTGCAGCAGAATTTTTTTTATGGTGGCACAAAACATGAGTGAACAGAATGTCCTTGCTCTCTACCATGCCCCAAATGCCCAAAAAGGTCTGCAGAACAATTCCTGGTAATGGTTTGTCACATCTTATTGCAGAGATGCCTGCAATCTCCATCCACCCTAGGTAAGAAATTCTTGGGTACACATTTTGCACTGCCAAGCAAGGGAACCCCCTGGGGGTTCATATTGCAAATATGGAGTATAGACCCCATGAGGTTCCCTGGGTTGGGACCAGGCATGCACAGCCACTGTTCCACAGGATCAGGCTCCTGAAGCCCTAGAAGTGCTCAGGGCCTGATCCTGTGTGACAGTGGCCCCAAGTGACATCTGTACCTACCAATCATAGATGATCCCATGACAAAAGGCTGCTTATGTAATATTTAGCTCTTTTTGTTAGGCCTTCAAATCTGAAATGTTCTTTGGCTCAAAAAAAGCTCTCACTCTACTGATGACTGGCTTAATATTCCAGACACTTGGGCCTGATTCTGATTGACAAGTAATTCCACTGTAGTGAATGGAGTCACAGTGCTGTAAAATTAGTGCATCAGAATCATCCTTGATCTTGCAGAGCTATTACTGAGACCACAGAAGACTGCAAACTGCAGCACGGTCTGCATCTGAAGTAACATGACAGAAGGTCAGATTCTACCACTGATACTCCTGCCAGACACATGGACCAAATGTCCCATACCCAGTTACCCAAGCCTTTCGCCTCTCATTGTTAGATCTCCCTGAAGCAGTTATTTTGTTGACACACCAAAAGAAATGAAAAGATCATAAAATAAATGGAGGTGAGGCTCAACACCAAAAAACCTGAGAACTGATTCTGCTACTTATTTTCATGCTAAATTGATTCAAACCTGCAAAGAAAGCTGCCACAGAATGTCCAGTATGGTAAGTGAGCATGCTGCAGAAACCACGGACTCTGCAACACAACTCTGTTCAGCTGGCTGTAGAGGATTTGGAGTCCTTTGTTATATACATACATATACATATATGCATGCACCCACCTTTTTCTCTTTGGAGGCTGTGGTAAACCCATCACAGATGCCTAGATTTTGAAATTTGTGAAGGCCAGGGAAGACAGGCAGTTGGAGAAAATTCATGCAGAATACAGTAATTGCAGAACACAGCTGACTTTAAACATAAGAATCCAGTCTCACAATGGGTCACTCAAGTTAAGAGTAATATCAGGATGCATGTTTTTAATAGTATTCCATGAATAACCTAGAGTACCCAACTTCTAAAAACAAAAAATAGGCCCTATGATACGTGAGTAGAGATACAGGGACAAGCCCAGAGGACTCTAATGTAGCTATACCTATCCTACATCAGGTCTGAATTTGGCCCTCAGTGTCAGTTCTCTAAGTACACGTGTAACGGCACTAGCAGCAAAGGAACTAAAGAACCTACCACTCACATGTCAAAACTAGTGTATTTAGAAGGAACAGGTTATGTGAGGATATCTGTCATATAGCATCAAATCAAAAAACCTGAAACAGACTTTTTCCATTGAAATGGATATGGCTTGCACAGTGCAGGATCAGGTCTATCACTGTTCCTGTTCAGGGTCCAAAATAGAGGGCTTCCACTCTTCCATTTAAAAATCTTCGCCCAAATGAATGCTTGCTCAGACACAATTACATGGCAATATAGACTCATGTGCATTAGAAGTGCAGACAGACCACAGCCCAATAAAGCACTTAGGCATGTGCTTCACCCCAACTATGTGACAGAGTAAACTATTTTCAGTGGTATTTAAGCATCTGTTTAACTGCTATGCAGTACTAGGGCCACAATGAACAATCCTGGCAAGGCAAGCATTCCTATATAAGATAAATGCCAATGAACAGAAACTTAAAGCTATGACCAGAGATCCTGGTTTTCTCTGATAAAAGAATCACAAATTCTCTGACAAAAAAAAAAATCCCACACACACACAAATGCTCTGATAAAAACCCCAAAATCCGTTATTAAAATTAAAAGCCCCCTGCAGCACCCCCCAGCCCTGCTGGTGCCTCCATGGTTTTCTCTGATAAAAAGGGGACATCCATGGTTTTCTCTGTTTTTCCATGGGAAATGGAAAACACGGATCCCTGGTTATGACAGGATGCTCTTCAAATATTCAAAGGCACAAGGTGGAGTAGGTACCCTGCACCCCTTGACTTCAAATAGAAATTGGGGACCTATCACTCATTATGCCTCTGAAAATCTCCCCCTAGAACAAACACCTGATCATCTTCATCCAAAAAGAGATTCAGTTACAATGTATTGGGTCAAACAGCAGCATGAGTAATTACACAGGGTAAGCATAACTCCAGTCTATATTCTTTTCAATCTAGTCTCATTGTTATCTCATACACACCTCACACAACCTTATCAGAAATGTAATCTCTGTAGAAAACTATCTGCAGTCCATTGAGATAGTTTTTTTGCTAAAGAAATGTGACAAGAAATTAACAGATATTGTTCAGACCACTCAACAGACCAAGAACCAATTATGAATATTTTTGCTCCTGCAACCATCTTTTGCATCTCTTAGTGCAAGAAGCATCTTTGGAAACCTTTTCCAGAAAAGAAATGAAAATCATTTCTTTGTAATAGAAGAATAATAAATGATACCTATCAGTTTGCATTCTCTGACACACTGCTAGTCCTCAGAGAATTAAACTGCCACTGTATAGTTATATAAATGTTTAATTTTTTCATCTTTAGCCATAGAATGGTTGTCTGGAAAATACATTATCATTGTAGATGTCACTACTCTCCAATTAGTTTGGCTGACAGTTTGGAATTTGTAAGTGACCTCTTTGTACTTCTACTTACAGAGTTTTACAGGGTTAACTATAACCATTTAATAGTATCTATCAGAAATTAATACAGTGATCATTTTTTGGAGAAAACATTTTGTGATGAAAATGGGCAAATTCCCTGTTTGAGTCTTTTCTAACAACACAATAAAAGGCTTTTACTGCTGTTTACCATGAATAGAATTAAACAGCCAAAGACCAGTTCCTAATCTCAACATTTTGTTTTCGTGTCTTTAAGTCTTTTAGCAGTGGGGCTTCCAGTTGAGCCTCAGCTACAGCTTATCTCGAGATAGAGCCAAGCACCCTGAGGCTTCCCAGAGCTTGAGCACCAAACAGCATTCATACTTCTTAATTGAAAAAGACAGGATGTTTGCATAGGAGGTTTGCATCAGAAAGACATTAAAAGCTGATGCAAACCTCCAAGTATACAAAGACTTGAGCACAGCTAAACTCCTCTCACTTTTTTCCCCCCAAGCTAATATTCATTTGAGCGTGTACCATGGCTTGATTTTCCAAATATTCATGTGGTCTCCCTCTTTGGGTGGGTGAAATGATGCAGTATATATGCACGGAGGGGTAGGGAAACAAATATCCTGCCCACTGGACTGATTAAATCTCCAACGAAATGTGTGCATAATGTGCATAAACAGTCAGCTGACCTTTCTGAACTGTTGTTTGGATGACATCTGCTCAAGATCTCTTGAAATGCTGCTAGAGTGTGTAAAAAAATAAGGCACAGGATCTTTAACTGGGACAGCAAGATCAAAGGAAGCATGCAGGAAGTTTGAAGCAAGTAACTTCTGCTCCAATCCAAACTCTGCTACTAACCTGCTGGTATACAAATGCTCAGAGACTCAGGCACTGAAAGGGAGGATAATTCTGGCTACTTACTTACCTGACTGCAAAGGTTTCAAAGGTTAATTTATATCTGCATAGCACTGATGATATAAAGCATTTTACACAGTAAGTGCTAATATCCTGATTGCACACCTAAGCAAGGGAATATTAGAGCTGTCTGCAGCCAGCTATTTATTGTTACTACAGACTGGGAGCTCCAAGGTTCTCCCTTTAAATGCAACATCTTGTATTGACACAGCCTACCTTGTTCAGGCATCTGAGACCCCATAGAAGTAACGCTGGTATTCAGCACATCATTGACGGCGGTGTCACAATATAGGCCCCGTTGGACATCATGTTCACTGTCAGTCTGGTCACTCTCCTCATGCCCGCTATCCTTGAGACTATTCCCCTCTAAGTCCTTGAATGTTGAACTGCTGGGTTGAAGAAAGAACAATGATTTACTGTCAGTCGAGTGTGATCAGATAAAATCTCTCGGCCAAGGTGATGTCATAGCCCCAAAGCAAGATCTTCTCTGGCTGCATTGTCCAGGAAAAAGAATCTCTTTAATAGGTAGTCACAATGCAGTACCACAAAAGGATATCTCCCTTATGAGATACTTTATAATAATACATGTTATACTGGGCAACAAGGTCTGAAATGGTAACAACCCAAAAGGATGTGAGAATTACACAGAGATCTTGCTCATTTCTCATGGAAGTAAAGTGCTGCTGCTCATTGTGGAACAAGCCACAGAGATGAAAAGCTGAAGCAACACACAGCTAAAGCAGACTAGAGGCAAGAACAGGGAACAGAGGATCACCTTTTACTTGAGAAGGATAATAGGAAGAGACAACAGTTCAACCCATTCAACTCAGTATGTCACGTACAGCTCTGATCCACTCTAACAGAAAAGAAATGGAGGTCTCCTGTGAATATAGGTACCTACTGCTGAATGTGCTAGGTATGGCTAGGGAGAACTCCCCTACTGTGTTGCTGAATATATAAGGTACAAGGGAAATGGCATTTTGGACAAGCTGAGATAAACTAAGGTAACACTAAAAAAAGGAGCTTGATAGGAATTGTACTGCCTCACTGTATCCCTTCATCCCATAAACCAGCAAATCTAGTTTATATGGCCCTTCAGAGTACATGGTATAAAATGACTCTCTGGAACTCAATGCTGCAAGATATGAATGAGATCAAGAGTTAGCAGGATTAAAAAGTAGACATCTATGAAAATAAAAACATACAAAATTACATTTGCTAGCATGAAACTTACACAGGATCTAAACTCTCATTCTTTGAGGCATAAGCCAACCTCTAACAGCTTGATGGTAAAAAGAAAAGTCCTCTGAGAGCAAGCCTGTTATTCTAAATCTTGTCCATTAGGTGACTCCTCATATTATTCACTAAAGCTGCTGGTACTGACCATTGACAGAGACAAAGTACTGGACTAAATGGAGCCCTGGATTGACCTGGTATGGCAGTTCTTTCATTTTTAAAATGGCAGCATGCCAACTTAAGAAAGACAATACAAGGCACATTACACTATTTTAGGCTCACTTTCATTAAAGCACATGGAAAACTATCAAGGCCTGTATACGGCATGTAGCTCTGAACACAAACAAGGTACCTAGAGGCTAGCATCCAAACCAGCATCAGCATTAGGAAACTTAGGTTTCATACAGACATTACAGGAACCCCTCGCTATTCACGGATTCGAATATTCGTGGTGCACCGCACCAACAGCACAGCTGCGCTCAGGGTGGGTTGGGGCGAGTGCCGCCATGGCGCCCTCTGGCACTGCACTGAGCTCCTGCCTCTGCATAAGCCAGGCACGGAGCACTGCGCAGGGCGGGGGACGGCAGAGCTGGGAGGCGGGTGGAGAGCGAGCGCCAGGGACAAGGAGAGAAGTGGCAGCGGTATCTTCTCCCTCAGAGGCAAGCGTGGCAGCGCTCAGTGTTCGTGGCGTGGTGGGAGGAAGGGGTCAGTCCCCAGGCACTGCAGGGAAACCCCACACTTCCAGCTTCTTCATTGAACAAGGTGGGGAGGGGAGCAGGGGGCAGCTGTGGGGGTCTGACAGGGAGCCCCATCAGTATTTGCAGATTTCGCCATTCGCGGGATATTTAGAACGTATCCCCCACAAATGGCAAGGGTCTCCTGTACAGTTAGAAGTTCAGGGAGTTAGATCAGGTTAAAAATAGCCCCCTAATCTAACTCCGTAATTAGATAGGTGCCAGGAGCTCAATCTAAAGTAAGCTGGGGTTGGGGGACAGAGGGCTAGTGGGCTCTGCAGGTGGGGTTGGGGGGGGGATAAAGGGGCTAGCAGGGTCCAGAGAGGGTTTGGGGGGGGGG
>NW_017729029.1:16999326-17012085 GCF_001723915.1 Gavialis gangeticus | reverse complement strand
TAGCAGGGTCCAGAGAGGGTTTGGGGGGTGGGGAGGGAAAAAAAGTCAGAGAGGCTCTCCAAACCCGCCGAATTCTCCCAGACCCCCCAACCCCCTCCTCCCCCTGATGCCACCAAACTGCCTTTGATCCTACAAACCAGTCCCAAAGCCAGTTTTACCAGCTTTCACAGTGCCAAGAGCCTAACTGAAGTAAGCTGGGGTGAGGGGGAAGAACAAGTAAATTGGGAGGGCTTTCGGTTTTGTGGAAGAAAAAGGTTGGACGGATGGGGGCGTGGCTCACTCCCTCCGGGACTAGGGGCTATTTTTAGCTCCCTATCTCCTCCCCATCCCTAGTTAAAAAACGCCCCTTCCCAGCACACCAACTCTCCCTGACCCCTCCCCCCGCCTTACTTTGATTGGCTTCTGGCACCAGCAAAAGCCAGTAAAACTGGCACCGGAAACAGCTGGTGGGGTTGGGGGGCTTGAAGGTGCTGGCTGATCTGGTTGATTTGTCTGGGGGTAGGGGAAAGGGCCAGGAGCTAAAAGTCTGGTGCCAGCGGGGGTTGGAAAAGTGTAGCCCCTGGGCTGGGGCCAGCAGCTCAGCTTTCCCAACCCTGCAGCTGGGCTCAAAACGTGCACAGAAGTTCAGTTAGATTGGTCTCACCATACCCAAACTAATGTAGTGCAGCTCCGAAATATAGTTAACTTAAGCCAGGTCAGCCATTTTTAAACCAATCTGACCTACCTGGAATTTCTGTACAGTTTGCATTCAGATCAACCTAACCAGGGATCTAAGTGTAAGGTCCACACATGGGCCAACTAAATTAGATCAAGTGCCCATTTTTAGCTCAAGCCAACTCCCCCCAAACGTCTGTACCCACCCAAAGTGGAAAGGCAGGTTTGGGAGGCTGGTGTCTACTGCACTGGTAACTGAAGGAGAGTGACCATGGTAAACAGACTAGGGAAAGCCAAGATAATCAGGGAAAGCAGAGCATGCACTCAAAGCACTCATTGCCCATATGTCTTCAGTAGGTCTCCTTGGGGAAAAATGGGTGTTTGTTTCTTTTATTATTATGACTATAATTTATTTGTATTGTTGTGGCACATAGAGGCATCAGTTCCAGAACAGATTCTCATTGTGGGCCAGGTGCTATACAAATACAGAACAAACTAACAGCCCTGAGGAGATTAAGTCTTCCAGTGCACCATAGTGAGAGTGGTGAGAGGGCTTCTGTTACCACATCCCCCATTTCTAGAACAAGACAGTTTTCCCCTAGGCTCACTCTTCACAGGATCAGGCCCCAAGTAGGATAGGATCTCCCTCTCCTCAGGGGAGCAGGACTCTTCTATTAACACACCATATTAGAAGTAGAAAAAACCCTGCATAGATCAGGGAATCAAATTCTGCTGACTCACTGTGGACATTGCTGCTGATTAAATCTACCAAGACATATGAGAAGCAGGCACAACTCTGAGGGAACCAAGAGCAAAGACAGAGAGCTCCTGGGAACCCTTAAAAACTGCCAGAAAACCAAGGTTCTATTTCTGTGTCTCTTAAGCCAGGTAGGGGCCCAAGATTGACTGTACATGGATCACGACTAATAATTTGGGGTGCCTCCAGAATTTCTAACCATGGATTTATGGAGGCTATGGATTAATAAGGGTGACTGCTGCCAGGACTAATGAGATCTCACCTACCAGTTAAAGGAGAAGGCTGCCTGCACTTTGCAATGCTTACAGACTGTGTGTGAAGCAGATGAGGAACACCACCTGCTCCTAGGTTCAGTTTTGTCTTCCTGTGGGGTCTGTTCCCACAGGGCTTCTTACAGCTTCACTGCCTTCAACATGTATTGGAAGGGAACACACAACTTACTGCACGAAGTGCTAGAGGGGTGGACCAGCCTCAGAAAGATTTCCCAAGAATAGCTGTGAGGGTGAAATTCCTGTGACAAGTGACAAGCATCCCAGGGAGCTGAGGGATTAGAGATTTTCTTTTACAGCTTGAGGTTGGTTGCAACAAAAGGTCTTCTATAGTCCCTCAAATCCAGAAACTTGGAAGAGCAGTGAAATGATGTAAAACATGGAACCTTAAAACACCAGATTAAAGTCATACATAGAACATCTTGAAATGCATCTTCACATGTGGAGAACACCACAAGCAACAAGAAAAGGTGAAGCTGCTTCAGTGACATGGAAAATGAATTGGTTACTGCTGGAAAAGGTGATATAGATCAAAATGAAATGTGCAGACACTTCATCTACAGAGAAAGTGGCAACCTGGAAAAGGAGTGCATGCCTGAGCAGAAGAAAGAGGAGAATAAAAATCTAAGCAAGCTAGTACATGACAAGGATGAGAGGACTGACAAGAGAAGGCTGAGGGGGGACCTGGTGACTGTCTATAAACTCACTAGGGGGGACCAGAAGGGTTTGGGGGAGACGCTGTTTCCCCTAGCGCCCGCTGGCATAACAAGGAGTAATGGGCACAAGTTGATGGAGAGGAGGTATAGATTGGACATCTGCAAAAACTACTTCACAGTTAGGGCGGCTAGGAGCTGGAACCAACTTCCAAGGGAAGTGGTGCTGGCCCCTACCCTGGGGGTCTTTAAGAAGAGGCTGAATGCCTACCTGGCTGGACTCATTTGAGTCCCGTTTTTTGTTTTGGGGTTTTGTTGTTCTCCCGCCCTGGCGGGGGGTCGGGCTAGAAGATCTACTAGGTCCCTTCCGACCCTAAATCTATGAAACTATGACTCTCCAGCCCCCTGGGCCAACCAAATTTTGACCAAGGAGAAAAGGACATTATCCCCTCCATCTGATTGTTTTCCATTTGAATTACAATACTGCCTAAAAACCAACCAGGATTGGGGCCCCACTGTGCTTGGCACTGTACGGAGTGGGAGAGAGGGACCCTGCTCCATAAAGCTTACAGTCTATCTCCATAAGCCATTTGGATCTCTGTCAGGGCTAACTCCCTAGGAGGTTTTTTCACAATGTCCTTCAGGGTTGCTTTTCCAAAAAGCTAAGAAACAAGAGAATCGTATGGTCAGCTGGTGAACATCAACACTGGCTTTTTTTGGTGCTACACTGATTTACACCAGTTGATTATCTGGCCCTGATTTTAGAGCTAGCTTGGTTTTGTCTGAAATCATTTATTACTGGGAATGGCCTGTGCTTCAAAGCACTAAAGAATTACACATTTTCATTACTTTGCAAAGGCCTTTTGTGTCTCCACGGAAACCAAATAGACCACCTCCCATCCAACACTTTGCAGAAGCACAAAAGGGGGAAGCTGTAAAAATACATATAAATTGGTAAATCTTCAAACGTTACCTTTTAAATAAAGATGTCCCTGTTGAAGCCACTGACTTTGATTCCAGACAACATCATAGGATTTTAAATTAACAGCGGATTAATGTGTGTGTGCATGTGTGTGCGGGCACGCATATGCATGGGTGCACACAAGCATGAGAGAAGCATGAAAGAGGAGAGAAAAAGACAAAAAAGTAAAGGCATAAATGCAGTAATTAACATCACAGATATTGGGAGGTTCATATAGCAAAGTCAGAGAAGTTATAACATGTCCACAAAAGCAAAGGGTTTTTTGGATTAGAATTATGCCACTGTGTTTAAAAGATGATATGCCTATTCTCCGATATCTGTGCAGCATTTATGACATTCATTGTGCTTCAAATACAAGACAAGTAAAGGTGAAAGGGCAGGGAGAATATTGTTCTACAACGTGTTGCTGCTCCCATCATGCAGGCAATCTATGTTACAATGCATTTATCTTTCCTGCAGTGAAACAGACCATAATGCAACAACCACACAACGTGTTCCCACAGCTGCCACTTCTAAAGGATGGGCAGGTACCTGAGAATCATCAGTAACAGCGTTTCGCAAACAATACAGCATTGGAGTAAATAGTGTTGTGGGAGCTGGGAACGCTGCTTGCCTTTATGCGAGGTATGAAGAAAAGATTAATAGATCTGTTTTTCAGAAGGATGCCTGCAGACTATATTGTGAGGCATGACATGGGGTAGGCAACTCGCCTCTCTCCAGCAATCACATTACCACTTTTAAATATCACAAACAAGGCAAACAAATAGACCTCCCCTTCACTGGCTGAACCAAGACAATGACTTGTAACAACATCCTTAGTCCCTATATTTTTAAGACATAAGGGATTTTAGCCAGTGAGATAATTGGATTTCCTCTAGTACTAGAATCACATCTAAACAGTTCACGGCCCAGTTTTGCTCTCCATTACTCCTTTGCTGCCCCATTGACTTCAAAGGATTGCAAGCATAAAACTCAGAAGAATTTGAACCCTGATCTTTAAATTCTTCCTACTTAAACACCAAGATCCAGAGAAAGAAATTACTTCTTAGGCTGTGTGGGAGGGTGAAGGCACAGATGATGGAAGCACAGCCCTATTGCTCCATCTGTCATGACACATCTAAACATATTTTGCAATTGGGATGTAGTAAGTATATCTCTATAAAACACAGCTCCACAATGTGCAGGGAATGCAGCCTTCCTGCCTTGCATTGTGGCCACACTGCTATTTCTGCTGTCTCTCCAGCCTTTATAGCAGGGGTGGTGCTGACCCAGTGTGGTGTGGGGCGGGGGGACACCGCTGGTCCTATCCGGTTCCAGGCTGTCCACCTTGCACCCACAGGTGGGGGGTGCCATACAGAGCCAGTGGGCAGGGTCTCCTTGGAAACCAGCCCAGGATCTCCACCAGCAAGGCACACTCAGCCAGGCAGATGAGATGGGCCATGGGTGAGCAGGCACAGAGCAGCGTCCAGGAGTGGGACAGCCAGGCAGGGGCAGGGGCGGGCCCAAATCCCAGGGTGGTGACAGCACAGGGCCAGGGCCCAGGGCAGAGCTGCAATCCACTCCCCACATGTCCCTGCCCACAGAACCAGCATCTGTTGCAGGAATGTGAAGGGAATGGATCCTGGCTGTGCCCCACACATTGGTCCCATGCTGTTACCATCCCACAATCCCAACTCTGGCCCCAGCCCCCACCTATCCATCCCTCTCCTGGACGCCATTCCCCATACACCCAGCCACGGCCCCATCCCAACCACCGAGCTGAGCACGCCTTGACTACAGGTGTCCCCGGCCAATCTCCATGGATACCCTGCCCACCCACCATTCCATCCAGCATCCCCGGCAGTGTATGCAGGGCGGACCGGCAGTGGCAGCTGAGCATAGAGTGTGGCTGCTGGGCATAGCCTGTGGTTGCTGCACTTCCCCATCACATGCCTGGGGACTACAGGATCAGCTACATGTGCCACGGCTCAAACTGCCCCCATACCTGGACCGGGCAGGGCCAAGGGACTTGTCACAGGCCAGATAAAAATCCCTTGGCAGGCCAGATCCAGCCCATGGGCTGTATTTTGCCCACCCCTACTTTATAGCCTTGAAAGCAGAATGGGAGGGATGAACGCTTTTAGTCTTTTTCCAATAAACTAAATTCACCACTCAATTACTTCAACGCAACCCAGTCAAAGCAACAGGGGTTAAGCTGGTATAACAGAGATGTTCCTTTACTGGGCTCATTTCTTTTCTTAATGACAAATTCTAAGTATATCAGTGAGGACAGAATTTACCAATAGGTGAAATGCACCATTGCTAGAATTAAACTAGGTCAGGGGTCAGCAACCCCTGGCACGCATGCCAAGCATGGCATGCAAGGCCATTTTGCTCTGCACACCACTGCCAGCCCCAGCTCTAAACAGCTGCTGCCAGCTACAGACCCCAGGCTGCTCCCAGCAGGCAGCTGGGAGGCTGCAAGCCCTGCTGCAAGCAGACCAGGCTCCTTGGGCCAGCTGCAGCCAGGAGGCTGCAAACAGCTGTTCCAGGCTCCGGCATGTCAGCACTCTGGCACCTTCCAAGGTAGGCATTGTGGTTTTTTTGGCACTCCAGCCAAAAAACATTGCCTACCCTTGAACTAGGTTGATGATTTGGTTTTACCAATGGGAAGATTAAAAAGAAACAAACAAAAAAAAAAAAAAGACAGCAAAATGTTGGTTTTCCTTTAATATTCAAACTGAAAAACGGAACAAGTATCAAACCAAATGACCTGCCCCAAACACATTTGTTTTTCCCCCTGCCTCACATGGCAGGAAGCACTCCCCCATCCAGATCTATCATTTCATTCCTGTTCATTCAAATAAAATAAACTTTATGAATTTTAAAATTGTCAGAGTAACAGCATTTTGGCTTACATCACTGCTAGTTCCCAGTGTGAATGAGGCAAACAGAACAGAAAAGACTTTCCTTTATTAAAAAGAAAAAGCAAGAGTAATAGGATTTAATAGGAAGTAAATACTGTTAAAAAAAAAAAAAAAAATCAAATGATTATTCCTGCAATATTTTGCATTTAAAAAAAGGTGCATATAAGAAGGAGGGGAAGAACACTACATTTGGATTTTGTTATGAAGCACTTTCCAGCAAACCTACGTACCTTTTTATTAAATGGGCTCTGCTGTTAACGTAGTTGGAATCAAAAGAGTAGTTTTCAGTCTGAAAGGAGGAAAAGAAAAGGGAGATAGTTACAAGTGTGATTCATCTAAAAACTGGAACAGGCACATTTGCAGGGTGCATTGTATTCAGGACAAAGAGAACAGTAAATTCTGCACCTAAAACAAAGGCAGTCTGCACCCATCCCTGCAATCCTTACTCAGGTAAGGCTCCCACTGCAGCTAATGGGGGTTTAAACCACATATACAGGCTGGGACTCTTCTAGTGAACAATTCCTGGTAGCAGATCCAAATGGGCACTGCCCACCAAGCCATGTCCTTACTCAAAGCCTCAGCCTACGTGAGGGTTTCCTAGTCTTCAACAATAACTACATATTCCAGTGTCATGTAGCCTTGGGCAAATCACTAATTGCTCAGTTTTCAGAAACCAGCAACTTATGTCAAATGCCTCAGTTTTTAAGTGGCCAGATTAAGGCCCCTAATTTTCAGAAATGCTGAGCACACAACTACCATGGCAGTCATTTGAAGGTGGGCCTGCTCGGCACCCTGCCCTCACAAAACCCACCTGGGCACTCTACACCAGAGGTGCACAGAACTCCTGAAGATTTTTGACATTGTCCTTTCCATGCCTCAGTTCTCTTACCCATGAAACAGGAACGGGGGGGGGGGGACACCATGAGAAGGTCCGTGAGGGCCAAGTATAGACAGTCAAAAAGCCCAAGGGTGAATCAATTCAATCTTTGCAAGTTAGTCTATGCTGCATAGATTCAACCGATAAGCAAATGAACAGATGGCGGAATCACTTTTGATTCTGGCAATGCAACTACATGCCTGCAGTGGCCCAAGTCAGAACCCTGGAGACTAGAGCATGCCTCCCTGCTTAGCTGGAGCAGACAGCTTGGGCCAAGGCTAGCCTGAACACCCTGTGAGGGGGGCGTTGCAAGGGAGGGGCAGGGCATCCTGGGATGCTGGGAGACTGAGTTGAATCTGGAGGGGATCTGGGACAGAAGTTCAATAAACCAATTTAATCTAAATTGAATATTTTTGAGCCTACATCCACCCAGGCTTATCTTAAACCAGTTTCAGCCATTTTGACAGTGGTTTATGTGCACTGAATTTCTGTTGTGTTACAGATTTGAACCAGTTTCTGATCACTTATACTGGTTTATGTGTAATGTCTGTCCCTAGGTAAGGAGTTTATATAACACTATAACCATTATTAGAAATGTGTAAGGTAAGGAGAATGGGTTTTCCATACTTGTCCAATTACCCTGATGAAGCCCTGTAGCCTTACTCCAACTATATTCCCATTCAACTTCCCTGGGATTTGCACACACAAGGTTGGATTTACCCCATTTGAAGATGAGAAATACATCTGATGCATGCCTAAGCACTTGACAGGATAAGGCTTGCTGGTGACCACAGAATAATTTGCAGAAAAGAAACAATGTGACCACAGTCTGTTACAAAAACTAATTGCTTTCAATTCCCTGATGGACCCAGTTCTGTGTGTGTCAATTTGACTGAAAGTTCAAAAGTTATTTTTCTTATTAGTGTATAATTAACATGTTAAAATATTTATTGCATAGATATGTAAATGTCAGCAAGGTAATCCCCTCCTGGAGAATTTAAAGTGGGCACTCTGCTTTGTTTTAAATCATTTAATCAAACACCAGTTAGCAGAGATATCTGGCTTTATTTCTAATACAAAAGCAAGCAATGACTGGTACTGGAATGGAAGCAAAAGAAGGGGAGAAAATCATTGGGTATAAAACACGGTGCTTGCAACCAAACCCACTAACAAGGTCCATATGTAAAACATCATTTCACTTTGCATTAAAAATCCCACTCTTTCCAGGTTTTATAACAGCAGGTACAGAATAACCAGAACAAAAAAGGGGAAGTAGAGGAGAAGGCTTATTCTCACAGCTTATCGGGAAGAGGAATAACTTCCCAAGGAAAGCGAAGGAACCTGCATTGCTCGAGCTGTTTAAAACTTGAGCTGGACAAAAGATTCATAATGGGAAACAGTTTGTCATGAAGAGCAGGGGGACAGACAAGAGGCTCTTCTAGCTAGCCATCTCCACGCATGTCAACGCTTCTGTTAATTACAAGGTATCAGCTGATCCTAGAGTCTGTCCTTCACTTAAGAGAGAAGGGTAGTTGTGTTAGTCTGGAATCAGACAGAAGGCAGGATAGATTTGCATCCGTACAAACTGCATAAATCAAATGAATAGCATAAGCTTTCATTAGCAGACAGTTTACTTCATCAGATGCTGTGGAAAATCTAATCTAAAGGGAAATCTACCTTGCCTTCTGCCTGCACTTGAGACATTGAAAAGACTTGAGTCTCCTTCTTCCATACATGTATCTTTTTCCTTCTCTGTCCTTCTCCCTCCATTAATCAGGAAAGTCATAGACTGTAAGTGGCACCTAGGATCTGGTGTCATGCACTCTCCTTGCGCCACCCTCATGACAGCAGTATTCTACAGGTGCCCCTTGACCAGCTTTTGGCTTCATCCCATGCTCTCCACCTAGCAGTACACTACATACCACCTGTGGCAAGCCAGTAGGGGGCGCTCCTGTGTTG
This sequence comes from Gavialis gangeticus, assembly GCF_001723915.1. NCBI lineage: Eukaryota > Metazoa > Chordata > Crocodylia > Gavialidae > Gavialis > Gavialis gangeticus. Next base: position 17,003,028 of record NW_017729029.1, on the reverse strand, counting down.
AGCCACCCACCTCACTGCGCCCAACCACCTTCCAGGCTCCAAGTGCCTCCCTAGGGGTGCCTTGCATCCGGTTGACCCCCTTCCTGGAGCACACTCGCTAGCCTGGGGGTAACATAAGCTGCCACCACCCCGAGAAGGGACTCTCTCGGCCCTGTGTCCTCGGGGAAACACAGGCCTAATAGTCCTATGGGTACTCAACCCAGTACAGGCACTTGGGGCACTTCCCCAAGTCGGGGGCCAAAAAGGAAAGTCTCCCTTAGTCCACAGACCTAAGGGGCCTCTTAGACATAATTTAGACCCACCCCTCAATAAGTCTTCTACACTGGTCACAAAGGAGAACTTTATTGATTACAGGGGTAGAGTGAAAATAGGGTACAGGATAGAGCGATCTCATAGAAATCCCATAGAGCAAAACAGTCTGGCTGAGGTAGCCTTTTGATCACGCATCTGAGTTACTGCCAGCTAGATATCTAACCAGATCTCGAGTAGCTTACTCACAAGCATCATCCAGAGGCTGTTGGAGATTCCCTCTGGAGGCAGGCCATTCCTCGCTCATGAGATTTGCAGGAGAGAGCCAGTTTCAGATGGTAAAGCTCCTCTCTGAGTCCCCTGCATGGCTGCTGCCACCCCCACCTCCTGGGTAGTCTTAACTTATATAGCCCCTGTGACCTCATTCACCTGGTCCAATGGAGGCCAGCACCTGTTGGCTGCCAGCCAACCAATTTGAAATGCATCACTAGTTGCCAGGCAGACTCTAGCCCACCAGGTAGAAGCCCCTCACCCAGGTAGCTGATACCAGTCACATAGGCAGAGGGAGCAGGTTTCCCCCCCTCCCTCAAGAATGTGTCCATCTCAGGTTACCTAAAGAGATAGGGTAAAGGTGTGTCTCCTCTGCTGGACCCATCCTAATCAAATTGTCACAGAGCCAAGATTTTGGGGAGAAACAAAGGTGACTTCCTGCCACACCACCCACATGGCAGAGAAAGTAATGGGGAGCAGCCATTAGGGGTGTGCGAATTAGGCAGTATTCAAATTGGATTTGGCCCAATTCAGGGAACAGTGATTCGATTCGCGGATTTGGATCACTGTCCCAATTTGATTCAGCCAAATCTGAATCTCAAGAATCGATTCTGATTCAGAGAATCAGAGATTCAGCCATAGACACAGCTTTATATATTTTTTCTATGTACCTCAAGGTACCAGGTACGGCTCATGAATGCTGAGATGGTGGGGCAGATGGAGTATCCCACGGGAGCATGGGGGGTCCTCCACATGCTCAGCAGCAGACCCAGAAGTGGGCCGGAAGTACTTTGAAGGTACATAGAAAAAAAACATATAAAACTGTGTCTACGGCTGAATCGTCAAATCTCTCCGAACTGATGTGGAGGCTTACAATGTGATTCAAAGAGATTAGTGAGTCTCCTGATTCAATTCAGATTCGGAGATTTGGCCACTGAGTTGGGCCAAATCTCCTCCAAATCAAATCAGTGACTGAAGCTTCACACCCCCCCCAGCAGCCATGATATGGGGAAGCAGCCAGACAGCATTAGGCATTACCAAGAGAGCTCTGTCAGTCCCCCAATCAGCACATGAAAACATGGGCACCAAATACTAGCAGACAGGTGGAATACCCTGATCGCTTAAGGATCAAAATTTGCTCTCAGTGCAATCCTTATGGGAGTCACACAGGCATATCCCAGCACAGGGGCTGGATCACCATACTATGCTATGCAGGTTTTCTGAAGGAGACTTCTAACATGGCAGTGCTATTCCTCCCTTTCCCCAGGCCATGCCCCATCCTTCACACAATCCCACATCTTGCCTGAGGCCTGAAGGGACCATCTTAATAATAAAGCAACCTAAAAGACAAAAATTACTGTCCCATAATAACAAGATTTCAACTTTCCTGAAGTTCAGCCTATTCAGCTGCAGCTCTATCCCCTTCCAATGTTTTCTCTCCTTCATGTTGTCCTATTTTTATTGCAATTATGAACATGGTAAAATAAACCTGCACATCTTTTAATGTCTCAATAAATGAAAAGAGCACAGTCTGTCATTAACATAATCATAGAGGCAAGAAGCACAGAATCGGGCAGCCAAAGCAGAGCTGAATGTGAAATCCAGCAGGGAGCCAGTGGAGGTTACACTGTCATACCAAAATAATAAAACAGAAGCAGCGTCGGTTAAATGTGACCTTTTCTGAAATACAGCACAATATCTAATTTAACAAACAGGAGCCTCCCAGTGAGAAACATGCTATCCTATGAAAGCTGGGGGAGTTGGCCTTACGCTCAGCACAGCTCAGTTATTACTTTCACATTGTAATTACTGCTGTACAGTCACGCAGGAGATTTACCGCACAAACTGCCAGTCCCTGCAGTTATTGCATCCTTGTTCCTGCAATATGACTTTGATTGTTAAAAGTGCTCTGTCTCTCTAAAGGAAACACACATGTTTATGTTTAAAATGCACTGAGCCAAAGTTTTACATTGCATAATATTTCTGACACCATGTTTACCCATCAATCCACATTAGATCTCCGACACTATCAATCCTGAAGCTTTCCCCTCAGGAGGAGGGAGGAGACCACATCCACAGAGACTGCTGTTGTGTTTGCCTCCACAAACCCACTTGAGATGGGGATGGAATCAGGGATGTGCGCAGCATAAGGAAAGATGTGGTTTGTAAAAAGGCTCTGACAGCAGCTGAGCGATGAAGGACAGGAAAAAATCAGAGACTGCTTTCAAGCAATCACTGTTATGATGGGACTGCATTCAATCATCCTACACTGTCTGATGCAGGATGGCTCAAACAAGTCCGGAGCTCTTCAGCTGGCCTGCTCCCACCTCTTCCACTCAGCTATAATGCCCAATTTACAACCTTGAGCTCTCACCTCCCTAAACTACTTTTACATGGAGAAAGAGAAAAAGTGGGTGGAACAGGGATTGTGTCCAGAGCTGCTGTTTGTTTGTGGAGATAGCTAAGGGAACAGCAGATGGAGGTTTTCTCCTAAACAGGAAGAGAGAAGTTGTGATGTACCCCAGGCAGAGCAATGATAAACAAGGAGATGGCAGAACTCTGAGAGCCATGAGAACTCTTATCCCCCCGCCCCCTCCCATGCATTAGCATGGCATAAACAGTAAACACCATGTTAGCAACTAAACCCAACTAATGGGACTGAAACTCTGCAAGCCAACAACCCCCGTGACTGTGGCTAAGGACAGACATTCAAGAAGCCTAAGCCTGAATTGATTCAATCTTTGCAGGTTAATCTAACCTGACTAGGCTGGTTTGAAACTCGACAGACATTCTCTCTGGGCTGAGAAAATTCAGGCACATGTCTGCAGTGGCTCAAGCTAGAAGCTGGGGGGCTAGAGCAGTCCTCCCTTCCACAGCACTTAGCTTTAAGACGTGCACTAGCTGCATTAACAAGATAGAGAAAAGTCAGAGAGTAAAAATACGTGTATTCCCATTTTACAGAGGAAGACATGAACCACAATATGACCGAGTCCAAATCTGCTTTTCTGAAGTCCAGGGTCCACAATCTGCTACTCTCCTTTCTTTCTTTTGTCAGAATCCTGAACTAAACCACCTCACAGCCATACTGTCCAAGTTGTCATTCATTTCTACATCCCCTACCAATTCTTCCCTGTTTGTGAGCAGTAGATCAAGAAGAGCATGGTCTCTCCAACACTTGCACCA
>NW_017729029.1:16980577-16994326 GCF_001723915.1 Gavialis gangeticus | reverse complement strand
GCTCAGTCTCAGGCTTTTCCTCACTAGCTGCTCAAGGGGCAGGAGTGTTGCCAGACCGGGTTAGCACTCTGAGGCAAGGGGGTGTGTGCAGTGCGTGCATCTGTTGATGATACAGAGATTTTTAACTCTCCCTCCCTGCTTCCTCATACTGCCTGCAGCAAACTGACAGGTGAGCAAGCCAGGGGGTGAGGGGGGAGGGCTGATAACAGTCTTTATCAAAACAATAGCCTCTCTCCACATTACTTCAAACTTCTTAAACAGCTTACCAACTGACCTGTTCATTAGCTCCAAAAGCCCTAAGCGGTCACCATTCTGTCTGCCTATCCCAGTGAAATTGGAAAGAGACACACACACAGACACCTCTCAACATTAGCTAGCATACCACATGCTGGCTATGGCCCGTGCTGTGGCAGAGAGGAGGGGATCTCTGCTTAAGCAGCAAGTGGTGAGAGGGAGAAAAGGGAGGCATGGGAAAGCCAACAGACCCTGCTGTGCCTGCAATTCTGTGCCAAGCTCCAGCCAAGAGCAGAGAGCCAAGCTCCCCATTTCTGTCCTGAGCTCTGCAGAGCAGAGAGCCCCACCCAGCCCAGAGAGCATGCTGGGATGCTGGGGGACTCTGATTTAACTTAAACCAGCAAGAAGGCAGGGCAGACATGGCATAAACCAGTTTGACCCAAATCAGTCAAGTCTGATACTACATTCAACCAGGTTTATCTCAAACTGGTTTTAGCTATTTTCAAGCTGGTTTATGTGCACTGAACATCTGTTCTGTTACAGGTTTAAACCCATTTCTGATCACTTAAACTGGTTTATATATAATATCTGTCCTTAGTTTGGCAGCACTGTTTGCTAAGGTATTGGTCTTCTGTTATTATGGAAAACAAGCCTTATGTTACTGAATGCAAGTCTTTCTTGATGCTGTTAGACATACCCAGAACAAGTAAATTCCTTTTGGTTCCCCAATGCCAATCCTTTCCTGGGGATCACCAACCTCTCCCAAAACTCCAATGTTTCTGCCAGCGCAATGTTTCTTAGCAAAATGTTGTCACAGAAAGTAGCATTGTTAATGCAATGCCTTGCAGATCTCAGAAAAAGCAAGGAGCAACAAAGTGCTGGGACTGTCCTAGGAAAAAGGAAATCTGACTCCACTCACTGATGGTTTGCACATTTCAGCAAGGGCTGGCATCAGAATCCAAACTGGTACACGCTATGAGGTTTCTAAGGCAGCCTAGCAGTTTGTGAAACTGCTCCTCGGCTGTCAAATTATCTGTTGGGGTTATCTCAGTGCAGGCTACAGGATCAAAACAGAAAAATAAAAAAGAAATGAGGTTTTTTTCATAGTTTATGGCTGACATTATTTAATCAGTGTCCACTCAACTTATTTCTGGTTCAGCCTGCAAGAAAACAAGCATCTCCAAATGGAAGCAAAATGACTGAGAAGGGGTATCTTCCCTAAATGTCAACACTAATACATTCTTCACTAATGAGCCACCAAGTACAAAGCAGAAATGCAAGAAATAAGTCAACAAAAGAAAAAGGCAAGTAGCCCTTTTTCTGATCAATACTGTAGTTCCATTTTGTAAGAATGTGTGAGAGGGCAAAAAAGTGTCCTCTCTCTCTTGTGCCTAAAAAAAAAATAACAGTTATTCTTTGTGATCAGAACTACTCCCACTGAAATCAATGAGAACAGGCTCAAGCCCTTCTCTCACAACCTTCCTGCCCATTCTCCCTCACCAGCTTTCAGAATCTCAGATCTCACTGGGAATCTGCTGAGTGGTGCAGGGAACTCTCATCTCCAACTGATTTCAACAAGCATGAAGGATGCTCAGCACTTCTCACTATGAGATCTTGACTTGGTCTCCTAAGAATAAACAATGAAGTCAGGTTTTCAGGACACACTGAATATTTCTTCCGGCATAAATTCACATAGTAACATTCCAAAAGACTTCATATACTTCTTTTCGAGGGGATTGCAAATATTTAAATATATGTATGTTGAAACCAAATCCCAGAGTCTGTGTGACAGTGTAATATCAATTCCATCTAAGAGAAAGCCCCAGCCCCGCATGCAGCTTGCCAATGTTTAATTTAAAAAATCCTTTGAACTGCAGTCTTAGCAACACAAACATAAATATAACAACAGAAATGCTCAGAATCCAGCAATCAGCAGGGAAGTTCCAAACATATTATTTTTCCCAAGCAACTTGTTGTTGCTTTCTGTTCAGAACAATCACTTTCATTAAATAAAAAAAGCATAAACATCAATAAAGATTTTCTTGAGTTAGACACTGGAGGGGTGAGTTTTCTATTGCCACATGACCTATTAGCCACAAGATACTGACCTAAAAAGTACTTACACGTCCTCACCCACTCTTGAAAACAAAAGAATACAAAGGTAGCTTATTGTAAAAATACGATGAAAGCACAGAGGAGGTTGTGAAAAGGTCAGTAGTCCAAGATTGTTACAGTGCTATTCCTATGACAGGTATCATGGCCCACTTACACCAGACTCCACACAGAGCAGAATGCAATCCCTGCCCCAACGAGTTTACAGTCACAGCTAAGCTCACCCTTTAAAGCATTCTGACCAAATGTCTGTAAAACTTAAGTTGCTGTATTTCATTCCAGGGCCTGCCATTGCTGGTTTTGTGTCTGCAATACAATATTATAAACAAATCAGTTCAGGGTTATTTTTTCTTTTCATATAAGGTTAGTCTGTCAAGTGCGCTCAAAACCTGACCCAGCATAAGTGCCCCAGAAAGCACACAACATCCTAGCAAATGTCCAATGCCTGGAACTGCCTCCCTGGCCCTTCCACCTTCAACATCTCCAAGACTCTGTTCCAAAACCAGCAAAGCCAGTGATAGACTTCCATTGATTTCAAAGGGCTTTGGATCAAGCTCAAAGTCTCTTCCCAGAACCTACAATTTCTAGGAAAACTAAAATGAAAACAAAAGAAAAACAAATCAAATCCTTTTCTAGAACTCACATGTCACCCTTCAGAAGCGTTCCTTGGCCCCTCATATTTCCACAGACTCATTCTCCACTGCCCAGCAAATTCTACAGTTATTTACACCAATGGATAGGAGTGCAAAGGAGGTGTAAAATATCACTTTTCTGATCTGTCAGCATGTTCACACTCCTTGTCACAGATAAGAATGGCTACATGAGGAGCAAGGCAACAGAGAATTCTTCTTAACTTGCTGTAATTTGTACCTTTGTCCATGCCCTTAGCCACACTCTCTAAAGCCTCTTCAGTGCATCTCCTGTTGATTTTAAGTTGGCCCTGGCCCAGCAACAACATCCATATAGACATACGGGTCCTTACATGTGAATCTAGTTGGGAACAACCTGTACATTGGAATTTCCTGCTCCTCCACAGAGAATGCATCTTTGGAACACCTCAGGGAGCAACTGAAGAAACGAGCTGGAAATACAACCAGGGGGCCATAACGAGGAAGACCACCCTGTCATAATGCCCAACTGATGGAGGAAACAGTTGCTACTAAAGCCCATGGGTCACATAGCTATCTATCCGTGTCAGTAATCAACACACTCTGAGGGAGAAATTTGTCATTCCACTTACACACCGAGTCAGCATGCTCAGGCCTTGTGCAGGTGTCAGGATTTGTCCGTACAATAATTTAGGAATGGAGGAAAATGGACAGGACAAAATAAGGGTTTACCTCCACATGCAAATTAATCTGGAAGGTCAAGTATAAACTAAAGGCAAAATAACCTGAATAACTGTGGACAGAAAAGCTCTAAGACAACAAAAGTTCCTCTGTGAATCTTTACCCAAAACTTGTACCAACGGATTTGAGATTCAAAATTTTCACTTCTCCCCTCTTTTCTTTTCTTGCTTCTACTGTCTCTTACATTTTTCATCACTTAAGTGCCAAAATACATGAGACTGGGCAGTAACATTGCAAGGATAGCCCAGGTAGAAACAGGAAGTGAGAGTAAGTTTACAAGAACTGACGTCCAGTTTTTTTTAGAGATTTTGAATAAAATATGGTCTGGATGTTTCCCCCAAACAGAACCTCTAAAGTAGAGATGGGGTAAAGCCACAGTGATTGGATGCGGACTGTGACCACCCCCAGAGCTTGCGAGAATGTGGATCCAGGGTGTGTCTCATTATTAAGATAAGGAACAACAGCATAAGATTTGAAGTTCAAAGACGGAAGATGTTCAGATCTGGGGCCATCCTTACCCTGATTTTATTGACATGTGTCCATCCTTATTTAAAACTGCTCAAAATAAGAACAAGAAATATATATCATCCACCCTTTTTGTTCTTCTTCTCACCCCTGGGTGGAAACATTTCTGTCTTTCTACAAATAATTGCAACCTGCTGAAACCTCCTGCCAAAGCATATAGAAACCCTTCACAAAATGAGCTACATAAAAATGACATGTTTAGCACCACTTTTTGAGAACTACCCCAGAGCCTTTTTTACATGCCTTGTTAATAAAACTCGCATGTCACTCTTTATTATAAGAAAAGAGCTTAGATCTTTAGTCAGGGCTGAGGCATAAATCTCTTGTTTTAGTTTTAAAAATATCCCCTCAAATTATGCAACTGTTCCTCAATCCCAACTCAGAGTTCACGTTGAGATGCATGTATTCATCACGAGAACAGGTGTTCCGACCTTACTTCAGTACTGCAGGCACATTCGGAGACCACAAAAATGTCAAATCATTCATAAAAAAAAAAAAAAAAAAAAAAAAAAAAAAAAAACAAACATGGCCCTGGTGGGAAAAGCAAGGCTTGTAATATCACTTTTCTCACTCTCATTTACTCCTCAGCCTTGTTCTCCATGGGACAATCAATCAAGAAACTGCAGATTCTGAAAGGCATCCACCTATTAGGATAATCGTGCCAACACTTAATTATTATGATTTAAGCTATATTACATGCAACAGGAAATACACACAAGTTAAATCAAGCACCTGGGGTATATTTGTAAAACATGGATAATTTCAAAACATGATTTAGGGTAAATCAAGGCTAAGCCAGCAATGGCTAAAATCATTACCATTTAATGAGCTATTTGTTGTCTCATGGGAAATAAATTGTGGGTTTAAGACAATCCCCAGTAGGCAACAGCAACAGCAAAATAAACAACATGGTAACTAATATCTAGTCTGGCAACATCAGCAAAGCAGCCGATAAGCAAGTAGACCATGGAGACTTAACTCCCTCTTGAGGTGGTCCCTGTACTTCAGAGTTCAAAGTAAGGCTAATACAGAATATGGAACCCTGCGATTGTCCCTGTCCATGCTGTATGCTGTTCTATAGCCAGTTAGAGAAGCAACCTCCCTCTCCAGAGCTGCCAGGCCAGCATCTTTAACCAGCACTGAGTTCATTTTAAAAATTGTTAGGGGAAAAAAAATTCTGAACATGTTTTTCTCCAATTATATCATCCTCTTTTTCTTATGGGGGGCATGAGGAAAGAGATGTTTAAAAGCAGCGAAGTCTAGCTCACTGTAACCAGGTGAAATGTTCTTATCTAGTAAGATATGAACATCAGAGGAGGAAAGAATTCTTATGCCCAGCTACCTGGCTCACATATCTGAGACAGATTTTCAAAGGCAAGTTTTAGCTCCCAGTGACTTCAACCCAAGACAAGCCAGAAGCACACCAGGGCAGCCCCAAACATTCAGCTGTGCAGCACTAATGGCAATGGCATGCTTAGCCACTGCTGCAGCAGCAGCTGTTTTTGTGTCCTTCCACAAAGGCAGCACCCAAGGGTTTGTTCTTCTTTTGGGTTACCCCAGTCACTCCCCTTCAGTTATGCTACTGAGATAAGCACTAGTTAGTCCTGGTGTTCAGCACTGGTTGTCTGGATACCATCTTTAGGTATCAGACACACATTCTAACATGTACTGTTCCTGGAAAGAACATATACCATCCTTGAAACACTTCGGAAGAATCAGATTTGATTCTACTAACTTCCCATTGCAAGGGAACCTCTTCCTGTTGTAGGCCTCAGTACCCAGTGTGACACCTCCACTCCCTGCTGTTGAATCCCAGTCCCTTCCTCAGGCCAAATATCAACATGGCGAGGTGAATAACATCTGCAGGCCAGGCTGAGCCTGAAGAAATGCTGTCATGGCTTACAGCAAGGGAAGGGCATATTCTAGTAGAGTTTTTACCCACTCTTGGAATTTCATCCCACCTTCCAAAGGAGAAAATACCCACATTGATATGTTGCGAGTTCAGCAACACCACTCTGGACATTCCTGTGTTGAACTAACAGTTATTTATTATTATAACTCTCTGGAATCATACCCAGGGCGAATCTTAAACAATTGCCCTCTATATGTATGCAAAATTTATACTTGCTCTGTCTCTGACCTTGGCCCAGCCCAGTCCTGGTGAGTGAAAGGAACCAACAAATGCCCCCTGGCTCACCATGGCAGCAAACAAGGAGTCCCCTGTGCTGCAAAAATGCCACAGAGCAAATGAAACCCTGCAGTGCTCAAAAATGAGGGCTTTGGCCTTAAAGGGACAGTACAAGGAAAATACAATAAGACACAGTACACATACACCCATTTGGTCCTACCATGGATCTTTAAAGGCCTGGTCAACTTGATATACATATCATGACCTTGCCTGCAGGGGCCCATCCACAAGCGGAAATGCTGACCTGGTCTGGCAGAGAGAGGGGGAGGTAGGATAAGGTCAGGGATGTCTCAAGAAAGAGACAGAGAGAGAGAGAAAAGGCTACTAGCAGAGAAGATGGAAAGGGTTGGAGATGACTTATTTATCTTCAGGCCTTCCTTCTAAAACATGACTCTGGTCATTTTCAATTCTCTGAGAATAAATGGCAGTTCCCTAGCTGAAACCCAGCATATCATTTTGAAGACCTCTCCCTTTGTGAACGGTTTTGAAGGCAGCCCTACAGTTTCTCCAGGGCCATTTACATGGTTAGACTCCCAAGAGGTTTGGATCACAGGTCTCGTCCTTACCTCATGGAAAGTATTTGTCTTTGAACTAATCTTTGATTTGCTTCAAGTTTGCATTATGCAGAAATACTACACTAGGAACTTAGTACTTTGAGGGAATAAGAATATATCCCTGTATATCATAGAGTTTCCTGCACAAGTACATGTGCTGGCTTTGGAGATTATATTCTCACACATTTTACACAAGGTGTTTGGGCAGCAGAAGTGACTACAAAGCACAGCAGGCAATTCCCCTCAGACTGCAAAGAAATCCCAACTTTCACAAAAACTAATTTAAAAAATAAGAGCAGGATTGCAAACACCAATGAACTGTTATCCACACAAATAACCTCACTGATTCATTAACTTCAAGGGAACTACTGGAGTGAGTAACAACTTCCCACTCTAAGGAAGGGATTCACAATCTGGCCGTAGGGTATTTAAGGAAGGGATCTTAAAGAGCAAATCCATTTTATAATATTAGGTCTTTACTCCAAAACACTTTGTAGATAAAATTATTCAACGGGACATAGTTACACATTATTTTTCTTATAAACTGATGATGTGTCTATTATTGCTGTAAGACCAGAGTGACTCCAAGCTGACTGGGTCTAAGCAGAAATCAAGGAAAAGATAACATTCGACTCTAAATAGAAGTCCCTCCCCACCCCCTAGATTGATGTTGGCCCTCCATTAGTGTCTTTCATTATTACACTGATGACTGAACAGGCACATATCCACAGTCAGTCAACGACAGACATGAATGATTTTATGATCAGCAACATGACTGGTTGCTCTCCAGGCTAAGATAAGGGCAATCAAATCTCATGCTCTAGGCTGTAAACTGATCACCAAAGAGGTCAGAAAAGAGCTTTTCCCACTCAGGTATAACATTATGTAATTGGACAAATATAAAACAGGTCAGCGAAGGGAGCTGCTTTGCCTTGTGGCCAGATGAAGACCACAACCAGAGGCAGGGGACCAGACATAAATGAATAATCATTTAATGCAGTTTGACAAATATTGTGCATTTCTTTCTTAGAATCCATATTCAGCCCTGGCAATAAGTCCTGCTCAGATATACCCACTATCCATAATCACAAGGTCTGCAGCACTTTGTACTCTGATTTACAGAGCACCTCCAAATTCTGAGGGGTATCAGATGAGCAAATCCCTGAAAACATCAACAGAGAGATTAGGAATATGAGTCAGATACAACTTCCATTCAAGAAAACTGATTGTGACCTTGTTTGAGGAGTCACCCTATGATAAGAGATGGTACAATGAACATAGCCCACACCACAATTCAAGAGCCCAGTAAATCTTTATTATAAATGAATTGTAGTTTGGCTCAGAAACTGCTGGAGAGTCAGGCATGTATCTAAAGAGAGCCACACTAAAGAACAAGCCTTTTCGGCAGCTGGACACTGCCTTAAATCAGCAAACTTCCCAAACCCTTCCTAGTGCTCATTTTGTACGTGTTGTGTGGGGGAGAAGGAGAGCAGAGGGGAGTGTTTGTGTGAATTTAGTGCTGGGGAAAAGTGCTAGTTTCACAGCCCTGGACAATGAAAACCTCTAATTATCCACAGAACAGGCAGCAGCAATGCAAGCTTCCCAAAGTGCCTCTACTCTGACCAGAGGGATGAGGGGGGAGTTCAGCAGGAGTGACCCATTCAGTCCTTGGCCCGTCTGCTGAGGCTGCCACCAAGGAAGCCAATTAGTGCCAGTCATGGTAGGTTCTGTGATGCATGCTCCTATGTGCCAGGAACCAGATGGAGACTACTAAGAGATTTCACATAGCCTCCTGCAACTATAATCAGATGGGGACAACTCTCCATCAGTGTCAAACTCAGCTGGGTCTGCACCCAGCTTGAGTCAACATCCCCAAACAAGACTAAAGAAAAATGAAAGCCAACTCAACTGTTATTAAATAGCATTTAAAAGCCAGTCACTTGAATAAGTTCAATAAAGGTTAAAAGGATCTGACCTCTGGTATCTCCCTTTGAAGCCATTTTCCTATATTCCAGCTTATTGCTAAAACCTATCATACATGACATTGCAAACTGTAAACTAGCAATACAGTGTCTCTGAAACAGTAAGTGCATTTAGCTCCTGATATTGATCATTTATAATTAGACGTAATACAGCACATCATTTTCCTGCTCTTGATCAATGAAACCATGCTTTTTTTTCCTGCAGACATTCTGATTGTTGCTAAACCAAATGGAATGGTGCCTCAGTTCAGTAGGAACAAGCAGAGACAAGGATGTGCAAACACAGCATCCACTTAGATTTACTGTCCCAGAAATATAAACAGAATATTTATTTCTGACCTTTTAAGTACTAATTCCAAATTTAATGAAGCACAATGAACATTCCTCAGAGCCAGACTCCATGGTTGCTTAACACTGGCAACCCTCTAATTATTACTGCAGCTTAAATAAAGGGCATTTGGTTCTGTTGGAAATTATTAAACACTAAAGGAAGTGACTCCAGCCTCCATTTTCTCTTGATAAAATAAAAATCAGTGCAGCAAAACCACTGATGGAATATATCTCTTAGCATTACTCAGTTCTCTAGAAGGAAAAATGTATCAAAACAATATATTAAGGCACTGGCATGCTAACTAATCTATCCTGAATTCCTGTTCCTTCCCCAAATAAATATAGGAGCTTCCTCATTTTGTATCTGAAAATAGATGAGAACAGAAGAAAAGCAGCTATTGTGACTTGTTTTTAAGAGGGATTGGATTAGAAACCTAGATTCAGTCCTAAGAGCAGCATTGCACAATGAAGCCATAATTACATGCCTGAAAGTGGCTAATAATATCACCAGTTTGAATTTGCAGCATATCAGAAATCTGCAGTGTCATTACGAAGTGCACAAATGTAATAATAAGAAAACTACCTTACATTCATAAGGTACCTATAATCCAAAATCTCTTTACAAGCTGTTGTACACAAGGATCACTTCAGCAAGCATTTTCAATGCAGACACTCAGGCTGGAAATGGGGCATACATTCTGCACCAACACTACAAAACAGAAAGGGAAGCAAAAAACACCAAACCTAAAAAGAGGGCATTTTGTTGAGAGAGGAAGCCTGACATGCACTGGAATTTTAACTAGGGCAGCAGGACTATCCTATTGACCATAGCCAAAGCCAAAAAGCTATTGTAGGGGGGAGGGACAAGGCTTTATATGTACAGTAGCTTAAACCTGCAACATCTTTCTTCCCACCAAGTTTTACAAACAGCAGGTTTGACTCCAACATGCAGCTAGAGCAGCAGGGCTGTGTTCGGAAGATCTCTTGTGAGGACTGAAGTATCCCTTTCCCCATGTCTCCCCACAAGCCACTTAACAAAAGAAGAGCTACTATAATACAGCCAATGTATTCCTCTTCCTGGGGAGAATGACCATATTATCTATACCTCCATGGACCATCAGCCCTATCCTCTAACACCCTGCATACTGGGACAGAGGCTACCAAATCCCTGGCCATTCATGGTAGAATCACACTGCACCTGTAGGGTCTGGTTCTCCTTGGCAGTGACCTCAAGCTTGGTCCTGTTTGTATATTACAGCTGAGAAGTAGTGTCACCTAGGGGGTGTGGGATCAACCACTGGCACAAAGCAGCTGGGTAAGAAAAACTATATCTTAAGTTAAATGCTTTAGTCTACAGATTGTACCTTAAATCCCTTAATACCCCTTCAGAACAGACAGGACCCCAATATTCAATGCCCATGCAAAAGGCATGGCATGTGCTAAATTACATGAAGCTGAGGTTACATACCTTGATCAGAGACAGTTAAGCAGATCCTGTTGGCTCAAGGGAGTTCAGGGAAGTGAGGCCAATCAATGCCCATCCAGAGGGATAGGGGAGCTTTAACAATTGCAACTGTCAGGACATCAGATTCATGTCTCACCCAAAAGGGAGTGTATTTCAACACATCACTAATGAGATGGAAGTTACTGCTCTCCCCTGCACAGTGGGAAGGATGGAGTGAGAGCTGGTGGAACAGGAGGACACAGGGCAGAGAGGGGGCAATCAAAGTCTTTCTGAAAATAAAAGTACCCAGCTGGTGAGCACAACCCAGGCAATTTCCTTCCAGGAAGAGGTTCAGGAAGAATGAGCAAAGACACTTGCCTCCCAGCAGCTAGGGCAGAGAAGCCTCAAAGCCTGAGTGCCATAAATCTCTCAGACTGCATTTGAAAGATGTCAGTTCCCTGCATTTTTTCTGTCCCATCTTTCTGACTCCATCTCCCCACACTCTCTCTCTCCTACTCCTGTGTCTCTCTGTTCTCTTCTTCCCAATACACACCCTGCTTAAACACTACGCTTACATTAAAGCCACAGAAACCTCTCTCTGAACTTGCTGGTGATGCCACTGCTGCTGTCTATCAAATCCTTTGACTTCCCTTCTCTCTTTCAGCTCCCATCTGCTGCCTTAAGGACTAGTGCTATGGTCTGTCTGCTTACAGTATCTGGCAGACAGTTCAGATTCTAACCAAGATAACCCTGGATGGATGCCCTGATCCCTGTCCCGAAATGTTTGCAAGCATCCCATGATACTCAGGATCATTTTAACAGAACTCAAATGAAAATGGATAAAGTTCACGAAGCTCCCACAAAGCTGGAGTAACTAAGCTTCATGCAGGGAAGGTGGAAAAAGAAACCCACATTGTCCAACCGTGGGGCAGCTCTCCTGGGTCTGAAGCATAGCCACTATCCCAGGCTTTGGGCTGTAGTAGCTGTCACTGCCCTTTTCCACCATGTGCATGGGTCTACAAACACCGGAACTACCTACATTTAAATCTAGTAGTTCCTTCTCCGCCAATATCCAGTGTTCCTGGCCCATTCAGAGCTGAGGTAGAATCTGCCTCTCTGTGCACAATGATGTGTGCAGGCCCTGTTGTATGGTCATTCCTCCTGCACATACCCTCCTGTAGGGCTTGTGTTGTGGAAAACATGACACATGGAGCAAATTTAACCCAAGTGAGAATACATTTCAAGGAAGTCTTGATTTGGCCTCTGGGGCTAACAGCCAGTACAACCTAATAACAGGCCTTTTCCATCACAAATGCCTAGGAATTTCTGAAGTGCACTATGTACAGCAGTGTAGCCTCCAGCATGCCCTTTTACACCCTTCTAAGTACTACAGGGTTGCTGGCCCTGAAACAAGCTGGATTTAAATCAGACAGTTTAGAGTAATGGGGACCTTTTAAAAACCTTTAAGAACTGCCCTTTCCCTGTCTCCTTCCATTATGAATGAAAACTAATGTAATAGATTCTCTTTTCTCTAAACGGTCCTCTCTCAGGAGTTAAATAAAACTCATTGTCATTCATTCCCTGGAGCTCCGGGTCAGACATGATATATTTTTGGGAAGGGAAGAGGGAGTCTCTGATTTCTCATAGCAAAAAAACGCCAAAAGTATTGCAATTGTGTTGGAAATAAGGTTGTGAAGGCATGATACCACCTTTCTATTAAATCAAAGGGAAATTATATAAGGCACCTCACCTCAAGCTGTCTGCATATAGAGCATCATTTCCTTCTGTGACAGGAAGTCAGGTCGGGGGCAAAGGGAGAGGATGGGGGGAGGGAAACAGGCTTTATTAAGCAGCAGGAAAAGTGAGCAAACACCAACACTGAAGAGGCGTAGGTTCTATAATTAGTCATGCAGCTGACTTGCTTTCACCATTGGAAATCACTTAACCTCTCTGTGCCTCAACTGTACAATGGAGATCATGATGTCTAGGTGCCTTTTTAAACCTTGGATGATTAAGAGTATTTTCTCAATACACAGAAGGTGCATTAGTCCTGAGTATTTGTCAATAAGAAAACATGGGAAAACAAAATCTACACAAGGGGCCCAGGCTGGCAGCAGGGCTGGGTTACAAGGTGGTGCTGAGTGCAGGGCGGGGGAAAGCAGTCCTTCGCCAGCCCTGTGCCCAGCGCCCCATACTGCAGCCACTCGCAGCCCGTGTGGGGCTGCCTGTGCCTGCTCCAGACAGCCCCACATGAGCTGCAAGCAGGGTGCTGGGCACAGGGCGGGTGAGGGGCTGCTTTTCCCCATGCTCAGCTTTTCCCTGGGCTTATTCCTGGTGCAGAGGCCCCTCCCCTGCCCCGTAGCCAGCACCCCGTACTGCAGCTACTTGCAGCCCGCATGGGGCTACCTGTTCCTGCTCCAGACAGCCCCATGTGGGCTGCGAGCAGCTGCAGTGCGGGACGCGAGCCATGGGGCACTGGCAGGGCTGCTTTCCTCTGTGCCAGGAAAGAGCCTGGGGAAAAGCTGAGCACGAGGAAAAGCAGCCCCTTCTTCGCCCTGTGGCCGGTGCTCCCTGCTGCAGCCACTCAGCCCACGGGGCTGTCAAGAGCAGGAACAAGCAGCCCTATGCGGGCTGTGAGCGGCTACAGTGTGGGGCACCAGCTGCAGGGTGAGTGAGGGGCCACTTTTCCCTCCCCCTGCGCTCAGCTTTTCCCCAGGCCAATTTTCCCTGGGCTCCTTCCCTGCCTGGGGTCCTCCCTGCCCTTCCCCACCTTCCCCCTTAGCTACGGCTCTGATGCAGGGCAGCCACATAGTCCCAGGCCAGAAGCCCCAGCTGGAGCTTCCAGCTGGGGGGGCAGGGCCGGGCAGACCCTGCTGTTGTGGGACCCACTGGGCTTCCCCTGGGTCCTACTGCCCTTGGCTCCTGTCATTTTTGACAGAAATCAAGGGCAGATAAATATTAATTTCCTAAATTTTTTAGGTGCCCTGTGAGCTGGATAAAACGGCCTCGTGGGCCGAAACCATCCCACAGG
>NW_017729029.1:16974852-16975577 GCF_001723915.1 Gavialis gangeticus | reverse complement strand
AAATCAAGGGCAGATAAATATTAATTTCCTAAATTTTTTAGGTGCCCTGTGAGCTGGATAAAACGGCCTCGTGGGCCGAAACCATCCCACAGGCCGTATTTTGCCCACTCCTGGCATAGGGAGTAAGTATGAAAAGAAGAGCATTCTGGAACAGGCCTGGAGAAACAGTTCCCAGGCTATAGGACAGTATCTACATAAAAGAGGCAAAAGTTTTGGAATGTCTTCTCTTTCAGATTGGCTGATCTCGTGCAGTGAGCTTTAAACTAGCTTCACCGGGGCATGAAGCCACAGGAAGACTTAAGGACACTTCCCAACCAAGACAGGTGACATAATGCAAGGAGTACCCAGGTAAGCAACAGAGGTCCAGACAGTCTTGTAAATCAGGGGGTGGCACACGCAGCAATTCAAGGCCTTAAATGCCTCTATACCAATGCTTGTAGTATGGGGAATAAGCAGGAGGAGCTTGCCTTCCAAATAGCCTATTCAAACCCAGACATAGTAGGGCTCACAGAAACCTGGTGAGATTCATCCCATGACTGGGAAGTTTATATTAGGGGTTATAGGCTTTACAGGTGAGATAGAACAGAAAGGAAAGGCAGGGGTGTGGCGCTCTAGTCAAAGACCAATACACATCCTCTACCAGCAGGATGGGGTAAGAGGAGGGGCAGGCTGAAGTGCTCTGGATCAGGATACAGGGGGGTTGTGGGGAAAGGGACTTAATGGTG
>NW_017729029.1:16970421-16974254 GCF_001723915.1 Gavialis gangeticus | reverse complement strand
GTATACCCAGTGGAAGGGAGGGGCTATCACCAAAGAGGAGTGTACCTCCACTGCTCAAGTCTGTAGGGGGGCTGTTAGAAAAGCTAAGGCAGATACAGAAATAATAAAAAGTCCTTTTTTAAATATACAGGGAGAATGAAGAAAGCACCAGGTAATGTGGGGCCCCTGCAGGATATGCTTGGCAATCTGGTGGTTGGACCAGAGGAGAAAGCAGACCTCTTTAACAAATTCTTCACCTCCGTTTTCTTGTGCAGGGACCAGAACTCCCCTACCAAGATAAGACGGACTCGGGAGAAACGCCACCAGGCCAAAGGTCAGGGAGGACTGGGTTAGGGAGCTTCTGGAGGGGCTGGACATGTTAAAGATCAGCAGGTCCAGATGCTCTCCACCCCAGGGTGTTGAGGGAATTGGCAGGGGTTATTGCGGGGCCCCTGGCACAGCTTTATGAGCGCTCGTGATGACTGGAAGAAAGCCAACGTGGTCCCCATCTTTAAAAAAGGGAGGAGGGAGGACCCGGGCAACTATAGGCCCATTAGTCTAACTGTAATCCTGGGGAAGGTCTTTGAGAAGATCCTCAAGGAGCACATCTGTGATAGGCCAGCATCAGGGATGATGCTCAAGGGCAACCAGCATGGTTTCATTAAGGGCAGGTCCTGTCAGACCAACCTGACTGCCTTCTATGATCAGGTCACAAAAGCATTGGACACAGGTGTCGTGGTAGATGTAGTCTTTCTGGACTTCAGCAAGGCCTTTGGCATGGTCACCCACCCCATTCTCATTTAAAAACTAGGTGACTGTGGCATTGATGCCTACACAGTCAGATGGATGGCAAATTGGCTGAAGGGTCATACTCAGAGGGTAGTGGTGGATGGGTCATTTTCGACCTGGAGGGAAGTGGGCAGTGGAGTCCCCCAGGGCTCGGTCCTTGGGCCCACACTGTTCAACTTCTTTATTAGTGACTTGGATGACGGGGTCAAAAGCAGCCTGTTCAAATTTGCTGATGACACCAAGATTTGGGGTGAGGTGGGCATTCTAGTAGGGAAGGACAGATTACAGCAGGACCTGGACAGGTTACAGGGGAGGGCTAACGAAAATAGGATGGGTTTCAATACAGATAAGTGCAGGGTCCCACACTTGGGCAGTAGGAACCAGCAGCACACTTATAAGATGGGAAACTCCTTCGTTGAGAGCACGATGGCAGAAAGAGCTTGGAGTCATTACTGACTCCAAGATGAACATGGGCCGACAATGAGAGGTCACAGTCAGTAGGGCTAACTGTACCTTGTCGTGCATCCACAGATGCATCTCAAGCAGGGCCAAGGAGGTGATCCTCCCCCTCTATGCAACACTGGTCAGGCCACAGCTGGAGTACTGTGTCCAGTTCTGAGCCATGCACTTCAGGAGGGATGTGGAAAGCATTGAGAGGGTCCAAAGGAGAGCCACCCGAATGATCCAGGGACAGCAGGGCAGACCCTACAAAGAGAAGCTACGGGACCTGAACCTATTCAGCCTTCACAAGAAAAGGCTGAGGGGGGATCTGGTGGCCATCTATAAACACACTAGGGGGAGCCAGCAGGGTTTGGGAGAGACCTTGCTCCCCAGAGCGCCCCCCTGGGGTAACAAGGAATAACAGCCACAAGTTGTTAGAGAGTAGGTTTAGACTAGACATCCGAAGGCACTACTTCACAGTCAGGGCAGCTGGGATCTGGAACCAACTTCCAAGGGAAGTAGTGATGGCTCCTACCCAGGGGTCTTTAAGAGGAGACTTAATGTCTACCTGGCTGGAGTCATTTCAGCCCTGTTTTCTCTTCTGCCCAGTACAACTGGTCAGACTACAAGATCTACAAGGTCCCTTCCGACCCTACTTCTATGAATCTATGGATTCAATCCCTCCAAGCCCTGTACAGTTTTCCATATACCATGCTTATTTACACTGGCCAGGGTAAGGAGTAAATATCCTTTATCAAAACACTTCATTTGTACCCCATGCATCCCTTCTAGATTTTTCAGTCAAAAAAAATAATCTTGTCCCACTGTCGAGGCAAAACTAGACACTGAACATCTGAATATTGACACAAACATGGGCCACCTGCATATTTATTTCCACAAATAGCCAGCAGGGTTCATAACCCATCTTCTGCACATGCAATTGAGAGAGCTGCGCATGTGTACACATTGGCACTAGCTTCAGTGGACTCAAACTGTCTTCCATTAACATTCCACAAAAATGAAAGATAATAAAACCCCGTGAAACAGTGCCCTGTGTACTTGTCTTGTTATCATTTAAATTGTTTATCTATAATTGCTAGGAAAGAATTGCAATCAAACTATCCTCTGCCAGCTACCACTCTAAGTCTCAAGGGTATTTTGCTCACAATAACATTATTTATCAAAAAACAGCTTCCTCCATTTTTGCTGCATGAATAAAATTGTTCATGCAGCCCTTCAAAACACAAATCCCTTGCAGTCATAAAAAAAGACAGTACATGAAGACTGAAAGGTGCTGTAACTTTCTCCCTGTTATGCCGATGTGTGGAGGTTGACACAGTGATGCTAAAATGAAAAGGTGAATGGGAATACTGTTAAACTGTGGAAGATCCAGGCTGAAAGATAGGAATGGTATTGCAAGCTGGAATGAAGCCCAAGCATGCTGGTCAATGTAAACAGAAGTGTAACAACCAGGTTTGCATTCTGAGTGACAGCCAGCTGGACCAGTTGATGCCATTCTTGTGCCCCCTCTAAATGGGCACCTGGGGTTGATGCGCTGGTCACCCACCCCGAGTTTCACTGCTGAGTGTAAAGCAGCACAGAGATTCTGGCTGTGATCTACCTGCAGACTGTGTAAGAGGGGATGGCAAGTGGACAGGCAGCACCATCCACCATGTGACAGATTCTCTTTCCTCCCTTTGACAGGAGTAAGGGCCTCAACTTGCAGAGCAATGTACTTCAGAGGATAAAATGCACATTAGAAAAGGGAAACTATGGAAACCTTCGAGTCCAAAAGTAAGAATCAATCTACATTGCCAGCAAGGTGCACTGCAGCTCATGTAGACATATCCAGCTAGCTGGGTGACCGATAACAGCAAAACATTTACTCTGCTCAGTATAACAGAGTATCCCTGCCCATTATCAGGAGAACTTGTGTAGGTAAAGGACCAGGGATCAGGCACCTGAGGCAATTAACTACACCTTGGCCCTGGGAAAAGAGGGGGGCCAAAAAGGACCAATCAAGTGGCTGGGTTTAGGAATATAGGCCCCATCCTTGAGCTGAAAAGGGCAGTCTGGCCCTGCAGGGAAAAGCACTCCTGCATAAGGCTACTACAGGAGGCAAATACCCAAGCAGTCCCAGGGAGCTGAGTAGAACTCATAGCTTACAGGGAAACATTAACCCTGGGTTGGGAGGATTTTGTTTCACAGCCATTATGCTGGTGTTTATCGTGTGTTTTAAATACTGGAGGACTGGATTGTGGCTATAGGGGTCACAGACAGGTATGCTTTAGTGCATTTCCCCTTGCAGCAAGCACCAAGGGTCTCAACCCTCCCAGAAAAGGGGAAATGCCATCAGAGCAAGGCTAAACCCTAGAGACTAAGGTCTTGAACCATAGGCCCAGGCAAAGTATGTAGTCAGAGAAGAGAAAAGAAGAAAAAGAAAAAAAGAGAGACTGAGGCTGTGATGGCCAAGACCCTGAAAAGTGCCTTAGACGTCTTTGGGTGTATCCCTGTAAGAGGAAGTATCACAAGAAGGTGCAAAGGCCTCTAAGTGTGGCTGACCAGGTTGGACAGAACAGCCTACCCCATGAGGTGAGTACCTATTGCTCCTCAAGAACCCCCCC
>NW_017729029.1:16964909-16965421 GCF_001723915.1 Gavialis gangeticus | reverse complement strand
GAACAAAGGTGTGACAGGTGAGTGACTGAAGGTAAAGGGGGTGGAAGGGCCAGGAAGGAACTGGAAAGCAGTGTGAACCCTTGCAGGTTTTGCACACAGCATAAACCACTGCTTGGGACTTTGAGTAAAGACTAGGGCAGTTAGCCCATGCAAAGTTCTGAGTAGGCATGTAAATATAGTTTTTGAAACTATCCATTTAATTCCTCTAGTTATTGATTAAATGGTTAATTGATCACACAGCAGCTCAGACATAGCTACTACTGGCAGCTGCTCCCTGGGGCCTGGGGAGGAGGATGGGGAGCAGGGGACAACATAGCCCATGTGAAGCAACAGCAGCAGGAGGGGGCTTTCCCAGCCACTGTAGGGTTGAGAGGCAGTGAACAAGCAGCTAATTACTTAATTGATGTCACTAAACTACCACCTGTTTTTCTTCCATAATCTCATAGGCTATGAGTACTAATCCCACCCCCTCACCCCTCCCTTCCTGTTCCCGAGGTACCACCCTACTTCCC
>NW_017729029.1:16947445-16959909 GCF_001723915.1 Gavialis gangeticus | reverse complement strand
AGGGGAGCAGGGGACAACATAGCCCATGTGAAGCAACAGCAGCAGGAGGGGGCTTTCCCAGCCACTGTAGGGTTGAGAGGCAGTGAACAAGCAGCTAATTACTTAATTGATGTCACTAAACTACCACCTGTTTTTCTTCCATAATCTCATAGGCTATGAGTACTAATCCCACCCCCTCACCCCTCCCTTCCTGTTCCCGAGGTACCACCCTACTTCCCTTCCCTGCCAGACTGCACCCCACACTAAACATTAACTGGTAATGCATTACTAGTATAAACATACTTATTAAACTTTTCACATTCCTACTTCCAAACTGCCACAACTGCACTTCAGTCAGTACCCAGACAAAACTAATCAGAGTGGGTCTACTCTACACAACCCACAGTCACACCTGATTGCTGCTTAACCCTAAAGAAAGGAAAGATGGAAAATGGAACACTGAAACCAATCAATTTCTGCCTTCACTGCAGACTTGGGCCCATTAGCTTCATATACCTCCCCAATGACAGCCCAAAGATGCAGCTCTTCACAGCATTTTTCTCCAAGAAGTTCAGAGCTTCACTTTGATGAAACACCCAGACATCTGCTGGTCTGGCCCAAGGCCCAGCATTAAAAGGAGCACTTTAGCTTTAATTCTTCTCATGAAAAGGTGGGAATTGTAAGTAGTTGTCTTGCTGTCCCCTCCACCTGACATGCTTACAATGCCTTACTGCTGCTCACTCACCCTTTAACTCTCCCTGAGTTCTGCTTCTGTTCTAGTTGCATTGCTGCAACTCTGACGTATGGTACAGGGAGCCAACAGACTTTAAAATGTGGACAAATAGTTCATGTTGATGGTCTCAATGGAGTAACAGAGATAACTGTTCTACAATGGGGGTGAAGCTTCTATTTCACTGTGGGAAGGCAGAGATGCTTTGAGGTTTGCTGTTAGCACTCCATTATGTTTTCTTTTTCCTTACTAAAGAGAGATGCCCAATTCTCTGCTAAGGCTTCTGAGCACCATGCTCAGAAGCCTTAGCAGCATGTATCCTGCATAGAGTACAACTACGAAAGGACATTAAGAAACCATTGGTCAAACTCATCACTTAATCCTGGAGAACTAGATCAGGGATTGTTTTAGTCCCGCACGTACAAGGACACATGATGCTGGATGCATTTTTAACACAGTTTATTTTTTCCAAATTCATTTTATCCAATGTCAGAGGAATTTCAATATCAGGTTAGATCATTGCTCTATTGAGTGTATTATCCTGCCTCTGGACAATGCTTCAGAGGAAGGGTTTTAAAAAAAATGAAATTATAATGAAGCTAGTGAATGGTGCATTGTTATACAACCCTCAGAGGTCACCCCACCCAGATCTGTCCCCTCCTGTTTAGAGAAGGCAGACAACGAACTACTGCTTTGATCCCAACCACTACTGGGGGAAGCCAGCAGATTGACCTGCACATGCCTTGTATTCTTTTTTTAAACAATGCATCACTCATACATTTAGTGCATGCTACGTGAAAAGTTCCCACAGCTGTGCTTGATATTAGATTAGCTACATTTGTGATCAATTGATCCTTCCATGTGCCAGATAATGCTACAGCAGGGGGAAAAAGAAAAGTTCATCAGAAGCACCCCAGCTGTTGTTAACTCAAAGGATAAATTGTAAGGAAGTAAATCAGTGAGATAAACTGCTTTTCCAATTTAGTGGGGTTTTATTAACAAATTAACTGAATGGCATTCTCTTTCAACTCCACCCATGTTCAGAAAAGGAGAAAAAAAGTTCCCTCTGCATTATTAACAATCTGGTAAACACAGCCAGTTAGTTATTACAAAGGTGCCAAAACCTCACTACTACTTGTTCCTTCCAGTTAATGTACCATAGCAGAGGATGAATTGCTATTACAAGGAACTAAAAATAAAAATGTTTCAGGCTCCATAATTGGCTTGTCTTGTTGGGCTTTTTAAGGAGCCAAAGTACCAGTTCCAGGCTATTAGCCCTAAGGTTGTAGGAGAATGGTGGAAAATATTTCTTCATTAAAACTCTTGCCTTTCTGCAAAGGGTTTTTTGTTTTCCCCCCATTCTTTTCTTTTTAAAAGATGTGTGTTATCAAACAAGCTTTGGTTTAAAGAGGTCTTCGAAACCCCCAAGTAATAAAAATAGACAAGGCTTTTTCAGCTGAACAGCCAGTCAAAATTTCCAGTCAAGCATTCAGGTCATTTTTCTACAAAAAATATGTAATATTCCTGAGTCATGCTTTTTATCATGGTCTATTTTTAATAATCAGTCCTCAAAACCTGCATCAGATTACGTTGTTCTTTGTATCAGAGATGATCTGGCTCCATCTTGGGTGTTGCAAAATGCCAAGCACATGATGCTAGTGCTTGACTCAAAACCTATTGGTAGTGTGTCCATAGGAAGCAAAGAGGCACTATGAGATATTTCAAGGTCAAACCACTTTAATACAAATTCTTCAAGACGGGCCACCTACAGTGTTTAGAACACTGGGATACTACTTCACGCCTGGGGCTCCTACATGCTTCCATGGTGTACACAATATTAAATTAGTGGTAACAATAGCAATAATGGAGAAGTGATGATTAATAAATCCCCAGGGTATTTTACATAGGCAAAACTCCTACTGAAAGCAGCAGGTGCTTTGCCAAAATAAAGACTTCAAGCATGGGCTCACGATGCTCATTCAGACAAAGAATGATAATGATATGGAAGCACAGTAGATGGGTTTGGCTCTGCTTTGCTGTTAAGTGTCACAGAATCATAGAAAATTAGGGTGGGAAGGGATCTCAGGAGATCTAGTCCAACTCCCTGTTCAAAGCAGGAACATCCCCAACTGTACCATCCCAGCCAAGGCTTTGTCTAGATGGGTCTAAAAGCCTCCAAAGATGGAGATTCTACAACTTCTCTGGATGACCTTGGGGGGTGAGGGAGTGGGCAAGGGACAGAGCTGCAGTTCATGGGGTGGGATCAGCTCCCACCACTGCTTGCACCTGGGGGTGGGGCATGTGCCCCTGGATCTGCGTGATGCTGGGTGGGCTGCACCTGTGGGGTGGAGCCAGAGCCAGCACTGTACAGGGCTTTTGCTGGGGGCTGGGCTCAGAGCAGGCTCTGGCAGCACAAGGAGAAGGCTGCAACCACCCCAAATTTCTGCCCCTGGCACTCCTCCCCTTCCAACTTACCAGCTGGAGGCAGCTCTCCACGCTGCTAGCTCTGTTCCATGCTGCGCTTCGGGTGCGTGCAGCACAGGCATTTAATCAGCCAAATTATCGACTCCATTCGACCAATATCCGATATAGACAATTTCCTTTATATCAATACCAATCCACTATCGGACCGATGTATTGGTGCACTTCTAGACCATTACTCCTTGTTCCGTCATCTGCCACCACCGAGAACAGATAACAATCTGCACAGTGCATACCACAGTAAGATTCTGATTACCATGAGCTACTTTAATACACATAATTTAATCTTCTAATACTTGTAAAGCCTTATCCTTCACCCACTAACCTCAGTTACAAAATTCCAGTAGATATCAGTGAAATTATGATGCATGTACAGCACCTAGCACAAGGAGTTGGGGTCCACAGATGGTCCTTTGGTGCTAGGGCTCCTAAGCATCATAGGAACCACATAAACAATCATACATAATAAAGATTAAGATGACAAGCTTCAAAGTAGGTAACACCATACAGTAGTAGAAGCTCACTAGTAAGATTAAAACATACCCTGTTTCTCAATGTTTTTTTCACAAGAAAATAGAACTCTACTTTTATTTATGAAATAGCCTCAGAGGTATTTACTACTTTAGGTTTTAGATTTGAAGGTTACTGTATTGGCAAAAAAAAGTATCTGTTACATATGATTCCTCCTTTTGATAACACCTAGGCAATATCTTGTTAAAAAGGGCAAAACAACAGTTATTAATTACCCTAATTAACCTAATTCATAAGACACATTTGTGTGGCTGTCATGACAACTGTTTTGACTAACTTGCCAAGAATAGCTGAGCTGTCCATTCAAATAAATCCCTGATAATTACTAGTCTAGTTTACTGGGCTTCTGTGATGATAATAATTAGTGCTACTGTACAAAGGTCATGCCAAATAATTTATGAATGATGCACTTTGCATGGCAATTATGTGAGTCTCACAAAATGTACAGAATGTACACAATTACATTTTTAATGTGGCAGGAGACAAGATTCTAGCCTGCCCACAGATTCTTTTTAGTACCTTTGTTTGAGAAGCAGCAGCAG
Source organism: Gavialis gangeticus (assembly GCF_001723915.1). Classification (NCBI taxonomy): domain Eukaryota; kingdom Metazoa; phylum Chordata; order Crocodylia; family Gavialidae; genus Gavialis; species Gavialis gangeticus. The sequence continues at coordinate 16,955,646 of NW_017729029.1, read as the reverse complement.
GGTTGAAAGAAAAAATCATTAATATTAACTGAGAAACAAAGTGAGCCAATTAAAACTTGGGTGCATGACAACTGACCACAGCTCTGAATCACTTAATTACACAGCATGGCTTAGAAGAGATTCCTCCACAGCATTATAGGGAATCATTAGGTGTGCGAGAAGGATGAAGAAGGCTCAGCATCTGTGAAGATGGTTAAAAGAAAAAGGAACAAAATAGGGGAAAAGCTTTGATTATAAACTGTAACTTAGGCCAACTTTATTGTAGTTCTTCAACAGAACAGCTATACCCACACTGTATACTAGCAAAGTGCTCCTAACAGAGCCCAGTTTATATTCCTGGTGAAGCTTATTCCAGGCCCCCAAACCAAACAAGACATACTGACAGAAGTTGTATGCCCGCTTACACTACTGGCTTTTGCCAACTTAGCTGTGCCAGTCACAAGACATACCTCATAACACCCCTAATACTGTTGCAGCGGCAGAGGTACATGTTGTGGACCTTACCTTAGAGCCACAAAGCTGGCTCCCATTCAAATCCATAAGATCAGGAAAGGGTTTTCTACAAGGTTTAAAAAAGAAAGAAATCATATTTTCTTTGAGAGAGAGAGAGAAATCTATTTTACTATTCACAGCTATAGAAATAAAATTATCTTTATTTTTTCATTTATGCTTTGGATTCTCTGTCTCTCAGTTTGCAAGGAAGAAAAAAGCTTGTCAATCTTCCTTTGTTTGACATCAGTTTCTAGTTAAGGGCTCACTTTGAGTCCTCTGCTTGTAGAAACCCACTCTGTTCTACAGCAGCTCCTACAGATGGAGAGATTGGACCCAATTGAACTTTCAGGTTCACATGCTCCAGCTCAGTGTCACAGTGTAACAGCTACAAGTACAAGGCTGAAATGCAAATTTGTTCAGAGAAAACCTCCTATTGATCTTAGGCTAGCCTAGGGATGTCTAACTTCCAAGCAGCCAGGGGCTGCATGCCCCAGGGGTCACACGAGTGCAAGCCATAGGCTGCACATTCCCCCCAAACTGTACTGCACGTGCAGGAAGCCCTGCGCACATACTACACTGTGCGCGTGAGCAGTCCCCACCTCGTCTCCTTCACTGTACCGTGCTATGGGTCCTCTGGTAGCATGGGCTGTGCTGCCCCACCTCCTGAGGTAGGAGCGGAAAATAAGAGCTGAGGGAGGGATGGAGAAGGAGACCACACATCAAGCCCTTACAAGCTACATGAAGCCCTGGGGCCACCCGTTGCTTAGTCCTGGCATAGCCCATTTTTCTGCAGCCACTTCTACTAACTGGTTCATGTCACATGCAAGTCTACTATACTTGCCACGTAGCAGAGTGATTCCCAGAGTCCAAATGGTAAAGCCTCATGATATTAGCACCGAAGGTCCAGATCCAATCCATTGTCAGCCTACAATTAGTCTTACGAAACCCAATCACATCTTGTTTCACAATGCTTGAATTTTGGGCCAACTGTGACCTAATCATGTAATTTTAAAGGAATGATTTCTACTCATACATAACCTATTACTTGACTTGACAACCAGTGTCAAGTCCAATGCTTCCTTAAAAGGAGGTTTTACAACTCCTTCATTTTTCTGTGTCTGCAAATCCCCACACAACTGTGTTAAGCTGTTCTACGTCATTCTTGACCACCTAAGGGTAGTCCTACATTGCTTATATCATAAGCATAGCTAGGAAAACTGAGTAAATTTCACAAATATCAACCATGTCAATTGCCTGTAATTCTGAACAACATTAGTTCAACTGTTTGGAACTGAGATACTAGAGATAATTTGCTTTGCTTTAATTGTAGCAGAATACGACTATCAATTATTAAAAGACAAACACATACAAAAGAGTTAAAATCTCCCAGCACATTTCTATGTCATTTCCTAAAAGGCACCTTTTTGTCACTTTTTTAAAAGTAAGAGTAGTGTTCACATCAAATGAAAATTACAGACTATTAACAAATAATGGAATCTTTGGCTAAAAAACTATAATCTATTTCTGCTGAGCTTAGCAGTAGAAGTCCAGAAGTCTTCTACAACACTAGACAAATCACTTGACTTACCTAAATCCATTTCCCTACCTGTGAAGGAGAAATGAAAATAGTAACATAAATTATTTACCATCCAATTTGCTTTAGGATTATTTGGCCACCATTAGCCTTAAGGGCCAAAGTCCTATTGAGATGAAAAGACCAATTCAAACCTCTCGGAGCAATCAGATACAAATTTCAGAGATGCTGATTCCTATATAACAGCAAAGGGAACTGCAGGTGATCAACTCCTCTGAAATTCAGGCCCACTGTTTTGGTTGATTAAAAGCAGAATTAGGAAGACAATCCCACAGTATTTTACACTTGATTTAGATTTTCTCCACAGCCAGGTTCATCTATGCTGAAAATGTTGGGATGTTTATTCTAGCCACAACCAACAATGCTGCAGCTGCATCATTGTAAATTTGTTAGTGCAGGTAGGTGTCAGGCACTTTAACCATCATTTTATCCTACCCCAAGAGTCCAAAAGCAGTATGAAATGAAACCCTCCAGCTTTCACATGAGTTCAGTTAATAGGAGGCATAGGTACTCAGTACTCTTCTGGATTTGGGGTCTGAAAAGATAACATAAGATATGTATTCTCTTGGAGATGCATATGTAATTCTTATTAACATTCATGTTAAACATGCCTTTGTAGCCAACACAATACACTATGGTGCAATGTATATTATGCAAAGTACACGTTAATGAGACTGCAAGTAAATGTGAAAATTCATTTCATTATTGGGCAGGTAATCTACACTGCAGTCTTTAATCTACGATCCACAGTTGCAGAGGGTTTTGGCCCATGGAAAGCTAGCTAAGTACATGGTCCTGGCTACTTCTGTCATATCCAGCTGACAAATTACATTAAGTATTTTCTGAATATAAAACTTTTCTATCTAAACAGTTAATGCAGTTGCTATGGGGGAATTATGTGAATGCAACCAGGAGATGTAGTCTGCACCAATCTGAATGGGCCAGGGAGGTGTCTACAAGACAAACTAAATTACAATGTTCTGAAAAGTGAGAGAAGCCCTGCTCTGCAGGACAAAACAAAACAGCAAGCCTCCATTGCATCAGGAAACATAACATTTTACAATGTAGATCGGAAAATCCCAACAAGCAGTGAGGTGTAAGGGAACTTAATCAACTATGAATGGAAGACAGCCTAATAGGGTCTGATGTGATTGGGAACCTAATGTGCTCAGATGGTAGGAAACTCAGTGCTATACTTGATGAGGGTATGTGGAATATGCATCTGTGATTATTAAGCAAGCTGGCCACTGGAATGTTTTTCGTTTGTTTGTTTGGTTTTTTAATCAAATTGGAGCTGGAAGAGTCTGTTGCCTGCTAAGAGAAAGTTATACGAGTTAGGACTGAGTCTTTATCGAGGTGTTTCTACTCTGCTTGCCACTATTGTGTCGGAGTTCGAGAGGATTAAGGGATGTTAGATTTGAACCACAGAGATTCACAAAGGGCTGAACTAGTGAGAGGAAAGTTCAGAATTGACTATGACTGAACATACACTTCACAACCTCATTAATTTGCAACATCCAAACACAAAGTAAACAAGGCCTGTGAAATGAACCACAATGATACACAGAGGAGATGGGGATAAGAGGAGCTGTTCAATTGTGCCAGAGTGTTACTGCTTCCATTGCAGGCTACCTTACAAAGACATATTGGGTGGGAAGGGTGAAGATGTGCTTTGTTCACCCAAGAATTAGTATTTCTGGGGTTGTTACAGGCATGACAAGAACAGGTTGTATCCCTTAGTGTCTTCCTGAGATTGTATCTGACAGTCCTAGGTTTAATGTTGTGAGGCAAATGAAAGCAAAACTGCATTACAAAATTCAGAAAAGCAAAAACTGTATGTGAAAGCCAACACACAATTCTTCCAGATTGTTTTTCCACCCATGGTTCTAGAAAAGAAGGAAGGAAAGCAGCAGGCAAAACTACCATCCAGGCCCCCTTCAGAAGACCCCAGGAAAGGTCTTGGGACATGGGAAAGGAGGAGAGAAATGGGAGCAGCATTTAGATTTAAAGGACATCTTACCAGCTTCAGAGAAATCTCTGAAGACATTGATGTAATTGGATCCACTTCCAATTAAATACCATATACGTGCTATATTTTGTTACCAATTACCGAAAACATCTGCAAGTAAACATCTTCATTTTTAAACATTCATTTGCTACTACACGTTTTCCTCCAATTCCCCCACCCAAAGTCACAATTATTTTTATTGACTGACTTTAAAAGGGCACCAACACACAGCTCAAACTGCCATACAATATAATGAACAACAGTGTTCCATTATAATCATAACACAGCAAGCAATTGCGATGTCACACGTGACAGGTTATGACTTCAGACTGCAGGCAACAAGGGCAGATAAGCACTTAGTGTCACTGTAGTTGAAAAGCAACACCTTCCTACTCAACAGAAACTGTTCTCCAGATATACATGTCTTCCATCTGCCGATTAAAGACCGACACAAGCATTTCCTCCTGCTACTGCTGCAGCTAACAGGGAAGTGGAATGTAGTCTGTTCTTTGTGTATTATAAACCAACCTAAATCACAGTTGGAGAATCACTGTTCTTGGGAATGATGGAAGAAGCAAACAAAACAAACCTTGATTTTTGGATCCCAGACTTTGTTTGCAATGCTTGCGTTTAAAAAAAAATAAAAATCACCTTCTGTAACAAAGTCAATACGATTGCCATCGAGACGAGAAGAACCCTGGCATCTATTCTTTTCCAAAACACTGTTCCGTCCAGGGCCACATTTAAATATCAAGATGCTTTTTTTCAGATTGATGAACAGAAATTACAAAAGACAGTGAACTGCAGAAGGAGGGAAAATAATGCTGTCCAGAGTTTTCCCATGTGAAATCAGCAGCTTGGAACAATGTTACGAGTCTAATGAAGAATTTTCCCCAAATTCTACAGGGTATAATCATTCTCCCCTTAATGTGCATCTGTATACGCCCACCTATGCTAATGACAACCAAGTGTGGGAATCAAAAAGGAAGAGCCTACTCCTAGACACATTTCCATTAAAAAAAGAAAGTCATCTTGTCACTGAGAAAACACCAAACAAAAGTCCCTAGCTACTGTTGCCAGAGAACTGACACAATGACGTTTTGTGCTTCTGTACTCCCTCTGCTGGTTCTGCAGCAATACTTAAATCTCACAATCTCTGCAGCCAGAAGCTGTAGATAATCCTCCACAGGGGGCCATGGAGGAGAGGAGCACGTAGGACAGCTTTCAACTGCTTCAGTGACATCACTACTGCTGTCAGCTCACACAGAGGTAAATGATCAAGACCTTAGCCAGAACATAGCATTTTCCAAACAAAATGGACAATATCAGCAAGGTGGAAGAAATGTGTTCAAACTTGCAATGGAGTATTTTCCAAAATAATAAAAGTCTGCAATAATAGAATGCTGCAAATGGAAAAACTGTTCTTGAATACATTATTAAATGTCACTGAAGTTGGACCCAAGTTAAGACATTCATATCTGAATCCAAATTTGCCCAGGAGCAACCAGGAAATTCTAGAGACAAGGACAGGGAACCAAGTCTAGGTCAGGGTCAGAACCTTCCCAAGTTTCAGGGATGATCAGTGGGGACATCCATCTCAAATATATACAGCAGCTGAATTCTGACCTGTACTACTGATCTGCTAAAAACAGAACTTGGTGACTTGAGGCATGACTTCTCCTGCATTGCAAACAGCACTACCTTACTCTGAGTAGTCCAGTTGCATCTTAAGAATGAAGTAAAGTACTATTCAGTATAAGTAGGGATGCCATATATAGCATCAATGTATAGCTCTAGCTACAACAGGTAACTGAGCTTATATAAATGCCTATTATAAGAACCCATGTCTTAAAAGAAGAATTTTGCAATCATTTAGCTTGTTTAGAACAGACCACTTGTTACAATACCAATCCAATCATTTCCCATGAAGCTACCCAATATATCAGAATTGGGCACACTCCACATTGTCTAGACATACACATGACCCATAAACAACTTTAAAAATGCAACATTCATTGGCTTCAATTGTCAAACACTTGTGTAAAACTTAACTTTAATGTTGTTTGTAATTCAACATATTAAGCTCCTACAAGTGTACGCCAATACATTTTAGTTACGCAGGCCAATAATCAATAAGATCAACAACAGAGAATTTAGCTGCATTATAAAAACAGGCAAATCAGCCACTACAGAAAAATAAAATATTGAGTCATACATCGTCCCAACTCATTTAGCCTAATAATGGTGAATGATATTTTCCACGTATATTATTCAGCAATAAAAAAAGGCAGAATTATTTGATCGCCTTCTAACCTTTGTGATTCTAAACAATCTTTCTGTGACCCAGATTGACTGAAGGAACATCCGCAAAGCCTTTCACAAAATTGTACTCAGTATGTACCATGGTAGGTCCATAGCCAAAGATAAATGTTATTATTTTAAACCCATCATCCTACTAATAGATGAGCAAACCTACTGCATTAACATTGCTTGCAGATTTCTAGTATCAGTGAGAAAATGCCAGAGGGTTTTAGCTTAATGGAATTTTACATACCTGACTTAGTATGGGTTAATGTAATCCACCAACATAGGAATTTTAAAACCTGCCCTGTGGCATACACCTGCCATTACAAAAGATCATATAATCCTACAAGCTCAAGATCCCCACGAGAATGATAAAGGATTCATGTCCAGATCTCTTGTGGCCAATAAAATGCAGAGGCAGAGACCCTTTCTGTGCAACTCAAAGATAAAGAAATCAACTTCAATTTCCATGTAGTATTTATTTGATTTAATGAGGGTTTTTTTTTTAAACTTGCAGTATACTGAGCTCTGTCACGGGAGGATATCTGAGATGCTACTGAGAACATGTAGTACAATAAATAGGATGTACACTTTTCTACTGCAGCATTAGCACTGACTATACCAGCAGCCTTAAACAACTTAACAAGGAAATAAGAACCAACTGTAATTCTTTGTTTAACAGGGGATCACTTGAAGACTAAAGCAATACGTATTTGTCCAGCTGACATAAGGCATAACTGGCTTAAGCTGGGGCTCTGATAGTTGGTGCAGGAAGGATACTGTGGTCTTTTCTCTAGCAAACCTCCCCACAGACGTCTGTGTGCATCTTTGCCTGGAAAAAAAAATGTAGAATCAAGCCCATAAAGCAACTTTGGCAATTATGGGCCTGATTTTTTACTGTACCCAAACCTCCCACTGAATTCAGTAAGAGTTTGGAATAACCAGGACATGCAGGATCAAACCCTATGTATCATCTATTATCAACATCAAATGTTCAAAGGAAGACACCTCACTAGAGCCCCCAGTTCATTGTAAATTCAGAGCACACTGCAATTTAAATTATAATTACTCTTATAAGTGCATAGATTACAACTATTTATGCTACAAATAAGACCATCCTGTATTTTAATTAACAGAAAATTATTGGTACTCAACTATAGCCTCTATGGGGAACAGTATCTAATCATTTATTAAAGCAAAGCCATGCACAAACCCATATGCAACCTGGCTTGGCAGAAGAGAACAAGCACAGCTACCAATGATTAGAGGAAGCATTTGCATGCAAGGAGAGAACAGGCATGCTGGTGGACAGCACATCTGACAGGAGTCTGGCTGCACAGAAAGGAAAAGGGCAATGCACTCTTTGGGCTGAACATGTAAAAGTCATCTAACAATAAAACAGGATACACGGTACTTATGTATGTAGCTGGGGACAGCAATCCAGTCTGAGCGCACACATCCCAGTATGATGCTGACATATTTGAACAAAGATTGATTGCAGTACATCAATTTATATCACAACTGAGGTCAAAGGGAACTCCTAAACCCTAGAGAATAAAACAGCTCTCTCTCTTGCTTTACATGTTTAACTAGAATTGGGGTAGGCACTCTGGAAGTGGGAGAAACCTTATTTGAATTGGTATGATGGGGTATACTAAAGAGTAGCCAGAGTTCTTCTAAAACCCAGAGGAGGTGTTTGCAAAGTTATGCAAAGCAGATCTATAACCCGTCATCACAACCCAGTCTTGTAATTCCTTTGCATCTAGGATGGCCTTTATGCAAAAAAAAAAAAAAAAAAAAAAA